>NW_024870757.1:3600000-4200000 GCF_019054845.1 Dipodomys spectabilis
GTGAACGCTCTACTGCTTGAGCCACAGCACCACTTCCCGTTTTCTAGCAGTTTGTGGAGATAAGAGTCTCACGAACTTTCCTGCCTGGGCTGGCTTTGAACCGGGATCCTCAGATCTCAGCCTCCTGAGTAGGTAGGATTACAGGCATGAGCCACCGGCGCCCAGCCAGATATGTTTTATATAGTTAAAATCAATGCACTATAAAAGTACATGAATCTGAGCTGGGGAGGTGTCTCAGTGGTAGAGTGCTTGCCTTGCATACATGAGGCATGGTTTGATTCCTCAGCACCACATAAGCAGAAAAAGCCAGAAGTGCTGCTGTGGCTCATGTGGTAGAGCACTGGCCTTGAGCTGAAGAGTTGAGGGACAGCACCCAGGCCCAGAGTTCAGGCCCCACGACTGACAAAAAAAAAAAAGAGTAAATGAATCCTTGATGTATGACATTTTAGACTCACATCTTAGACTCTCTGCCCTGTAGGTCAGCTAACAAGCTCACAATCCATACAGTTGACTGACTTTGCTTTCTTGCCTTCTCTGTCTCTCCATGTTCAAGTCCCTGAATCAAATATAAAAACATCCATCCTCTTAATTTCCAAGGCCCCTGACTCTGAGGATACCTTACAGCTGTTACTTTTCTCTCTGCATTTCCTCCATACTTCTTATGGCGGCCTGGCTTAGCCAACAAGCCTCTGTGCTTCATGTTCACTGGCTTTACAACAGGGGCTTAGCTGGGGTCGGAGCAGGAGCAAGCTCATAGGATTTAGTGTAGTAGTCTTTTCCTACAAACAAGGGGGCTAACCACAGCACTGCATATTGTGTTTAAACTGTTAAAAGCCGAGCACCGGCGGCCTGCACCTGGCATCCTAGCTACTCAGGAGGCTGAGATCTGAAGATGGCAGCTTGAAGCCAGCTGGGGTAGGAAAGCCCATGAAACCTCTTTTATTTCCAATAAACGACTCAGAAAAGGCCAGAAGTGGTGCTGTGGCTCAAGTGGTAGAACTCTAGCCTTGAGGAGGCTCAGGGACAGCGCCCAGGCCCTGAGTTTAAGCCTCCAGGACTGCCCTCCCCTCCCCCCAAAAAAGTCTAAATATTGGGCCAAGGAATAAGGATACAACAAACTCTTTCTGGGTGGTCAAGAAAGGAGGTAGGCATGGGGAAAATGAAGATGCCAAGCAACATAGGATATAAGCACACAGAATGGAGATGAGGGCCTGACTCACCACTCCAGGCTTCCTGTTTGGTCCTTAATGGACAGCAGTTGGAAGGGGAAGAAAAAGTCCTCAGTGCCATTTGATTGGCCAATGAGTCTCTCAGTTCACATTGGTTGGGAAGGCTGGGGAGGGATTTCTGAGACCCAGAGCTCATTGGCTTAGAGGGCTTCTAGAAAAGAGACCCAGAAAGATAGGCACTGGTGGCTCACACCTGTAATCCTAGCTACTCAGGAGGCTGGGATCTGAGGATCACAGTTCAAAGTCCATGAAACTCTTATCTCCAATGAACCACCAGAAAACTGGAAGTGGCGATGTGGCTCAAGTGGTAGAGCGCCAGCCTTGAGCTGAATTGCTGAGGGACAGTGCCCAGGCCCAGAGTTCAAGACCAATGACAGACAAGGAAGGAAGGAAGGAAGGAAGGAAGGAAGGAGTGAGTTAGGGAGGGAGGGAGGGAAGAAAAAGGAAAGAAAGAAAGAGAAAGACAGAAAGCAAAAAAGAAAGAAAGAAAGAAAGAAAGAAAGGAAGGAAGGAAGGAAGAAAGAAGGAAGGAAGAAAGGAGGCCCAGAGAGGATGGGATCTTCCCCTAATTGGGTGCTAGTGCATTCCTTTTCTCCTTGTATCCTGAAGAGAGCAAATGACTAATTTAGGGGTCTAGGGGGGCAACTCTACACGCTCATGTTCTCTATCTTCAGCAAGGTTCAATGTGTGGTCATCTGATTTCTGCAGCACTGTCTGGCATGGAAGAGGAACCCTGTGAGGGTTGGCTGGTGTGTTCACTGGGTGTGAGGTCATCAAGCAGAGCTTCCCCTCTGCCTCAGCCATCACCTCTGTCTCTGACCTTCATCAAGAATGTTCTCATTCCAGGAGGTGTACATTGTGTGTGTGTGTGTGTGTGTGTGTGTGTGTGTGTGTGTGTGTGTGGTCCTCAGGCTTGAACTCAAGGCCTAGGCACTGTCCCTGAGATTTTTCACTCAAGAGTGGTGCTCTACTTCTTAAGCTACAGCTCCACTTCTGGCTTTTTGCTGGTTAATTGGAGATAAGAGTCTCACAGACTTTCCTGCCTGGGCTGGCTTCAAATGGTGATCCTCAGATCTCAACCTCCTGAGTAACTAGAATAACAGGTGTAAGCCACTGGCACCCAGCTGAGGCAGTATCCCTTTACAACCCCACCGTTGCTTCCTCCTTCCAAATACATTGGTTGTCAGGTATTTTGTGCATTTGAAGGAATGAAGACAGCATCATGAGAAAAGTAAGAAATACAAGGAAAAACACCTCAAACACAAACATGTTTGCTCAAGAACTAGCTGGAGACTTTGCAAACCCAGCCCGAACTCCAGCCCACTCCAGCCCCAGTTGTTGCCTCTGAATTTTATGTTATGTAGTAAATTTTATTCCCTCTGAATTTTCTTGTTCCTTTTTCTCACTGAAATATTGTCTCCTAAAAAAAGGCAAGTTTCAGCATGGTGCTAGTGGTTCACACTTGTAATCAATTCTAGCTACTCAGGAGGCTGAGATCTGAGGATCACAGTTCAAAGCCGGCCTGGGCAGGAAAGCCTGTGAGACTCTGATCTCCAATAAACTACTCAGAAAAAGCCAGAAGTGGTGCCATGGCTCAAGTGATAGAGCACTAACCTTGAGCAAAAGAAGCTCAGGGATAACGCCCAGGCCCTGGGTTCAAGCCCCAGGACCAGCAGGGGAAAAAAAAGTGTGATCCCTGTTCTCTGTTTTTAAATTGGACTTACTATGATTCTATCAAGTTAATTTTTTGCTAAAATACATTTGTATTTAATTCCCTGTAATGATCTATTCTAGGGATGGCATGTGGTTGGTGGATTCTCAGTGTTTGCTCATCTACTTTGAACAAATCTGCTGCAAACCTCCCTGTGGACATTGCTCCACACATGAGGTTGTCAGACCCCTTGAGCAGAAGGAATGACCCACAAGTGGTTTCACCAAATACAAGAGTGTCAAGTGTAAGCCAGTGTCCTCAACGGGAGTGCATCACCTGAGCACTGTGGATGGAGTCTTTGGGGGAAAGCATTTATCCTTGCTTTCCATTTGCTATTGCAGGATTATCAATATGGTTGAGTGGATTTTTTTCTCCTCCTCACAAGCCATTTTTTGGGGGGGGGTGCTTTTTTTTGTAGAATTGCTTTTCATTATTTTGCTTGTGTTTCTCTATTCTCTCCCTCCCTCCCTCCCTCTCTCCCTCCCTCCCTCCCTCCCTCCCTCCCTCCCTCCCTCCCTCCTTCCCTCCCTCCCTCCCTCCCTTCCTTCCTTCCTTTTCTTCCTTTATTTCTTTGCTAGTCCTGGGGCTTGAACTCAGGGCCTGGGCAATGTCCCTGAGGCATTTTGTGCTCGAGGATAGCACTCCACCACTTGAGCCACAGCGTCACTTTCAGCTTTTTATGAGTAGTTTATTGGAGATAAGAATCTCATGGACTTTTCTGCCTGGGCTGGCTTTGAACCACGATCCTCAGATCTCAGCCTCCTGAGTAGCTAGGATGACAGGTGTGAGCTGCCAGTGCCTGGCTATTATTTTGTGTGTGTATGTGATACCAAGGAATCGAACCCCAGAGCGTCATACATGCTATGGCAAACACTCTGCCACTAAGCCACATTCCCAGCCCAAATTTTTATTTCCTTATAGTAAGTTCATTCAAAATCCTTTTCTAGCGATTTGGAGTCATTGATGCTTTATCACCAACTGCATTCACCATGAAGCTCTAGACCATCAGGACTCACTCTTCCTGGATGTGACATCTCCCCCCTCCTCCCCTCTCATCTCCTCTCAGCTTCTGCTCTCTCACTGCTGTTATCCTCCATCTGAGCTGTTGTTTCTTGAGTGTTCTTTAAAACACATTGGGTGTCAATCCAGTGTTTGTGTTGATGATCAGTGTCAGCCCTTCCTTCACTCACCCATCCATCTACCTTTCACACTTTATATTCTACCTCAACACCTTCTCCTGATACACGTCTTTAGTAGTAGTAGTAGTAGTAGTAGTAGTAGTAGTAGTAGTAGTAGTAGTAGTAGTAGTACAAAGAGGTTTCAATTCAGCGTGCCAATTTATGAGTACAATGCATCTTGGCAAATGTCATCCCTTTCATTGTCCCCTCCCCCTAAAAAAAAACCCTTGAGACTGGTTTGCTAGTGTTGCCTGGTGTTCTTCCTCTGCTCACAAGTTTGCACATGTCTGACAGGGTGAAAGAAACTCCTCAGAGCGGAGAAGAATGAGAATTGGATAAGGTCCAGAAAACTCTCTCTCTTTGTTCATTTTTCCAGATGCAGTCTCACCCTCTAACCTGCAGCGTAGCTCAGGCTGGCCTTCACCTCCTGAGCCTCCTGACTCAGCCACATAAATGCTAAGGTGATAGATGTGTGGCGCTGCAACCAGCTGTACTTTTTTGCCTTTGAGTCTTTCTCTCAAGCAAAATGGATGTGGATTGAATTGAATTTTGTACACACTTGGAAGGCACAAATGTGGAAACGTTTCAGCTGCTCCTGAAGAAAGAGTATTCTTTAGCACTTCTCAGGATGCTTTGATCTCCAGTCACATGAGAGATATTTTGTTCTGAGCTCATCATTTCATCTACTGACTGTCAGAACTCTTGGGAGGCACTGGGAATCAAATTGACTTTCCAAGCTCATTGCTGATTTTTATGTAAAATACTGATACTCTGAATGGTTATTAAACACGGCCACTATTTTCCACAGGTTTTGGTATACACCTAGGATTCTGTTAACCATTCAAAAGCTCAAACTAGGCATTCTAGGGTCTCGGAGGAGGAGAAGCATAGGAGAGAAAGTAGGAAAACACGAATTCAAAATGTAAGACACATATATCACCCACAGGTGAAAGCTCATATAAGAAGTGATATAAGAAGTAAAAGCAGAGTTAAGCACATGAAAAAAGACGAAGGTGACAACCAGCATCAAGACAGTGAAGGCTGCCCTGGTCTCTGGGGAGCCTCTGTGGCAGTGGCTGGAGGTGTGAATCTGCTGCTGTCTCTTGTGGTGTCTATGCAGGAGAAGAATCACGGACCCACTGGCCCAGCCCACAAGGCCAATAAATATGGCGTTGGAGGCAAACAACAAGAAAACAAAGCCCACAGTACTGCCTAAGGATGAGCAGAACCACTGGTCGTGGGAATGGGTGTGGTTGTGCTTGTACTGTGGACCTGTGATTCTACTGGGAAGGTAGGTGCTTATTAGGGCGCTGTACACCCAGCAGGCACAGCAGGAATGACAAGTGGACCCAAGGACTTGTCTCCCTATCATAACCACCCTTCTCCCACTCCCAGGGATGAGTGTGACTGCCTGATAGGCGCTCAGAACACAGGTGGAGCACAGCACGGCACTCTGAGCAACATGGTTAATGTAGTAGACCACCTGACATCCAAGACTAGACAGGGGATGTCTTGAAACGAAAGCCACCATGATGAGAGGAATCCCGGCGGTGAGAAGTAAGACACTGGCCATAGCCAAGTGACAGAAAATCACTTGTGTGGGCCTCAGTCTAGAGCCAAGCCAGACAGGAGACATATTGTAGAAGAAGAGAAGGACATTGGTCAGAGTCCCAACTATAATCTGAAAAAGCAAGATGGCAATCACAGCCATGTCCGCTGCCTGTTCTCAGGGCTTCATGTGGAAGTGATGGCAGCAAAGGCCTGAGCTGAAGAGTGAACTGAGCCAACACTGTCAAGAATGTTCCTAAGTTGTCTGGCCTTGTGGAAGATTTGGGAGACATACCAGAGTCAGTCTAACATGGGAGCCACCCACTGATAGCCATCACAGAGTTCACATTCATAACTTTCCAGTCTTCTTTTTCTTTCTGATTTATTTTTCTGTGTATAGTGGTATGGAGGGCCTCATGCATGATAGGACAATACTCTACTACTAGGCCACATTCCAAAGTTCCCACCAGACTGTAACATCCGTGCACTTGAGAGCCTTGTTCGACAGCATGGCTGAAATAGAAGAGATGTTTGAAAGGGATGCACTGAGTAAATGCATCAGGAAAGGGGACTCAAGATGGTGTGTCATGAAACTCTTGTATTCCCAGTCCTGAGTTGCTTGTGGCAATCTTTAGTCAAGATGATGAAATGCAAATCCATGTGACTTCTAACTTTTTTTTTTTTTTGGGTCCAGTCGTGGGGCCTGAACTCTGGGCCTGGGTGCTGTCCCTCAGCTCTTCAGCTCAAGGCTAGCACTCTACCACTTGAGCCACAGCGCCACTTCTGGCTTTTTTCTTATGTGGTGCTGAGGAATCGAACCCAGGGCCTTGAGCATGCAAGGCAAGTGCTCTACCACTGAGCCACCTTCCCAGCCCCCAATGACTTCTAACTTTTAAAGTTAGCAAACTGGTTTGATCCTACAGTGACAGAGCCAACATTTTGAATGTCATGGTCTTAGAGAATCAGAGACTTTGGAAACAAATGCCATTAGGGGGAGAAAACAAGCACAGATTATAATGTTATATTGAAAAACTAATTTTAGCTTTTTCTTTAGAACGCTTACTTTTTTTGTTTGTTTGTTTGTTTGGGTCCCGTCATGGGGCCTGAACTCTGGGCCTGGGCACCGTCCCTCAGCTCTTCAGCTCAAGGCTGGCACTCTACCACTTGAGCCACAGCACCACTTCCAACTTTTTTCTGAGCCACCTTCCCAGCCCCTAGAACGCTTACTTTTTAAACATTTGTTTTTTATTAACTTGTATGATCAATATAAAAATGACAATAATTCTAATATGTAATGTACATTATATTATATTACAATGTACATTAGATAATTCTATTTTACCTATTATGTCATATACATTATGCATTTTATATTATATATATGTATTAGTGAGCTTCATTTTAATGTTTCCACCACATCTCAGGCAGCATTCTGTGGCGTTGGTAACTCTCAGAATACACAAGGAAACCCTTTCAGGTTTTCTCATTCTAATTAACTGAATCTTAACAGTTTCCTGATCTTCTGTGAGGCACAAGGCTGGAGTCCCTCACAGTCTGTGCTGCACTGTCCTAAGACCACAAAAACAATATACTGTCCTGTGAGTCTGGGCTTTCCTCTCCCGCTCCTCCCTGCCTTCTGCGTGTGGCTGTGATGCTGACTGCTGGGGGTTAAGAAGGCTCCACTCCCGCTTTGAGGACCTATTTGCCCTTAGGCATCTGTGTGCTCAAGAAGTGACTCAGCCCAGTCACTGTTTTCAATCTCTTCTGTGTCAGTGTCAAAGTTGGGTCTGATTCTTTGTTTGACCCTGAAATTTACCATTCAAAGCAGTCTAGTTACCAGACTCACAATGCTCTCCTACAGTAGAGCTTCTTGTGAGACGGTTCTTTAAGAAATAATGAGAACAGACTCACTCATTGTGGGAGGAGTAAAAGCTTCAGAGGGAGAGAGGGAGTCTTTCTTCTTCACCTGTAGTGTTCAGCATGGCCACATGCAAATACTGAAATGCCTTCCTCTGGGAAATGCCCTGTGCCCTGCGTCCTGCTCCCTTGATCTAGCCATGCTGAATTTATTTCTGCTTCCTATCTCCCCATTCCTGTGGGGGCGGGGGGGGGGGGGGATGTTCACCTGTCTCTCTTGTTTTCCAAGCCCAGAGCCTTTCACCTGCTCCTGTGCACCTTGTAATCATCCTCTCCGCAAATTAAGGGTTTGTTTTGCTTTGCTTTTAAAAAATCTTTCTTTTCATCTCTCCTCCCTGGACCCCGATGGACGGGGGAGGCAGTGCTGTCCTCCTTTTCAGCCTGTGTCTGGCCACCGTTCCTCTTCTGGGCATCCCTGCTGCCGTTTCGCCTCCACCTCTAAGAACAGCAGGAAAGCGATGTGGACCTGCAGACTCCCGTCCTCTCTGCATTGCACAAACTCACCTCCCAGCGTCGCTGGCCAACGTGCACATGCCAGGATGCACGTCCTGACTCCTCCGTTTCTGATGAGACACTTCGCTGTCAAGAAAGCGAGAACAAACATATTAAAGCTAGGTGTGTCTGACTCTTCCCTGAGGCCTTGCTGCTCCAACAGCAAGCCCCAGGAATTCCTTCTCCCAGCTCTTCTTGGATCAGCACGGGAGTCAAGCTGACTCTGAGCCCTGTGCGGGTAGAACGTGAAATTGCTTGGAGCGCTGTGGCCTGGGAGCTGAGGCTTGGAGCTGAGGCCTGCATGCACACAGGGAGGCTGAGGATGGGTGCAAGGGCCTCAAGAGGAAGCCTACATCAACCAGGGCTGACAAGACAGAGAAAACTCATTTGAAACACAGAGGCAGGTTTGGTGGCTGTGGACATTCAAAGCATGACTCATGTTCTAAGGAGAGTACGGCCTTTCTTTTGTTGTGTTTTCAGGATGCAGTGATTTGCAGGGAGCTTTCATTGGCTGATCCCAGATCCTGGCTTCCTTTCCCTGCCCAGCAAGACACGAATGAGGCTGCTCAGAGTGAGGTAGGTCTCGCATTTGTCCTGCATCTGACTGCTATACAACCACAGTTTTGATTCCTCCCCAGCTGCACTAAACATGAGAAAGCTCTCACCTAGCAGGCCTGGGCTGCCAGAGCTCTGTGGCCCAAAATGCTCCATACGATTGTTCTGGGGCAGCTGCCACTGTAGCTATACAGACAGAATTCCCAGATCTGCCCCCCCACCTCCCAGGTGCCATTAACCTGTCACCTCTGGTGTCAGGGACATTGTCCATGGAGAGTCAGAGACTTCTTCCATGAGGAGCAAGTTCCTCCCAGTGCGAAAATATGAGCTGCCTCTTCTGCGCCTAACTTTTGCAATTAGTGAGAAGATCCTAATGAGCAGCTGAGCCAAAATCAGAAAGAAGAGGCTTGAGTCCTTGAAAAAGAGTCTTAAATATGCGGAATCAAAAGTCACTGCAGGTCTGGAAGGATGTCCATGAAAAGCTCAAAGGAGAGACAGTGTCTTTCCACTAAAGCAACAACCATGTAGTCATAATCTCTGAGGCTCTACCCTTTAGATTTCTGTTCTAATTCTATAATTTTTTCCTCATCTCCTTGTTTTAAGAATGGCTCTTTCTTGTTTTCCTGAGAGCTCAATGTGCATCAGGAGTATGTTTATTGAGAATTACTCTGATCTTCTGATGTAGGCACTTATAGCTATAAATTTCACTCTCAGCACTACCTTTGTTGGGTCCTGCAGATTTTGATAAGCCATATTTCATTGTCACTTGAGTCTATGCCATTTTTAAATTTTCATTCCTAATTTCCACAGTGAAGCACTGATTTTCAGAAGTGTGTTTCAGCCCCCATGTGTTTGAATCATTTTTATAGTTTTCCTTGCTAACAGTTTCTAATTTTATTCTGTTATGATCTGTTAGGATGCAAGAAACTATTCTGATCTTCCTTTTGGTACTTTCTGAGACTTGCCTTATGGTCTCAGATATTATCTGTTTTGGAGAAACTTCCAAAGGCTTCGGAGAAGAGTGTGTGATCTTCGGTATAGTAGAATATTCTGGAAGAATGTATGGTTTTCTCTCAAGAGGAACATTCTAGAAAAATATGTAATCATCTGCTCTAGAGTGGCACATTCTATACATCTGTTACATTCCTTTCATAATGGTATTGTTTAGTTCTAAGATATCTTAGTCGTTTGGGGGCCTGTTTTATCTAATGAGTTAGGCACTGGGGTCAGACAGTATTATTGTATCTGGACTTGTCTGTCCCTTTATTTCCTTCTTGGTTTATAAACTTGGGGACACCAAGATTCGGTGCGTATATATTTAGATATATTGTGGTATCTTCTGCATGAATTGTTCCTTTTATCTCTTCTGACTAGTTTGTGATTGAAATCTGCTTTGTACCCAGTATGGGTACAACTACTGCTCGTTGACGACTCCTTCGACTTTTAGTCTGTGTGTATTCAGTTGTAAGGTATATTTCTTGTAGACATAAACCTTGGGGCCAAAGTGGCAATCTGTGTCTTCTGATTGGCGCATTCTCATGTAGGGTTATGACTGAGGGGTGCTTAACTGTTTATGGAGGTTCTGTGCAGGTGTTTTCCAGGTGATCCTAGTGGTGTTTGCGTGCTCACCCTCCTCTCTCTCTCTCCCTCCCCTCCCCCAAGGGCTCTGAAATTAGATGGCCCTATGTGGTGAGAACCCCTCTCAAGTCTTGCACCTCATGGAAGGGCTGCCACTAGTGACTCTACGTCTGTGCTGTGGCGGCGGGCTGGGCTACCCAAGCCGAGTCAGGGGCACTGAGCTGCGGCCAGCCTGGCAGATGCGGCCGCAGCGGGGTGACTCCACCGCAGCCAGCAATGGCGGCTTCATCTTCCTTTCCTCAACAGCTTTGTCTCCCGAGGCCTGGGTGCTGTCCCCCCAGCTCTTCAGCTCAAGGCCGGCGCTCTACTGCTGGAGCCACAGCGCCACTTCTTGTTTTCCGGTGGTGCATTGGCGATCAGCCTCCCGGTGTTTCCTGTCTGGGAAGGGGATGTGCAGGGCTAACGGAAACCCTCTAGGATGGAGCGGCAGGAGCCATATTCCAGAGTCCTGTGGGGTCGGCTTGGACTCCGCTCAGGTGAGGAGGAGGACACGGCCCACGGCCGCCGACCTGCGGGAACTACATTACTCAGAAAGCACTGCGCGCCGCCGGAAGCTGCGCAGCCAATGAGCAGTGGAGTGACACGCATTTTCCGGTTGGTAAAAGCCGGGTTGGGCGGGACTTCCTGCCGTCCGCGTTTGGCGCCGGTTTCCCGGCGGTTAGTCCGTGTTCGGGGTGTGGAGCCTGCGCGAGGTGACTGGAGCCGACGGGAGGGGTTGGCGGGCGTGGCGTCCGCTGGGACCCCAGCCGCAGTTCTGAGGGAGAAGACCCGGCGACGGCCACGACAGCCGCGCCTGGCCCGCGACTCCAATGGCGGCCGCCACCTCGAGGGACGCGGCTCAGGTGAGCGTCCCGCGGCCCCGGCCCTCCTTGCCGAGAGATCGAGGCCGGCCTGGGCTCTGTGAGCCGCTGGGATTCGGATCCCTGGGCCCGGCTGTCCGGGGAGCTCTGAGTGAAGTCTCAGCGTCAACGCCGAGGCCCGGCGTATAGCAAGGCCGCCCTGCGGCCCTTCCCGTGATCCGCCCTGCAGTCTGTCCTGTGGTCCGTCCTATGGCCCGCCCTGTGGTCCGTCCTGAGGCTTGGAGGGACCCCTGGGCCTGGAGGGGTCCGAAGGGCCTAGGAGGGACAGTGGGTGGGAATGCTTGGGATGGGAACAGTGTCTACAAAACACGCGGTGGGGGGCTGGGAAGGTGGCTCAGTGGTAGAGTGCTGACCTTGCATGCATGAGGCCCTAGGTTCGATTCCTCAGCACCACATAAGCAGAAAAAGCTGGAGTGATGCTGTGGCTCAAGTGGTAGAGCGCTCATCTTGAGTTGAAGAGCTCAGGGACAGATCCCAGGCCCAGAGTTCAGGCCCCAAGACCAACCGAAAAAAGAAAAAACAAAAACATGCGGTGGTTTCTGGCTATTTCTTAGCAGAAGTTGATATTCGTTATCATGACGATAGAAATAGGCCTCTGTGGGAAGTGGGGCCATCAGTTCACCTTCTGACTCCGTGGGTGAAAGGGAAAGGTGGCACCCCAAGGCTCTCTGGGGTTTTGGTGGTTGGGATTAGAAGCCCACCCACTGGGATGACAAAGTCACTAGTAGAAGAGCTTCCCATGGGTCGTCAAAAGCTTAGATTTTCTCCATCTTAAGAGTGTGAATGTGGGCTGGGAAGGTGGCTCAGTGGTAGAGCGCTTGCCTTGCATGCCTGAGGCCCTGGGTTCGATTCCTCATCACCACATAAGCAAAAAAAAAAAAGCCGGAAGTGGCGCTGTGGTAGAGCGCTGGCTTTGAGCTGAAGAGCTGAGGGACAGCTCCAGGGCCCAGAGTTCAGGCCCCACTACCGGACCCCCCCCCCCCCAAAAAAAAAAAAAAAAAGAGTTTGAATGTTCCAGAGACACATTAATGGAGACAGGAAGAGGGCAGCCCCATGGTAAAAGTCTGGAGATGGACAACAGGTAGTAGCTACAGGCTGCCCCTGGATGTATCTATGTCTGTACGGACTGTAATAAAGAAGGGGAGTCCTAGTCTTGGGATCATTGTGTTCTTAGCAGCCTTGAAAGGTGAGGGTGGCCATTTGGGGTTTACAGTGGGTATGGGGCCCATCACAATACCATTTGTTTGAGAGACATGGTCATACTGTAGGAGAGAAGATGGTCAGGTGGTTGCCAGTGTTTGCAAAGAAAGAAGAGAGTGAGATGGACCATGAGCTAGGGAGTGATGGATGTAGTATGAAAGTTTCCCCAGAATTTTCTTGGCAGCCTTGATGTGATTGCAAGGTTTCCGACTGGGAAAGTCCAGCGGTGGACCCACTGGCCTGTAGTGGCTGGCTGTTGTAGCATTGTTTGGAAGGAAGATTATCAGGTAAAAGGGTTGTGACTCTTGAGAGGTATCAGGTACACCATTAATGGGGAGCCCCAGTAGACGTTGGGAAGCACAGACAGTTATTATGGCAAATGTTGATGCAAGGAACACAGGCAAGTGGCCCCCACCTCAGTGTGTGGGTTGCTTGCAGCATGGACAGGCTGTGTTCTGTTTGCATACTGAGTGCTGAGAAGAGTAAGGAGGGAGGGCCTTCCTTAGCTCTGAGGATTGAAAATAGCTGCCAGTGTAAGAAGGGTTTGGTCCAAACTGTGTGTCCATCTAGAGAGAGCATTTGAAGTGGTCATCCTGTGGATTTCTTTTTGAAGTGGCCATCCTGTGGTCTTCCTTTTGAAGTGGTGGTCCTGTGGACTTCCTTTTGAAGTGGTGGTCCTGTGGACTTTTGTAACATGAAGGTGAAAAACGAACCCATATTTGGTTTTGTATAAGAGTACCACATGGAAGACCTGCGTACATTTGCAAGGAATGGATACAGCTCTACATGATAGCCACAGACCTTAGTTGGTATCTCCATGCTCACCTGCTGGTCAGTAGAGAGGAAAACATGAGAGCCCAAGCAGAGAGTGGACATTAGTAGCAGTGGGATCTGGAATCTTCTCTGAGCTGGCAAATGTGGCACCGAGGATGGATGTGAAGTGCTGAGTTTCATCAAATCACAGTCAGTACCTGCAAAATCTGATGATGGAATGTTCTGTTCCAACTGTAGCTGGTGTGTGGGACCTTCCAAGATGTGGTCATTTATTTCTCCCCTGAGGAATGGAAGTTCCTTAATGTGGCCCAGAGGCACCTGTACCTCAGTGTGATGTTGGAGACCTTTGCACTTAGAACCTCCGTAGGTAAGATCATCACATTCATCACTACCCTGGCCTCTTGGCTTCCTCTGTCTTCACAGGCAGCTTTTGCAGCTAGTCATTGGTTTCTGATACTTTGCCACTTCTTTTTGTCATGTGTGCTATGGTTGCTGTTGCTGAGTTGTGTGTACTGCCTGGAGCAGCTCTGGTGACACATCTTTAATTATCCCCTGCATGGACTGGGGAAGAAGATTCCTGACAGTCACCTCGATGGTTCCCCTCTTGACCTTCAGCCCGACTGGGTGACAGTTTACATGCATCACACCTCTGAGTCCAGTTCTACCCTTCTTACCTCTGATCTTTCTCACAGTGCTCGCGCTCTCTCTCTCTCTCTCTCTCTCTCTCTCTCTCTCTCTCTTGCTCTCTCTCGCTCTCTCTCTGTTTCAGCATTGTTGTGCCTGGCTGTCCTTCCAGGACAGCTATTTCCTTTCCTTCTGGCTCTTTTGTGCTGAGTGGCCCAGGACAGTGTGTAGGGCTCACGTGCTTTGTCTTTCTCTAGAGGAGAGGCTCATACTCCCTCCCAAGCTGCAAGAGCACTTAGGAAAAACCCTAGCTGCTTCATAGGATTGACATAAACACTTGGATATGCTAAGGGTAGTTCAGGGGAAGTGACATTTTGGCTGTTGTGTTACAGTACAGGAGACTGCCCTGTGTGCTAGTGATTTTAGTCCATTGCCCACTGGACAAACCCCATGAAAAGCACATTCTGTCACACCACAGGTGTCTCTCCACCCTTCCTGGGCCCCACCTTTCTTATCCATATACACCAATAGCTCCAATCTGCTGAGCTTTCTGGAATTTTCTCCAAAACTAAGGTGTTTTGCAGTATGCAAATATACAAAGAAATACCAATGTACATTCTAGTTGTTTTCCCCCACCTGGCCTCCAGCACTATGCTGCACTGTGTGTGCTTGTTTACCCACTGGTGGGTCTTGGAAGAAAATTGATTGTTGTGTTTGGGGGGTCTCGTGGTAGGTGAAAAAAAGAGTAGCATGAAGTAGTATTCCCGAAGTCTGCTGACAGATTGGAAGTTGTGCCTCTCCTCTTTATGCCAATCAGTCTTCGTCTCCCATGTTGCTGTAGTTTTCTGGATTTTCAGTCTTTAGAAGTACATCTTTGTGAAGCAGCCCCTTATGCAAATGGAACCCCACTTCCACATCAAGCCTGTCTGCCGTGCTGGGAGTGTGGCTTAGTGCCATAGTTCATGCCTCCCTTGTACAAGACCCTGGGTTTGATCCCAGCACCACAAAAGGCTTCTAGCTCTTTTCTTTCTCCCACTGTAGTCTATCTGCATTTCATCGTGCCTTTCTGATTTCAGGTTGTGGACACAGAGTAGGCGGTAAGGAGGTGCGTGGGCACAGTGGTTCTGTGGCAGGGGTGGCATTCTCGAGGACTCCAGCTACAGATGCTTCCAGCCTGAGGGCTCGTCCCTGTGGTGTCTGTGCTTCAATCTTGAAAGACATCTTGTGCCTGGCTGGTCTGAGTGTGCAGAAGTGGTCCCAGGGAGGGGCGTGTGCAAGCCTGTCCACACACCAGAGGCTTCTTGGTGCGGAGAAACCTTTTAAGGAGGACACTGATGGGACTGCACTGTCAAAAAGCTGTGAGTCTTTTGTGTCAGAGAAATACTTAACTACTTGTAGCAGCTTTTGGGAGAGTTTCCCATCTTTTTCTGAACTTCAGCCCCTCCTCACCATTCTTAACAGTGAGGAGACCAGCAGCTGTGACTCTGTGGAAGCACCAAATTATGCAGAAAATTACTACAAATTGTTTGTGTGCAGCAAAGCTCCCATCCACAAAAAGATGTCTATTTATAACCCAAGACCCTGCACAGGGAACAATCTCTCTGAACCTACCAAGAGTGAGCCATTGTGCCGCAAGGACCACTCACATGCACAGCCCCACAGAAGCCACATTAGAGGAAAACAGTATGAGTGTAAGGAATGTGGCAAGTCCTTTAAGGAAAGGAGATCCCTTACTGCACACCAGAGAAACCACACTGGAGAAAGGCCTTATGGGTGTAGCCAATGTGGGAAATCCTTTAAGCGTAAAAGCACCCTTACTGTGCACTTGAGGGACCACACTGGAGAAAGGCCTTATGTGTGTAGAGAGTGTGGGAAATCATTCAAGAGAAAAGCCACACTTACTGTACACCACAGAAGCCACACTGGAGAACGGCCTTATGAGTGTAGGGAATGTGGGAAATCATTTAAGGAAAAAGGTGTCCTTACTGTACATCAGAGAGTACACACTGGAGAAAGGCCTTATGTGTGTAATGTTTGTGGAAAATCCTTTAAGAAAAAAAGTGTCCTTACTGTGCATCTGAGAAACCATACTGGAGAAAGGCCTTATGAGTGTAAAGATTGTAGAAGATGCTTTAAGCAAAAAACTGGCCTTAACACACACCTGAGACGCTACAGTGGAGAAAAGCATTGCGTGTGCACAGGTCAGAAGTCAGTTATGGAAAAACGTCACCTTATTTTTCCTAAGAGAGAACACTCTACAGAAAGTTCTTATGAGTGTAGAGAATGTGGGAAGTCGTTTAAGAAAAAAACTACACTTACAGTACATCACAGAAGGCACACTGGAGAAAGTTCTTATGAGTGTAAAGAATGTGGGAAGTCATTTAAGGAAAAAAGTCACCTTACTTTTCCTAAAAGAGAAAGGCCTTATGGGTGTAGAGAATGTGGGGAAATCTTTGATCAGTTCAGTGACCTTAATGTGCACCTGAGTAGCCATAATGGAGAAAGGCCTTATGTATGTAGAGAATGTGGGAAATCATTTAAGCATAGAAGTTCCTTTAGTATACACAAGAGAGACCACACTGGAGAAAGACCTTGTGAGTGTAAAGATTGTGGAAAGTCATTTAAGCACAGAGATGCTTTCCGTTCACATGAGAGAGCACACATTGAAGAAAGGCCTTGTGAGTGTAGAGAATGTGGGAAATGCTTTAAGCGAAACAGTTCTCTTACTGCACACCAGAGAATTCACAGTGGAGAAAGGCCTCACGTGTGCACAGTATGTGGAAAAGCCTTTAAGGAAAAAAATTACCTTACTGTACATTTGAAAGGTCACACTGGAGAAAGACCTTTTGAGTGTAAAGATTGTGGAAAGTCATTTAAGCACAGAAGCAGCTTTAGTTCCCACAAGAGAGTACACACTGGAGAAAAGCCTTATGAGTGTAGAGAATGTGGGAAATGCTTTAAACAAAACAGTTCTCTTACTGCACACCAGAGAGATCATACTGGAGAAAGGCCTCATACATGCACAGTATGTGGAAACGCCTTTAAGGAAAAAAGTTGCCTTACTACACATTTGAGAGGTCACACTGGAGAAAGACCTTTTGAGTGTAAGGATTGTGGAAAGTCATTTAAGCACAGAAGCAGCTTTAGTTCACACAAGAGAGTACACACTGGAGAAAAGCCTTATGAGTGTAGAGAATGTGGAAAATGCTTTACTCAAAGCAGTTCTCTTACTGTACACAAGAGAATCCATTCAAGAAAGGCCTTATAAGTGTACAGTTGGTATGTATAAAAATAGAACAATGAAGCTAGGTGCTGGTGTCTCATGCCTAAAATCCTGGCTACTCAGGAGGCTGAGATCTGAGGACAGAGGTTCAAAGCCCACCCAGGCAGGAAAGTCCCTGAGACTCATCTCCAATTAATCACAGAAAAAGCCAGAAGTGGAGCTATGCCTCAAGTGGCAGAGTACTAGTCTTGAGCACAAAAGCTCAGGACAGTACCTATGCCCAGACTTTAAACCCCTGGATCGAAGGGGGAAAAAATACCAATAACAATGAACCCTGTGATAGGAAGTAGAAAAGGTGGAAGAGAGATACCAAGAGAAAAATAACTGGAGTAGATTGTGTACAAGAGAGGAAATTCACCCAATGTATATCTGATACAATAAAACTATGAAACACAACTGTCTAGAGTTGGGGGGGGAACACCATCTAAGACAAGATACCTGGAAAGGAGTCCCTTCAGACTATTCCCATAGGTGGCCCAGGGGCCATGTGCTAAAACCTAGCTCAGGAGGTGGATCAGAGGATTCCAAGAGGCCTCAGCCTACTGCACACTCAGGGTTCAGCTCCTCAGTCCTGCCCAAGTCTGTGTACCCCTGCTGACTTCCAAGAGCTGCTGTCCTCAGCACCAGTCATGGGTCCCTGTCCTCTTGTGGAGCCAGCTGGATGAAAGATAAGAAAATGCTGGAGTGGTCCAAGATTTTTACTAAGAAAGGAATTAGGAAGGAGGGATTTACAGCAGTGTGGCTAAGAGAAAGCCCCTGGAAAGACTCCTGGAAGAAGCCTCTTGGCCTTTGTTCCAGATGATTCAGATAGGGGCACCCACATCTGCCCAATGAATAGAGAAAACTACATTGCTCAGAAGGCACTGGGAGAAAGGTATGATGTGGAACCAATGATTGGTAAGGACACAGTCATTTCCAGTTCAAAATTATTAGGGTGGGTCAGGATTTCCAACAAGGCACTTGGCTCTGTGGCCTGTTCCTAGAAAACTACTCTAACTTTGACAGTTTGTGTCTGGGTAAAGATGACCTGAGCAGAAAGGCCCAGAGTTACAGGCAGTGTCCACACATTGTGTGGTCATGGACTTGCTAAATCCACAGTAATCCTAGGAAAGCCTCATGTGTAGAGGGTGTGGGAAATCATTGGCACTTGGAGGTGGATCTAGCTCCTGTGAGAAGAGTACAGGCTGGAGAAAGGTCTTTTGGGTGTATCGATTGTAGGAAATCCTTCATAGAAAAAAATGTATCTTACTGTATACCAGAAAAATCTCACTGGAGAATGACCTTATGGGTACACAGTATGTGAAAAACATTAAGTCAAAAAGTTACTATATACCAAGAGGACATACTGGAGAAAGACTTATGAATTAGAGAATGTGACATAATAAACACCTGGGATCCAGGCCATTTGAATGCAGACAGTGTGGGAAATCCTTTAAGGAAAACACATGCTCTTCCTGCACACCAGAAAGTCCACACTGGAGGGAGCCTCGTGAATACAAAGAATATGGGAAAGTCCTTTAAAGGTAGGCCTGCCTTTATATCAGAAAGGCCAACACTAGAGAAAGGCTTTATGAATGCAGAGATTGCAGGAAGTCATTTACAAGCATATTCTCTTATGATACACTAGTCCATACTGGAGAGCAGTCCATTCTCAGAAAGTGAAAAACCCTTTAACCAAAGATCTTGCCTTTAAAGATCTTTAACCAAAGACTACACAAGAGATTATGAACGTTGAAAATGTGGCAGAACCTTCAAGCAAATTCATTACCTTAGTGTACATGAGTCTATACTGTCTTAAGGTGTTAGGAGTGTGAAGAACGAGGAGGGACAATCTTTGTCACAAGAGGAGTATTCAGCACCTGAAATTTCACAAACCTGAGTGTGGACAGTGTGTGAGGGGTGCTTTTAGCTAAAATAGTGCCCTGTGACCCAGGAAACAGCTCACCCTTGTGGGGAAGACCACTAGAGAGACCACATGGACAGAGTACAGCCAATAGAAAGTCTTTTATTAGCTGGCCAGTGACTTCACTGGGGCTCAGGGACCCTTTCTCTCCCCCCCTCCACCCAGTGCAGTACCAAGCTTATTTTCAGGTCTGCTTTTATAGCAGAAAACCTACCTCCTTGTTTGCTCAGGAGTGGAGAGTCCCTAATGGTTCTTTCCTGCAGGTGCAAGCCAGGCAGGATGTTACAGAAGGTAAACAGTGCTGTAAGCAAGTATCATGACCTGTTTCTATGACTATCTCTATGATCGTTACCTAGAGACCGTAAAGGAAACAGTGGACAAGGGATACATATATCTTTAAACATCAAACCATAAGGAACTAGGTAGAGGTGCAGTCCTTTCTTTAAGATGGAGTCACAAAAGCAAATTGGAGTTACAGAAGCTCAGAAGTCTAAGATGTCTAAGATGGTGAGGTTTAACAAGATATATTACACCATGGAGAAAGGCCTTATGAATGCAGCAAATGTGGGAAATCTTTCACACAATGTTGGTTTTCCAAACCAAAAGGATTACACCATAGAAAAGCCCAGTGAAAGCTGCAGATGTGAAAAGAACCCTTCCAGCACAAAGTTCCTGGTTGGGAAGAACTTTCAGTCTGCACAGGATGTGATTTTTGTGCAGTATCTCTCTACTTGAGAACCGTAAGAATCTTGTCTGAAAGCCGGGTGCCCATGGCTCACACCTGTAATCCTAGCTTCTCAGGAGGCTGAGATCTGAGGATTGTGGTTCAAAGCCAGCCGGGCAGGAAAGTCCATGAGACTCTTATCTCCAATAAACTGCTAGAAAACCGGAAGTGATGCTGTAGCTCAAGTGGTAGAGCACCCACCTTGAGCTGAAGAGCACAAGGACAGCACCCAAGCCGAGTTCAAGCCCCACGACCGAAAAAAAAAAAATCTTGTCTGAATTTGAATTACCCACTTGCACATGTCCACTGAGTTAACAGGTGAAGTTTGCAGGAGCTGTCCTATACACTCTGGATTGTTCAGGGACCTCACCAGATGAACTCATGGCAGCACCCTTAGAGACATCATCCTCCACTGTCGCCTTGCCATGTGAAGAAAGGCTACCTGGCATACTGAGGCAAAGGCACATACATCTCCCCTTCTCTGGGAGAATCTGAAGCAACTAGAACCATTAGGGCAACTTTATTCTGTTAGCTGAATGATCATATCATGCTATGATACCTTTCTGGGCAGAGGAGCTCAGTTCTCGTCCAGATATGAGCTTGCATGAGACAGTTAGCTTTTTCATGGAAGTATGAGCTTGCATGAGACAGTTAGCTTTTTCATGGAAGTTGGTCTCACATGACACTTGTACTCCAAGTTCTAACTGGTCACTCTGCCTACATGGCTGTGGTGTGTGCAGTAATAAGAGGATTGTTTCAGCCAGTTTCATCTTATAACAGTGCTGGGTTACATTATGTACAATCAAGCACTATTAATATAAGGTAGTAATTTGCATATGGGGCCCCACTGACAAAAATATAATGGCAAAAGTAGTTTCTGTTCTGCTTATTGCCTGATGTGGATTGCTGCCCATGTCCTCCAAAAGAACAAGGAGAGCTTTCTCAGAAGAAGCAGGGAGAATGGCAAAGAGACAATATTGCTCATCATCCCAGGCCATAAATGCAAAACAACTCTTGAGATTCCATCTCACCTCAGTTAGATTGGCCAACATTTTGAATTTGAATGAGAATGTTGGGGGAAAAACCCTGTGGGAATGTAAACAATTACAACCTCTCTGGATAGCAGTCTAGAGGTTCCTAAAAGACTAAACAGACCTTCCCTACGACCCAGCCACACCACTCCTAGGCATCTACTCTGAGCATCGTGAGCCAGGATATGACAGGGACACCTGCATATCCATGTTCACTGCTGCACTATTCACAATAGCAAAGCTATGGAAACAGCCCAGATGCCCCACAATAGATGAATGGACCCACAAAATGTGGCCTATATACAATGGAATTTTACAAAGACATTAGAATAAAATAATGTCATTTGCAGGAAATGCATGGAACTAGAACAAATCATGTGAAGTGAGGTAAGTCAAGGTTAGAGAGACTAGTAGAGTATGTTCTCTCTGATATGTGGGAATTAGATGTAAAAGACCCTGCTAAATTATACCAGATTCTAGATATAGTGAGGCCAAAAGAGGATACTCTTTGGAAACAAAAAGGTGAAATGTCTGTGTCTCTTCATATTTATATAAAACATTTCAAAGTGAACTTCAAGACATAGAAACCAGATCTTTTAATTTTTATGTTTTAATGATTCTTTTGCTTATAGATGGGGTATTCAAGTGAGGGAGGGTACAGAACTCCAGGGAAAAGGGTGGAAAAGTGCAGCCGTGGAGCTCACTGGAAACTGGTGAGAGTGGGTAGAGATGGAGGGAAGGCTTTAAAAAACAGAAGACACTGTACTAAAGGAAACTTACCCATTACCTGATTCGTGTAATCGTAATCCCTCTGTACATCATCTTTATAATAACAATAAAGCAAATTATTTTTTAAAAAATAGAACACAGGACTTTCCAGGACTAATTTATGACCTAGAAGAATTAATGTCTTATGAGACCCGAGTTCACCTGAATGTTGGGTAGTATTTATGCCAGTCTGCAGCATCTCTGAATAGCGCGAGTTCACTTCCAGGTCCTGTTAAGAGAGAACACAGTTACTCTGCAGAACAAACCTTTGACACGTGGCTCTTTGGAGGACATTACAGATGTAAAACAGCCTAACCTGGGGATGCAGACATAGGAGTCAGGGTGGGATGCCTGATCCTGGATGCAGCCTCCAATCTTTGATTCTGTCATACTGTTGGCATCAAATATTCCATGGCAGGGCTGGGAAGGTGGCCCAGTGGTAGAGTGCTTGCCTTGCATGCATGAAGTCCTGGGTTCGATTCCTCAGTACCACAAATGCAGAAAAAGCCAGAAGTGGTGCTGTGGCTCAAGTGGTACTAACCTTGAGCAAAAGAAGCTCAGGGACAGCTCCCCAGGCCCTGAGTTCAAGCCCCAGGACTGGCCAAAAATAAAAAGACTGGTGACCAGTGCTCAAAGTGTGGCGAATCCTTCAAGCACGGGTCTGGTCTGATCAAACCCCGGAGAGAGGCCTTGTGCGTACAGGGAGTGAGGTGAGTCCTCTAACCAAAGTAGGTGCCTCAATGCACCAGAGCGTCCGCACGGGAGAACAGCTATGCAAGTAGAGAGTGTGGGCAATGCTTTAAAGGTAGAACTACCGTACTGTACACCAGGGAGCCCATGCTGGAGAAGAGCCTTACATGCAGGAAGAATGTGGAGCCACCACGGAGCAGAAAAACAGTATTCCCACCAGGAATTTCACAATGGGAAAAAGCTGTGACCATGGACGACAGCGTGGTAAGTGATTTAACCAAAGAACTCCCCTTGTCACAGGGCAGGGCTTGCCCCAGAGAAAGGCCCTGGGAGGACACCAGATGTGGGACATCTTTCACACCAAACGGATCACACTTTAGGAAGGTCAGAAGAAAGTAGCTAATGTGGGAAACCTCTCAGTCTGTGACCCAACCTTATTTAGGAGCTTAAAGTCCCTGCTTGGAAGAGCCTTAGACATGAAGGGAATGTGTGGTGTTGGGGTTCTTTTTTGTTGTTGGTTGTCATGGGTCTTGAACTCTGGGCCTGGGCGCCGTCCCTTAGCTCTTCAACTCAAGGGGAGTGCTCTACCACTTGAGCCATAGCACCACTTCCAGTTTTCTGGTGGCTCATTGGAGATAAGAGTCTCATGGACTTTCCTGCTCAGTATGGCTTTGAACTGTGATCAGCAGATCTCAACCTCCTGAATAGCTAGGATTACAAGTGTAAGCCACCAGTGCCTGGCATAGGAATGAAGTTTTGCTCAGTATGTCCATACCTGAAAACCTCAGGCAGCTTTCTGCACACATACATATGTTCAGTGCTTCAGATTTCCCTTGAATTTACACATGAGGTAAGGGAAACAGGAGTGGCTCTGTGCATGCTGGGTTTTGCCTGGCCATTGCTGCCAAAGTGAAATCATTGTCACACTATTTTAGAGCCATTGTCTCCTCTGCCACCATGCACTAGCCAAGGCATGTGCCAGTGAGCCTCTCTTCCCTGAATGAAATCTTGAGTAGGCACTTAGACAACTTCATTCTGTTTGTTGAGTTGAGCACTCACTGATGGGACACCATCACACTAACAGGACACTGTCACACTGACGGGACACTGTCACATTGATGGGATGCCGTCACACTGCTGGGACGCCGTCACTATGGCGGGATGCTGTCACACTGACGGGATGCCATCACTAATGGGACACTGTCACACTGACAACACACTGATGGGATGCTGTCACACTAACAGGACACACTGACAGGACGCCATCACACTGACAGGACACTGTCACACTGATGAATTTGGTGACACTTCACCCTGTGGCTTGCAAGGAAGGCATGGCCTCTTCCTGGAGTCATTGGGAGTAATTGATTTTTCTAGCCTCCAAGTCACTGGCTGATAATGGTCTGCCTCATATTTCTCTGATCCCTCCTCTAATAAAGACATTTTGATGTAACCTTTCATCTTGCTTCTTGTGACTATTTGGTTGCTTATATGGAATTAGGCTCTGGTTATATGAATGATGAACTCTTAGGGGACCCCCCCCCAATTATATGTGCCTCAGTAGGAAGAGTATAATGGTAAAGAATAGTTCCTGTTCCAGTTTTCACCTTGTTGCATTGCTCCCCAAGACCTCCAAAGAAAGGAATTCAGAATATCATAATGACTTTACAAACTGTACGTGTTAGAAATATCTATCTTAGTGAACCTCCATATTAATACTCAGTCTTTTCTGTATTCTTTGTATTCGGGGGTTGGGGGGAGAGGGGAAGAATAATTGGCAGATGGATCTGAAACTTGGAAGCATCTCCACTCTAGAACAAATCACGTGAAGTGAGGTAAGCCAAGCTCAGAGAGACAAACAGTGCACATTCTCTGATATGCAGAAAATAGACCTAGAGTACACTGGGATATGATATACAGGATTATAAATACAGTGAGACCAAAAGAGAATATTCTTTCAGGAGAGAATCACAAAGGCACAATGCCTAAGTGCCTCTTCATATTTATATAAAATAATACACCTACTGAAATAAACTCCAAGATATGGAAACAAGAGACCTCTTTTGTTGATGATTCTGTCTTTACCTTGTGTATGGTGTATTCAAGTATACATCTTTGGAAGGTTTGCGGGGAGGGTACACAACTCAAGTGGAAAGGGTGAAAAGGTGCAGCCGTGGGTGGAGCTCACTGGACAGTGATGAAATTGAACTGCACAACTCATGGGTGGAGAGGGAGGGAGAGCCTGGGACGGAATGAGGGACAGGAGACGCTGTATGAAAGGAAATGAAGTCATTGTAATCCCTTTGTACGTCCCCTCTGTAATAACAAATTATATATTTTATTTTTATTTTATTTTGTCGGCCGTGGGGCTTGAACTCGGCCTGGGCTCTGTCCCTCAGCTCTTCAGCTCAAGGCGAGTGCTCTACCACTTGAGCTACAGCGCCACTTCCGGTTTTCTGGTGGTTTATTGGAGATAGGAGTCTCACAGTCTTTCTTGCCCGGGCTGGCTTTGAACCGCCATCCTCAGATCTCAGCCTCCTGAGTAGCTGGGATTACAGGCGTGAGCCACCAGCGCCCGGCACAAATTATATTTTTAAAAGAGCATCTCCACAAGGGGAAGAAAAAAATTGCAAAGCTTAGAAAGTATGAATGACCAAAAAGGAAATGTACCAGTCAAAAAGTGGGGAAGGGAACTGCAGATTCTTTTCAAGTGAAGATTCAAGTACAAACAAAAATACATTTCTTAAAATGTCATCCTGCCGCGCGCTGGTGGCTCAGGCCTGTCACCCTAGCTACTCAAGAGGCTGAGACTGGAGGCTGGCGGTTCAAAGCCAGCCCGGGCAGGAAGTCCGTGAGACTCATCTCCAACACCGAAGTGACGCTGTGGCTCAAGTGGTAGAGCACTGGCCTTGGGCTAAAGGGCTGAGGACAGCGCCAGGGCCCAGAGTTCAAGCCCCACAACCCGACCCACCCCACCCCCCAAAAGACATCCTGAGCATCAGAGAAAAGCATTGAGAGCCCTCTCACCCCGGCCAGGTGATGATCATGAAGTCTTACTGGTGAGAATGGGAGCAAGGGTACAGGGAAAGTAAACAATAACACTGCCATGTAATCTAGCCACCACTTTGTGTTGGCAACAACAGACTTCCCGCAGACTCAGCCGTAAACCAGGCTGGAAGATGCTGCGCGCGCACTCGCGCACAACAGATGCTGTAGGCCTTTGCCCAGTTCCCCAAGTGGAGCCCTCCAGTCTTTCCAGGTCCAACCCACTGGCCTCCGCCTGGGACTTCAGGAACTACCTTACCCAGAAAGCCCTGTTCTCGTAGAATGACGCGAGGCCAGTCAGCGTTTGAGCAGGCTCATTCACCCTTTGCAGCATGACGTTGGGGCGGGACTTCCGGCAGCGCGTGTTTGGCTGTTCAACGTGCGGCTCTGTGGGGGGTGGGATCGAGGTTTACCTGAGGCGGGCGGGACGACGCGGGTCGCGGCCTGGCGTCCGCCCTGTCGCGCAGCCGCGGTTCTGAGGGACGGAAACCTGGTGAGGGCCTCGCCCGCCGAGCCCGCGACCCTAATGGCTGCGCCGGGAGATGCGGCCCAGGTGAGCCCCCGCAACCCTCCTCCCCCCCCCCGCCCCCCGAGTGTGCGAGGCCGGCCCGGGAGCGGGGAGCGTCCTTCCAGGGGCCGCAGAGCGGGGTGTGACGTCATGCAGGGCGACTCCACCCCGGAGTGCGGGACCCGTGGTCTGCCCTGTGGCGAGTCACCGGGGCACAGTTCTGCTAAGAGGACCGGGGCCTGTGCGGGGTCCCGAGTCCAACGCGAGGATGACTCGGCCTGTGCGGGCCCCACTTCCCCCCGCCCCCCGACCCAGGCCTGTGTGGGTTCTCCGCACCACCTCCCAGTCCCACGCGAGGACGACCCTGGCCTATTAGTGTCTCCCTCCCCCACCACCACACACAGGCAAAGAGGACTCGGGCCTGTGCAGGTCCCTGCCCCCTTCCCCAACCCATGGGAGCATGTCCCCAGCCTGGAGCCTTGCAGGCTGCTTTTGTTCACTCCAAAATTCCGTGTTACCCTCGAAGTCTGAGGAGCTTCAAGGTGGCAGATGAGAGTGGGAGCACATGCAGTTTTTCTGGGGGGTCACTTACCTGTGGTGTGAGGGCAGGGCCCTGGTCAGGAACACCCGGTGCACCATTGCCAGCCAGGGAGGGGGTTCTGGGAGCCACACACAGCCCTTGATATTAAAGGTTGGGACAGGAATGGCCAGCCAAGGTGACCTTCAGGGCTGTGTCACTGTCCTTGCAGCAGTAGCACCATTGCGTTCTTGGTACCAGCACACCCAGAGTGTGCTGGGTAGTGTAGACCGAGGGGGTGGTGGAAATAACTGTGGAAGTGTGCAAAATATGATGTGCACCTAGACCAGACAGGAGGAGTCTGGGAAATGGTGGATTTGCTCTTAGTGACTCAAAGGTGAACGGTAAGCCAACATGTTATTGCCAAGGTTACCATTCATGGGGGGGCGGTAGGGAGAGAGGCTTTGACCACTGACAAGAGACAGCTGTGCCAGCCAGTGTCAGACTTTATGTGATGGCTGCTGACCACCTGTTGGTACTGTGGAAGGAAATAGAGCCTGGCGTCTTCCTGGAGACGAGGATGGGCGTATCAACCTGGAGTCCTAACAGAGAAGCTGATGATGGAATATTTTCTTCCAACCATGGCAGGCCTATGCAAACTTTGAGGATGTGGTCTTTTCCTTCACCCCAGAGGAGTGGGGGTTCCTTGATGAAGCTCAGAGGCAACTGTATCTCAATGTGATGCTGGAGACCTTTGCCCTTGTGACCTCTGTAGGTAAGATAGCCACGCCCACCCATCCTGGTCTCTGGTCATCCTTCTCTCCCCACAGGCAACCCTGCCTCCTCCACTGTGGTCCATAGGCTCTGCTAACTGCTCACTTTTGGCATGGGTGCTGTGGATGTGGCCACACACTCTGCCCTGTGTACCCCCAATGCCAAGTGCTGTCATAACTGCCAGCACGGATTTGGCAGGAAGTTGTGTGACACTGGCCTGGAGGATAATCTTGTTCTCCTTCGCCCTGGCCCATGACCCTCGGCATGCACAACACCTTTTGCCCATTTTCTGTTCTTTGGTTCTCCTGGCATTGCAGCAACGGACACCCACAGCCCCTCCTCTCAGTCTTCCTTGTACTGCTGTTCTTCCCAAGTGCAGTGGGCAGAGTGGCTTGGGCTGCGGCTGAGGCCACCCGACCCTGTCCCTTGGAGCTTCGTGCACATGCTCATGTGCATACTGCAGCCAGGGGTTCAGAGAATCTTGTGTGCTGCTTAGGATAAACATGGGAAGTTGTTCTCAGCAGTGCCTGGTCTTAAGAGAAGGCCTGAGGACAGGAATGCATGCCCTGGGTCCCCCCCTCCTGTCAGCCCAAGAATCTACAGTGCTGCCATACTTGTCTGTGCTCTGCATTCTGCCCCTCCTCCTTCCTTCACTAGTGCACTCCACTTGCCTCTGCAGCATTCTCCCTGCTGATGTGTTCCTCATGAGCCATAAGCCGCACGCATCTCCTGAAACATTTTCTAACGCAGCATGAGTTGCTTTGCTGCCCTGGGCTGGAGCAGTGCCTCCTGTGGTGTGAGCTCCCTGCCCTGGCTGGGCTGCTCTGAAGGTGCTGTGGCGAGCTTGGGGGATTTCACAGCGACCGTTCCCAAGGGAGGGAGGTTCAAACCCCGCTTCTCTTCCCGGTGTTGCAGCCCATTCCTGTGCCCTGTGTATGGCACTGCCCCAGTTCTGTGTCTACAGAGGCCCAGTTCTGTGGCTCCACACTTCTGTCTTCAGACTAATCCTGCAGTGTTGAGCTCCGTAGTAGCGTGCTTGTCTAGCAAGTATAAGGCCCTGGGATTGATCTCAGCACCACCAAGAAAATCCCACGCGCCACCCCCAACCCCACCCCTCCGACCCCCCACCCCACCCCCACTCCTGCCATGGGATGCAGGTATTTCACTGTCATTTCTCTGGTTTAGGTTGTGGGCATGAAGTAGACGGTTGGGCGTCATCTGTGCCCCGTGTGTCTTTGGGTAGAAAGTCACATGTGACAAGTCCACAGATATGTCCACCCACCCAGAAGACTCACTCCTGCAGCATCTGTGTTCTCGTCTTGAAAGACATCTTGTACCTGGCTCTTCCTCCGGTGCAGCAGCCCTGCTTGCCTGAGGCGTATGCAGATGTCCCTCAGCACCAGGACCATCAGAGGGAGGAGGAGCCAGTGGCGTGGGGTGTGGATGGGACCACACTTGAGGAAAACTCTGACTACCTCGTGTGGGGACAGCGATTCCGATTTGAGGACCTCTGGAAGGATCTGTCTGCATTTTCTCACTTCCTGCAGCCCCCAGTCATCCCCCACTGTGAGGGCCCGCACACCACCCAGTTTTGGGAGGCATTTCACTACGGGAGGAGCTACTACGACTTCTTTCAGTGGACAAAAGCTTCCGGCCATGAAAATACAGCTTTTCCCAACCTGAGTGTATATCCTGGAGAAAATCTTTACGAGCACAGCGTGTGTGAGAGACCATTCCACACTCAGTACTCCCTTGTCCCATTTCCAACAGTCCATCCGGCAGAAAGAACCCACGAGTGCAGTGAGTGTGGGAAACTGTTCAAGCGCCGAGCAGCCCTGTATATCCACCAGCGGATCCACACCGGGGAACGGCCATATGGGTGCGGGGAGTGCGGGAAGTTCTTCCAGCGCAGAGCAGCCCTCTCCGTGCACCAGCGGATCCACACAGGCGAGCGGCCCTACGAGTGCGGGGAATGTGGGAAATGCTTTAAGGATGGCTACGCCCTCACTGTGCACCAACGGGTGCACACCGGGGAGCGGCCCTACGTGTGCAGGGACTGTGGAAAGTCCTTCAAGCGCGGAGGTGACCTGATCGTGCACCAGCGGGTGCATACCGGGGAGCGGCCCTACGTGTGCACATACTGTGGGAAGGCTTTTAAGCGTGGAGGTGAACTCACCGTGCACCAGCGAGGCCACACGGGGGAGCGGCCCTATGAGTGTGGTGAGTGTGGCAAATCCTTTAAGCTAAGAAATGGTCTCATCGTGCACCAGAGAGGCCACACGGGCGAGAGGCCTTACGTGTGTGCCTACTGTGGCAAGTCGTTCAAGGAGAAGAGCGTCCTCACTGTGCACCAGAGGATCCACACGGGGGAGAGGCCCTACCAGTGCCGCATCTGTGGGAAGTCCTTTAAGGAAAGAAGCGTCCTTTCCGTGCACCAGCGGGTGCACAACGTGGAGAGGCCGTACGAATGTGCAGAGTGTGGGCGCTCCTTCAAGCGGGGCTACGACCTCACCGTGCACCAGAGAGTACACACCGGGGAGAGGCCATACGTGTGTGCTGACTGCGGCAAGTCCTATAAACGAGGGAGCAACCTCACCGAGCATCAGAGAGCACACATGAAAGAAGGCACTTACGAGTGCAGAAATTTTGGGAAACCTTTGACTCGGCGTGCTAATGTCACCAGTCTCTACCGAGTTCATGAGGGAGAGAAACCTTACGAGTACAGCGGACGTGATAAACCTTTTTGGTATGAATCCAGTATTGTTCAGCACCCGTAAAGCAACATGGAGCAAACCCATAAGGCCCAGCACTGGTGGCTCACGCCTGCAATCCTAGCTACTCAGGAGGCTGAGATCTGAGGATCATGGTTCAAAGCCAGAAAGGTATGTGGGGCTCTTATCTCCAATTTAACAAGCTAAATGCCAGAAGTGGAGGTATGGCTCAAGTGGTAGAGCACCAGGCAGAAAAGAAAACTCTTACAAGCATGGCCATTGTGGGAAAGACTAACAGAGCTCACTCATTACACATGGGGGTTCGTGCTGGGAATGCTACACTCTACACATGCTGGGTTCATGATTGAAGGGTGGGGCTGTCTGCTCATCACCAGCAGTGACAGAAGAAGCTGAGTTTGTGGACAGTGTCAGGTTTTGCACATGCAGGACGCTGCTGGAGAGGCCCCAGCACTGCTGCAGATGAGAACCCCTGCCTTGCCATTCCTGTCCTCCACACCCAACGCATCGCCCAGCACAGACGCATGTACATCTAGAGCACATAGGGAACGCTCTTGGCTCTCCTCTTTCCCATCTACCAGCAGGAAGCCTCTGTCTGGAAATGGCACCTGGATAGAATAATATAGTCCAGTAGGTCCACACGAGAGTGGGGCCTGTCCACCTGACATGCCCTTCACACTTGCAGATGCCTATGTGTAAGATGTCCAGTGGGTTCCAGGGTGGGGTGAGGCTGAGGGGGAAACTCTGCATTCTGGACTTGTGGCCATTGCCTCGAGCCAGCCTGCACTGTGGGCAGAAACTTCCTGACTGGTCACGGCAGCCATGATGCTTCTGCACTCCCAGGCCCCGATGGCAGTACCAGTAGCTTTTAGCTTGAGTCTGTTCACTGAGTGATCAAGGCATCGCAAACCCCAGCAAGGCCAAAGGGACCCAGAGCTGGTCTGGAGCCTCAGGTAGGCTTGGCTTCTTCGTGCAGGCTGTGGTCTCATGTGACACACATGGTTCCTGGCCTCCAAGTGACTCGCTGGTCACATAGCCCTGGCTTCTGTGTTGATAAAGCGGAAACCTCTACCTTTAATCTTGGCTTTTTACGTATCTGATTAGTTGCACATCTAGGGAATTAGACTGTTTCTGACAAGCTGGACAGCTTCTATGGGACGATCAATGGTATGTGCGTCAGGGAGAGCGCCTCCCTTTACCAAGTGTGGATTGCTTCCCAAGACCCCCAGCAAAACAGTGCAGGAATGTATGGGCTGGAATCCACCTGTAACTGCGGTCCTAAGTCAGCCAAGAGGCAGTCAAGTGTAACATGCTACGTTGATTCTGGAAAGAGTGTGGTCACATTAGGTGACTGTGGGTGTCTGAGAAACTGCCTGGTTCAGGCCATCTCGTATATGCCATGTGTTGTTTGAATCCGAAAAACCAGGATGCAAGGAGTCAACAGAGCTTCCTGCAGACATCTCGTGAGTGATCTACCTTCATTTTCAGTGTAACAGCTGTCAGGTCATCTGTTTTGGGGAGCCCTGCCATGTTGATCGTTAAAGGAATAGGACACAAGCTTTAAGAAGAAAAATAATACCTCAGCCTCTGGGACTCCGTGACATGTGTCAGGCCATGAATGACACTGCTTCCAACAAAGCAAAAACTTCAAAGCGAGCGAACACAGTTACTTTTGTCTGCCATGGCGTATGGGGGTGGCTGTCTCCACATACGCTTTAGTCCAGTCACAAGCCACAGCTGCAGGGTCGGGGGTGGAGGGGCGCATCACGGGCACATGTGCGGGACACTGTGGTGGTGATCCTCTCCCCACAGGCGTCAGTCATTGGCCCGCAAACCTCCTGGAGGTGCCGCCCCATCCCAAGGCAGATGAAACCGCTGGAGGGGCTCCAGCCTCCCAGAATCCTCTGGGGCCTGAAGAAGGCTGAGATGCACTTATACGTTTGACCTGTGGAAAACAGTGTTATGAGCACTAATTCATGTACAGTAGAAAATGTGTGTATAAGGGTTTTTTGAGCAATAAAATGAAACCTTTGTATAACAAATGTATTCAAATGGGGTGGGGGGGGAGGAAGAATGCCTGAGTCAGGCACTGGTGGTACATACCTGTAATTCTAGCTACTCAGGAGCCTGAGATCTGCCAGCCTGGGCAGGAAAGTCTATGAGACTTATCACCAGAAAACTGGAAATGGCGCATGTGGCTCAAAGTGGTAGAACACTAGGCCTTGAGCAAAAAGAGCTCAGGGACAGCACCCAGGTGCTAAGTTCAAGTCCCACAACTGACAAAAAATGCCTGAATGAATATATGGGGTAAGATCATTCCTAAATGTACTTGGAGTTCATTGGACTTTTTGAAAAACTCAGCTGTAAACTGATTGGAAATTAAAATTAAACTGCATTTGTGTTTTAATTGTTAATAGTACTTTTATTATCATCAGGTATATGTGTTAAATATAAACAATTGGGAATTAAAGTATAATGTAACAATTATGTGAAAATGTAAACAAATAGAGTGAAATAACTGGATATATATATGTATCACACAAGTACATGGATAACAAGATTTTGGGTTTTTTTTTTGGGGGGGGGGGTCCGGTTGTGGGGCCTGAACTCTGGGCCTGGGCACTGTCCCTCAGATCTTTAGCTCAAGGCTAGCGCTCTACCGCTTGAGTCACAGCGCCACTTCCGGGTTTTTTTTTGCTTATGTGGTGCTGAGGAATCGAACCCAGGGCCTCAGGCATGCAAGGCAAGCGCTCTACCACTGAGCCACCTTCCCAGCCCAACAAGATGTTTTGTATGCTCTATTTTTAAATTTTCTAATCACGGGGACAAGGTGGCACAGGTAAGTTTCTTACCATTGGTTACTTGCAAGCCCTAAATTGAAGCAATGTCTAAGAAAGCTGGACATCTACGTTCTGGAGAGGTACGACTGCAGCATCCGCATCACCAGACCTTCACTAATCCTGTGACAAGGTAAAAGTGTGAAGCTGTTGGTCATCTCGTGTGGGGCTGTGGTCCTGCCTGGGATCTGCTCTCTGGTTGTTCATTGAGTTTCCTGCCTGCCCCACTGAAGGTGGGCATTGCTGCTGTGGACCGGTCACTGTCATCCCCTAGGGTTGTCTCATGAACTTGTTTAAGTTTGACTGTTGGTTTATTCACTTGATTTATTCTTTTATTTCTTCAATTATGTACCAGGCACTGTTCTAGAGTGATGCTGTAGCTCATAACAATCGGGTAAACAGGATTGCAGACAGTTGGAGCCACTTTCTTTCAGGTAAGTGCCTTTGTGAGATGTTGTGGCAGGTGACTTGCAGGAGGTTCAGGGGAATGAGGTGAGGCAGGTGTGGTCCCTGGGATGGTGTTTTAGAAGAGATATGCTTAGGTGTTAGCAGTGAAGGCCAGGCATCTGGAGAGGCATGTGTACAACCTGGGAGTTGTGCGCTTAGACATCTTTAGGAAATTCACCAACATGGGAAAGTGGAATCCAGAACCGGAGAGAACCCAGATCAAGAGGAGTTCCATGGGGCTGGGAAGGTGGCTCAGTGGTAGAGTGCTTGCCTTGCATGCATGAGGCCCTGGGTTCGATTCCTCAGCACCACATAAGCAAAAAGAAAAAAGTGGGAAGTGGCGCTGTGGCTCAAGTGGTAGAGTGCTAGCCTTGAGCTGAATGGCTGAGCGACAGTGCCCAGGGCCCAGGCCCAGAGTTCAAGCCCCATGACTGGACTAAAAAAAAGTTCCAGGGTCAGATTTGGCTTTGTGGCCTGAGGGGAGAGGTGATTGGAAGGATGGGTACGTGATCATTCCAGATAGGAGAGTGAGGAGGGGTGGAGCCTGGGTGGAGTAGTTAGAACAAAGAGTACAGAATTGGTTTGAAATATGAGGCCATTGGCCAGACATGATTACTAAGTAGGAAGAGGGAAAACCAGAGAGTGACTCCCAGCTTCCCACATTGGCCACATGGCTGGTCCTTAACTGTGGAGATGCGCAAAGCAATAGGTTTTAGGGACTCTCGTGTAAACTTGGTTTAATATCAGCAAACCATTTGATCCTCAGTTCTAACAGTTATTTCCAAAAAAAATCTCATTGATTCTTAACACCCAATCATTTCTAGGAAACTTGCTTGCCAGGCCTAGCCTGTTCCCTCTGCTCTGAGGGCCCTTGTTCCTGTGGACCTCTGTGTGTCCACACAGCATGGACAATAATCATTTCTCATGTCAGTGCTTCCCATTGCACCGTAAGCTCTGCAAGGGCAGTGGGCAGTGCCTCCCACCTCCCTTTCACCACAGAAACTACATTCATCTTTCATTTCTTCCGTTAGGAGGTGGGTTGTTTTGTTTTGTTGTCATTTATGGTGCTTGAACTCAGGATCTGGGCAATGTCCTTGAGCTTTTGCACCCAAGGCTAGTGTATATTTAACACATATAACTGATGATATTAAAAGTACTATTAATAATTAAAACAAATGCAGTTTAATTTCTAATCAGTTTACAGCTGAGTTTTTCAAAAAGTCCAATAAACTCCAAGTGCATTTAGGAACAATCTTACCCCATATATTCATTCAGGCATTTTCTTATATTTTGGTCAGTTGTGGGACATGAACTCAGCACCTAGGTGCTGTCCCTGAGCTCTTTTTGCTCAAGGCCTAGTGCTCTACCACTTCGAGCCACAATGCTACTTCCAGGTTTCTGGTGGTTAATTGGAGATAAGAGCCTTAGGGACTTCCTTATCCAGGCTGGCTTTGAACCATGGTCCTCCTGTCTCAGCCTCCTGAGTAGCTAGGATGACAGGCGCGAGCCACCAGGAGTTGTTTTAAGGACAATAGCAAATTAGATTTCCAAGCACACAAGATTCACTTTGGGTACTTGATACATTTTTTAAGCTGAGACTGGAGAGAGGAAGTTGGTTGCATTTTTCTGGGCAGTGGCAGTTTCCTCTTTAGTCTGTGTGTGTCCTGTGTGTGCAGAACTCTTAAACATCCTTCACTTAGCAAAGGCCAAAATCTCTTGTTCCTGGGAGATGTGTCCCAGCCTCAGGACTAATGGCTGTGGATGGTTTTATTGCCAGTTTTGAGGCTGGGTGCTGATGGCCCAGGAGGCTGAGGTCTGAGCTTCACAGTTCAAGGCCAGCCCAGGCAGGAAAGACTGAGACTCTGATCTCTAATTAGCCACCAAAAATCCAGAAGTAGAGCTGTGGCTCGAGTGGTGAATACTAGCTTTGAGCAAAAAAAAAAAAAAAAAGCTCAAAAGGCAGTGCCCAGGCTCCAGGACAAGCACAAACACAAAAGGTGAGTGTCAAGGTGACCCAAGATTTCTGGGGATTTTTGCAGTTGGGTTTAGAAGCTCCATCAAGATGCGAAATTTAGTACTAGGATCATGTGTCAGTGGAGAATAGATTTGGATTTTCACCATATTAGATTGTAAAAATAGAGTATAAACATAATTAGGGAATGAAGTATCATGTAACAATTATGTGAAAATAAAAACTAGTGAAGTAACGATCTGTTTATACTGCAAACGTGGATTGGTGGAAACATGAGAGAGTGGCTGGTGGTACACATGTGGAACTTTGGACTTCATGGTGAAGACTTGGGGAGGTGCAGCCAGCCCTCTGGATCACAATGTGGAAGGGGAGCCCTGATTTTTGGTTGACTTTGCTCTTAGCATCCTTGAAAGGGAAGAGTCCTTATCTGGGCTTCAGGTGAGAAGCCCAGCACAAAAGTGAGTGTGGAAGGCAGCCACGTGCACAGTAGGAAAGAGGAAGGGCTGGACACAGCCCATACTTCCAGAGAATGAGGTCCCTGAGCAGACCCTGAGCCGGGAGTAGCTGATTCAAGATGGTGCCATGCCCACAGACAGTGCCGTGTTCACCCCCTCAGCTGCAGATGGAGTTTTGCTGTAACCCTAATTACTTGCCTGAGATGTTACAGGCTGGATTCATGGCACAAATTGTCACCACGGAGAACTTGCTGTATTTCATGGCCACTGGTACAGTGTGCTCCACCTGCTAGCTCCACATCTGTGTCATGACCCAGCTCTACACTGCAGGTGATTTTCTCCAAGCGCATGCATATTGATGGCATTGCTGAGACAGTGTGAGGCAAAAGACAGCCTCAGAAGACACACATTGTACTGCTGATTGTATACAGACAGAATCTTTAAGAAATAAGAACACAATGCCGGTGGCTCACACCTGTAATCTTAGCTTCTCAGGAGGCTGAGATCTGAGGATAGCGATTTGAAATCTGCTCAGGCAGAAATGTCTGTGAGACTCATCTCCAATTAACCACTAGAAGCTTGAGGGGCAGTGGCCAGGCCCTAAAGTCAAGTACCTACAAATAACCAGAACAAAAGGGCTCTGGGCATGTCTTGACAGTACCCCCAGTACAGCCAGAAAAAGGCTGGGTGCCAGTGGCTCACACCTGTAATCCTAGCTACTCAGGAGACTGAGGTCTGGGGATTAGTCTGAAGCCAGCCCAGGCAGAAAAGCCCGTGAGACTCTTGTCTCCAGGTAACCAATAACACCTTCCAAGACCGGCAACCCAGACAGAATTCACCATCACCTTTCCTGTTTTCAGAAGAAAAATAACTACCCTTAGGAAAAGAAATCACCCAAGTAGAGCAGATATCCAAAAAGAGAAATAGGAAACAATCAAGTCTTAACAAACACCAATACAGGAAACAAACAGGAGAGACTATCCAAGACAACTAATAGAAAAGTCAATGAAGCTGAGCACCAGTGGCTTACACTTTTAATCCTAGCTACTCAGGAGGCTGAGATCTGAGGATCAAGGTTCAAAGCCAGCCGGGCAGGAAAGACAATGAGACTCTTATCTCCAATAAACCACTCAGAAAACAGGAAGTGGTATTGTGGCTCAAGTGTTAGAGTGCTAGCCTTGAGCTGAAGAGCTCAGGGACAATACCCAGGCCCAGAGTTCAAGCCCCAGGACCGACCAAAAAAAAAAAGAAATATCAAGAGTCTTTATCAGCATCCCTACATATAAGTGAACCAAATTCTCCAGTTAAAAGACATGGACTAAGGGTGCCAGTGGCTCATGCCTGTAATCCTAGCTACTCAGGAGGCTGAGATCTGAGGATCACGGTTCAAAACCAGCCTGGGCAGAAAAGTCTGTGAGACTCTTATCTCCAATAAACTACTCAAAAACCGGAAGTGGCAAGGTGGCTCAAGCAGTAGAGTACTCGCCTTTAGCTGGAGAGCTGAGGGACAGCACCCAAGCCCAGAGTTCAAGCCCTATGATGGACCAAAAAAAGGGCGCCCAGTGGCTCATGCCTGTAATCCTATCTACTCAGGAGGCTGAGATCTGAGGATAGAGATTCAAAGCCAGCCTGGGCAGGAAAGTCCGGGAGACTATTTTTTTTTTTAATTGTGAAAATACCATACAGAGGGGTTACAATTACATGGGCATCTGTGAGACTCTTATCTCCAATAAACCACTAGAAAACCTGAAGTGGTACTGTGGCTCAAGTGGTAGAGTGCTAGCCTTGAGCTCAAGAGCACAGGGACAGCACCCAGGCCCAGAGTTCAAGTTCCAGGACCGACAAAAAAAAAAATGAAATATCAAGAGTCTTTATCAGCAACCCTACATGTAAATGAACCAAATTCTCCAGTTAAAAGACATGGACTAAGGGCGGCGGTGGCTCATGCCTGTAATCCTAGCTACTCAGGATGCTGAGATTTGAGGATCGCAGTTCAAAGCCTGGGCAAGAAAGTCCGGGAGACTTTTTTTTAATTGTGAAAATACCATACAGAAGGGTTACAATTACATGGGCATCCATGAGACTCTTATCTTCAATAACCACTAGAAAACCTGAAGTGGTGCTGTGGCTCAAGTGGTAGAGTGCTCACCTTCAGCTGAAGAGCACAGGGACAGCGCCCAAGCCCAGAGTTCAACCCCCACGACTGACCCCCCAAAAAAACAAAACAAGACATAGACTTGCCAGGCGCTGGTGGCTTATGCCTGTAATCCTAGCTATTAAGGAGGCTGAGATCTGAGGGTTGTGGTTTAAAGCCAGCTCAGACAGGAAAGCTCAGGAGACTCTATCAAGTAAACCACTCAAAACCAGAAGTGGCACTGTGGGCTCAAGTGGTAGAGCACTCACCTTGACCTGAAGAGCTGAGGTACAGTGCCCAGAGTTCAGGCCCCATGACCGACAAAAAGACTTGCTGGCACTCATCCCCAAATCAGGCAAAGACCCAACCAAAAAGGAGAATTACAGGCCAATTTCCTTGATAAACACAGATGCAAAGATCCTTAACAAGATTCTAGCTAACAGAATCCAGAAACACATAAAAAAAATTATACACTATGACCAGGTAGGCTTCATCCCAGAGACGCAGGGATGGTTTAACATACGTAAGTCAATAAATGTAATCCAACACATCAACAGAACCAAGGTCAAGAATCACATGATTATCGCCACAGATGCAGAAAAGGCCTTTGATAAAATTCAACATTCATTCATGCTAAAAGCTCTGGAGAAAATAGGAATAGAAGGAACATTTCTAAAAACAATAAAAGCCATTTATGACAGACCAATAGCCAATATTATACTTAATGGGGAAAAGCTACAACCAATTCTCCTAAAATCAGGAACAAGGCAAGGATGCCCACTGTCTCCACTCCTCTTCAATATAGTCCTGGAACCCTTAGCCAGGACAATAAGGCAAGAAAAAGACATTAAAGGGATCCGCATAGGGAAAGAAGAAGTTAAACTATCCCTTTTTGCAGACGACATGATACTATACCTTCACGATCCCAAAAACTCCATCCCCAAACTCTTAGAAATCATAAATCACTTTGGCAAAATAGCAGGATACAAAATAAACCCACAAAAATCAATTGCCTTCCTGTACACTGACAATGGACAAGAAGGGAGGGAAATAAAGGGAGCAACCCCATTCACAATAACCTCCCAAAAAATAAAATATTTAGGAATTAACCTAACCAAAGATGTAAAAGAACTATTTAATGAAAACTATAAAAAGTTAGTGCAGAAGACACTAGGAAATGGAAAGACCTCCCATGCTCTTGGATAGGCCGACTTAATATAGTAAAGATGGTAATACTTCCAAAACAAATATACAAATTCAATGCAATTCCTATTAAAATCCCAATGACGTACATCACTGAAATACAGAAAACAGTCCAAAAATTCATATGGAACAACAAAAGACCTAGAATAGCCAAAACAATTCTAGGGGATAAAGACAATATGGGAGGGCTATCCATGCCGAACTTCAAACTCTACTACAGAGCTATAATAACAAAGACAGCATGGTACTGGCACAAAAACAGACCCAAAGACCAATGGAACAGAATAGAAGACCCAGAAATAAATCCACAGGCCTACAGCCAGCTGATATTCGACAAAGGAGCCAAAGACATACAATGGAAGAAACACAGCCTCTTCAACCACTGGTGCTTGGAAAACTGGGCGGCCACATGCAGAAAACTAAAAGTGGACCCCAGCCTATCACCATGCACCAACATCAACTCAAAATGAATTAAAGACCTTAACATTAAACCTGAATCTCTGAAACTACTGCAGGACAGAGTAGGAGAGACACTTGAACTAATAGGCACAGGAAGGAACTTCCTGAACAGAGTCCCAGGGTCACAACAAGTTGGAGAGAGACTCGACAAATGGGACTACCTTAAAATAAAAAGCTGCACAGCTAAATCTATCACCACCAAGCTAGAAAAACAACCAACTAATTGGGAAAAAATAGTTCCCAGCAATATATCAGACAAGGGGTTAACATCCTGTATATACAGGGAACTCAAGAAACTAATCCCTCCCAAACCTAACAAACCAATTACTAAATGGGCAAGGGAACTAAAGAGGGACTTCTCAAATGAAGAAATAAAAATGGCAAAGAAACACATGAGGAAATGTTCATCATCCCTGGTGGTGAAGGAAATGCAAATAAAGACAACCCTGAGATACCACCTTACCCCAGTCAGAATGTCCCACATCCACAAATCAGCCAACGACAAATGCTGGAGGGGATGTGGAGAAAGAGGAACCCTATTACACTGCTGGTGGGAATGTACACTTATACAACCACTTTGGAAAGCAGTCTGGAGGGTCCTTAGAAAGCTAAAGATTGACCTCCCTTACGACCCAGTCATACCACTTCTAGGCATCTACCCTGAACAACAGGAACCAATATACAAGGACACGTGCACCTCCATGTTTATTGCAGCACTGTTCGCAATAGCTAGGATATGGAAACAACCTAGGTGCCCCACCACAGATGAATGGATCCAAAAAATGTGGTATCTATACACAATGGAATATTATGCAGCCATTAGAAATGACAAAATAATGGCATTTGCAGGGAAATGGATGGAGCTAGAAGGAATCATGTTGAGCGAGGTAAGCCAAGAGCAAAGAGACAAACGGTACATGGTCTCCCTGATAAGTGGATGCTAAATCCAAAATGTTAGGTGATACGACAAAACTAACAGGACTTAAGAAACAAAGAACTCCTACTCATCTGGTCGAACCACTACTAAAATATCCCCATGCTGCTGAGCACATGTATGGTGTATAACATGTGAACACCGTTATATGTTATAGACTGTGATAGACAATTTGCTCCAGGAAAGTTAGAATGAACTTGTGACTTTAAATGAGCATCATTATTCCACAATACTGTGAAATTCGGGAAATTATGTAATCACTTAATCACAATAAAAAAAAAAAAGAACCTCGGGGAAGGTAGGGAGGGAGGGGATGGTAGGGGGAAAACAATGGAGGGGGTAACAATGTTCAATAGGAAGTGTACTCACTACCTCACTCATGTAACTGTAACCCTCTGTATAGTATCTTTACAATAAAAAAACAATTAAAAAAAAAAAAGACTTGCTGGATAGGGGCTGGGAAGGTGGCTCAGTGGTAGAGCACTTGTCTTGCATGCATGAGGCCCTGGGTTCGATTCCTCAGCACCACATAAGCAAAAAGAAAAAAGTGGGAAGTAGTGCTGTGGCTCAAGTGGTAGAGCGCTAGCCTTGAGCTGAAGAGCTGAGGGACAGCGCCCAGGCCCAGAGTTCAGGCCCCACGACCAGACCTCCGCCCCCCCCCCCCAAAAAAAGACTTGCTGGATATAGATACATATATTTGTGTGTGTATATACATATATATGTATGTATATTAATAACCATATGCTTCCTATAGGAAACACTTTATCTGCAAAGATATTCACAGTAAGGATGAAAAATAGGATTCTGTACAGGACACCTACAATAAGCAAGAGCATCTGAAAATAAGATTTATTTAAAAGAGCAAGACAAGGGGCTGGGAAGGTGGCTCAGTGGTAGAGCACTTGCCTTGCATGCCTGAGGTCCTGGCTTCGATTCCTCAGCACCACATAAGCAAAAAGAAAAAAGCCGGAAGTGGTGCTGTGGCTCAAATGATAGAGCGCTAGCCTTGAGCTGAAGAGCTGAGGGACAGTGCCCAGGCCCCACAACTGGACCTCCCCCCCAAAGAAAAAGAGCAAGACAAACCTGTGGTTCACATCTGTAATGTTAGCTACTTAGGAGGTGGAGATCTGAGGACTGCAGTTCAAAGCCAGCCCAGGCAGGAAACTCCATGAAAACCTTAACTCCAACACATTCCCGCTCCCCCCACCAAAAAGAGAAAAAAAAGCCCAAAGAGCTGTAGCTCAAGTGGTTGAGTACTACAGCAAAAACAAGCCCAGGCTGAGTTCAAGCCCCACGGCTGACACAAAAGAATCAAAAAGATGTAATTATTGTAAATGTACCTAAATGGAATAGAATTCCATTTTGTTTAAAAAACCTGGGTTCTAAAGGGAGATAGGCTGGGACCCAGTTGTAGGACTACAGTCTTACAGGACTGTAGGATCGAGCCTGACCTCAGAGCTTCTACTTGAATGTTACTGTCCCATTTCTTTTTGTTTGGGGTGTGGTATTTTTGTCAGTTGTGGGGCTTGAACTTGGCCTATGAGGTCTTCAGCTCAAGGCAAGCACTCTACCACTTGAGCCACAGCACCACTAAGGGTTTTCTGGTATTTATTGGAGATAAGAATCTCATGGAGGGCTGGGAAGGTGGCTCAGTGGTAGAGCGCTTGCCTTGCATTCATGAAGCCCTGGGTTCGATTCAGCAGCACCACATAAGCAAAAAGAAAAAAGCCGGAAGTGGCGCTGTGGCTCAAGTGGTAGAGCACTAGCCTTGAGCTGAAGAGCTGAGGGACAGTGCCCAGGCCCAGAGTTCAGGCCCCATGACCGGACCCCAAAAAAAAAAAAAAAAAAAGAATCTCATGGACTGGGCTGGGAAGGTGGCTCAGCTTGCCTTGCATACTTGAGGCCCTGGGTTCAATTCCTCATCACCACATATGCAGAAAAGGCTGAAAGTGGTGCTGTGGCTCAAATGGTAGAGTGCTAGCCTTAAGCCGAAGAGCACAGTGACAGTGCTTAGGCCCAGAGTTCAGGCCCCACAACTGACAAAAAAAAAATCTCACAAGCCCGGCGCTGGTGGCTCACGCCTGTAATCCTAGCTACTCAGGAGGCTGAGATCTGAGGATCGCGGTTCAAAGCCAGCCCAGGCAGGAGAGACCGTGAGACTCCTATCTCCAATAAACCACCAGAAAACCGGAAGTGGTGCTGTAGCTCAAGTGGTAGAGCGCTTGCCTTGAGCTGAAGAGCTGAGGGACAGCGCCCAGGCCCAGAGTTCAAGCCCCACGACCGACAAAAAAAAAAAAAAAAAAAATCTCAGACTTTCCTGCCCAGGCTGGCTTTGAACCATGATCCTCCGATCTCAGCCTCCTGAGTAGCTAGGATGACAGGCGTGAACCACCAGCATGTGCCATTTCTTGTGCAAAGTAGCTTATACAGAATTCTCTTGAGTCTTCAGCTGGAACAGAAGATATTTATGTTTGAAATTACTTTTTCCAGATCTGTGTTGGTCTTTCCAGATTTTGGACTACAAACACGGACTCATGCTTTGAACAACACATGGTCTGTGGCCTGTCCTATGGAAAGGCGGGTCACATACCGCGTGGACACACATGCTAAAATCCCACCTAACACAGACAGAAACACGATCATGGTTCCTTGAAACTCAAGCCAACACCCAGAACACACCCACCAAGAAGACAAATCAATCCTACCATGCTTAACACTCCTTTAATGTGTTGTTCTAACCGTGGGGAGCAAGGCACCGTGGACAGTAACACCACATCTCTGCTGCCACACGTGCGTGACAGGTTTTTGGGAAAGGATATGCCAGGAAGAGCTGTGCACTGGTGAAGGAGGAGATGTGGAGCAGCTCACACCTGGGACTAGAGCTCAGGAACCCCCCTCAGCTGGTACTCCTCACTGAGCCAGGGCTGGTGTGTGATGGTCAATGGGGGGACGCGGTTCTCCACCACCACTTCCAGAAGCTTCTGCGAGTCCTCATCCAGCAGAACTTTGTCCAGACTGCGGAAACAGACACAGCTTTCTCGGCATATGTTCACTAGCTCCTCCATGCCCTATGCCCGCCGCACCTCTGACCTCCCTGGGTGCCAGGCCCGGTGCCCAGCGAGCGATCACGAATCCTTGTGCGTTCCAGTCACAGTCCGGAAAAAGAAAGGTTGAAGTTTGGTTTAAAAAAAAATAAAAAAACGGGCCTGGGAAGGTGGCTCAGTGGTAGAGCACTTGCCTTGCATGCATGAGGCCCTGGGTTCGATTCCTCAGCACCACATAAGAAAAAAGCCAAAGTGGCCCTGTGGCTCAAGTGGTAGAGCACTAGCCTTGAGCTGAAGAGCTGAGGGACAGCGCCCAGGCCCAGAGTTCAGGCCCCACGACCGGACCCAAAAAAAAAAATTATAAGCCAGGCACCAATGGCTCACACCTATAATCCTAGCTACTCAGGAGGCTGAGATCTGAGAATCACGGTTCAAAGCCAGCCCTAGTAGGAAAGTCCCTGAGACTCTTATCTCCAACAAACCACCAGAAAAACTGGAAGTGGCGCTGTGGCTCAAGTGGTAGAGCACTCGCCTTGAGCTGAAGAGCTGAGGGACAGCCCCCAAGCCCAGAGTTCAAGGCCCATGACCACCACCACCACTATATATATATATATATATATATTTTTTTTTTTTTTTTCCATTCACAGCTTGGATAATAATCAGCCTGGTCTGTCTCCACCCTGGAGCATTCTGGGAGGCTATTTAAAGCAGCCATTCCACAGAATCACCACTGGAAACACACAAGCACTTCTCATCTGTTCCTTGTGCCCTGACCCCCTTCTGCCCACAGCTGGTCTTCGCACGCTGCACGCAGCTGTCCTGGTAAAGGGCTGTCCCCGCAGGTACTCGGATGATCGGTGCAGCACCGTCCTCAGCAGGGCACTACAGGTCCTAGAACGCCATCACAGAACCATGCAGAGGCCAAACCAAGCGAGGCTGTGGAGCCCACGCCTGGCCTCATCCTACCCCCATGCACCACATTACCCACACACAGCACTCACCCCAGCAGCTCCAGGGTGCAGTCCTGGTGGCTGAGTGCCACGCACAGCGCCTCCACACCCGCGTGGTCAAAGGCCACCCAGTCCAGGCTCAGCCTCCTGAGCGATGGGCAGCTGATGAGGGCCGCGGCAAGGTCTCCACAGCAGTCGGAGGTGAGCGGACACATGTCCAGCCTGGATGGGACACAGCAGGGGGAATGCTGTCCTACGCCATCTCCACGCCCTGGAGCAGCAGACAGGCCAGACCCCCAGACCTGAGTGACAGGACTACGGCTTGAAGGTCAGAACAGGCCCTCCCACAAAGGGCCAGCCGGGCCCACATGGCCCCATCTTACAGCATAGAATGCAGGATTCTGTGCCAGGCAGACACGTTTCCCAACCTCCCAGCCCTTGGCTCCTCACATCCCGAGGCCACAGCCAGCAGCAACTCACCCGAGCGTCTGCAGTCCACACTTGGGGTGCTGCAGGGCCTCGCACAGGAGTTTTACGCCGGAATCCTGGATTTTGTTGCCCCCGAGTTTCAGGGTCTTTAGGTTACCATTGCAGGTCATTGCCTCGGAAAAGACCTCGCAGCACCCGGAAGTGAAGTAACAGCCTGGCAGCCTGGAGGATGAAGCACAGACCCAGGCGTGGAGGTCCCTGAGCAGCTCTGCTCACTTTCACTGACTCATGAAGAAATTGTGAAGCCCCACTAATGACCACCCCACCCTCCCGCTCTGTCCCCAAGCTCACACCTCCATTACTCTCATGAAAGAAAGGAAAGGGGGAAAGCCAGGTGCTGACGGCTCACATCTCTCATCCTAGGAGGCTGAGATGTGAGGATCATAGTTCAAAGCCAGCCCAAGCAGGAAAATGTGAGACTCTTATCTCCAATTAACCACTAGAAAACCGGAAGTGGTGCTGTGGCTCAAGTGGTTGAGCGCTCGCCTTGAGCTGAAGACCTGAGGGACAGCGCCCAGGCCCAGAGTTCAGGTCCCACAACCAACAAAAAGCAGAAGGAAAGGAGAAGGGGAGAAGATAAAAACAGATGCATAGACAGTAGACATTGATAGATGTCTCTGTGGGTTTGCTGACACTGTGTGGTCCCCAATTTCTGGTTCTTAGCACCTGTGACCTCATGTACTGAAGGGATGTCGTGTCTGGGGTACTCACCCCATTCCTGGGGGCTCAGCCCCCTGATCCATCACCTCACCAGGCCACATCTCTTAATGAGGTCCCCTCGGGGGAAATCTGACCACCCCTACCAGAGCTCCTGTAGGCTGCAGTCTGGTTGTCGCAAGGCTTTACACAGATTCACCGCCCCAACATCCTCCAGGAAATTTGACCCCATGTCAAGCAGAGACAGAGATCGGTTCACCCGAAGGGCTTGGGCAATGTAGTCACAAGCGACCTGGGTAAGACAGCAGTACGACAACCTGCAGACACACACAAACACACGCTTATTACCTGCTCTGCCTCTCTGGGGCAAGGCAATCCTAGTACTCCCTGTAGTAGATGTTCCTCTCCTGATAGTCTGAGTTTTCATGGGGTTTTTTGTTTTTTTTGGGGGGGGTCTGGTGGTGGGGCCTGAACTCTGGGCCTGGGCACTGTCCCTCAGCTCTTCAGCTCATGGCTAGCGCTCTACCACTTGAGCCATAGCGCCACCTCCAGCTTTTTTCTTTTTGCTTATGTGGTGCTGAGGAATCGAACCCAGGGCCTCATGCATGCAAGGCAAGCGCTCTACCACCGAGCCATCTTCCCAGCCCTAGTCTGAGTTTTCAGATCAGATGAAAGCCTCTTCATCTGGATTAATGAAATTGTATCTGCCTTTTGAAAAATCTGTTAATCATTTGATGATAGCATAACACGTTCTCTGATTGCATACTACTCAACAAGACTGGCAGCTTTACTTCTCTTTCAATTTTAAGCATTTTTTTTTGTACTGAGACTTGAACTCAGTCCCTCATGCTTGCTAAGACAGGCACGCTCAGCACTGAGCCCCAAGTGGAGGCTCACTTTCCGAGGCTGGGGATAGGTGCCCTCACACGGCCAACTTCCATTGTAGCTCTCCATTGAAAGGGAAGCTTGGAAGCTTTTCTTCCTGTCCTTGGACTGTGATCCTCCCAAATAGCTGGAGGAAAGGCACAAGCCACCAGTGCCCAGACAAGCTTTTATGGATTCAAATGGTAGTTAAGACATTTGAAAGAGCTCTTTTAAAATCAGAGTGACTCTGGTGGGTACCTGTGGCTCATGTCTGTAATCCTAGCTACTTGGGAGACTGAGATATGAGGATTGCCAGCCTGGGCAGGAAAGTCTGTGAGACTCCTATCTCCAATAAACCACCAGAAAATCAGAAGTGGCACTGTGGCTCAAGTGGTAGAACGCTCACCTTGAGCTCCATGATAGCTCCCAGGCCTAGAGTTCAAGACCAACAACTGACAAAAACAAACAAAAACTGAAATAGCGCTGTGGCTCAAGTAGAGCACTAGCACAAGGCGGTTCAGGGACAGTGCTCAGGCTCTGAGTTCAAGCCCCAAGACCGACAAAAAAAATAACATCATAGCTCAATCAGATATCAGCCATTGATTGCACCTTAATTCAATGGGCTGTATGTACAAAAAAAAAAATTAAGAAGCAATTGTTCAATAGCCAATGACTCCTGTCTTCCCGTGTCATTTCTCCTTGACGTCTGCCACAGCATCTGACCTTTTAGACCTCGATGCTCCTTTTCCTCAACCAGTTTAGTGTCCATATTTACTATCCTTGAAGTTTGTATCACTTCAGGCTCAACATTCCTAATTGAAAAATGAAGCTGGGCACCAGTGGCTCACGCCTATCATCCTAGCTCTCTGAGGATCCTAGCTGAGATCTGCAGATCTCGGTTCAAAGCCATCCCGGGCAGGCAAGTCTGAGATTTATCTCCAATCAACCACCAGAAAAACTGGAAGTGGCACTGTGGCTCAAGTAGTAGAGTGCTCACCTTGAGCTGAAGAGCTGAGGAACAGCGCCCAGGCCAGAGCTCAAGACCCAAGACCAACAAAAAGAAAATAAAAAAAAGAAGGAAATATGACAGCATCCACCCAGTGAGCAGCTGGCAGGTTCTCCAGTGGCTGGAGCTCTATGCAGGCATTGAGACCCCCACCGTGTACGCACATGAGGGTGTTCAGGATGCAGTTTGGGTCCTTCAGGCCTCCACAGAGAAGCTGCACCCCTCTGTTCCCAATAGGATTGTCCACCAAGGACAGACACCGCAGCCTCTGATACTTTATGACGAAGCTGAAGCTCTCGCAATGCCTCGTCAAGATGTTACACTTCCCCAGCCTGCACGGGAGACACACATCACAGGTTGGGACCACCTGTGGTGGTAGATGGTCTGCACAAGATTGCACACTGACTGAATCGTGGTCTGGGTTCCTGTCTTAACACTATCGACCCATGGCATGCGTTCTAGGTTGTTTGAAAGCACAGACAGAGATATACGACTCCCTGCATAGACAGTTGCAGTGATTATCAGGGGTGAGTATGAGCAGGGAGTTTATCACACCCCGTGGATGGAGAGCTGAGTCCTCGGCATGTCAGAGACAGGCCCCCAAGATTGGCTTGTGCTTCTGACCAACTGGCTATAAATCAAGGTCAGGTTGAATGAAGTTCTAGAGATCACAGACCTGAAATTGACTCACTTAGTGTATTATGATTCGACAGAGATAATGTGGCTGGTGAGATGGAAACACAAGTTGGCCAGGTCTAGAAGGGGCTAGTGTCCAGTGGCTCTAGCCTGCAGCAGTGAACGAGGCACATCCACACCTCTGCTGATGTGGGAACTCAGCTCACAGGTGTTGTGGCTTTTAAGGAAACAGCATCACATTCCCAGGGGTGACTTATCACATCCTCCCCCAAGGAGCTCCAGCCACTAAGCCTGGCTTGGGCCATCTGGGCACCAGCTCCCCAGCCAGAAGCCCACCAAGGCCCAGCTCATCAGCATAGAAATCACAACAAGCCAGGAACAGTGGTGCACACCTGTAATCCACCTTCACATCTATCCTGAGTGTCCACATAAGTCATTAACAGAAAGTGCAAGTCCGTTGAAGTTGCAATGGTAAGGGGGTGACACACTTCCTGTGTTTCGTGAGTTGGTTTTGTTCATTGCTACCTGACTGACTTCCCTGGTGTTATTTCTGGTAAAATAAATAAATTGGTGTGCCTAGAAGCCCCTCGTTCACGAGCGGAGGCAGAAACTGCTTTGTCAGAGCAGTCACTTTAGCTCAGGGCAGGCAGTATGCTCATGATTGGTGTGGTGTACTCTGGTGCTCAGGAAGTGGAGTTCTAGTTCAGGAATGCTTAGAGGGAGAGAAGAGATCAGAGTGTCAGGATGCTTCTGGAGCAGAGGTCTGCATGAGTGGCAGGGATGAGGAAGGTGGGGTGTGCTCTGACCCCACCCCCACCTTCCTGTGCACCCTCCCCCCCCCACCAAGAGAACAAGACAACGGCAGCCATGAAAAGCATGAGGGCTGAAGGCCAGAGCCATGGCTTCCGGCAGAGAACATGGGCAGCATGGAGCTGCCTGGACCAGGGCGTCTCTGCACATGCATGCCTTACACTAAGTGACTTACATCAAGTCCTCCACGGTGTTGTCTGGCTTCATCAGTGTGTCACATAAGATTGTGACATTCTCCTCGAAGCCGGTTCCATACAGATTCACCTGCCTCAGGTAAGGGCTACGAAGCACTGCCTCAAAAAATTCTCGCTCATAATCTCCAGAAGGCATAAAGGTGCTCCTGCGGACGAGGAGAGAGCGCATCATGCCGTCTGAATGACGCTGGTAGAACACTCACTCCTCCACTGTCCAGTTTCTTCATGGCAAAGAAATACTGTGATGGCCAACATCTATATCTAGGATATTGTCAACTACAAGGAATATACCTAGTGCGTGCACACACACATATTTATAAACTAGAGATGTAGGTATTCATAAACTAAATGTACAGGCTTTTGTCATGAGAAATATAAATGTGCATGTATAACGTCAGAATTCATCTGTGTCAACTTCTGCTCTCGCTAGCCTCACATGACAGCAGCCCTGCATTTACACTGTGGTCTTTCCCCTAAGGAAGCAGAAAGAAGATGGAAACCTGTGTCTATCTAAAGGACAGGTAAGAATCAGACTCACCACAAGCTCTGGAGGCTGCCCGTACAGTTAGCCAGTGCTGAAAAGAGAATTCTAAGGTACCCAATGGTGATCCTGAACCTGTGCAGCTCCAGCCTCTGCAGGTCTGGGATACAGCCGAGTACCCTGCAGAATCTCCTGAATTCACACAGATTCCTGCAGGAGAAGAAACCAGTTCTCCACAGGCTCACTTCAAGACATTCTCCAAATTTGCCAGACCTTATTTCTGACTAAGCTAGTAGGCCTAAACAGGTATAACTCCAGCCAGGTAGACTGAGTGACCATGAAACAGGGGCTAAGAAAATGAACTCCCAGGGAGGCCCCAATAATCCCAGATACTCAGAAGACTGTGATCTTCAGATCCAGCCTGGGCAGAAAAAAATCCATGAGCCTCTTCAATTCATCAGCAAAAAGCCAGAAGTGGAGGTGTGGCTCAAGCGGTAGAGCTCCAGCCATGAGCTAAAAGAGCCCAGGAAGAGTGCGAGGCTCTGAATTCAAGCCTCAGCACTGTACAATGAGAACACAGCACTCAGGCATGAGCAACTGAAGTGAGGAAAGAGGTCTCAGTAGAACGTCATGAGCTGTGTGACCTCCAGACAAGATGGCTGGCATCTTGTGTTCTTGTCTTCCATTTCCTCCTCTTTTCTATGTGAACACGGCTTGAGGTTTGGTGAACAATAAGCTATGTGCACCAACATTGCCCTGTCTGGGGACCACATACTGGACAGCTCCAACATGTACTGGGGCCTAAGCCCCACAAGGGTTGCCAGGCAGGGGGCTGAGGGGAGGGCTTGTGGGGCAGAGCAGAGGATGCTGGGTGTCCCCTAGTGGTGCCAGCCACAGGCACCATGGTGTGAAGACAGCCAGCTTGCAAACAGTAAAAGCCACCAGCCCAGCCCAGCCCAGTCCTCCCTTCCCCTCCCCTCCTCTCCCCTCCCTGGGGCCTCTGCAGTGCACCTGCAAAAGCTAGGGGGCAAGGGGAGTGAGGCTCCCGGCTGTACTCACCCGTCCTCCCCTCGGTGGCCTCGGAACGTCCTGTTGCTCCCGTGTTCCTCCAGGTCCCAGATGTGCTTGGAGTCCTGGAAGATGGTGTGGATGCACAGGCGCAGCGTCCTCAGCCTCCGGCAGTGTTCCAGGCAGGAGGTGGCCACGATGAAGTGATCCATCTCGCAAATTGTGAGCGACATTTCTTCGAATAGATCTAGCACGCTGCCCATAAAGGCCTCATCCCTGGTTTCCATCAAGCCTTGGAACAACTCTGGGAGGCTCATGGCCTCGCCCCGCTCTCGGAGGCACGTTAGAGCTTGCATGATCTCCAGCTTCTTGTTCTTTGACAGCAGGAAACCGAGTGAGGTCTCCAGCTCCTTCCTCGTTGTCTCATCTGTAAGTCCGTACACAAACACTCCTTCCACAAACAAATGGCTCTGGTTGTCACGCAAGACCGCCGACACCAGCTGAGCCACACCACCAAAATCAGCGTCTGTAGATTCGTCAAAGAAATAAAACATGGCGGCCAAAAACGACTGCATGGCCAGGTCCCTGAAGATGAAGCACTGGCCGCTGGGCTGAAGGATGTCCAGGCCCAGCCACAGCAGGATGTCTACTGAGGAGACCCCAAACCCGGCCAGGTCCCCACAGCTGAACACAAACATGCGTGTCCACATTCCGTGTGCAGCCAGCGTGCAGAGGCTTTGGAGCTGGGCCCTGTTCTGATCTGGTGAGCATTTCAGATATCTTCTTTTGAACACACTTGTGAGGAAGGATACGTAGAAAGAAGTGATGTTGTGGGCGGACATTCTAAAGTAGTCCCCTGACTCGAGCTGCCATTTCAAACAGCTGCAGGTCATCCAGCAGAAGATGGGCCGGTTGCAGACAGACAACAGATCCAACCTGGACTGCACGAACTCCAGGGCCGCAGACGCATGTTCTGGAACATGGAAGAACTGGGAGAAATACAACTCTAGCAGAATATTCGAGAAATGGAAGATCATGATGTCCTTTGGCTGCTTCAACAAGTGATGGATGGGGATCATCTCCCTGGCATTCCGTAGCCCAAGCAGCAGGGATGATTCAGGGAGCAGCTCTTTCTGCAGCAAGCTGCTCAGGATAACGGGGGTCGGCCGTCTCTGATCCCACTTGGTACACAAGTCAGTCCGAATTTCCAGGTCAAAGTTAAGCTTCTCAAACCCATCCAGGATAAACAGGGTTCTCTCTGGCTGGGAGAACATCTCGCCGATGACCGCAGAGGCCCCGGGCCAGTCCCTGGAGACCAGCTCCGCCAGACTGGTCTCCACCACTGAGTTGATCTCGTAGACCGCAAAGAAGAACACAAACATGAATCTGCCCTCCCAGAGGGTTCCCTCCGCCCAGTCCAGCATCAGCCTTCTCAGAAGTGTTGTTTTCCCGATGCCCTCCGGGCCAAACAGGACTGCGGTGACGCCGCTGGCTACCTGGTGAGCAAATGCATTGCACAGCCATGTGTATTGGGGCCTCATGGTATTTTTATAGAACTCATCAGGGACTTGAAGGCAGGTTTCCCTTTCCCACACCTGCTGGAATTTTTCCCTCATGTGCTTTCTGTAGGCGAAGGATGTATCTGTATTAACGAGAACAACAGAAAACAGAATGTGAGGCAGCCCGGTGCCTGTGGCTCACACTTATCATCCCAGCTACTCAGGAGGCTGAGAGCTGAGGATCACAGTTCAAAGCCATCCCAGGCAGGAAAGCCCATGAGACTCTTATCTCCAATAAACCACTAGAAAACTAGAAGTGGCGCTGTGGCTTGAAGTGGTGAGTGTTAGCTTTGAGCAAAAAGAGCTCAGGGACAGCGCCTAGGTCTGGGTTCAAGCCCCATGACTAACAAAAAAAAATTTTAACTCAAAAAAATTACACATGGGGCCGGGATGGTGGCTCAGTGGTAGAGCGCTTGCCTTGCATGCATGAGGCCCTGGATTCGATTCCCCAGCACCACATAAGCAAAAAGAAAAAAAAAGCCAGAAGTGGCACTGTGGCTCAAGTGGTAGAGCACTAGCTTTGAGCTGAAGAGCTGAGGGACAACTCCCAGGCCCAGAGTTCAGGCCCCACGACCGGACCCCAAAAAAAAAAAATTATACATGAAGCAAACATAAATAGAAAGAAACTCACTGGGCGCTGGTGGCTCACATCTGTAATCCCAGCTACTCAGGATGCTGAGATCTGAGGGTCAGGATTTGAAGCCAGCCAGGGAAGAAAAGTCCCCGTGAGACTCTTATCTCCAATCAACTACTGAAAATCCAGAAGTGGGGCTGTAGTTCAAAGTGGTGGAATGCTAGCCTTGAGTAGAGGCACTCAGGGATAGTGCCCATGCCCCATGACTGACAAAGAACAGGGAAAAAAGACACTAGTGTAGAGTTTATTTCATGAACTTCCAGAACACCCCTGTCAAAGAAGAGACTCAGTCTAGAGGAGAAACACAGGGCAACCCCTAGCTGGGCAGGGGGTCAGATCCCCTTCCCATCACTGCCCAAGGCTGATCCTGGAATGACCAGCACTGGGGTACGACTCTGAAACCCCCATGGTTCAGCCCACACCTGCAGCCAGGTGGACGGACCAACAGCCAACAATGACATTACCTTCATGACAGGGAGAGCCCAGTGAACCAAGCCCCACCCCATGCCCTCTGACCCTCCGCCCTGAACTTACTTCCCATCTCTTCCTGCACCTGCATCCAGAGATCCTTCCTATCGATCTGCAGGAGGAGGCTCAAGGTCATGTCCCACACCTGCCTGCCAGGGTAGTGCCCCACCAGAAACCTGGCCAGCTCTTCCTCTGAGGCACTGTTGATCTCCGGCCAGGGGATGGGTGGGAGCTGGGATTTCAGAGGTTCACACTGGAGGAGTTCCTTAAACCTCCCAAACTCTTCATATGTGAGCCTGCCCAGGTACTGCACCAAGCGCAATTCGGAAAAATATGATTCAGCCATCTTGATTCAAGCCTTCAGAACAAAGGACTAAGAGACACCTGTGGGAGGACGGCAGAGTGAAGTTCCCACAGCTGGACACGGATGAAGACCACCCCCCATCCCCATCCTCCACCCAGCTGCCTCCTGCCTAACCCAAGGCTGGAGCTCTGTGTGCACCACAGCATCTCCATTAATGCTTCAAATATTCCTAAGGAAACGCGGTTAGGTGCATGGATTTGGGGAGTCCCTTGTATGGTCCATGGCATCAACTGCACCTGCTGCCATCTCTGGGGGTAACCAATGGAACCCCTAAATGCTTGCAAAGATCCCCCCCATTTGTGAGCCTCACAGCTTTCATCAGTAGGACTAATGGCAGGCAGGAGCATGTGAACTGGCACACATACATGCGCACATACACACACGCGCGCGCGCACACACGCGCACACACACACACACACACACACACACATTTCCTCTCTCCAGGACTCATCACCGTACCATGACTATTTGAGTAACCAGTGAGTTCCTGGTATCTGAGTCCCCCCATCCATGTCAGCCCCTGCCACGCTCCACGTGCACAAGCGCTATATGACATCCACTTGCACCCCCGTATATTTGCCCATTTCCCAACACCAACCCCCCATCATAAACAAAACCCTGTGTGCCAAAACCTCTCAGAATCCTCCAGTGGGGTTCATGGGGTCGTGGGGCACAGTGGACAAGATCTGGGGTGAACTCCATGCCAGCCGGACGCGCGGGTGAATGTCTGGCCTGGCGCGGCGGTGGACCGGCGTTCCACTGCAATTAGGACAGAACCCAGTACACACCACCACGTGGACAAACCTTGAGATTCTCCAATGCAAACCAAGCCAGGTGTGTGCGAGGCAGCAACTGAGCAGTTCCTTTGGGTTGGAGTACTTAGGGCAGACTACAGACACAGGAAGGCTGGGAAGAGGCTGGGGAGGGGGCTGGAAGGGGGATGGGACAGTTTCATGGACACCAATTCAGTGTGGATACTAAATACAACGCCACGGCAGCTGCGTCCCAGATGGTTTGCAGTGGTAAATTGAGGCCATGTGTCCTTTACCACAATCCTGTGAGGCCTCACGTGTGCCCGATCTCATCTTTAACTTCCCCCTCTTTGCCGAAGCCCAAGCTGCCATGAAGGAGCCATTGTCACCACCTGCTCCCCTCTGCGGGCTGGGGGGAGAGGAAGGGTCCTCACTTTTCACGATCTGCCGGCCACCCACCCCCCAGGGCCTCCCTGCCACCCGTCTGCGCTTGTGCGAGGTGCCCATTGGTGTCTCCGCAGCCCACCACTGGGGTCTCTCCCACATCCCCGTACGCGAGCACACTGCCTCCAAGCCCACCAGCCAAATCCCCGTGGCCACGGCTCTCCCAGCCATGTCCTCTTCCACTTCATCCTCCGCAGGCCCGGGCTTGGCTTTCTCCAGACACCTGCACCCCAGCAGGCCTGCCTTGGAACCCTCCAGATCCCCAAGCCTTCCCATCCTCCCACTTCAGGTCCGTTCTGGAAAAGAAAGGGCCCCAAACCCAAATCCTTCTCCAAGAGGCCCCTCTCCCCACCCTAGCCCCCAGTCCAGAGTCAGGGAGCACAGGTGTGAAGAGAAGAGGCACAGGCCTCTCACCTCCCACAGGCTTCTCACCACCCTGCCAAGGCAGAGGGCTCTGCTAAGCTGGCCCAGAACAGCTTTCCTCCTCAACCCCACCTGCCACACCTTTCTAGAACACTGATCCCATGAAGAAAAGACACACAGAACGAGGAGAAAGAAATGCTAAGTGGGCCAGGGAGACACCATCCTCACCTGCTCTGGACCTGGTCCTCGCACTGTCCCAGCCCGAGCGCCCCTATGGAGACAAAGGATAAAGGTTGACCTGCCCTGGGATTGGCCCTGGTTGCGTGCTTCCCACTGGCCACCAATCAGTAGACTCAGGTGAGGTGAGGCTATGCCCCCATTGGACAACCGTCAGCAAACTCTGCTCCCATTGGATGCTGCTCCTCAGGTCTGATTCAGCTCCTCCAGCATTGCTGGGTGCTGACTGCCAAGTACTCCCATGACCCACTAATAGGACGCCCTGCAAAATACAGCACCCCAGCCAACCTCCTCCTGCTACCAGTGAGGCTGGTGAGGAAACCTGGAGCTTGTGCGCTCCTCACCTGAACTCCAACCCCATCCTGTCCCAAAGGAAGCAACTTTGAACATCTTGATTCTGTGTTACGTGTGTCCAAGACCAGCACTCAAACCTGGTGCCTGATGCTTTCATTCATTGGCTGGCACTCTACCAACTGAGCCATGCCTACAACTCCTATTTCTCTCTCAATTTTCATAGACACACTCAAAAGGATAATTGGTGCATGAGACCTGTGGACATCCTCCAATGGCTAGCTATGAGAATGTTCTGGCAGATGTTAGAGACTTACTCCCACCACCCGTCCCGGAGCTGGCTTGACCTCTGCCCCACCTTGGCTCCACTTGGCCTCCCTGGTCCCTTGCCCCCCCTCCCCCACTGTCACGATGTGCACAGTACACCCGTGGCTCAGACACCCGGTGTCGTGTGCAGCATCGGACTTGGCTCTGAACAGTGCTCTGAAGGCAGCGGACAATATTCAGGCTCAGGTCTGACCCAAGGGCTGGGCTGCCTGCGTCAGCCCCATGATGGGGTCCCAAATTTTCCCAGGAGTTTGAAGAGACACTCCTCAGCTCCAACACAGGATGGCCGCTGTCAGGTCATTCAGAGCCAGTGGGAGAAGAAAGAGCTGGCCAGGGGCTGGGAACGTGACTCCATGATAGGGTGCTCGCCTCGCATGCATGAGGCCTGGGTTCAATTCCTCAGTACCACGTACAAGAAAAAGCTGGAAGTGACTCTGTGGCTCACGTGGTAGAGTGTTAGCCTTGAGCGGAAGAAGCTCAGGGACAGCGCTGAGGCCCTGAGTTCAAGCCCTAGGACTGGCCAAAAATAAAGAGCTGGCAAGTTGGAAGGCGGACAGCCGGGCCCCAAACTTCTATCTTGTGTAGGGGTGGGCATTCCATCAAAGGTGACCTTGGATGTGACTGTGATACCACACTATGACCGAAGTAATTCACATTGGTAACACAGATACATTAGTGCCATTTCTCCCCGTCTGTAAACTGCTGCAAGCCACTGCCACCAGGATTCTATCCCCACAAAGCCCGCCCTGGGGCAGCCACAGCCACCTGCTCAGCTCCATAAACCTGTCACCGTGAGGATGCACCGAAAATAAAATGATACAGCAGGAAATGTATTATTTAGTTTTATTAATTTATTATTATTATAGACAGGATGTACAGAGGGATTACAATGCATGAGTCAAGTAATGAGGACATTTGCTTTTGTTCCGTGTCTGCTGTTCCCTCATCCCCTTCCACCCCTCCCTCCCATCTCCACCCATGAGTTGTGTAGTTCACTTTCATCAGTGTCCAGTGAGCTCCATGGCTGCACTTTTCCACCCTTTTCCCTCTAGCTCTGTACCCTCCCCCCAACCCTACTGAAGACAGACGCTTGAATACACCATACACAAGGAAAAGAATACTGAGCCACCAAAAATGAAAAACTTTTTAAAAAAGGAAAAAATAGGTCTCTCATTTCCCTATCTTGGAGTTTATTTCAATATCTATATTATTTTATATAAATATGAAGAGACGCTTAGGCACAGCACCTTTGTGATTCTCTCCTAAGAGTATCCTCTCTTGGTTTCACTGTGTATATCTAAAATCCTGTATAGTTTATCATACCCCAGTGCATTTTAGATCTAACTTATGAATATCAAAGAGAAAATGCTCCATTGATCTTGGCTTACCTCAATTTACATGATTTGTTCTAGTTCCATCCATCTCCCTGCAAATGACATTATTCTTTTTAATGATTGTGTAAAATTCCATTGTATGTAGGCACCACATTTTGTGGGTCTACTCATCTACTGTGGGGCATCTGTGCTGTTTCCACATCTGAGCTATTGTGAATGGTGCGGCAGTGAACATGGGTGTGCAGGTGTCCTTGTCATATCCTGGCTGGTGATGCTTAGCGTAGATGCCCAGGAGTGGTATGGCTGGGTGGGAGGGAAGGTCTGTGTTTAGTATTTGGAGGAACCTGAAGACTGCTGTCCCAAGTGGCTGTACACATTCCCACTAGCAGCACAGTGGGGCTCCTTTTTTCTACATACCTGCCAGCATTTCTTGTTATTTCAATTCAAACTGTTGGTCTATCCAACTGGGGTAAGATGGAATCTGAGTTGTTTTGATCTGCATTTCCTTCATGTCCAGAGATGGTGAGCATTTCTTCGCGTTTCTGTGCCATTCTTCCCTTTTCTTCTGAGAAGTCTCTCTTTTAGCTCCCTTGCCCATTTAGTGATTATGATTAGGTTTGGGAGGGCTTCCTTTCTTGAGCTCCCTGTATATAATGGATATTAGGCCTTGTCAAATGTATTGCTGGTAAAGATCTTTTCCCAGCTGGCTGTCTTTCTAGTTTGGTAACTGTGTCTTTAGCAGTGCAGAATCTTTTTATTTTGATGTAGTCCCATTGTCAAGCCTCTCTCCTGTTTTGTTCCCCTGGGACACTATTCAAGAAGTTCTTGCCTAAACCTATAAGTTTTGGGTTTTTATCAAATTGTTTTTTTTTTTGTTTCTTGTTGGTCAGGGTGCTTGAAGTCTGGGCCTGGGTTCTGTCGCTCAGCTCCAGCTCAAGGCAAGCACTCTACCACTTGAGCCGCAGTGCCACGTCCTGCTTTTTCTGCTTATGTGGTGCTGAGGACTTGAACGCAGGGCCTCATCCATTCAAGGCAGGCACTCTACCACTGAGCCATCTTTCTAGCCCTACCTTTAAGTTTTAATGTTTCTCCTACTCTCTTGCACGAGTTTCAGAGTTTCAGTCTACCATTGAGGTCTTTGATCCACTTTAAATTATTACTAGTGCATGGTGACAAGTGAGGATCCACTTTTAGTTTTCTGCATGTGCCTGCCAGGTTTTCCCAACACCAGTTGTTGAAGAAGCTATTTTTCCTCCACTTTAATCAAATAGCAGATAATCACAAGTGTATGCTTTTATTTCTGGGTCTTCTAATCTAGTCTATCAGCCGTCACTTCTATTTCTATGCCAATACCAAGCTGGTTTTGATATTATGGCTCTATAGTACAGTTTGGGGTCTAGTATTGTGATATCACCTGCATTGATTTTTTTTTTTTTTTGCCCAGAATTGCTTTGGCTATTCTAGGTATTTTGTTGTTAATATGAATTTTTGGATTGTTTTCTCTATCTCAGTAAAGACCATCATCGAAATTTTGATGGGGGTTATATTGAATTTGTACATTATTTCTGGCAGTATGGCCATTTTTACAATATTGATTCTACCTATCCATGAACACGGCAGGTCTGTCTGTCCATTTCCTGATGTCCTTTTTTACTTCTCTCTTCAGATTTGTTTTTATAGTTTTCACTATAAAGATCTTTTATGTCTTTGGTTGGGTTGATTCCTAAGTCTTTCATTTTGAGACTATTTCAGATGGAGTTGTTTTTCTGATTTCCCTCTCTGCTTGCACATTATTGGCATACAGAAAGGCCAGCAATTTTTGTGGGTTAATTTTGTAACCTGCTGCTTTGCCAAGGTGTTGATCAGCTCTTGGAGCTTGGGGATGGAGTTTTTTTGGTCCATTAGGTATAAGATCATGACATCTACAGATAGGGATAGTTCAATTTCTTCTTTCCCTACGTGAATCACTTTATGTCCTTTTCTTAACTTATTGTTCTTGTTAGGAATTCGAGAACTATATAGAAGAGAAGTGGAGAAAGTGGACTTCCTGGCCTTGTTCCTGATTTTAGGGGAAATGGTTTTGGTTTTTTCCCATTCAGTATGATGTTGGTTGTTGGTCTGTCATATATAGCCTTTATTGTTTTAAGGAATGTTCCTTCTATTCTTAGCTTTCCCAAAGCTTTTAACATGAATGGATGTTGTATTTTGTCAGATTTTTTTCTGCATCTATTGAGATAATGCTGTGGCTCTTGACCTTGGCTCTGTTGGCGTGGTGAATTACATTTATTGATTTGTGATGTTAAACAGGCCTTGCACCTGAGGGGCAAAGCCTGCTTGGTCATAGTGTATCATTCTGTTTGTGTGTGGATTTTGCTAGCTAGTGTTTTATTGAAGAGTTTTACATCTGTGTTGCTGGCTTGTTTAGGTGGTTTATATTTTCTTGGTTCAGTTTATGCAGTTTGTATGTCTCTAGAAACTTGTCCATTTCTGCTAAGTTTTCCTTCTTTGGTGAATATAGTTTTGTTTTGTTTTTGCCAGTCCTGGGGCTTAAACTCAGAACCTGGGCACTGTTCCTGAGCTTCTTTTGTTCAAGGCTAGCACTCTACCATTTGAGCCACAACACCATTTCTGGCTTTTTCTGCGTATGTGGTGCTGAGGAATTGAACCCAGGGCTTCATGCATGCTAGGCGAGCACTCTTCCACTGAGCCACCTTCCCAGCCCTCCCTTTTTTCCAGTGGTCAGTTCTCTCATCATTTCTTTGACAGTTCTTTGTCCTCTGTCTCTCCTCCTTCACTCCCTCGAGGTCCTTCCCTGTGTTCTACTGTTTTTTGTTCACCAAAAGCCAGGTTGTAGTGGCTGTCCATAGCTCATCCTAGTCAAACTGATTAAGTTAATGGGTGATAAGGCTCTTATCTGCCACGTGGTGACTCAGATGTCAGAGATTACACCCCAGGAAACCATCTCGGAGGGCAACTCTTGTGAGTGTGAGCATTCCACTTGGCTTCCTATGAACTGGGAAAGGTCACGCTGCTGTACAAGGTGGACCCAAGGCAGACACACAGACATCTTTGCTCCTTTGTGTGCTGACCTTAACCAAGGCTCTGCCTGAGCTTCAGGAACAGAGATTTCAGGAGGAGCAAGATAAGAGGACAGGATAGAAGGGAGATAAACAGATGATAGATTAGATATGGGTTTGTGGGAGAGGTTTCCTTCATCCCTAACTAGTGACAAAGAGATACAGGTGGAGGGGCTGGGAAGGTGGCTCAGTGGTAGAGCGCTTGCCTTGCATGCCTGAGGCCCTTGCCTTGCATGCCTGAGGCCCTGGGTTCGATTCCTCAGCACCACATAAGAAAAAAAGCCGGAAGTGGTGTTGTGGCTCAAGTGGTAGAGCGCTAGCCTTGAGCTGAAGAGCTGAGGGACAGCGCCCAGGCCCAGAGTTCAGGCCCCATGACTGGACCAAAAAAAAAGAGAGAGAGAGAGATACAGGTGGAGAGAAATTCCAGAGATGTCTTCGAAAGCTCCCTCACCTGCAGTCCCATTGTGGCTCAAGTGGTAGAGCGCTAGCCTTGAGCTGAAGAGCTGAGGGACAGCGCCCAGGCCCAGAGTTCAGGCCCCATGACTGGACCAAAAAAAAAGAGAGAGAGAGAGATACAGGTGGAGAGAAATTCCAGAGATGTCTTCGAAAGCTCCCTCACCTGCAGTCCCATGGACAAGTGGCTGAGTGGCTGGCAGGTTGGAAGAGCGCCCCACCCCCCCAGCCACTGAGTGTCACTAGGGGGAGGGGCAGAGCTCCCACAGCAACTCAGAAGACGAGCATATTTGTTCCAGGGCAACCACAGGCTGATCCCAGGAAGTGCACGGGTGCTGTGCAAAAGCCAGGAGCTCCTGAAAACGTGAAAAGAGAAGAAGCTACTGATTAAGAGCCACTGGTGGCTGACGTCTTTCTTGTTCCCCCTTTTGTGAGAAATTTAAACTTCCCCTTTCTGTAAGAATTGTAGCTATAGCTGTTAATTATTTAAAGCATAACGTATAAGGAAACAGTGAAAAATAGACTTCCTGGTGACACGTGGCGCTGTGCCACGGCTTGGAGGCCAGGGTCATCAATCCTGTGGCATCAATCCTGGTGACGCGAAGACACGGGCCACAGACTGACCGAGTGAAGATCAACAGGGCCAGGCAAGGCAGATCTTTTAACTGGATTTATAAAAAGAACCTGTGGCTCATGCCTGTCATCCTAGCTTCTCAGGAGGCTAAGATCTGAGGATCTCAGTTTGAAGCCAGCTCGAGCAGGAAAGTCTATGAGACTCTTATCTCCAATGAACCACCAAAAAAGTGAGAAGTGTAGGTGTGGCTCAAGAGGTACAGCACCAGCCAGTCTTGAGTGAAAATACCAAAGGAAAGAGCCCAGGCCCTGAGTTCAAGTCTCAGTACTAGTTACAAGACAAAAAGAGGGAGGTTGGAGAAAGCGGTGGGGGAGAGAGAGAAAGAGAACTCAGACTTAACTGAGAAGCAAACCTACACACAGGCGGACAACTAGTCTTCAAGACACTAAGAATATGCCAAGGACAGAGAGGGTATGTAGATCTCCATAAATGTGCTTAGAAGCTGAATACTCACCATCAAAGGATGACATTGGCCCTTACATTTTAAATATCCCAAAATCAGATCATACAGATTAAGTCTTTAAACATGGGAAACAAAAACAGCCCTAGAAAATAGAAGGAAAAAATACCTCTTAACATTGGTCTTGCTCATTGTTGGTAGGCCTGAGGAGGGACATTTGGACAAGCCGAGAACAGACTCTTCTGCCCCTCCACAAACCTCCAAACGTGCATGGCACAGAAGCACAAATGAGCAAGGAGGGGCTGTGGCAAACCAAGAAGCTTCAGCACAGCAAATGAAACAAACCAACACAATGGAGAGATGACCGCAGAACATGGCACTGTTGTGTAGGAGATTAATATATGAAATGTAACCAGCAGTAGTATAAACCAAAAGGGGGGAAAACTTGCCTCAAAAAAAAAAAAAAAAACAGGGCTGGGAAATTGGCTCAGTAGTAGAGCGCTTGCCTCGCATGCATGAGGCCCTGAGTTCTATTCCTCAGCACCACATAAGCAGAAAAAAGCTGGAAGTGGCACTGTGGCTCAAATGGTAGAACACTAGCCTTGAGCTGAAGAGCTGAGGGACAGCGCCCAGGCCCAGAGTTGAAGCCCCACAACCGACCAAAAAAAATTTTTTTTAAATAGGGCTCAAAGGTGCCTCAGTAGCAAGCATGAGGATCACAATTCAAAGCCAGCCTGGGCAGATAAAGTCCCCATGAGACTCTTATCTCTAATAAACTACTCAAAAATTGCAGAAGTAGCGCTGTTGCTCAAGTGGTAGAGGCTCAGGGACAGCACCCAGGCCCTGAGTTCAAGTCCCCAGGACTGGCAAAAAAAAAAAAGTCCTGCTGGCCACTGGTGGCTCCCACCTGTCATCCTAGCTACTCAGGAGGCTGAGATTTGAGGATCGCAGCTCAAAGCCAGCCAGGCAGGAAAGTCTGTGAGACTCTTCTCTCCCTGAACCACCAGAAAACCGGAAGTGATGCTCTGGCTCAAGTGGTAGAGCACTACACTAGTCTTGAGCTGAAGAGGTGAGGGACAGGGTCCAGGCCCAGAGGTCAAGCCCCGTGACAAAAAAAAAAAAAAGGCTCATGGACTTTCCTGCCTGGGCTGGCTTTGAATTGTGATCCTCAGATCTTAGCCCCCTGAGAAGCTAGGATTATGTGTGAGCCACCAATGCCCAGCTCTAATTTTTTTTTTTAATCTCCCCATGAAAGCTGTTCCCACCTCTGAGCATAGCTTAGGATCACCTGGACATTTTCAAGGGTTTATAATGCTCTTGGCCTAACCCTGCTTTGCAATATGCCGGCGTATGCCACAGGTGGGAACAACATTTTGACTAATTAAAACATATATATATTTTAATGGATTACAATTGATTTATGTATTTATAGAAAGATGATAAAAATTTATAATGCTCCCACACTGAATTTCTGTTAACAACACAGGCCTAGAATATGACTTTTTCAATATGAAAATGTGTTACCCAAGGTTCTGGTTCATGACAGAATTTGATTCTGTTAACAATGGGCTTTGCTTAGAATCAGGGCCTCTGATACACCCAGGGAGAGCTGATGCTGGTTCTATACCTTGAGTAAAAAAGCCCTGCACCTGCCAGGCTCCAGTGACTAACACCTGTCATCACAGCTACTCAGGAGGCTGAGATCTGAGGATCATGGTTGAAAGCCAGCCTGGGCAGGAAAGTCCATGAGACTCTTATCTCCAGTAAACCAGCACCAGAAAACCGGAAGTGGCACTGTGGCTTAAGTGGTAGAGCGCTCACCTTGAGCTGAATTGGTGAAGGACAGCGCCCAGGCCCTGAGTTCAAGCCCCAGGACTGGCAAAAAAACAAAAAGGAAAGGAAAAGAAAATCCCTGCCGCCCAGTGAGTGCGACCCCAGTCTGGCAGTGAGGACCATGTGAAACCCAGCCTGGTGGCCCACAGCTATAATCCCAGCTACTCAGAACCCAGAGGCCAGGAGTCAGGAATGTCCACCACCTCCACTAAAAGTAATGTCAGCCTGCAGGAGACCCGCTTTCAGTCCACGGCAACATATTCTCTTTCTAGAAACTTCCCTATTACTATTACAAAAAGAAAAACTACCATCAAATAATAAAGTGAAAAAACAGAAGTTCAACCATGAGGAAGAAAGACATTTTGTTACATTTTCATCTTATGTATAGAGTCTGGCCTAACCAGAAAGACTGCACGAAGATTCTAGCTTTGGGGAGGAGGCGCTACTGGATTTGAACTCAAGGTCTCTGAGCTCTCCCACTGAACCACGCCTGAGCCAGTATTCTGGATTGCCAGCAGAAGGCAGCTGTCCAGCCTGCTCTTCCTCTGCATAGCCTCAGCTTTGGGTGTGGACGGCCACCACCTCCTGGTCCTAACAGCCTCAGGACCGTCCACTGGGTTGGATCAGCCAGATGAAAGGCACTGAGACTCCATGCTGTTCCTGTGCTGGGCCAGCCAGGTGGACATGGGAACTGGCCAGGACTGGGATGTGTGGCCAGCATCAAGCCCCCGCATGAATGTCGGCTCTTTTCCCAGTCTGGACATCATGCAACATCGGGGATAAGCCCCATCTTCACATGGCTGCCACCATTGGTCAGACCCCCACTACCAACCCAGGGTAGCAGGCCTCGCTGACCCAATGTGCAGCAGTGAGCCGAAACATCTTCAACCCTCCGCTCCTCTGGGGCCAGACAAATAACCCTTCTGACATGAGCCCGTCTGTGGGATACTGCTGTGCCTAAAAGCATGTCCAATGGCTCCCGGCACCCATACCAGGGCTTCAGGAAGGATCAGGCTGCTTCACCCACATGGTTCCATTAGGAAGGAAACACTTGAAATATAGTGTTGTCATGCTTGGGACTTAGGTTTAACCTTCTGCTCCCATTAACATCTCACCTTTTCAATACACTTGCCATGTCTTCCTATCTTCTGTGATGTCAACCTACCATGTGGAAGTTACAAATTTAAAAAAGACATGACTCATGGTTCAAAGAAGGAAAACAAGAGCTATACTGTGTGCCCATGCACATGCAATTGGTTCAACAACAAATTCACCTCAGGGGCACACCAAGTATTTACCAAAGATAGACACACAGCGTACAGTCAGTCACAAGAAAGCTTTTTTTTTTGGCCAGCCAGTGCTGGGCCTTAAACTCGGGGCCTGGGTGCTGTCCACGAGCTTCCTTTGCTCAAGGCTAGCACTCTACCACTTGAGCCACAGCCTTTTCTGTGTATGTAGTACTGGGGAATCAATCCACTTCCAGCTTTTTCTGTGTACGTAGTACTGGGGAATCAAACCCAGGGCTTCGTGCATGCTAGGTGAGCACTCTACCACTGAACCACCTTCCTAGCCCCAAGTTCATGGGGCCTGAACTTTGGGCCTGGGCGCTATCCTTCAGCTCTTCAGCTCAAGGCGAGCATTCTACCACTTGAGCCACAGCACCACTTCTGGTTTTCTATTGGTCTATTGGAGATAAGAGTCTCATGGACTTTCCTGCCCAGGCTGGCTTTGAACCGTGATCCTCAGATCTCAGCCTCAGCCTCCTGAGTAGCTAGAATGACAGACCTGAGCCACCAGCACCAGTGGTCTTTTTTTGTTTTCACATTTGTTTGCTTATCTTGGTAAGGGGGAAAAAATCCTAGCGATAAGCAGGTATCTGCGTCTATGGGAATCTCCTTCTGGACTGGTTCTTTGGGAGTTTGCGTGGGCCTACAGCAGCCAATCATGCCGATTTACGATTCTCAACCCTGTATACTCCCTGCCCCGGCTACCAGGGCTGTGCTTGCTTTATGCAAATTCATGGAGCCTTCCAGGCTGAGTGGGAAAGGGAGGGGCTTGGAGGTCCCTGCCACACAAGCAGCATGGTGGAGGAGCCAGCCAGAGGTGCATGGGAAGTATCCAGGGCCAGCCCTGTGCAAACACCTCCCCAAGGATAGGGTGGGGTGGGAGAGCTAAGCGGCTGTCCCCTGCACAGGGTGGATGTGGTTGGGGAGCATCGTAATCGTGGGCAGCAGCTGAGAGGACATGGCAGGGACAGGGTGAGGGGCAGGATGAGCTTGAACCAGCAGAGGGTCCGAGTCAGGAGCTGAGGAAAGGGGAGCAGCTGTGCACCCTCAGCAATGTGGATGACCTTCTGAACACTCACAGACCGGGTAGCTTGGGAGATATGATGGTTTGGAGGCTGAGGTCCGGGACAAGGCCGGCTCCTGGGGCTCCGGCTGGCAACATGTCACATAGTCTCCTAATTTCTTTCTCTCCCCCAGGGTGGCACCCAGGGCTCCATACAGCATGGGATGCAGTTGCTTCAGCTTCTCCCTCACCCCCACACCTTTCGCATTGTTTATTAGTATGTGAGCTGTACAAGGGTCTTTCAGGCTGGTGACATTCCCAAGTATGTGCTTGGCTCCTCGCTCTCTTTCCATCTTACCTTTGTGTGTGTGTATACACACATGCGCATACTAGGGCTTGAACTCAGGAACTGCACTCCAGCTTCTTGCTCCACACCCGGCTCTTTGCAGTGTCCGTGACAGGGCCCTGTAGCCCTGAGCCCAGAAGCCACTCCGGCAAGAGGCAAGAGTGTGGTCTCCTCTCCCTCGCCTGCTCCCAGTCTCCAACCACTGGCACTGCTGGGCAGAGTTGGAAGCCACAGGCCTGGCCCAGAGTGACAGGAGACCCACCAGCAAGAAAGTCCAGGAGCATCAGAATGCTGCGGTGGACCCCCCACACGGTGCCCCCCCCCAGCAGCCCCCACACACGGTGCCCCTTCCCCCATGAAGCCCAGAGCCACAGTGGCAGACACACGCGCTGGCAGCCTGACACGCTGGGGTCACTGTGCACACAGCACTCCCGGGACACTGGGAGGCCCTGTAGGTCGGTGGCGGTGCCACCCCAGGGTGCTGCAGGAGTGCAGGTACTGGTGCTGCTTCAGGTGGACACCTGTGTTGAGTACATGCCACCTTCCCTCTGCCCGCAAACCCTCGGACCTGAAACTCATGCCCACAGAACCCAGCTCTCCCTGGAGCGCCCGGGAGGGACCCCCACAGTGCCAACCAGGCCTTGGCACCACCCCCAGAGCAGGGTCAAGAAGGGGCGGGGTCCCAATTGTTAACCCCGGGAGACTAGGGGCTTGGGAGGGACACAGGCACTGCCGTACATAGGAACTTGAGGAGCCACACCCGTGAGAATTGCCATTTATTCCCAAAGTTGCCAAAATCATCACCGAGGACTCACCGAGGGGTGCAGAGAACGAGAAGGCTCAAACACTGATTTGGGAGGTGGGCAGGGCGAGGGGGACCCGGTCCCCCCTTCTAATGCCATGGGAAAGGCCCTCCTCCAGCCAGCTCCCCCACGCCCCGTGTCCAGTTTCTCCTGGGGAGGAGGGCCGGGGATGTGGGAAGGGGACGTAGTGTGAGTGGCCCCAGGAGGGAGAGGGGGCTGGGGGAGGGTCCCCATTTCACATGCACTCACAATACCCATCTCCCGGAAGCAAGGTCTCCGGGGGGGCAGGATGGGCAGCCTGCGGGCCCAGCCTCCCTCCCCCTGGATTATAGGAGGAAGGGGTTAGTGTTAGGGGCTGGGGGGCCGGGGGGCATCATGGGTGGCAGGCCAGGGCCCCCGCCAAGTGGGGAGATGTAGGTGGGAGGCGCTCCAGGGACGGGGGGCACGGGGCTGAGGCGGAGCTGGTTCAGGGTGAGCGAGGCGGGTGGTGCGGGCTGGAAGGGGTTGGTGACAGAGGGGCCCGTGGCGGGGGCTCCTGCAGGGAGATAAGAAGGTGCATGGAGAGTGGTCCTCGCGCGTGGGGGGGGGGGGTGGAGGCAGCATGCATCTGTGAGCAGCAAAGGGAGCCCCCCCCATCCTGCCCCCTGCCCGGGGACACGCTCACCACTTGGCAGGAAGGGATTGGAGGCCTTGGCTCCCGGCGGCGTGGGGCCCGGCCGGCTCACCAACGAGTCCAAGTCGACAAGGGCCGCGTTGGGCCCCAGGAAGGACTCCGGCGTCTTCCGAGTGGGGGGGGTGGGGGTGGGGGCAGCAGCCGGTGGGGGGCTGCCCACCGCCTCGGCCAGAGACCCCCCGACCCCACTCATGTCGAACGCCCCGGGGCTGCGGGCAGGCACCTCTCCAGCAAGCAGCTCCAGCTCCCCTGGAAGGGGTCGGGATGGACTAAGGGTGAGGGGGGGAGGCAGGGGGGAGAGGGGGATGGGAACCGGGCCTGGAGTGCTGTGATCAGGCTGTCACGTCAACCTGAGCAGTGACACGTGGGGAAATTCACTACAAGTAGTGGCTGCTGCTGAAAACAGGGAGCTTCTCCCATACAGCCCCAGGCCACACCAGTGAGCACATCCACTCGCTCTGCAGGCAATGGCAGCAGAGGATGCTTGCTTGAGGTAGAACTTTTCCAATACAGAAAGAATTCTAATGTGGGGAGAAGGCACACATCTCCGCGGGGGGGGGGGGGGGGGGGAGAGGGGGGAGGTGGAGAGGACTGATGCCTGCAGACACGGCAGCCAGTCTCGAGCAGTCAAGGGAGGAGAGGAAGTGCTGGGTACTTTCTCCCTTCAGAGCTAACTTGGCAGCAACTTGCTTCTATGCTATAATCAGCACCGCAATAGAAGCTTACTTCATTTAAAAAAAAGAGGGCTGGGAAGGTGGATCAATGGTAGAGTGCTTGCCTCCATGCATGACGCTGGTGCTGTGGTTCAATGGTAGAGCACTAGCCTTGGGCTGAAGGCCTGAGGGACAGTGCCCACGACCAACAACAACAACAACAAAATTAAGAGGCCTGGTGCAGGGCACACACTTGGACTCACAGCCTTACAGGAGACTAGCCAGGCTTCCAAAAATGAATTAAGTAACAAGGGCTGGGCACTAGTGGCTCATGCCTGTCATCCTAGCTACTCAGGAGGCTGAGATCTGAGGATCACAGTTCAAAGCCAGCCTGGGCAGGAAAGCCTGCAAGACTCTTGTCTCCAATTAACCACCAGGAAACTGGAAGTGTCACTGTGGCTTACTGCCCAGGCCCAGAGTTCAAGCCCCACCACTGACAGAAAAATAAATAAAAGAGTGACCAAGGGCCAGGAATGTGGCTCAGTGCTAGAGTGCTCGCCTTGTATGTATGAAGCCCTGGGTTCAGTCCTCAGGACCACATACACAGGAAAAGCCAGAAGCAGCGCTAGGACTCAAGAGGTAGAGTGGTGGCCTTGAGCACAAGAAGCTCAGGGACAGTGCCCAGGCCCTGAGTTCAAGCCTCAGGTCTGGCAACATCAACCAAAAAAAAAAGTGACCAAAATGGACATCAGTTCCTGTGGGCAAATGCAACTGCTAAGCTCGGAGAGGACCTGGACCCTGTGGGGTTCGCAGCAAGACCCAAAGGCACTGGGGCTGGCTGCTGTGGGGTTCTGGCCTGCACAAGGCTGGCCAGGGTGCCCAGCAACCAACACTGCAGACAGAGGGCAGCGTGCAGATGATGCCAGCACCCAAGCCCCACCCTAGGAGGGAGGGGTGAGGGGGAGGAGGTGGGGAGGGAAGGGGAAGGGGGAGGGGGAATTCCTGAGGGAACCCTGAACCTCCATGGCCACCTTTCTGAGTGAGAATCACAGGAAATGCCTGTGTGGGGCACTCACTGCCCAGAGTGTGGCTGGGCAGGGTGCGGGTCGGGTGGGGTGGGGCCAGGGCATGGCTGGGGCTTCTTGATGGAAGGCAGCTCACCTGTGCTGCTCCCAGAGGTGGGCAGGGCCGTGCGGAGTCGGTCGAAGTCTGAGAACTCATCAGGCTCGGTGTCGAAGCCGCCAGCTGCTGTGGGGTAGACGTTCTGCTCAGGAGCGCCGGCCCTGCGCCGCCACTCCCACCTTCACTCCCCCCCTCCCCCCCGCCCCATCCCTCCCTCCCTCCTTTGGGGGCAGCACACGCAGAGCAGAGCCCCCATACCTGTCATGCCATTGGTGCTAGGCTTGGCAGGGGAGCCACCCCAGGGGTCTGAGAAGGCTGGCGCAGGCACCCAGGGATCAGACGCTGGGGCTCCGCCAACCGGGGCCCCACCTAGGGGAGGAGGGATGCTCATGAGGGGCTGCAGCACCTGGCTTCCAACTGGACAGCTAGGGCCATGACCTGCCACTATGTGGTGCTCACAGGTCCTCCTTCCACACAGTCCTGCCCTCCACCTTCCTACCTCCCCACCCCCTTCTTCATGGGCAAACCCCCAGCTGTCCCAGCCCCAATCCAATGGTTCTAGTGGCCTGCGTGACCAATGAGTGCACAGGGTGGGGCAGGGTGGGGTATCCTGGGGCAGTACTCACTGTCAGAGCCTCCCCAAGGGTCCGCAGGGGGCCCCTCCCCAGCCACTGTGCCTGGGGCCCCGCCCCAGGGGTCCGCTGATGACCCAGCTGAGGCCGCAGGCCTCCACGGGTCCCCAGAGGCAGGCGTGGGGGGTGGGCCACCCCAGGGGTCAGCAGCTGGGGGGACGGCAGGCCCCCCCCATGGGTCCGAGGCAGGGACAGCTGCAGGGACAGCAGCAGGCAACGACGCTGGGCCTCCCCAGGGGTCAGAGGCTGAGGCTGGCGGAGGGGCAGGGGCCGTGAAGACATCAGCAAGATCCATGAGAGAGGACTATGGAAAGAGGAGAGGGGTGACACAGACAGTTGTGGGGAGACCCACCCACTCAGGAGATGGAGCTAGCCCAGACCCCCCCACACACACACACCCATGCTCGAATACCCTCCCCTAAGCGCAGGGTCCACCCCCTCCGTCTACCTTGCCCACCACCCCACTCCCAGCATTCCCTGCACAGCACCTGAGTGACCCTTCAAAAACCCCCACCATGGAAGCCAGGCCACACCCTGCGAGGATGGGCCACGCCCTCCCTGCCAGCCACTCCCACCCACCTCAGCTGAGCATCCCTGACCCCGCATCCTGGGGAGCCCTGCCAGGCCTCCCGAAGCCCACCAGCCAGAACTCCCACCTCTCTGAAGATCGAGGAACTCCACCCCACATCCATTCCTCCCCACACAAGTCTCCTAGGTGGAGGCAGCTGAGGGCGAGGGGGTACATGGGTGAGCCTCTGGGGGGCCGCTGAACAGCTACCGGCACCTCAGGTCCTCCCCTCCTCTAGAGGACCCCACGGGGGCTGGAGGAGGCCACCCATGGAGGCCAGAGGAATGAGGCTGCCCGTTACCACCCCAGGCCTGAGCGAGCTCAGCCTTGACTGAAGGACCCAGGTGACCTCCAGCATCCAGAACCTTGCATGAGAAGACACGGTGGTGCATGGAAGCCAGGCAGGGTTCTGGGAAGGTTGCCAAAGTGGCTGCGTGTGGAATGGCGGCCACAGCAAGGACCGTGGCCACGGTGTGGTGTGGGCGCCACGCTTTCGAGGCGTCAGAGACAACAGGATAAGGGAGCCCTGCCTCCTGCGGCCAAGGGGCCTGTGGCTGGGCGCTGGGGCTGCTCACCTCCTCCTTGCCCCCTGTCTCCCTCTTGCTCTCCTCTATGGCCATCTGTAGCCTCAGGTCATCCCCTCGGCGGATCCGCTCTTCCTGTGGGACACAAGGGCAGCCGGCCGGGGCAGCGGTCACCACACAGGCCCCGCACAGATGGAGGCCGCGCCCTCCTCCCCAACCATCCTCCCGAGCCTGGTGATGCAGCTGCAAACTTCACACAGCATGTGGACAATGTATGGAATGGGTAGACACCTGAGGGGGAGGGGGAGAGAGGGAGGAGGAGGGAGGGAGGAGAGGAGGGAGCCCCAGGCCGCCCTGGCAGGCCTTGGGGAGTACTGTCTGCCGCTTCGGCAGGCCTTAAGGAGCACCGTCTAAACTGGGAGCCTGCTGTGGGCCTAGGTCCACCTCAGGCCGGGCGTCCACCGGGTGGTGGGTGCACGTGGGTAGTGAGTGTGTGCATGTCCGCACACCCGTGGTGGAGAGGTGCTGGAGGAAGGGCAGGGAAGCCGCTCTGACCTTATCATGCTCCTCTCGGCTCAAACTAAGGGCCAGCTGGAGCTGGACGTCGTCCTCGGGGCCGCAGGACGGGGGCTGGGGGAGAGAGAGTGTGAGGGGTGGGGCAGGGCAGCCGGCACAGGCAGAGGCACAGGTGGCCAGAAAAGAACAAGAGTGGATGGGCAGACAGGCACAGAGCCAGGGCTAGAGAGGGCCAGAAAAGAGAGGGGCACACAGAGAGGAATGGAAACCCAAATGCCAAGGGGCAGGCCAACTCCTAGAGAGGAAAGTAGCCAGATCAGGGACTGGAAAGAGCCGGAGAAAAGAGGCGGGTGGAGGTGGGAGGGAGGATGCGGGTGAGGAAGAGGCTGGGGGCAGTGGGAGGGGAGGGAAGGCATGGAGACAGGATGGCAGGACAGAAGTGGGGCCCCGCAGAGGCCGGGGCGTGGGTACCTGGTCGGCTTCCTCCTTGCTCATGGCCAGGGCCAGCTGGAGCTGCAGCTCCTCCTCCCCGCTGCTCTGTGGCCAGGCCTGCTCCGCCTCAGGTGGGGGTCCTGAGCCCACGGCTGCAGATGAGGCTGCGGGACAGCAGAGCCATGGGATCCCAGGTGAACCAAGGGCCTTTGGTCCCCACCCCTCCCCCACAGCCTCCAAAGGCTAAGATGGGGGGGGGGGGGGCCAGAGAGGTGAGAAGGGTAAAGGGCAGGCCCCACCCTTGGGTGGGGCACAAGGTCCAGGTATGCCCAAAGGCAGGGCATGGTCTCTGGAGTCCCCGAGGGGAGGGAGGCTCCCTCCGGAAATGTCGCTCCGGGAAGGAGAGCGAGAGTGGCAGCTCTTAGGGGAGAAGCATGGGTCATCCTGCAGGGGCCCAAGCCCCATCAGAAGAGCAGTGGACAAGCAGCCCTTGGTTCCAGGAGTGTGACAAGGCGATGGAAGGGCTGGGGCCCCAGGGAGGCCGCACTGTCCCCAGTGGGGGAGGATGACTGCTGAGCCGGCCTCTTCTCCTCCCCTCCCATGGTGCCAGGCTTGGGCACTGCCCACTGGCTTCCTAGGACTCTGCCTGTTTCCCCAGCAGTCAGAGGGCAGAGGGCAGACTCTGTCCACAGCCTTGGGCTTAGCCCCGCCCACAGCAGACCCTAACCCAACTCTACCCTCTCCACATTGCCTGCGCCAGTACCCCAGCCCTCATCCAGGGTTCCGGGGTTCCTGCCCACCACTGCACCCCAGGCGCCGCTCACCACACCAAGGCCTCAGCCCCTTCTGGGAGCTGTCCTGGGACCCCATCTGAGTGGTGAGGGAGCCCTGGGTTGGACCTGGGGGAACCCCCAGCAGGTGGGTGCTGGGGACCCCCCCAGGCTAAGTAAGGACAGAAGGCCAACACTCAGGCTCCCCATTCCCACCCACCTCCTCAAGAGGCTGGTCAGCATTCCTATCTCCCTGGGGCCTCAGAGACAAATGCCCCGCTGCCCTCTCTCAGCCCGCGGCCGGCACTGGGTTGCAGGCTATAGTGACAAAACTTCTACATTTTAAACGGTTGGAGGACATCAAGGAAGAAGAATTTATCAAGCACATAGAAGTGATGTGAAATTCAAAGGTCACAGTCCATGAGGGGAGCTTGCAGGGCACCGGGCTGGGCAGGGGCGAGGCGGTGAGCACGGGAGGCTAGCAGGCAGGCAGGCAGGCAAGGCTCGGGTGGAGGAGCACGTGGAGGACATGCAGCAAGGTGGAGATGCCTAGTCACAGCCCTCACACAAGGTTAAGTGCTCCCATATGGCTCGCCCAGCACGCACAAGGCCTGGGTCTGACCCCAGGAGAGGAAAGAAGGGACAGACGGAGGGAGGGAAGCAAAGGATGCAAATAAAAAAAATCTATCCAATGCTGCTGGGCATGGCGATGCGCACCTGTGACCTAGGCCTGAGGAGGCAGAGGCAGGAGCCAGGGTTTGATGCCAGCCAGGGATGCACAGCGGGACCCTGTGCTAAAAAAAAACAACCAAGGGCTGGGAAGGTGGCTCAGTGGTAGAGCACTTGCCTTGCATGCATGAGGCCCTGGGTTCGATCCCTCAGCACCACATAAGCAAAAAGAAAAAAGCCGGAAGTGGCACTGTGGCTCAAGTGGTAGAGCACTAGCCTTGAGCTGAAGAGCTGAGGGACAGCACCCAGGCCCAGAGTTCAGGCCCATGACCAGACCCAAAAAAAAAAAAAAAAAAAACAACCAAGGGGCTGGGAAAGGGGCTCAGTGGTAGAGTGCTCACCTCGCATGCATGAGGCCCTGGGTTCAATTCCTCAGCATCACATACACAGAAAAGGTGGAAGTGGCACTGTGGCTCAAATGGTAGAGTGCTTGCTTTGAGCTGAAGATCTGAAGGACAGCACCCAGGTCGAGTTCAAGACCCATGACCAACCAAAAAAAAAAAAAAAAACCTGCCCATGGCCCCACCATGTCCTCACATCTACAAGTAGGGACTCACAGTGACCCCAAAACATGAAGCACTTCAAGAGGCCTCTGGCCAAAAGCAGCCCTGAAGAAGTGTTCGGAAAACACCGTGGGCCAGTGGACATGGGGGCTCCAAGGGCAAGGCAAGGCAGGCTCGGCTGCGGGAGGAGGTAGGGACTCACCCGTGGCGGTCTGGGCCAGCTTCTCCTTGGTCTTAAGCGCATGGGCACGCTCCTCCCGCAGCCGGTCCTCATCTCGCAGCAGGGCCACCAACTGCTTGGCCTTCTCCCGCACGTTCACGCCCTGGTCCTTCCCATCCCGGTCCACGTACTGGAAGTCCTTGAGCGTCTGCACAGCGTACATGTTCTCCTTGCACTGCTGGGACACACGCTCAGAGCCCGTCTTGATGAGGTACTCCATCAGCGTCATGGCCTGTTGGGCACACACCATCACACTGGGCACCAAAGCAGGCCCAACTCCTGGGGAGTGGCAGGTTCGAGCCCCACCACTAACTCTGTCACCTGTTGGTAAGAACCTGCCATGCACACAGCACGATGCACAGAGAAAGGGGGAGCAGAGGCTCGGCATGGACAGCCAGCATGGGGGCCATGCAGGCTGCGGTCCAGAGACCGGACCACAGCCCCCAGGGACTGAGGACTCCACCCTTCATCCCCAGACAGATGTGTGGTGCCCAACACTGGGTATGGCACACACTGCTGAACTGGGCTGGAGCAAGAGGCCAGGCCCCTTCAAAAGGTCACGGGAAGCTCTGCCACCGTCCTACACATGTGAATGAAAGTACAAGATACATGGCCACAAGGTCTGTCCAGGCATTACATACTGCCACTAAGCTTGCTCCATGTCCTTCAAAAGAAATCCAGCCAGGAGCGGTGGCTCACGCCTATCATCTTAGCTACTCAGGAGGCTGAGATCTGAGGATCGTGGTTCAAATCCAGCCCGGGCAGGAAAGGCCATGAGACTCTAATCTCCAATAAACCAACAGAAAACCCAGAAGTGGTGCTGTGGTGCAAGCAGTAAAGCACTCACCTTGAACTGAAGAGCTGAGGGACAGCGCCCAGGCCCAGAGTTCAAGCCCCACAACCAACAACAAACGGCAGGTGCTGGTAGCTACTCAGAAGGCTGAAGATCACAGTTTGAAGTCAGCCCAGAAAGAAAAATACCTGACTTTTTTTTTTTTTTTGTCGGTCATGGGTCTTGAACTCAGGGTCTGGACGCTGTCCTCAGCTCTTCAGCTCAAGGCACTCTACCACTTGAGCCACAGTGGCACTTCCAGTTTTCTAGTGGTTTATTGGAGATAAGAGTCTCATGGACTTTCCTGCTCGGGCTGGCTTTGGGCTGGCTTTGAATCGCAGTCTCAGATCTCAGCCTCCTGAGTAGCTAGGATTACAGGCGTCAGCCGCCAGAGGCCGGCCCTGTGAGACTCTTAACTCAAAAACTGGAAGTGGCACGCACTGACTCAAAGTGGTAAAGTGCTAGCCTTGAGACTAAGAGCTCAGGGACGGTACCCAGGCCCTGAGTTCAAGCCCCATGACAGAAAGAAAGACAGAGACAGAGAGACAAGAGACAGAGAGAGACAGACAAAGATCCAAAATAAGAGGCAAACTACTTGTCAGGTACCCTGGAGGCGCCTCACAGCCTCCTCCCCCTCTAGAAGCCTAAGCCATGCCAGCACTGCAGGACCACCCAGAGGACAGCTGGCACCTGGAAGGGGAGATGCCAATGGCAGCCAGGCCCAGGCTCTCTCAGGGCAGAGTAAGGGGGCCTCACAGCGTTCCTACCACCAACAAAACATCCAGGCACTCGGGTGTAGAACATAGAGGTTGCCAAACACTACAGCTCACTTGCCTCTGAACAATGACTTTTGCAGTAAATGTTGCTGTCGGCTACCAATATCTCCCTGAACTAGATTCTGAAAGACCTTTTTCTTTGGAAACAGCCTCTGGCTCTGTAGCCCAGACTGGTCTTGAAGTCCCCAATTCCTGCATCAGCCTCCAAGAGTTCTGGGATGACAAGCTCTTGCCACATGTGTCTCTAGAAAGGCTTTCTGGGGAGTATGGAGAGTATTCCATCCAAAATCATAGATTAGTTTTTAACTGGGCCAAAAGGTGCTCACTTTCAGAGGAGAAAGGAAAAAGCAAACATTGCTATGCATCACCACGTTCGTGAATCAGGCCAGGGCCTTGCACTTTGGAATGAAACCAGAAAGGCTGCACACACCTGCCGATAGAGCTCTCCAAGAGACAGGTGCGCAGAATGAGGCCATACACTACTGAAGAGAATTTACCTCATTCCAAACCAAAAGGATTATGAGAAACTTCTCATTTCATGGCTCCCTGGACTTTGGAGCTACAGTTAAAACCATGAACCAGGAAACAGATCAAGTGCATCCACAGTACAATACCTAAAGAATCTATAACAAATTCAGAGTGAGGCAATTAAAAACAAAAGGAGGGGTTGGGAAGGTGGCTCAGTGGTAGAGTGCTTGCCTTGCATTCTGAGGCCCTGGGTTCGATTCCTCAGCACCATATAAGCAACAAGAAAAAAGCCGGAAGTGGCGCTGTGACTCAAGTGGTAGAGTGCTAGCCTTGAGCTGAAGAGCTGAGGGACAGCGCCCAGGCCCACGACAGGACCGCCCCCCCCAAAAAAAAAAAAAGTTCCTGTAACTGCAAAAATAAACAAATGAATACAATTACTTTAAAAAAAAAAAAGGAAACTGCTACATGTAGCAACACAGAGGCAGAGCAATTAAATCTCTAGACGTGACAGCAGGCCTTTTATTTTATTTATTTATTTTTGTTGTTTTGTTTTTGTCTGTCATGAAGCTTGAACTCTGGGCCTGGGCGCTGTCCCTGTGCTTTTCAGCTCAAGGTGAGCGCTCTACTGCTTGAGCCACAGCACCACTTCCGGTTTTCTAATGGTTTATTGGAGATAAGAGTTTCACGGATGCTCCTGCCCAGGCTGGCTTTGAACCTTGATCCTCAGATCTCAGCCTCCTGAGTAGCTAGGATTACAGGCATGAGCTACCGGCGCCTGGTGACAGCGGGCCTTTTAGATAAAAGTTCCACCTCTCTGGGCCTCGGGGTCTGCATCTCAGAGCAGAGGGAGCTATCTCTACTTTGGCAGGAAGTCTCCAAGACCAACCAAGCCAGGAAGCTCAGCCCAGAGTCCTGGCTGGGTCCTTGAGAGCTTTTGGTGCTTCATGTGTGCCAACCAAGCCTCAGCACAGCCCTCCACAGCACAGACACAGCGTGCAGTGGCAGTATGCAATGGCGTGCCGACACTTACTGGCCAGAGCTGGGTCTGAAACCAACTCTGTGTGTGGAGGTCGGGCCACGTCAAGCCAGCCACTGCCCCCATGCCACGCCCTTGGCTGCCCTGGAACAGGGAAGCAAGTAACCCAAAGGGGAATGCCGGGCCCCCAGACTCAGAGCGGCAGTTAAATTGGAACCCACTCTTGGAGCCCTGAGGATAGTAAAGCCCTCTTGCTGAGAAAGCAGCACACTGCAAGTCACTTCGGAACATCAACAGGAAACTAGTTAAGTCACAACCAATCCATGCTTCGGAATACTGTGCACTTATAAAAGGAAAACATGCCGGGCGCAGGAGGCTCACGCCCATCATCCTAGCTACTCAGAAGGCTGACACTTATCTCCAAAAAACCACCAGAAAACTGGAAGTGGTGCTGTGGCTCAAGTGGTAGAGTGCTTGCCTTGAGCTGAAGAGCTCAGGGACAGTGCCCAGGCCCAGAGTTCAAGACCCACGACCAACAAAAAAAAAAAAAGTAATAATAAGTAAAAGGAAAACATGACAAATATTTTACATCCTGATAGAGAAAGGGTCCTTTCTCTGCTTTAAATTAGGGACTAACTCAGACCAAACACACTCATATTACAGTCTGAGCTCTCACAATCCCACTGCAGGGCATATAATCACCACTACAATCCAGATACGTGACAATTCTGTCAATCAAAGGGTCCCCAGTGCTTCTCTTCCTCAACCCCCTCCCCTGACTCTCAGGAGCAGTAGCCTGTTTAATCTATCTGTCCCTGGGGCTCTGCCTTTCCCAACAAGTCAGACAAATGACAGTCACCAGCTGATATACCCAGGTCAGGAAGCCAATCACCTGTGCCCAGGCCTGAGGTAGGCAACAGCCTGGGGTCATCTAGGTAAAAAAGTAAAGGAGACACCGTCTGCTTTAGACAGCCTCCAAAGGCTGCAACTCAGTTTCTCCAAGCCAAGTAACAAGTGGACACCAGAAAGGAACATGCCCTATGGGCCCCCTTGGGCCTGCAGAGCCTGAGTCTACAACAGACCGCATATACAAAAGCAGACTTCTATCACATGCTTGAAACTCCCAGAAACACTACGCAACTTGCACATTCTGGCCCACATGTTCAACATTCCCAGCCAACCATGGGCCAGAATTCTTTGGGAGCTGAGTGCTAATGGCTCAAGCCAGTGATTCCAGCTACTCAAGGGGACTGAGCTCTAAGGGAGGCGGTTCAAAGCCAGCCTGGGCAGGAAAGTCCATGAGACTCTTATCTCCAATGAACTCCCAATAAAGCTGGAAATGGAGCTGTGGCTCAAGTGGCAAAGCACCAGCCTTATACAAAACAAGCTAAAGAACAGCAAGCATCCAGGCCCTGAGTTTAAGCCCTAGTACTGATGCATACATGTGCATGGGTACATGTACACCCACATATGTACGTACGTACGTACGCACACAGAGGTTACATGCCAACTCTACCTATGCCATTTACATGAGAGAATGAAGCATCCTCCGCTTTGAACCAGAGCCCCATGTGTTGCTTTCACTGGACAACAGATTTCATGTGCATGGACAGTCCTCATGCCTCTAGAAAACGAGAGGCACACCAGCCCCAGGGGACCACCCCACGGCGCTGACCTTGTAGACATGGCGCCAGTTCTTGCCATGGTCATTGAGCCGCTTCCAGATCATGCTCATGATCTCAGAGAAGGCCACAACGTTGTAGGTGAGATCAGCAATCTCGGACATGAGTGAGCTTGACGGGCCCCAAGGGTCATTGCTTGTGGCCTCCCGGACCTTGATCTCTGCCTCCGAGTAGTTATGCACGATGTTCTTCATCTGCCGGCGCAATGATGAGGTCGACATGGTGGTCGGGATGGCGTGGGGGGCCCAGGCCCACTGGAGCGTGGAATGAGGCGACCAACAGGGAGGCTGCGGTAGGTGCCAGCAGATCACCACATCTGAGGGGGAAAGAGGGCCTTTAGAAACAGAGACCGGATACAGGCCTGCCAGAGCCCTGACCTCTCCTGAGGCTCCCGGTAGCCCCTGGGGTGGCCCAGAGGGCTCGGTCTCCTGCTAACCTCTGAAAGTTTCCCAGTCCATCTTTCAGTTCCTCAAACACGCCTGCCTCTTCCTGCTGGGGCATGTGCTCAGCGAGGCATAATGTGCAGTGGCAGGTCAGACTGGGGTGAGAAAGACAGGGCCACACCCCAATGCAGCTAACTACTAGACAGGCCAATCTGAGCAAGTTACTAACGTCTGCCCTTCCATTTTCTTTCTTTTTTTTTTTTTTTTTTTTTGCCAGTCTGGGCCTGAACTCTGGGCCTGGGCGCTGTCTCTCACTCTTCAGCTCAAGGCAAGTGCTCTACCACTTGAGCCACAGTGCCACTTCTGGCTTTTTCTGCTTATATGGTGCTGAAGAATCGAACCCAGGGCCTCATGCATGCAAGGCAAGTGCTCTACCACTTAGCCACTTTCCCAGCCCTGCCCTTCCATTTTCTCTGCTGCCAAATGGGAGTCTATACAATAACCCAGGCAACTGAGAGGGCCTGGTAAACAGAAAGTGCCCCATAAAGGCTAGGAGAAATGTCATAAGACCTTCTGGCCTGCTTACTGTTCTTCCTTCCTGGCCAGGGATTCCCATTCAAACTTCCTAATCTTCACTCAAATGTCAAGGTCACTGCTCCCTGGGGCCTTTCTGGTCCCAGCGGCCTCTCTGGTCCCAGGGGCCTCTCTGGTAGACTCTGCGGCCCTCATGATTTTAAATCCATTTGTCCGATTCTGTGGCTAAAGTCAACCCCATGAGCCCAAGGGGTTAGAAACCACATTCATCTGTACTCCACTTTTCCCTCTAGAGAAGCTGGCCCGGAAAAAGCATTCAATAAACGGTGCAGGAAGTGGAGAAAGGAGGGCAGAAAAGATTTCTAGAACAGGAATAGAGGTGGTAGAAATCCATGGCAGACAAAACACAAGAGGGCCAGAAACGGTGGTGTATACCTGTGACCCCCACATGGGGGAACTGGGAGACAGCAGAATTATGAGTTCCAGTCCGGATGGTGCTACAGAGCAAGACCCTGTCTAAAAAATAACCATGGCTGAAGATGTAGCTCGGTGATAAGAGTGCTTACCTAGGGTTAAGGCCTTGGGTCCAATCCCCAGCACACAGGGACACGGGGAGAAGAGGCAGAGAGAGGAAAGGCTAGGGCAGGGAAACAGTGTCCCTCCCCTGACAGTGAGCGGGTGGCAATGCCTAGAGAGGAGGTGTTCCAAGGACTGGGAGGGAAGCCCAAGGCTCAAGGGAAGAGATAAGCAATACAACAGCTGCACTGACAAGTCCCAACTGTGTGCAGAGACCTTACTAAGCACAGGCCAACATTATCTCATTTAACTCTGCTGGGTGTGGACACTGAGTTCTGGAGGCAACATAATTCAGCCAGTGTCACACAGGGATGGCAAGGCAAACCCATACTGAAGCCCAGAAGAAAGAGAAGAGTATACTTCCAAATGAACCAAATAACCTGTGCTGAGACCAGCTGGTAAGAAAAAGAAACAGATGGTGGGGGTCAGGCAAATGCAGTGAGTCTTTACCTTGTGCCTGGCACCTTCTAAGTGCCTTATATACATTAATTCAGTTAACCCCAACAACCCCATGGTGCACAGCTGCCTTACACAGGAGCATACTGACACAACTGATTCCCTTGGTTAAGGGACATGTTTCACAACTGGAGCCAGAGCAGGCTCTGAACTACTCTGCACAGGAGATGTACTGAGTCCTCTTGGGATGTAAGCCTGGGGGAGATGTGAGTGGATGAAAAGGCTGCCCTCCGGAACACAGGGCAAAGAACCAGGCATCTGCAGACAAGCATAACTAGGTGAAAAGGTAGTTAGGGTTCCAGACACAGGCTTAGCCAAATACACCAGAACAGAAATAAATAAGTAAATACGCAAACAATAATGTGACCGGTACGGAAAGACACCAGAAAGGATCCAGGGAGATGGAAAGCGAAGAGAAATTTGGGCAGAGGGGGCTTCCCAGAGGACAATGAGACAAAGATACAAGATAAGACATGGGTATGGAAATGAGGAAAGACCTTGTGACTGGCCTGAAAGAGAACAGAACAAAACAGAAGCTTGAGTCTTGGGACTGAGCAAGAAAAATGACATAAAAGAAGAAAGAAAATAAAATTTAGATTTTAATTCTGGCCACATCAGCTACCAGCAGAACAGAGTTGGGGTTCAGTTTGCTCAACTTTGAAATGAAAAGAATTCCTACCTGCCAAACTTGTTGATTAAATAAGATGGGTACATAAAGCACTTGGCTCTGTGCCCCACAGATAGTAGGCACTCAACAACATGGGCTGTTATTATTATCAGGGAAAAACAGAAGGGTGGGATCAAGGATGCACTGTCTTCCTACCAAGAATTCACTTAAAATGTGTGAGAAGAAAACAAACATCTAGCACATAAAAGCTAAGATTTCAGACAGTCCTTAAAATGAGGCTGCTTTTCTAATTAAACAGACTCAAAGATTATTAGACAAATGGTATGGCAAAACCCTCCAAGGTAAACACAAATGATGGTTACCAAATGTTGAGTGAAACACAACTCTTAAGGCATAATAAAAACCATAGCATCCAGTAATTGCAAACTTCCTAAGTGCCAGGCACTGTTAGGCACTTTACATGCACCACCTCAATTAGTGTGCACAGAGACTCTATGACGAGGAACTACGAATACCTCTACTTAAAGACTTCACAATTAAGGTTTGGAAACAGAAGTACCTGTCAAATGCCACAGCATGCAGCAGGAACTCTGATTCCATAGTCAAGGCTATGAAGACTTGGAAATCTGGAGGAAGGAAGCAGATCCTAGACCATGCAAGAGATTCCTGGAAAGGAACTGGGAGACTGGAGGTGATGGCTATGGGTACAAAACGGCAGACGTGAAGGCAGGGTGTGTGTGTGCGTGTGTGTGTGTGTGCATGTGTATGTATGGGGGGGGGGGGGCCGCGCAGAGGGTCAGATAATGAGAAAACCCAGATAAGACAAGTTCAAGATCCAGACAGACAAACAGTCAGGGCAGAAACATCCTATCTTCAAATCCTTCTGTAAAATACTCAGGCTCGGGGGTAGGGCAACCCCAGGCTGCTAACAGAGGCCCGCGGGGCACGGAGACGTGGACAGACGGACAGACCGAAGGGCAGAAACACCAGCACACGCACGCACGCGCGCGCACACACACACACGCGCGCGCGCTGACAGATGGACAGACCCGAAAAACGCACCGGCAAGCGGCCGACCCGGCACAAAGACCGCCACCAGTGACCCCAAGCTGAAAATCCAGACGCCCAGAACGGGGCCCGGCCGGAGGCCGTGCGCCGCGGTCCCGCGGCCCCGCGCTCACCTCCGCCCGCTCACGCCGGGCTCCGGGGAGTCATGACGGCCAGCCCCAGCCCCCGCTCGGCCTCGGTGTCGCGGGGCGCGCGTCGGGCTCCGGGCGGCGGAGGCGCACCCGGCGCAGGCGCGGACGCACGGAGGGCCGCACGCCGACGGCCCCGCCGCCCCAGCGCCCGGGAGGGGCGCGGAGAGCCGGGCGGGGGAGGGGAGCCGCCGAGCGGACGGGAAGCAACCGAAGGAGACGGACCGGAACCGGAAGTGGTCTCGCGCCCCGCCCAGCGCACTGCGCCGGGGCTCCGCCAGCGAAGCTGCCGGCAGACATCACTTCCGGCGCGCCGGCACTTAGTGGAAGGGTGCCATGACGTCACTTCCGCAGCAGGCGGACTCCTTTTGGGCTCGCGCCTGCGGCCAGGCCAGGTGCCTGCATCGCCTCCGCCCCCATGGCGGGCGCCCCCCCCCACCGCGCGCCCGAGCACACTGCACACCTGCGCCGCGTGTTGAGAGCCCACACACAGCCACCCCCGGCGGGCCAGACAGCGGACACACAGGCTCCGTAAAATACAACAAAATGTTTAATGAGCAAATTCGTCTTAGCAAATATGAAACTGCCACAGAGAGAAGGGGGCAGGGCCGCGGGGCTGGGGCTGGAGCGGGGCAGGAGACTAAGAACCAACTACTTAAGAAACCAGGGCAGAGCCTGGGGAGGACCAGAAGCCAGAGGGCAGGAGCTGTGGTCCGGCAAAGGAGAGGGGGGCACGGAGGGCCAGACAACAAAATTCAAAATAGTTTGGCCATAAAATATAAACACGCTATTTTCCTATCACAGGGAAGAGGGAAAAAAGGGTATAAAGGGAGGAGGGACTGTTTGGGGAGGGGCTGCTGGGGGGGGAGGGGATCCTACTGGCCCTCCTGTGCACCCCATCCCACCCCTTCCCTCTGTGTCTGTGTGGGTGCATGTGTCTGTGTGGGCCGTGTGCACTTTCCCAGCCCCCTCCCTGCCCTGACCCCCACCCCCCACCCCCCTTAATTGCTGCCATTCCAGTTGCTGCCGGCTGTCATTCGGCTGTCACTCCTCTGCCCATCGTCTTCAGAGGGGAAAAGGGAAGGACAGGCCAGGGATGTCCCCAGCCAGCCCTGTCCCCACCCTCCCCCGGCCGCCTCTACCAGAAGTCCCGGCGGTGGTAAGAGTCGGGGTCACAGTATTTGGTGACAACCACTCTGTTGGCGAACTTGCGGCCTGTCAGGCCCTGCATGGCTTTCTGGCAGTCAAACACAGAGGTGAACTCCACAAAGATCTGTGGGAACAAGAGGCAGGTCTGTAAACAAGGCTCACCCCCCTGCCATCTGCCAGATCCATCCCAGACCAGAATGGGTATAGGAATGGAGGGAGAAAAGGCCTCACCACAGGCTGCAGAAATGGACCCTCTGAGCAGTTTGAAGATGTTCACCCAAACATCCTCCAAAACCAAAAGAGCACAGACATCACTGAGAGAGAATACAAGCATGCCAGAGAGCCCCTGAGCAACACAGAGAAAGTGGCAGGCCAAAGGCAGGCTCAGGGGCAGAGAGGAGACTCGTGGGGAACAAGTCCACTGTGCAGAGGACTCCTAGGGTCATGTTCTCCCCAACAGATGAAAGGAAGCTCAGAATTTACAATTCAACCCCACACTGAACTGCCGGGTGTCAGTGGCCCACCGCTGTAATCCTAGCTACTCAGGAGACTGAGATCTGATGATTAAAGGTTGAAGCTAGCCTGGACAGGAAAGTCCATGACACTTTCTCTCCAATTAAACTACCAAAAAGCCAGAAGTAGAACTGGCTCAAGTGGTAGAGCACTAGTTTTATGCTAAAAATCTAAGGGTCAATGCCTAACATCAAATGAACAAAAACCAAAAAACTTGGACCTTCCTCTAGGTCAACCTTTTTTGTTTTGGGCCAGTTCTGGGGCTTAAACTCAGGGTCTAGGCACTGTCCCTGACCTTTTTTGCTTAAGGCTAGGGCTCTACCACTTGAGCCACAGCACCACTTCCGGCTTTTTCTATGTATATGGTACTGAGGAATCGAACCCAGGGCTTCATGCATGCTAGGCAAGCACTACCACCAAGTCACATTCCCAGCCCCTTATTTAGATCGGTTGTGAGGCTTGGACTCAGGGCCTGGACGCTGTTCCTGAGCCTCTTTGTATTCAAGGTTGGTACTCTACCACTTGAGCTGCAGTGCCACTTCTGGCTTTTTTGGGTGGTTAATTGGAGATAAGTCTCATGGGGACTTTCCTGCCCCAGCTGGCTTCAAATTGTGATCCTCAGATCTCAGCCTCCTGAGTAGCTAGGATTTTAGGCGTGAGCCACTGGCATCAGGCAGGATTGAAGTTTAAAGCCAGCTCAGACAGAAAATACTCCAGACTCACATCTCTAATTAAACAGAAAATGCCAGGCTGTGGGAGGGTATTAGCTATGAACAAGAAAGCTAAGCAAGAGCCCAAGATCCCAGAGTTTAGGTCCCAGTACCAGTGCAAAATGAATCACTCTTTAAATAAGAAGAATTGAAAGGGGGGAGGGACTGGTTGGGTAGCAATGGTTCATGTCTGTAATCTACATACATAGAGGTTGAGATCCAGAGGATCATGGCTCAAAGCTAAACTCAAAAAGTCCAGGAGAGCCAGGCACCGGTGGCTCACGCCTGTAATCCTAGCTACTCAGGAGGCTGAGATCTCAGGATCACAGTTCAAAGCCAGCCGGGGGCAGGAAAGTTGGTGAGACTCTTATCTCCAATAAACCACCAGAAAACCGGAAATGGAGCTATGGCTCAAGTGGTAGAGTGTTCGCTCACCTTGAGCTGAAGAGCTGAGGGACAAGCACTCTGGCCCAGAGTTAAGGCCCCATGACCAACAACAAAAAAGTTCAGGAGAGGGGGGGAGGCTGGGAAGGGATATGAAGGGTAAACAAAGGAGGAGGCTGCAATGCTTGATAAGAAATGTACGCATTATCCTGCCCATGTAATTGTAACCCCTCTGTACAGTATGTTCACAAAAAAATTAAAAAAAAAAAAGTTCAGGAGAGTCCATCCCCAATTAACCAGTGGGGGGGGGGGGGGGGGGGGGGGGGAAGCAATGCTCAAGTTGGTACAGTTGCCAGATGGGAACAAGTAAAAAGTAAACCCAGCGAGTTCAAGTGGTCCTGACTTACACTTCTGTAACACAAAAAGAAAAAAACAAAAAAACTTTGGTAATCAGATTCAAGGGGAGAAGTCTTATTTGGATGTTTACTGAAGCAAATTCTTAAAGACTTTATTGAGAAAGGAATACTTGAATACAGATTAGGCAGATAAGAATTTAAGATACTCAGCCAGGCGCTGGTGGCTCACACCTGTAATCCTAGGTACTCTGGAAGCTAAGTTCTGAGGATCATGGTTCAAAGCCATCCTGGGTAGGGGCAGGGAGGGGCAGCAAAGTCCGTGAAATTCTTATCTCCAATTAACACTCAGAAAACTGGCGCTGTAGCTCAAAAGTGGCGCTGTAGCTCAAGTAGTAGAGTGTTAGCCTTGAGCTGAACAGCTGAGGGACGGTGCCCAGGCCCAGAGTTCAAGCCCCACGACTGACCAAAAAAAAAATTTTTTTTAATAAAAAAAAAAGAATTTAAGATACTCTCAACAAATGATATTGTGGTTTGGGGGGGGAAGAACCTCCCCGGTACTGGAGATTTTCTCCCTGGTACTCAAAGCCATCATCTTGTACCATTTGACCCATGCTCTCAGACTTTTTGCTTCTAGTTTGTCTGAGTCTCTGGCTGAGTCATCAATCTTGAACTCCAAACCATTTGCCCATCTTCCAGAGTAGAATGGCCACTCTGGAAGATGGGAATTAAGCTCTGGACCCACCACACCCACCTCCCAAATGGAGTATTTTTGCAAAGACCACCTGGTTAGAGTAGTGGTCCTCAATTAGAGGCAAATGTGTTCCCAGGAAATATTGAAAAGTATCTCCCATGCTGTGGGCTGTCATAAAGGGAGTTACAGCACTGCTGGCATCTAGCAGACAGAGGCTGGGAATGCAGGTAACATAGCAAAAGCCTCAGAACAAATGTTAATAGTTGACAAATCCAGATAAACCAAGTGCCAATGGCACACCTGTAATCCTTGATACTTAGGAGGCTGACATCTGAGAATATCAGTTGAAGCCAGACTGGGCAGGAAAGTCCATGAAGCTCTTAAGACAGTGCCCAGGCCTTGAGTTCAAGCCCCAATACGAGAGAGGAGAGAGGAGAGAGGAGAGAGGAGAGAGGAGAGAGGAGAGAGGAGAGAGGAGAGAGAGAGAGAGAGAGAGAGAGAGAGAGAGAGAGAACGCACATAACACTATAAATATGCCTGTTAAATTGTGACTATAGCCAGCACTGGCGGCTCACGCCAGTAATCCTAACTACTCAGAAGGTTGAAACCTGGCTTCAGTTTGAAGCCAACCTTCATGTCCATGAGACTCCTATCTCCAATTAGCCACCTGAAAACCTGAAGTGGTAGAGGTTAGCCTTGAGCAACAGCCAAGGCCCTGAGTTCAAGCCCCATGACCAACCAAAAAGAAAAAAGAAAGAATTATAACTCTAACATGCCAGTCATACTATTCACCACCTTCTGAGGAGCTGTGAGAGGCCTGCTTAGCCAAGTACAGCAAAGAGGGGACACAGCATGGTGAGCTGCGAGGAGACAATGCAGGAACTTCGGCAGTGGCCTGCCCCCTAGGTTAGGGTTAGGGAGGAGGCAGGCAGGCAGAGGGCCTGGCACACTGGAGACACACCAGCGGCAGCAGGACATTGGGCATTTCTCTTCACACGTGCCCTTGCAGTCACAAGGGAGAGGCAAAGCCAAGTTTTGAACCATAATCACTTCAATACAGAACCCAAGCTTTCACTTGGGGGCCCTAGACCCCCAGAAGCCCCAGAGCCCGAGAAGAGGGTGCACACCAAGCCAGGGCACACTGACCTTTCCACAGCCAGGCACCTCGACGCCATCCACGGGCCGGGGGATCTCGATGGACTTGACAAGCCCGTACTTGCTGCATTCATCTCGCACATCCTCCACGATCTCCTCGTACTCCTCATCATCCAGCAGCTCCTCAGGCAGCACCATGTTCATGAGGCACAGCACCTCCGTCGGGTGGCCCCCCATCTGTACCTGGGAGCTCATGAGGCCCGGCACTTGCAGGGTCACAGGGGTCTGATTGATGGTGCTCTGTGGGCCAGCAGAGAGGGCAGGTCACAGGGCGGCTCCTAGCAGTCTCCCTCCGCTCAAGCCTGCACCCCTCACACCCGCCAGGGAAGACTTCCTGCACTAAACGCCATGTACCCATTTCCCCATCACTGGTCCAGTACTCCCCAAACTCATTCCCTCACAAAGGCTGGAGCGGAGCGGGAGAAACTGCCCCCACCAGCCCCTCCCAGCCCCAGGGTCCCTCTAGCCAATGGAAGATGACGTGCCGGGGGGCTCACCAGCGTAGCATTCTTGGCGCCCACACTTGCCCTCTGGACAAGCAGTTTCTTGTCACCCAGCTGCATCCCGTTTAGCCCCGCAATGGCCTATGGTCAGAGGATGAGGGGAGGGAAGGGAGTAGAAGAATAGGTCAGGACCCAGAATCCTGGCACTCACCCCTAAACTGGGGCAATAGTGGGCAAAGAGGGGAAGCCAGAAGAGGTTGAGTTTGGAAAGAGCCAAAACCAAGAAAAATGGGGTGAGCTCCACCACTGGGCCTTTCTTCTAACTGGCCACTTCACCCAATCCCACCCCAAACCCAGAGGGAGGAAGCCCTCAGCTTAGAGTGGGGTTGATGAGAACAGATGTAGCAAACAGGCATGCAGGGCTCACCTGATCCGTGACGTTGATGTCCACGTACTCACAAAAGGCGTAGCCCTTGGAGAGCCCTGTGGCGCTGTCCTTGACCAGATTGAAGGCCTTGAGAGGCCCAAACGATGTCAGCAGCTCTTTTACCTACAGCAGGCCAAGAACCCATCAGGGCTATGTCACACAGAAACAGGAGAGGCTAGGAGGGACGGGGGTTACCTGGTCATCATTCAGATAATTGGGCAAGCCCCCGATGAACAGCTTGTGCGCAGAGTCAGGGACCACAGTAGACACAACTCCTGAAGAAACCAAGTAGAAAGAATTCGATTTGCATACAGTGTCATCTCCAAAACCAGGGGGGCCACTCTCCAGCTCTGACTAGAACTCGTTTGCTTGTCAGGTAAAGGCAGGAGAAGCTACATCTTTCATGCATCCCTTGCCATAGGAGGCAGGACCAAAGCTCCTCAGAGCCATGTCCCAGGCCAGTGCTATCTGAGGACCCAAAGAGCAGCGTACTCTACCCCAAACCCAGATATGCACCGAGGGCACCTAGAGACACATCACATACTGCACTGCTGCCTGCCACTGTGTGGCCCTAGCAGATCACCTTGGCTCTAGACATACTGACCAAAACAGTCCCCACAAAGACTCCACCCACACCTCTCACTGACAACTGGCCAGGCATATCCCTTCTCCTCAGGGTCTGAGTGTCATGGCATGACACAGCACACAAGGAGCTGAGGGGTTGCCAGGAATTTCACAATATACCTCAGTGTCAGTGGCCACCATCTTGGTGGTAGCTGCTGGCTGATTCTAGGATGCAGTGTTGGGGATCCATAGCAGGGTCACATAGCCCCAGTGCTGCCTCTACACTGAACAAGCAGCTACCAGATGGTCTACCCTAGCATTCGCAAGGCTTCACAAATCTTAGCACTTCATTCTTGGAACTAGCCATTAAAGCCCAGCACCCATCCAGCATTGACTCCCAAGTTCAAAGCCTAGCTACATGGCCTAGCCTTCCTCAGCCACCCCACACCAAGTACAATTGGCCCACACCACCTCATACACACCCTGGAGCATACTAAGACAGGGAGTGAGGGGAAGCCCAGAACTAAGCCACTGTACCACATGCACCTCCAGCAGCAACCCAGCCAGGTCCAACCCAGAGCTAGAACCCAGCAAGGGGGTTCAGTGCCCACAGGGAACTCGGCCTGGGTGCCACCAAGATAGGCAGGTAAGATGCATGCTAGGTTCAGGGACACATACCCAGTGCTGCCACCAGGCTGGGCACGGGTCAGACCAGCAGCTCAAAGTGTGCAAAGCCCTCGCTTACAGAACACAAGGACTAAATTGAAATGCCACAAAAAGCAGCAAGGCAGCTTCCAGAACCCAACCCAACCACCTTCTCCACATGCAGCTCAGCAAACCCAACTATGCTTCTCCACATGCTGCTCAGCAAACCCAACTATGCCTCCACAGGCAGCCCAGCAAGCTCAGGCATCTGCTGTGCTCTCTGGCAGCTGGGCCCCAAACCCAGGCTGTCAACCACTGTACGAAATTCCAAGGAAGCAGCACTGGACAGAAGGCACAAATGAGACTCCCACAGTTCACACCAAGGTTGTGCTGAAGGGAATGCCCTATACCTCAGGATTCATCCACAGCAGCCATGAGACAAGGCACATATACAAGCACAACCTGTGCCACTGACAAGGGCAAGCTCAACACCAGCACACCAGGGCACTACATCAATGGTGCCAACAGCTCCAATCACCTTCTCTGGACACTGCTTTTGAGCGGGAATGCTCCTGAGCTCCACCACTCAGAGGGACAAACTTAGATTCATGTCCAATGCCCTTATAGTAAGGTAAAGACAGCATCTTTCAGTTTCTACAGTATTTTTTAAATCAAGGTCTGCTTACTTTTTAATCCAATGACTATTTCTCCTGTTGTCTCTCTTTGCAGTAAAATCGTTCTCTTTGGAGGAAGGAGAACAAACAAACACCAGCTGGCCAGGAACTGGTAGCTCACACCTGTAATCCTACTTGAGAGGCTGAGATTTGAAGACCATGGTTCAAAGCCAGCCCAGGCAGAAAAGACTCCATGAGACTTTTTTTTTTTTGTCGGCCATGGGGCTTGAACTCAGGGCTTGGACGCTATCCCTCAGCTCTTCAGCTCAAGGGGAGCGCTCTACCACTTGAGCTACAGCGCCACTTCCGGTTTTCTAGTGCTTTATTGGAGATAAGCGTATCATGGACTTTCCTGACCTGGCTGGCTTTGAACCATGATCCTCAGATCTCAGCCTCCTGAGTAGCTAGGATTATAGGTGTGAGCTACCGGCGCCCGGCCCCATGAGACTCATCTCCAATTAACCACTCAAAAGCCAAAGTGGTGCTATCAAATGGTAGAGCATTAGTCTTGAGCACAAAGTACCCAGGCTCTAAATTCAAGACCCACAACTGACAAAAAAAAAAATCTGTCTGTCTGTCTGCATTCTTTCTTGCTTGCTTGCCTGCCTGCCTGCCTGCCTGCCTGCCTACCATATGCTAGCAAAAGCTGAGCTGGAGAACACTTAGCTTGCAGTCATAATCACCCTGCCTGCCACCTGCCCCAGCATGATACTGTGCCTGCCCTGCCCAATCACAGGCAGAGCTTACACACAAGCCTCTCCAGATAGATACATCCCCAAACCAGATTAATTACTGAGCTTCCCACCACTTAACCAAAATAACTACCTACGGGAAAAGCATCACAAAACCACACAGCCAAACCAGGTGCAGTGGCATTCAGCTGTAATCCCAGCACTAAAGGCCTAAGGTAGGAGGACTGAGAGTTCTAGGCCATCCTGGATTACACAGACTACGCCAAAAAAGAAATCAACATTTCAAAAGTAATTTGCTTAATTTTGACATCTGTCTTTAACAGAAAGGTAAAACACAGGAAGTAGTACCAAATGGCTGATCTCATGACCTTGAACAAGGTCACAGATAATAGGCCTTACTGGGTACCAATACAGGCTGGAGGCAATTGTGAGGCTACTTCAATCCCAATACACATGTACACACATGTACACACACACACACACACACACACACACACACACACAGCTGGTGACCTTGTACTGTAAGACCCAGACAGGGCTGGAAAGGTGGCTCAGTGGTAGAGTGCTTGTCTTGCATGCCTGAGGCCCTGGGTTTGATTCCTCAGCACCACATAAGCAAAAAGAAAAAAGCCGTTAGTGGCACTGTGGCTCAAGTGTAGAGCGCTAGCCTTGAGCTGAAGAGCTGAGGGACAGCGCCCAGGGCCAGAGTTCAGGCCCCATGACCGGACCCCCCTCCCCCAAAAAAAAGAGGACCCAGACAGTGTACCCAGAACAGAAACCTAACTGGCACATAAGTAATCACCAGCAGTGGTAGGCAATTTACATAATCCAAAGTGGATTTACCAGAAGCAAAACACACACACACACACACACACACACACACACACACACACACACACACACACACACACACAGCCCCATCCTTACGCAGTGTCAGGCACCACACTTAAGAACATGTTTCTACAGAACTGAAAAGGCAACTGTGCTCCATTCTCCAGGGCTCGCAGTCCAACCTGTGTGGACAGATTGCCTCCTCGGCATTCATATGGCCCCCCTCCACAATGAAGGGTCCTCTTGGTTTCCACAGGGGTCCTGTGCTGAGCCCGAACTGGTAGCACCTCACACTGTACAAGGCCCAGCAGCCTGAGACTCCGGCCTCCCCACAGCTGAGCTCCAGTACCAGCGCACCTCCCACTTTTCAAGCCCAGGTCCCCAGCGACACCCATCCACTGCAGGGCTGTTAGCAACTACAGTCTGCAAGGTAGTGAACTACACTGCTGCATGACTGACACTACCTCAATCCCTCATTTCAGTCACCCTCCATGATGAGAGGTACCCAAGTACTCAGTTAACAACTGTGGCTGTTATCACAACACTAGTCTGCTGGTACCTACCTAGAGAAAGTAATACTAAGCCCAGCTGGTTTTCAGCCTAGGAACTCAGGGTTCACAACACACACTGGGAGACAGGCCATGAGTGAGCCCCTAGGGCTCCAGACCTCATGCCAGTAGCTGTGCAGAGGTCTGCCAAGTTGTACTGCATTGCAGACAGGCACACATCACAGTGACATGCCCCCCACCAGGACTGTCACTGGTACTGGCTCTATCACTTACAAGCTGAGCCGCCTCAAGCAGATCACAGCTCACCCCAGGTGGGTCCCAGGGACCACCCCTGACACACTGGAACAAACATCTGTAGTTCTGAAGTACACCTGCCGCTTGCCAACTAGTGCAGGCCACGCTCAGGAGCAGAAGGGTGAACATGGCAAACTGGGTGGGACCACTCACCAGGCACATAGACAGAGGGGTTCTCCGACATGCCAGGCAATGGCTGGTAGTCGTGAGGCCTCCGGATCTTCAGGGACTGGCCCTGGAAGATGATGCCATCAAAGGCCATGGCCTGGGTAGTCTCATCCACTGAGCGGAACTGGACAGAGAGAAAGAGAAGTACAGACTGTCACAATGTTGAACAGGGACAAAGCGATGACAGAGGCTGGCATGGGAAGTCAGAGTCAACTGGTAAGGTGATGCTGACGCCAGAACAGTTCATAGCAAGTAAGCGTCCTCAACAAGCATGAAGCAACCAGCATCACTCCAACACTTCTTTCCCCTTTTATGCAAGTACCAGCCCAAGCAAAGTTGGAAACCTAAAAACAATGTCCTTCACTAGACAGAGACTGACAGGGAAGGTGACTTCAAAACATTAGCTGGCATGAACTACTTGAATCTGGGCACCAAAGGAAGCAAGAGTGCATTTGTTCTGGGAAGATCAGTGTGGCCAAAGCAAAATAAATGGGCCTGGAATGGTGTGGAAAGACCCAAAAGATGTTCAGAGGCCCCACAGGTGACATGGATGCCCAGGGAAGGCAGACGTGGGAGAGGAGTTTGCAAAGCTAATCCCTTGCAGGCAGAGGGAGGAGCTGAGGGGTAGACAGATTTCCATATCAAACTCTATTCTGACTCTCATCACTTGCCAGCTCACCTCCAAAAATGCAAAATTCTTGTCTTGATTAATCTGCACGGCCAAGACCGGGTTGCCAGGGGCCTGGGTCAGCCCCCCCAGGCGCATCTGGGCGTTGAAGAAATCCATCATGGCCTCCTGCAGAGGGAATAGGAGACAGGGAGGGGACGGGGAGGGAGGTGGAGAGAGGAGGGGAAGGGTGAGAGAGGGAGACACAGAGGGGATTGGGGGCAAGGGGAGAGGGACAAAGGGAGGGTGGGAGGGGACAGTGGAATATGGGTCAGGGGTGTAGAGGTCAATAGTAGGAACAAAAGCAGAGGAAAATCAGAAAACAGGAGAAGCAGTAGCAAAACACAGCGAAGGATGAGAGATGGAATGGGCAGACAGGATGGGGAGGTGTCGGTGGAGAGCCAGAGGCCCCAACAATCAGAAGAAAGGACAAAGATTATTATGCAAAATGATGAAGAAAAAACAATAGGGAAAAGAAGAAATACACAAAAAGTAAGACAAGATGACAAAAAGAACAGCAGAACCAACAACATAATAGGGAGGTAAAAGAAATGCAGTGAACAGGATAGATGAGCAGAGAAACAAATGACCAGGACAGACGGAGAAAGGAGGAGGTGGCCAAGTGCAGGGGAGGCAGGAAGGAGTAGGGGGGAAGGGACAGGGTGGGAGGGGAGGAGAAAAGAGTGATGTGGAGGGTTCTGGCCCTGGAGTCCGGGGGCTGGTTTATCAAATGTAGCAAAGTGCAGGTTGAGAAAGTCAGAATGGACCTTACTTGCCTTCGACGATGGTAGCAAACTTTGTTGCTACGAGGGATCTCAGCCCCACAATATTTCACTTTAAAGAGAAATGGAAACAACTCTTTGATCTCGGGATTCTCAGGGGTGCCACGGGAAGGGGTGGGGGAGAGGGAAGGGGGGAGAGGAGTGGTGGGTAGGGGGGAAGGTCAGGGCAATCAAAAACAAAAGAACAGCAACCATGGGAAGGATGTGGGGAAAAGGATGGGGACAGACGGCAGAAAAGGAGAGTGTGTCAGAAAAACTGCGGGGAGGAAAGGGGGACGTGCGTCTGTGTGTGTGTCCGAGTCTCCCTCTCTGTCTCTCTCCAACACGTAGGTATGACATGTAGGTGCAGCATGTGTGTGCTTGAACCCTGGGTTGCTGGAGGAGGTTGAGGGAAGGGAGACGGTAGAGGGGAAGAGGAGGGAGGGAGGGGCCACCCCCAGCCCGGCCCCTGGCTGGCTCAACTCCATCGGTCCGTCTGGGAGGGGGCCGGGGGGTCTTGCAGGAACAGAGTCTGACCCGTGCAGGTTTGGGGAAAGGGAATGGAGGGAAGGGGAGGAGCAGGGAGGGGAAATGGGGGAGCGGGAAGGGGGAGGGGAAGGGCAGTACCTCAGTGATGCCAAAGGGGATGTTGCCCACATAGAGGCGCCGGGCTTGTCTGGTCATCTGGCTCCCAACCACGGGAACCGGTGTCGGGGTCACAGCCAGGCCATCAGGGGTCATGGTGGGGAGAAGGGCTGTGGCTGGAATCTGACCCGCAGCTTCAAATGGGATAAAAAAAAAAAGGCAGAAAAACACATTAGGGCAGCCCTCAAGAGGAGCACCAGACCACCCAGCACAGACACTCCACCGCCCCCAGAGCTCACAATCACCCGTGGGAACTGCTGCTTCCAGGACCACCTGGTTTCCTAAAGGGGTCTCCTCCTTTCCCCAACTCACCTCCACCTCTAGCAGGGACGCAGAAGCCAGAGGTCCAGCCCTCTCCCTGCTTCCTCAGCACAACCCGGAACAGCTAACTGCAAGAGCACGGGGCCCTTCCCCCGCCCCGGGAGCCTCCTGGGGCCTACCTTGCATGGCCTTGTACTGCATTGGGGTGATGTGCTCAAAGCCAGGAGGAGGCACGTCCCAGTATTTACGGACCTTCTTCTTCTTCTCATGGCGGGGGGAACGACTGGGGGGCGAGGGATGAAGAGTGGGGCAAGGCTGACAGGCAGAACCGCGGGCCCTCCCAGCCCCCCTCCCTGGGACTCCTCCCACACACACAAGCTCCACCCACTGGGGGGAGAGGACACAGTCAGAACCATGCCCAGGCCTGAGTTTGGGGCACTGCTTTCAAAAGCAAGAAGACACTTTCCCAGTGTTCAGGCCAGAGTGGACGCAGGCCAGGAAGGGCACACAGGACATGAGGAAGGTGAAGGGAGTGGACATCAGGGCAGAAAGGGCAGGAAGAGAAGCTCACATCAATCCACCGTGCTCCTCTTTAGCGCCTCTGGTCAAAGGTTTGCTGGGGGGTGGGAGGGAAAGGTATGGGAAGGGGTGACTGGGGACCCTCTTCCCCACACACCACATCTCCCCCCAAAAGGGCTCTAAACCCCAGGACTGGGGCAGGACCGAGGTGAACAAGCAGCGCAAGCCCCCTCGATCCTGCCCCCCCCCAACAGTCCCATCAACAGGAAGGAAGTAAGGACAGGAAGGGGAGGGGACAGGCCACTCGACAGGAACTATAGCCCCTCTATGAATCCTACCCTTCCCATCCAAGGCAGCAGAGAACAGAGGAAAGTCCCTGAACTGAAAATTACATCTAGGCTATGGATACTGATGCCCCCACATACACTATGAACCCCTTTTTCCTCGGCGGCCAGAAAGAAATAAACCAGAGTGGCAGAGAAGCATGAAAAAAGAATCAGGAGCTTGGGCCAGGAGAGAACAGCCTTTGGGAGAAAGTATTATAATGCATTCCCCTCTCTCCAAATAAAAGAACGAACTACCACCACTATCAAAGAAAACTGAAAGAAATCTCAGGAAGAAGGGAGAAAAAATAAGTTCAAGACAGACCAAGAGGTAGGTACACAGATACCAGCCCCCAGGTACACAGAGAAAGGGCCACACAGGGTCTGGACTCTGCAGCCCAGCTGGCTGCCAGTGCCCACCTCCCGGAGCGGCCCAGCCAGGGTGCCCATGGCTACCTTCTGCGCCGCCTGTCCCGGGAGGCACTGCGCTGGTCCCGGTTGCGCCGGTCCCGGCTCCGGCTCCGGCGCTTGCGGTCCCGGCTCCGAGAGCGGCTGTGACTGCGTTTCCGGTGCCGGTTCTCCTTGTCCCGCTCTGGGCAAGGGTGAGAAAAAAACACTAGGATAAGTGGAGGGAAGATGAAGGCCCAGCCCACCCTGCGTGCGGGTGGCTATGCCCCGAACCCCAGGGAGGCCACCCCCTTAAGCAAGGATTCGGAGGGAGCAGACAGACCTCCTAGGCCCACCCCAGAGTCCAAAGTCCACAGGGACTCTGAGGGAACCAAGGGGAAAGGGCCTGGCAATGCCCCAGGGGTAGGAGATACCTGAGGATGCTCAAGAGGAGCTGAGGAGCCAGAGAAGACAGAGGAAGCTGGCTCCTGGTCCCCCTCGAGGGTTGAGGGGCCTGACCCCAGGGTCGTCCCTGAGAGGGGCAGGGATAGAAGCTGGGGAATCTAGAGACCTAATAACGTTTTCCTGAAGGGACCCAGTAACCCCTCAGGAAAGATCTCTGCAACCAGTCTAAACCCACAGCCCCGTCTTCAGGCCCAGGCAAGATCTGGTGACCCCAAGAAGCAGGGAAACTCAATCCTATCCTTCCTGGATGGTAAATAATGCAAGAGAGCAAGCCTCCCCTAAAGAGGCCTCGCCGAGACGGGAGGGATCCCAGTCCTCAGTCTTGTGCAGGGACCTTGTCCTGTCCACCCTGCTCCCTCGGCCTCCTTTGAGCTGGAGGTCAGCCTTGCTAGCAAAACCTCTTCTCCAGCCAGTGTAAACTGTGATCACCATCACACTCATTTCTTCAATCCCAAGGCAATTACCCATCCATTGAGCACCAAATAGACTTAACAGTTACCACTCTAAACAGTAATGATGATGGCCAGGCACAGATGGCTCACACTTGTAATCCTAGCTACCACTAGGCTAAGACATGAAGATCAAGGTTCGAAGCCAGCCCAGGTAGAAAGTCCCTAAGACTCTTTATCTCCAACTAATCACAAAAAAAGTCAGAAGTGGTACCATGTCTCAAATGGTAGAGTTGTTAATCTTGAGCAAAGAGCTCAGGAACAGTGCCCAGGCCCAGAGTTGAAGTCCCAGGGCTAGCAGAAAATATATAGAGAGAGACAGAGAGAAAATAGAGTAATGATAGTCTCTGGGGATCATAGGAAAGGCAAGGAAAATATCAGTTAGTCCCATTTCCTTACTTATTTCTCTGATTGAATAAGAACTTTTTATTAACACCACAACCATTAATGGGAAAGAAGCCAGAAAAGAAAAATGTTTGTAACAAACATCAAGATGTTTCCTAACACCAGAATCTCCACTAAACAGCTTCCCATGCACTTAATCCTTACTCTGCTTTGGGATAATTTCTGAAAGCTCACATGCACACAAGGAAACAGGCAAAGAGAGATCCCAACTACCTAAGCCCTACTAACCCAGAGTAGATAGTAAAAAAACAAATACAAATGTCAGTGCTTAGGCAGCAGGTCAGGCAGACCCTAGCTACAACTACTGTCCGTGGGACTTCCCCTTCAGAGCCAAACAAAATAAAAAGTCTGTGGTCAGAAGGAGAGCTGGGGGCAGGCAAGCACTGGGTAGGAGAGTACAGGCAGAGCCCCAAGTTCAAGCAGCAGCTGGGGTACCACACAGCCAAGGCGGGCAACCTGTGGGTCACAAGTCCCTCCTACAGCTCAAAACAGACCAGCGTTGGGGCTGGGAAGGTTGCTCAGTGGTAGAGCACTTGCCTTGCATGCATGAGGCCCTGGGTTTGATTCCTCAGCACCACGTAAGCAAAAAGAAAAAAGCCAGAAGTGGTGCTGTGGCTCGAGTGGTAGAGCTCTAGCCTTGAGCTGAAGAGCTGAGGGACAGCACCCAGGCCCAGGGTTCAGGCCCCACGACTGGACCAAAAAAAAAAAAAAAAAACAGACCAGCAAACGGGAAATTGCAGAGAAGCAGCATTGGTAGGTAGCTCTCCGGGTGTCCAGGACACAGACAAGGCAGTTTCCAGATAGACCAAGGTCACTGAAGAGGCTAAAGCCGAAAGAGATATAGGAAGGCTGGCCCAAGGACAGGGTAACAGGAAGGCAGAGCTGGGCACCAAGGAACTTCAATTTACTCCAAAAAACTAGGTGGTGGTCACCTTGTGGGAACAGCCCCACCAACTCCTGGGTACCAGGTCTCAGGTTTGGCATTCCAGCACCAGCAGCAGACCTCAGGAAAACAGAGAGCAGGATATCTTTCAGGACCAGCTAATGCTGTAGCTATACCTACTGGGTAGTAGGTATAGCTTGCCAGCTCTGCCAGAGTTTGGAATAAAATCACAAATTTAACCTTTAAATACTTCTCCACTTTAAATCAGTCACACCACCCTACCCAGGTGTTCCAAGGTCTAGGCAGAATTGTTTGAAAATTACCTTTCCCTGCTGTTCTCCAATTCCAACACCCCGTCTGTGAGCCAAAGACCCACTTTTGCACTCCTTGAGATTTCACAAGTATCATTTATTCTTTAGCATGAACCAACTATATGTCATACATACACTTTACTCTTTTTCCCGTTTAATCTGAGATCTGGTGCTTCTATAGTTGGCTAAGAGACTTGGGATTTTCTTAACTTGGTGAGCCTCTTTCTTCCCTGGTCAAGTGAAAACAATTTTGCCTTTGGAAGGCTGTTACAATGATTATTTTAGAAACAACTGTATCTTCACGGCTTTTTTGGAGCAAGTAACTATAGCTACACTATCATCCTTAGTAATCTCAGAAAAATAGTAACAAAGTGGCGATAGTCGGAGTCCACAGATTTTTTTTTTTTTTAAACTATGAAAGTAACACCTAATAAGCAACAATGTATCTGCATCCAGGTGTTCTCAAACTCAAAACCTTTACACCTTCTGAATGGTCAGCCCATCAGGGGCGCTCAGTTAAAGTCACTTCTCCCTTCAGACATTCCCGTCCTCTCATGTCCTTCCTTCAGATTCAAACAATTCTCAGTCCCTTACTCGGTTTTCCAAATTCTAGTGAAGAACTTAAGGGTCAGGAGACCCCATCCAGTTCCCAAACCTCTCTCCGCCTACATCTATGCACTCGAGGTCCAACACAGAGCCCGGACACTTCGGGAGTGGTGAACGGCTCCGGCGCAGCCCCGGCTTTGTTCTGCCGCCGCGCGGGGTGCACCTGCACGGCCCCGCCGCGCACCTTCGCTCGATGCCGGCTGTGGCACTCCCTCCGCTCCGCTTACGTAAGGCCTCGGATCTCACGTCTACTTGGCGCCCTGAGCGCGGGGCGGCCAGGATTTGAGGGGTGGCCTCAAGCCGAAGGCACCGATCTTCCCCTCACCAAGGACCCCGGGGCACGCGGGGCGTGCGAGCGCCCGCAAACACAAAAGGACCCCCGCTTTCACCACGGGCGCCGCGCGGCCGGAGGCCAGGGCCCAAACGCCCGGCCCAAGCGGGGCCTGCAAGGTCCGGAAAGGAAAAGGGCTACAAAGGGACCCCTACGCATGAACGCCCCGTCCCACGTGAGGAAGGAAAAAGGGGGGGGGGGCCCCGTCCTCACCACCGCCATTTTGGAAACAAAGGGGGCGTGGAGACGGGGCAGCGCGCCCGACCGGAAGCGGAAGTGCCAAGGCAGCGGGAGAAAAGGATGGGATTACGGCCCCTAACTTCATCTCCTTTCCATAAAAAAAAAGGAGGGGTTGGAGAAGAGAAAGGAAACAAAAGGGCGAAACGCGCGTCCGAAGACCTGGCGCACCTGCGCCCAGATACCGCCTCCACCCGGGCCACGTGGGCACGGGCCCGCGCCGCGCGCATGCGCCGCGGGCCGTGTCCGCCGCCCCTGCGATCGCCGCGCGCGGCAGAACGCGGCGGTCACGTGTGCGAGGCGCGAGCCGCGAACCGGGGGAGGTGGGGGAGGGAACCCGGCGCAGTCCTTAGGAGCGGAACGCGAGGAGAAAATGGCGGGGAGGGGGGCAGGGAGCGACGCGAGCCGCCCTCGTCCCCGCCCCGCGACCCCGGCGCCCCTCACCTTGTTTGTTCTCGTTGAGCTGCCGCTCGAACTCATCAAAGTCCGACATGCTGAGACGGCCGCTCAGGGCCCCGTGCAGCTCCGGCCTCGCCTCGCCGCCCGCCCGCTCCGGCCGCTTCGGCTACTTCCGCTCCTGGCTTCGGCTACTTCCGGCCGCCGCCGGCGATCCGGCGCCCGCCTAGTCAAACCCACCGCGGCCCGCCCCGCCCCGGCTCCGCCCGCCCTCCCGCCCTCCCTCCCCGCGAGCAGCCCGTCCACGCCGAGCCCGGCTCCCACGCTCGCCAGCCGTTCCCCGACGGCAGGCCGCGGAGTTACGGGCGGCGGCGGATGTCACCGAGGACTCCGAAGCAAGGCCTTCGCCGGCTCCACGAGTTACGACAACTTCCCGGGGCCCAGCGCGTCAGCGATCGGCAGTCTCCGCGGGCGCCCGGGACTCTCGGCCTCCGACAACCCAAACCGTCCCGGCCGCAGGCCTAGCCGGCCTTACCCTGGCAGTCGCCCCCCCCCCCAACGAGAGTTCGCGCCCTCCCCGGAGCTCCCGGCGCCAACCCTCGGGCCCCTCCAGAAACCAAGCGCGACCCCAAGCTTCGGCTTTTTCCGGAGGTTCCGCTGCTCGCTCCGCCCCTTCCGGGAGAGCGTCGGCTCCTTCCGCCCCGGCCTCGAGAAGGCTCGGCTTCTTCCGTCACTGCTTCGGCTCCTTCCGGCTTCGAGATCCGAGACGGGAGGAAGACTGGGGTGCGAGGTGGGGCGCTGGCACCCGGTTCTCCCGTGTGGAGAAGGCAGAGAAGGGCCAGCCTCGCAGAGGGCCTGGGGCGGCGCGCTAGGACCACTCAGCTGCGCGAAGAGCACCCACGGCGGCGGTAGTCAGTGCCACCGTGTGCGCTTGCGCACCGCGGAACGGGATGGGGCGGGGAGGGAGGGGAAAGACGGCCTTGTACGCCTGCGCAGATATCTAAGGCGCGCCTCCCCGTAGCTGGGGATTGGCGGGTGTGCCCTAGGGCGCATGCGTGAGGTATCTATACCCGCCCCCCGTGGAGGTACCCAATTCTCGACGGTTAGGTGGGGCTGCCCTGGTCGCGTTGCCTTGGCAACGGCGCTCACGCACTTCCGCCCGCTCTGTAGCATTTGAGCGCCGGTGTCTCCGGCCGCTAACCCCAGCTGCTCTGGAGACAGAGATCCAAGGATCCCGGTTCGAGGCCAGCCCGGGCAGGAAAGCCCGTGAGACTCTTCTTTGTACCCCAAAGAAAGTCGGAAGTGGCGCTGTGGCCTAAGTGGTAGAGCGTCCGCCTTGAGCTCTGAGCAGCTCAGGGAAGCGTCCCAGCCCAGAGCTCACGACGGGCAAAAAAAGGCCTGCAGCCTTCCCGCCTACCCCTACCGGCACCCCGGCCCAACCCCGCTGCCTGGCGCTGCTGGCCCCGGCGGGCCGGCGCCTCCAATTTCAGGAGAGGGGAGCGTGTATTCGTGGGGCGCTCCACCTCCACCCTGACCCCGGCCGGCCGCCCCCTCCCAGAAAGACCTGGCGTGCCGTTTATTCCAAATGTTTATGTATCTTTAATTAAAATTCTCTGAATAATTCTCTGTCTCCCGCGGAGGGCGGGCAGGCGGCTTGTGGCCTCCCGGCCGCGGCCTCGGCGCGGGGTGGGGTGGAGACGGAGCGGCAGCCCGGCCTCAGGCCGTGGCTGCACACCTGAGTTGGGAAAGGGCGGTGCCAGGCTCCGGGCTGCACCCTCGGTGCCGCCCCGGCGCGGGGCAGGCGGGCAGGGCCGCGGGTGGGTGGGTGGGTGGGTGGGTGGGTGGGCAGCCATCACCGCTTGAAGCGATAGGTGATGGGCAGCAGCAGCTTGTTCTTCTTGAGCGCCTGCACCTTCTTGAGTGTCTCGTCGTCCAGCGCCAGGAAGCAGCGGCGCGAGTACTCAAGCAGGCGCTCCTTGGACGGGTCGAACACCCCCACCTCGGCCAGCTTCTCCGGGGCCACGATGAGCAGCTCGGCGATGGGCGTGGTCAGGGCCACCGTGTTGCGGTCCACGCGGTGGTGCTCGAAGGCCCGCGACATGCTCTTCAGCTTCTGGAAGGTTCCCAGGATCTTCTTGTAACGGCAGAGGACCCCGTCGGCATCCTTCACTGCAGAGCCAGGCAGGCAGAGAGGGAGAGGGAGACAATGGAGGACCGGAGAGCTTACCGGAAGACAGACACAAAGAAAAGCCACAGGCAAGAAAGAAAAGATCGAGGAGCCCGATTGGGGAGGAGGTAAGAGAACAAAACAAAGCATACAGAGGCAAAAGAGCAGACGAGAGAACCGCAGAAGGTGGGCGGGTGAAGGAGACAGGCCACACACCAAGAAAATCACCGGCTTGGCTGACCCTTCACTGCCCTTCACCCACACCAGGGCCATTTATTTTTTCTGTTGGTCGTGGGGCTTGAACTCTGGGCCTGGGCACTGTCCCTCAGCTCTTCAGCTCAAGGCTCTACCACTTGAGCCACAGCACCACTTCCGGCTTTTTCTGTTTATGTGGTGCTGAGGAATCGAACCCAGACGTTCATACACGCAAGGCAAGCACTCTACCACTGAGCCACCTTCCCAGCCCCCAAGGCCACTTTATGTGAAGCTACTGTGTAGGCTGTGCCGGAGCTGAGGTCCAGCCTGTTAGAGAGGTGCAACGGGTGACCCTTCTGATGAAGGTGGAACTTAAGCTCAGGGCCACCCATTGACACTGGAGATGGAGCCAGGTCTGGGGCTTGAACTCAGGGCCTGTGTGCTGTCCCTGAGCTGCTTTTGCTCAAGGCTAGCACTCTACCACTTAAGCCACAGTTCCACTTCTGGCTTTTTCTGCTTATGTGGTGCTGAGGAATCAAATCCAGGACTTCATGTGTGCAAAGCGAGCACTGTACCACGGAAACCCATGATGTGGTCTTACAGATGCAGAGGAAGGAGGGCCTCCCCAAGAGTCACACCCCAAATCCTGGGACCATCCCCCCTCCATGCCCACTGCATGCACCCCACTCACCCCGCTGCCTCTCCCGGACCTTGGGCTTTCCAAAGCACCTCCGGCCAGCACTGCCCTTCTGCTTCTGCCTCTTGCGCTCGCTGCCACTGCCGCCGCCACCCTCTTCAGAGGCCCCGCTGAGCGAGGAGGCTGCAGACTCGGGGTCTGAGGCCTCACCTCCAACTGCAGCCCGGCTGTCCCCATCAACCCGCCTGGCTCCTGGCTTCACCCGGCCATGGTCCTCTGGGGAAGAGATTCCAAAGACAAGGGTGGCCCGTTGTACCCGGAGGCCAGCCGGACCCCAGGGGACAGACCGGAAATGTTGCACATACCAGCCACCTACGTGGAGATTGGGAAGGAGAGGGAAAGGAGATGTGTTTTCCCAGGTGCTGACACTTGACTAGGACAAAACCAAGGATTTGCCACTAGCTTCCAATATGGAGCACATTCCCAGGGCAACAGAAAAGTGGGATTGAATCCCAAGGTACAAAGAGGGCCTTGGCTCGGGAAGTGGGAGGTGTCAGACCCTCAGAGAAAAAAAAGAGGGCTTAGCCTGGTGCTGGTGGCTTATGCCTGTCATCCTAGCTGCTCAGGAGTCTGAGATCTGAGGATTGTGGTTCAAAGCCAGCCTGGGCAGGAAAGTCCATGAAAACTGGAAGTAGCACTGTAGTTCATGTGGTAGAGTGCTAATCTTGAGCTGAAGAGCTGAGGAACAGCGTCCAGGCCCAGAGTTCAAATCCCTTGACCAACCAAAAAAAAAGAGAGACAAGGCTTAGTCTGGGGCTTGGGAACCCTTAACGATCCTCACAGAGGTGAGGTGCTAGCTGAGACCTAGGTTGTGTCCTGCAAAGTAAACTGGAAAAGAGATGGAGACTCCAAAAATGTCCCGAAGCCCTAGGGCCCAGCCATACAGCATGGCAAAAGAGACCAGGTCCAGATTCCTAATGGCAAGGGTCTTCAGTAATGTCAGCCACAAAACACTGCAGGCCTGTCTGCAGACTTTCAAGGTGTTACCAGCTGCAGCTACACCTGGGGGGGGGGGAGGGGGAGGGGATTTGAGTACCCCAAAATACAGGTGGTGGGAAGGCCTGGGGGGGGGGGGTGGGACACACATGGGAGTAACCAAGGTAGATGAGCAAGCCAGCCAGCCACTGCTTCCAGTCCATCAAAAGTGGCCTTGGGGGCTGGGAAGGTGGCTCAGTGGTAGAGCACTCACTTAGCATGCATGAGGCCTGGGTTCGATTCCTCAGCACCACATAAGCAAAAAAAGCCAGAAGTGGCGCCGTGGCTCAAATGGTAGAGCACTCATCTTGAGCTGAAGAGCTGAGGAACAGCGCCCAGACCCAAAGTTCAAGCCCCATGACTGGCAGGGAAAAAAAACAAAAGTAGCCTTGGCCTTGGGGTGTGGTTTCCACACCTGGCTGGACTCTTACTGGCCTGGAAATTAGAGCCAAGCAAAGAGGGTAGCCCTTCCTGGAACCCTGAGGCAGGGTTTGGAGTTATATGATGGGATATCCACTCAAAGAAGCCCATGGGGGGGCGGGAGGTCAGCGGGGAGACTTCTTTGGAAGAAAAGCTGTAAGGAGTGCAGACACTAGGTGAGTGGGAACACAGGTCCCTCAACCTCTGTCTTTCACGGCGGGGAAGGAGGCTTCCTGTGTGTATTCTAGCAAAGACAAGTTTGGGGTGGAGGTGAGGGGTCTTCCCCACAAGGTGAGGCTGTCTCCCCTAGGACATAGGCAGAGGAGATCTGAAGGGGGCCACAGGCCGCAGGTGTGCCGGACGTGGGGTCGGCCGCGTGGGCCAGACGCCACCCCGACCCGGCCAGCCCCACTGCGAGGCAGTCTGGGTGCGGGGCAGGGAGCACCGGCAGCGCCCCCACCTGCGTCCACCCGGGCAGAGGAGATGAACTTGTCCAGCTGGCAGCGCAGGAAGTCCCGCTCCTCCTCCAGGTCCTCGATGCGCTTCTGCAGCCACGAATTCCGCTCAACGGCCAGGTGCAGCTGCGCCCTCATGGCGGTCATCAGGACCGGGGAGGGCGACGAGGCCTCGGGGGGCCCTGCGGACGGCAGGGGCTCAGAGTCAGCGTGGGCAGCGCCCCCGGGGCCGCCCCCAGCGCCCCCCCCTCCCGCTCACCCTCCGCGGTGCCGCCGGCCGGGCTCAGCGTGTACAGCAGCTGCGGGTCCAGGTGCGGTGCCTCATCGAAGGGGATGGAGATCTCCAGACCGTCCTCTTCGTTCTTCACTGTGGAGAGAGGGTCACAGGGGTTGAGGATCACAGGATCGTCGGTCACCGGGGTCGAGGGTCATGGGGGCCAAGGGTCACGGGGCCCGAGGGTCACCGGGGTCGAGGGTCATGGGGGCCAAGGGTCACGAGGCCCGAGGGTCACGGGGCCCTGGGCAGGCCGCGGTCTCACTTGTCCGCCGCGGGCTGTGTCGGTCGTTCATGGCGATGTTGGTAGACCAGCAGCGGAGCGCCCGCGGCACTGGACGGAAATAGCGGCCACAAAGGAGGTCAGTCCGGGGAGAAGGGGGCCCGGGCCCGGGGGAGGAGAGGTCCGGGTCGGGTCCGAGGGGGGGGCAGGACCCGGGGGAGTTTGGAGGAGGGGTCCGGGCTGGGTCCCAGGGAGGAGGGGCCGGGTCCGAGGGAGGAGGGGTCGGGTCTGGAGGAGGAGGGGCCGGGTCCGAGGGAGGAGGGGTCGGGTCTGGAGGAGGAGGCGGCCCCACGGCGCCGAGGTCCGCTCAGGCCCCCACGGTGCAGGCCCCGACGCCCAGGTCAGCAGCCGAGGGAGAAGCTAGCCGGGGACCTGCGCTTCTGGTGACAAGGACGGAGACGGACGGGGGGAAGGGAGCCCCACATTTCGGGGCCCTTCCCGGGGTCACTCGGGCGGACCCCAGCCTGGACCGGAAGGACCCGCATCACTGCTCCCCCCTCCAGCCAAGAGCAGCCCTCGTGCCGGGGCCGAGTTCCCCCACCGGGGGATGGGCCCGCACCCCTCCACCGCCCTCGCGTGGGCGAGCTGCGCCCCTTCCCAAGAGGGGGGGAGACTGGGCGCGTGCGCATGCGCGCCCCCGCCCTTTGTCCCGCGAGTGGGAGGGGGCGGTCGTGGAAAAGTCCCAACAGGGACGTACGCCCAGGCCAGGGGTGGGCATGGGACCCCCTACCCCCCTGCCCGCACCCCTGGGCTCCGAGGACCCGGGGTCCCCCGCGCTCACCCACCCACACGCGGAGTCCAGCCCGGGGACCAGCAGTGCCGGGGAGCGTCTGCAAAGTATCTCGGGGAACGGGAACGAAGAGCCCGCCCACCCGTGAGCGGGCGGGGCGTGGGGGTGAGGCGTCCGGGATGCGGCCGGTGGGGATGATTGGGACGCGGGGTCTCGCACGGTCCGGCCGGGCCCGGCGCGCCGCAGCCCGGACTCCCGCGCCCAGGTAAGGCCCGCCGTGGCGGGGAGGCCGGAGCCGCACTTGCGCGATGGCCCCTGGCCGTTCGGCCCCGCCCTCCCCGCAGCCCTGGCGGGGAGCGTCTCCAAATTCCCATCCTGCGGAGCTGAGGAGGGGGGCCGGGGCGGGACGCGGAGTGCGGGGAGTAGAGGCCTTGACGGCCCCTTGGGAACCAGCGGCGCGGCCCGACGCCCCATCTCCCTCAGCCGCAGCCAAAGTTACCCGAGACGTGGGGCCAGGGCTAGGCGGGGGTGATTTACTGCCACCCCTGAAACAGTCGCGCCCCCCACCGCATGCTGGTGAGCAGGAGCTGATTCTAGAACAGCCGGCTATTTCCCACCCTACCCCATGACAGGCCCTCTGGGTTCCCGCCAGGGCTAGCGCTGCCTCTGAGGTCAGAGGGGATCACTAGACAGTACAGAGACTCCCACGGGGGGGGCGGGGGGAGCTCTTCAAACCCCACAAGAGTTCAAAGTTGAGAGGAGACCTGCATGTGCAGTGTCTGGCACAAACAAGCCATGAAAACACACCAGCAGGGCAGGCATGCATTAGGTGGGACACACCAGCAGGGCAGTTGTGCATTAGGTGGGACACACCAGCAGGGCAGTTGTGCATTAGGTGGGACACACCAGCAGGGCAGTTGTGCATTAGGTGGGACACACTGGGGGGCCTGAGGCCCAGCCCATCCTCGGGCAGCGGCTCAGCCCCTGGATTTCCCTGAGCCCCAGGGAGAGACACTGTGTGGTCAGGAAGACCAGCAGCCCTCCCTTCCAGTCACCTCAATGGGTGGCCTGCAGCTGCCCCCAGCCTGGGCACACCCCAGTGCTCTCCACCTAAGGCTGGGCCGGAGAATGTATTATATTAATGTCACTGGAGAAGAGTGGACTCTGTATTTCAAAACACTTGGAAAGAAAAACCAGTGTCCTGCACACAATGAAGGTGAGGCGTCGAACTGGCTTTACACACGTTTTGTGAACTTGTGTACTGTGTTATAATAAAAACTTAGGCTGGGGAACACTGCCTGGGTGACCAGGATGGAGGCTGGGGAACACTGCCTGGGAGACCCGGATCAAATCTAGTAAACACTGCTTGGTGACCCGAATCGAGGCTGGGAAACACTGCTTGGTGACCCAGATTTTGGGAGGGAGACAGGCCCCAGGCGGCACTCCCTCCTCCCCAGCCCGGCTGCCTAGGCCTCAGGGCTGAGGCCCTTGCTCCCCATGGCGGGGCGAGTCTCTGACTAGTAGACTGGCCGCGCAGGTCCAGGACGCCGACATCGGCCTGGACAGGTACCCCGCCCCGTGCCCATCAGCTTCTGGGAGGCCGCAATTTTCTACACCGCTCGGGCCTCGTGGCTGGACGGGGCTCACGCTTGGGCACAGTCCCGCGAGTGTCGGTGTCCAGGACCGGGGGAGCTGGGGCCGGGCGTGCGGGCCCCTCCGTCCTGCGGCCGCCGGGATGCGGGGACGGCTCACGGGTGCTTCCACCGCCGGTGCTTCTGCCGTGTGCTCTGCTCCGTGAAGCGGCGCGGGCAGCGCGGGCACTGGAGCGGGCACTCTTCGGAGTGCGCGCGGTCGCGCCGCGCTGGCTCCCCCGCATCCCGGAAGCGGCGCGGGCAGCCGAGGGGCCGGCCAACGCCGGCGCGGTGCGTGCCGCGGTGCCGCGCCAGGTGGCTGGCCCGCTTGAAGGCCTTGCCGCAGGCGTCACAGCGGAATGGCTTGGCCTCCGAGTGCGCGACGCTGTGGCGCTGCAGGTAAGACTGGTACTCGAAGGCGCGGGAGCACACCGGGCAACGGTAGCTCTTCTTCTGGCCGGCGGAACCCGGGGCCGCAGCCGCGCGCCGGGCCTGGTCGTCCACCAGCGCTGTGTAGGGTACGCCCTGGGTGTCAATGAGGAGGTAGCGGCGGGGCCGGGACGGGGACACGGGCCGGGGCGAGGCGGCGGCGGCGGCGGGCATGGCCGCCACGGGGGGCAGAGCCGAGGGCTGCGTGCAGCCGGGCGGCAGCGCTGGCATCCGGAGCTGCGTCGCGGGCCTGGCGGACAGGAGAGGGTGAGCGGCGGCCTCGCCGAGGGGGACGCACGGGATGCGGCCGCGCCTCCGTCCAGCCCTCCCAGCCGCCCCCGAGCCGTGCGACCCGGCTCCCGCCCTCCTCGCCCGGGATGCTGCCCTCAGCCTGCCCTGCGGACCGCCCAGACCTCGCGCCCGCCGTGGTCCAGGCCCGGGGCTAAGTGTGGGTCCGTCGCGGTTCCCCCCAGAGCCCCGGCCTGCCGCAGCCTCCCGGGTCGAGTTAGCCTTCGTCCGGGCTCTGCCCCCGCAGGTGCCCGGGCCACGCCCACTTGCGGCCACGCCCACCCCGCTCCGTACCGGTGCCGCGGCCTCTCGAGTCCGGGCGACTCCGCGCCGGTGTGCCCGGAAGCTGGCGACGCCGAGAAAGGGGAGCAAGGACGCCGAGACGGAGAGGGTCTTCGGGAAGACGACGGGGGCGGGGCCCCGGGAAAGTGCTCCGACCGGCAACTCGCTCCGAGAGGAAGGTTCCCGGGCGCCCGCGGTCCGGGCCCGACTCCTTTTACCCCCACGGCACCCCCACGCGCACGCAAGAATGGGCCTGGAGACGGAGTGCGGAATGTTTATTGAGAAACGAGGGAGGAATCCGTGGGCGTCAGAGGAAAGTGGAGGCGAGCCGGCCCGCGGGGGCACGGATGGGTCGGGCCTGGCTCGGACGCTGGCCGGCCGTGCCCCGCCTCCCAGGGCGGGAGACCGGGCTTGGGGGTGGGGGAACCGGGGCGCCGCGAGATCGCCGCACCCGTGGGGGCTCGCACCGCGCAGCGGGGGCCGGGGGAGCCCGGGTCCGACCCGCTGGAGGCCCAGGGAGGGGCGGCAGGCTTTGGTCTACATCACACGGCTAGACGGGAGGGGGAAGGGGGACGATGCTCCTCCCGCTGGGCGGACTGGGAGCCGAGGCCCGGGTTGGCAGTCACCTCGGCGGCCCCGGGCGTGGGCGCGGGGCCGGCTCAATGCAGGCGCACGTGTTGCGCCAGCTCCGCGGCGTCCTGGAAGCGGCGCGGGCAGAGCGGGCAGGTGTGCGGCGGGCCGGCACGGGCGCGGTGCGTGGCGCGGTGCCGCGACAGGTGACTGGAGCGCTTGAAGGCCTTGCCGCAGGCGCCGCACGTAAAGGGCTTGAGGTCCGAGTGTGACACGCGGTGGCTCTGCAGCCGCAGGGGGCTAGCGAACACGCGCGCGCACTCCGGGCAGCTGTAGCCCTTGCGCGGGCCGGGCTCGCCTGGGGGCGCCTCGCGCGGCGGCGGGCCCCGCGGCTCCTCCTCCAGCGGAACCGTGTACGTGTACGGAACCCCGTTGGCGTCGATGAGCAGGTGGCGGCCCAGCCGCGGGGGCCGGGGCCCCGCCGCCGACGACGCGGCGGAGGAGGGGCCTTCCGCCTTGGGGAAAGGGGGTGTCTGGGGGGGCGGAGGGTCCATGACCTCCGGAGAGGAGGACCGAGGGTGGGACGGCCGCGGCGGCAGCAGCAGCATCAGGAGCGGCAGCTGGGAGCGGCGGAGGGAGAGCTCGAGTTAAGATCGCTCCCTCCTCCGGCGAGGCCGGGACCCCGTCCGCGGCCCCTTCCGGCGCCTCGGGCCCCGGCCCCCCGCGCCTCCTCCATCGTCCTCTCCTGGAGACCGGGCCGCCCCGTCTAGCGGACACCACGACCTCCCCTCCCCCCCCAGCCCCAGTAACCCAGTTCCCCACTTTCCACTCCCGGGTCAGCCGCGCTGCTCCCCCACGTCGGCCTCCCCGCCCGCCCCTTCACCGGCGTGCTCCCGCTCCCCGATCCCACCTCGCCACCGCTTCACGCGCGCACCCGGGCCGCGGTAAGGGGCCAGACCCCGCGCCCCACCCTCGGGTTTCTCCCGACGCCGGCCCCAGCCACTGCAAGGCGCGCCCGCGTCTCCACCCCGCCCCGGCCGCGGTCCCCCACGTCCCTCGGGGCCCCGGCACGCCCCGCGCCCCTCCGCCGGCTCCTCCCTCCATCCCGGCCCCCGTACCCAGTGCAGCGGCCTCTCGGGTCCGGGGGGGAACGGCCGAGGTCCCGGGCGGCCCGGGGCTTGCCCTAGCGAGCGCCTCGGCTGGACCGAGCTTTCGGGAAGCTCCGGGCCGGCGGCGCCGGGGACGCGGGACCGGGGGGCGCGGGGGGACGCGGGGGGCGGCGGCGTCCCTGGGAAAGGGCGCCGGCCGGAAGCGCGCGCGTCCGCACGAAGGTTCCGGCGCCGCAGCCGCCCGGGCTGTGGGAGCGTGCGGGCCGGGAGGGGCGGGGCCTGCGGGGCGGGGGACCCCTTGCGCCCCAACCTCACGCAGCCCCCTGCGTGATGAGGAGCGGACCTTGGGCGTCCTTCACCGCCTGGGACGCTGGCAGGCGCCTCCGCCGACCTCCTCCTCCCCGGCCTCCGGAATGCGGGGCACCGGTGCCTGAGCGCGGCGCGCCCGGGAGGGGTCCGTGCGTCTCGGAGAGAGGCGCTCGCTGCACAGCCTGGGGCGGTCTCACACGCCCACACCCCCTGCCTAAGCCTTTTGAAAACGGCATTACAGGTGTGAGCTACGGTGTCCAGCCAGGCACCTCCCGAGGTACTGCCCAAGTGCAAACCTTTTAGCCCGGCATTGAACGCCTCCCGCCTCCCAGTCTCAGCCCCCATCTCCGCCCCGGCCTTCACCCAACCCTGACGAGGCAGCCGCAGTTAATAAAGCCATGGATGAACTTGAGAAGCCGAGGCGCAGCCGGAAGGGGAAACGCCTAACTCTAAGTGGGGAGGACCAGCGAGGAGTTGGAGTGACAGAGAAGCCCTCTCTACCTGCCTCCCCCATCCTCCATCCCTCCTCCTTACCCTCGGCCCCCACTCACACGAATCTCAGTCATTCATTCCACAAACGGTGCCTTCTGCATGCCGGCCTCTGAGTGCAAAGGAGAGAACTGGATAGAGGTCGTCCCTGGTATCTCCCATGCGGAAGGCCTGGGGGGGAGGTGGCTCCCGGACTAGGGCACTCTCCTAGGCTTTGTAGGATGACAAAGACCAAATTACCATAATGTTCCCTCCATCTGAACAGTTCGGGAGACAGTTCAGGCACTGCGGTGGGCACGGTCAGCAGCAGCACTGGGAACCTTATCAGCCAAGACTGGGATTTCAAATGAGTCGTTTAATTCTTAGTTCAGCTTAAGCAGTTCACTGATGAGGAAACAAGACACTGAGAAGCCAGTGGTCTCATGGAGTGGGGGGGACAGGAGGGGTCGTGCAGAGCCAGGATTAGAAGATAATGCTAGAGAGATCTTTCCTGTCTGGCCCACATGCTCATTGTTGGGAATGGGCAGGCAGTGTCCTGAGGATAGCATCCCTAGGAGAACAGCACCCAACATGGAAGAGGTCCCTGACTTAGCCATCTCTGCCTTTCAAAGGGACAGCTTGAGATTAAAGAGCCACAGGTGTGGACAAAGGCAGTGAGAAGCAGAAGATCCCTGTTCACACCCAGCCCTGTAACTTCAGGAAGACATTGTCTAGGTGCCTTATATACACACATACAAGTAATGTGTGTGCATGTATGTCAGGGCCCCTGGCTCTCACTTGGCTTCTTCAAGTGGGGCTCTGCCACTGGAACCACAGCTCCACTTCTGGCTTTTTGCTAGTTATCTAGAGGTGAGAGTCTCCTGGAATTTGGTGCCCAGGCTGGCTTCTAACCTCAATCCTCACAGCTCACTCTCCTGTGTAGCTGGGATTACAGGCGTGAGCCATCCAGCCAAAGCTATGTTTAATACTGACTGCAGCCATCGTGAGTCACACCTCCACAAATGCTCCAAAATGAAAGTAGTCAGTGTTTCCTGCCCAGCTGCCCAGCAGGGAGAAGAACAGTTGGTCATGTGTAGAATGTGAGGCTTCCCAGCTGGACTCTGGTGTCAGCCATATACCTGCCTCTTGGATATCAGCTAATGGAAGGTAGGTGCCTTCTAGCTCTGTTACCCACCCTCCTTCCTGCTACCACAAATTTTGGAGGCTCACTTGATCTTGCTGCCCCCACCCCCATCTCGTCACTATTCTATTATTCTCCCAGTAAATCAAGCTTAGTGAAATCCTGTGTCTATCCCTGCCTATTGTTGCTCCTTGGGGCTGGTTCTCATGTCCTGGAGCTGTGTAAATATTTCTACACTTCAGACACATGACAGCCAAACTCCATTTCACATGCTAGGGTTTCAATCTCAGCAATTCTGACAGACAAGTCTACAGGATGCAGGCAAATAGGCAGCCATGGTGAACAGTCAGAGTGCGATGGTTGTTCCAGAAGCAGGTGACCCAACCTGAGGGACAGCTGCAAAGATATTCTAGAGCCAATGTCCCAGTTCAGTGTTCGAGGACCCAACTATGTGTGGGAACCCCCACACTCAAGAGCCCAGAAGCATGGCTGGAAAGGTGGCTCAGTGGTAGAGTGCTCGCCTCGCATGCATGAAGCCCTGGGTTTAATTCCCCATACACAGAAAAAGCCGGAAGTGGCACTGTGGCTCAAGTGATAGAGCGCTAGCCTTGAGCAAAAGCAGCTCAGGGACAGTGCCCAGGTCCAGAGTTCAAGCCCCAGGACTGGTGAGAGAAAAAAAAAAAAGTGGAGGCTGGAGGATCACGATTTCCGTGCCAGCCTGGGGTACCCAGTGATAAAGTGTCTCAAAACCACAAACATTTTGGAAGAGCAAGAGAGCCAAACCATGGAACACTAAGTCCTGGCAAAAGCTAGGAGTGAAAGAGCAGAGGGAAGCAGTCATCTGCCAGCACAACTGAGCCAACCAGAGACAAAGCTGGCTGAAGACCCCCACCAGCACTAGACTGAAGTATTGATCCTGCTGGCATGAAGTCACCACGGGAAGACAGGGGCGGCACACGTGCCACACACAACTACTACTCCCCTGGAACCAATAGTGAAAGAAGAGAAGTTCAGAAGAGAAGCTCCAGAGAGAGCTTGGCTCAGAGCTGGAGTCAGGCAGGACTTAGAGTAACTTTCTGTGTTGAAAAAAAAAAAATTACAGAGAAAAGGTCCCTCCAGACAGCAGGGACAGCTCAAGACTTAATACCTGCAGGTGTGGGCCTGTAAGAGTATTGCATTTGGCCCAAGCACCATATGGTGAGAGGTGAGCTGGATGGTGTGCCAGCATTGCCAGGAGTGTGCCAAATGAAAAAGCACTCGTCTAGCACCTGCCTAGACACCGAGTGTACTCCCAACACCACTTAATAGGGCTGGGAAGGTGGCTCAGTGGTAGAGCGCTTGCCTTACATGCATGAGGCCCTTGGTTCGATTCCTCAGCACCACATAAGCAGAAAAGAAAAAAAAAAGCTGGAAGTGGCACTGTGGCTCAAGTGGTAGAGCACTAGCCTTGAGCTGAAGAGCTGAGGGACAGCGCCCAGGCCCAGAGTTCAGGCCCCACGACCAGACCAAAAAAAACAAAACAAACAAACCAACACCACTTAATAAGTCTGGGTGCTCAAGCCTGTTGATAGGGTAAACTAAACTTTACCAGAGAACCACACAGATATCCAGGTAGAGAGAACAAAGATTTATTGCTGGGGATGGGGTCGGCAAGACTCCTTCTCACAAGGGAGAAGTGAGAAGAAGCACTGGCTATTGTCCGAGGTGACCTATATAACCTAGGAGGTTTAGGAGGGCCTAGAAGGGTCTAGGAGGCAGAGACCCTGGTGAAGACGTGAGGGCCAGGGGTTTCATCATAGCAGACTAGGATTTATGGCTGCTGCCCAAGTAGTAGATAAGGGCCCTGCAGCTGCCCAGACCTGAAGGTCACTCTAAGGGGCTCCTGCTGCCTTATATGGTGGTAGCTGCCCCAGAGAAGTGCCACCCCAACGTAGAGGAGATTGGAGGCTAATTATTTACTGCCTTTACTAAATGGGTCTAGTGTTGACTAGGAAGGGAGCATGCTATGCTGTGGAGAGGGAAAGGAGTATACTAAGCTATGGGAAGGGAGCTCATCAGAGGGTGGTGCGTGTCCTTCCTTCCAGTTATTTTCCATCAGAAAGATCTTAGAAACTGGCTTGGGGGGGGGGGGGTATGGAGGATAAATTAGAGGCCAGCCTGGACTACATAGTGAGACCAGTTTCAAAAGGAAAAGCTCTGGGGAGGCAAAGAAAAGAGGATCTCAGGCTCCTTGTGAGAAGCCTGTCTCCATATCAAAAAAGGGCAGGGGAGAAGATAGAAAAAATAAATAGGGCTGGGAAGGTGGCTTAGTGGTGGAGTGCTTGCCTAGCATGCCTGGAGCCCTGGGTTCCATTCCTCAGTAACACGTAATAGAAAAAGACGGAAGTGGTGCCGTGGTTCAGGTGGTAAGACTTCAGGTGGTAAGCCTTGAGCAAAAGAAGCTCAGGGACAGTGCCCAGGCCCTGGGTTCAAGCCCTAGGACTGGCAAAAATATAAAGATGTCGGACCTGCGTAGCTAGGAGCTGGCCCCGTCACCCTCCGGGAAGAACATAACCTGGCTGTTACAAGTCCCCAAGAACCCAAGTGACTTTTACGCGGGTCCCAAGAACAGGGCGCAGCGGGGGAACGGGCAGCCGCTGGGGAGAACCCAAGCCTTTGCTTCCGTCCGAGGCCCCGCCCCGCGCCTCCCCGCGTTGGCCCTCCCACAGCGGCCCCTCTAGCCGCCCCGCTCTCGATGGTGTCGCTCTGGCCTCCGCGCAGCTTTCTATGGTCATCCCTACACCCCACCCCGACCCAGTGCTCGCGGTTTCCGATGTTGTCCGGTTCCGGGGCAGTCGGCCGCCTGCGCCCGTCGGGGTCCCCGTCTCGCTCAGCCACACTGAGAGACAGGCGTGTAAAAGAGTGATTTTCAGCGAGGAACCGGCTTGGCAAGGCCCATCTCCAAGGGAAAGGGACCCGGCTTGAGCGCACGCATTTCCGGTCCGCGGCACCAAGGGCTCCGGGGGGAAACCGATGGCGAAGAGAGGACGAATCCGCGTCCCACGGGACCGGGCATCTTCCTGTTACCAGGGGTCTCCCCAGAACTGTCACCCTCCGCAGAGGGCACTCCCGCCTCCCCGCCTCGCTTTCGTTCTGACGGTGCTGGGGACAGATGGGGGGACGGGGACGTCGTTCTGCGGAAGGTGACGCCCCAAGTGGGGAGAGAGCTCGTCCCCCAAACTAGCCGGCACCAGACAGATGGGCCTCTGGTCTCAGCACTCACAACCTCGGGCTCCTCGGGTTTGGAAACTGACAGACAGGCTCGTAAAAAGACACGAGGCCTTCACAGCCCCGGCTGGCAGGAGTCCCCCTCGCCGAAGCAAAGCGGGCATTACGCTTTCCTCCAGAATCATTGAAGCCATTGAGGCAGGTTTGCCACCAACCAATAGTGGCTGGCCCCGTCTCCTCAGTCTGTCAACCCCATTCAATTCACGTGTGAAAGAAACTGGATTAGGATTTCTACAAACCCGAGAGGATACTGAAACTACAACAGCTGTGAGCACAGAATAAGACTATGATTGGCAGATGCTAGACTAGGAATCCATGTGCACTTCATCGCTGAGCTACATCATCCCCAAACCAATAATAATTTCTGATCACCTGTTTTAACATAAAGCCTATTATCTTTGTATCCCTTGTAGAAAGTGGTAGCCAGGCATCGCCGGCTCACGCCTGTCATCTTAGCTACTCAGGAGGCTGAGATCTGAAGATCCGGGTACCAAACCAGGCCAGGCAGGAAAGTCTGTGAGATTCTTTATCTCCAATAAACTATTCAGAAAAAGCTAGAAGTGGTGCTCTGGCTCAAGTGGCAGAGTGCTAGCCTTGAGTACAAAAAGGTCTAGGGACGGCACCCAGGCCCTGGGTTCACAGCCCCAGGACAAAAAACAAACCAAAACAACAACAACAAAAAAAGCAGCAGCAAGGTGCCAGTAGCTCATGGCAGTCATCCTAGCTACTCAGGAGACTGAGATCTGAGGATCGAGGTTCAAAGCCAGGTCGGGCTGGAAAGTCCGTGAGAGACTTCTCTCCAATAAAGCACCAGAAAACCAGAAGTAGTGCTGTGGCTCAAGTGGTAGAGGGCTTTCCTTGAGCTGAAGAGCTGAGGGACTGCTTAGGCTGTGTTCAAGCCCCATGGCTGACAAAAAATAATGGACAGAGCCGAGTGCTGGTGGTGCATGCCAGTAATCCTAGCTACTCAGGAGGCTGAGATCTGAGGATAACGCTTTAGCTTCAAAGCCAGCCCAGCAGGAAAAGTCTGAGACTCTTATCTCCAATAAAACACCAGAAAACCAGAAGTGGCGCTATGGCTCAAGTGGTAGTGAGCTTGCCTTGAACTGAAGAGCTGAGGGACAGTGCTTGCCTAGAGTTCAAGCCCCAGGACCAAAAAAAAAAAAAAAAAAAAAAAAAAGATAAAATAAATAAAGGACAGGACCAGGTCTGACCAAGCAAACCGAGCAAGAATGCCTGGATCCAAGCCCTAGTAACAGCCGAAGCAAGAATCACAAAAAGAAAATGATATTACAACATTATATGATGTAGATACGAGAATGTATAAGAAAAAAGTCAGGGCTGGGAAGGTGGCTCAGTGGTAGAGTGCTTGTCTTGCATGCATGAGGCCCTGGGTTCAATTCCTCAGCACCACATAAAGGAGAAAAAGCCAGAAGTGGTGCTGTGGCTCCAGTGGTAGAGTGCTAGCTTTGAGCTGAAGAGCTGAGGAACAACGCCCAGGCCCAGAGTTCAGGCTCCATAATTGGCAAAAAAAAAAAAAAAAGTCATACAGATGTATTATCAGTATAATTTCAATTTGTTTTGTTTGTGCTGGTTTTGAACTTAACCTGGGAGCTTTCGGCTTTTTTTTTGCACACCTTCACTTCCAGCTTTTTTTGTTGTTGTTGTTGGTCGTGGGGCCTGAACTCTAGGCCTGGGCACTGTCCCTCAGCTCTTCAGCTCAAGGCTAGTGCTCTACCACTTGAGCCACAGTGCCACTTCTGGCTTTTTCTGCTTATGTGGTGCTGAGGAGTCGAACCCAGGGCCTCGTACACAAGGCAAGCACTCTACCACTGAGCCACCTTCCCAGCCCCTTCCAGCTTTTTTTTTTGTGTGTGTGTGTGTTTTTTTTTGGGGGGGTCCGGTCGTGGGGCCTGAACTCTGGGCCTGGGCACTGTCCCTCAGCTCTTTAGCTCAAAGCTAGTGCTCTACCACTTGAGTCACAGCGCCACTTCCGGTTTTTTTCTTTTTTGCTTATGTGGTGCTGAGGAATCGAACCCAGGGCCTCAGGCATGCAAGGCAAGCGCTCTACCACTGAGCCAACTTCCCAGCCCCCTTCCAACTTTTTTGGTAGTTAATTGGAAATGAGTCTTGCAGATGTTCCTGACCAGGCTGGCTTTGAATCACAACACTCAGATCTCAGCCTCTTGAGTAGTATATGATTACAGGTGTTAACTACAGCAGCCAGATGTTTTTTTGCTAGTCCTGGAGCTTGAACTTGGCCTGGGCACTGTCCCTGAGCCTCTTTGTGCTCAAGGCTAGCACTTTGCCACTTGAGCCAAAGTGCCACTTCCAACTTTTTCTTTTCTTTTTTCTTTCTTTTTTTTTTGGGGGGTCCAGTCGTAGGGCCTGAACTCTGGGCCTGGGCGCTGTCCCTCAGCTCTTCAGCTCAAGGCTAGCGCTCTACCACTTGAGCCATAGCGCCACTTCCGGCTTTTTTCTTTGCTTATGTGGTGCTGAGGAATCGAACCCAAGGCCCCAGGCATGCAAGGCAAGCACTCTACCACTGAGCCACCTTCCCAGCCCCTCTTTTTTTTTGCGGGGGGGGGGGGGTCAGTCATGGGGCTTGAACTCTGGGCTTGGGCGCTGTCCCTATGCTCTTCAGCTCAAGGCAAGTGCTCTACCACTTGAGCCACAGCGCCACTTCTGGTTTTCTAGCGATTTATTGGAAATAAGAGTTTCATGGAAGCCGGCCACCGGTGGCTCACGCCTGTAATCCTAGCTACTCAGGAGGCTGAGATCTGAGGATCATGGTTCAAAGCCAACCTAGGCAGGAAAAGTCCATGAAATTCTTTTTTTTTTTTTTTGTCGGTTGTGAGTCTTGAACTCTGGGCCTGGGCGCTGTCCCTCAGCTCTTCAGCTCAAGGTGAGCGCTCTACCACTTGAGCTACAGCGCCACTTCCGATTTTCTGGTGGTTTATTGGAGATAGGAGTCTCAAGGTCTTTCCTGCCCGGGCTGGCTTTGAACCGCGATCCTCAGATCTCAGCCTCCTGAGTAGCTCAAGGTCTTTCCTGCCCGGGCTGGCTTTGAACCGCGATCCTCAGATCTCAGCCTCCTGAGTAGCTAGGATTACAGGCGTGAGCCACCAGCGCCCGGCATCCATGAAATTCTTATCTCCAATAAACCACCAGAAAACCAGAAGTGGTGCTGTAGCTCAAGTGGTAGAGTGCTAGCCTTGAGCTGAAGAGCTGAGGGACAGCACTCAGGCCCAGAGTTCAAGCCTCATGACTGACAAAAATAAATAAATAATAGATTAATAAAAAGCACCAGTGGCTCACACCTGTAATCCTAGCTATTTAGGCAACTGAGATCTGAGATTTGTGGTTCAAAGCCAGCCCCGGCAGAAAAGTCTGTGACACTCTTATCTCTAACCCCCAGGAAACTGGAAGCAGCACTGTGGCTCAAAGTGGTAAGCACTACACTTGAGCTGAAGAGCTCAGGGACGGTGCCTAGGACCTGAGTTCAAGCCCCACCACTGACCAAAAACAAAACAAAACAAAAAACCTGTAATCTATTTTGAGGAATTACAATTCAAGACTGGGTAAAATCAAAGGTTTCCTTGAAAAATAAGACTAAGACAAAAATGGCTGTTGGGAATTGCTCATGTGCCTAGAAAACTAAAGTTCCTGAGTTAATTCATACTTTGATTGTGAAAATAGTATCAAATGTAAACAAATTCACAATTACACAGAAGTAATATTGTGTATCTGTTGAGATATGATAGATTGTGCTGCAGTAACAAGCACAAAAGCTCAATGTACTAACACAATGAACCTGTCTTTGGTCTGGCCATACTGGAGTTTGAACTTGGAGCCTTGTACATGCCATACAGTCACTCTACCACTTGAGACCCAGCTTGAGCCTGAGCCTAGATTCTAGGTTACATATGTGTATCTGGGTCTGGGCATTGTAGAGCAGTGGTACAGAGTACCACTGACATTCAGCAAACCTTGGGCCAGGATGAGTTTCCTTAAGGGACCATTTCAAACCTGAGCCACTTAATGCAGCATACACTTCTTGTGAATGTTCACTCTCTGTGCAGGCCTGCACCAGCTCACGTTGGGTGTGATTGTCCTAAAGGAATGCCACCCACCAATCACCCCCTACCACAGATCAGCAAGAATGGCTGAGTGCGGGGTGCGAGTGGGGGACTCCAGGGCCCCTACAGAGGCTTGACCGGGCTCACACTCCACCGGCCCTCACATGTCCTGGCCCAAAGGAAGCCAAATGGCCACAAAGTGAAATGTCACCCTCTGTGCTCCCATGCTTGTAACAGGGGATCTCCTGCCCCACCTGTCCGAGGAAGAGGTCTCCCAGGTTTCACTGGGTTTTCGGGACAAGTCTACAGTTTTGCAGGAGAAAGGGGAATGGTCTAGGAGATGCAGTGACCTAAGGCCACCACCGGAGGAGCCTGTCCTTAGTGCTGCCACAAACTCCCCTTCGGGGGGCCTTCCTCCTCCCAAGCTGGGAGCTTTGCGGGATGTTTCCTCCCAGGACCACCCGTGCTGCTGTTTACTAACCGCCCCCCGCCCCCCCCCCCCCCCCCCCCCCCCCCGCCCAGCCACACGTTCAGCGCTTTTTGGCCTGGTTGCGTCGCCCCGGTGCGTGCGTGGACCTGGCTCTGCCTATCTGAGATTTATGCTTATTGCCAGGGTGATGAACAGGCCATGGAGGCACACTCGGACGGAGCTCGGGGCGCTCGTGTGCCGCAGCTGACCTCCAGCCGCCATCTCCCCCTTCTCGGCCTCCCAAGAAGCTTGCAGGTTAGGCAAGCACCAAGGCCCCAGGAGACCGGTCGAGAAGGGGGCAACGGAACGTTCTCTGCCAGCGCTGTCCCGGACCGGCGATCCTCCCACTCCCGGCCCCTCTATCAGCCATGTTCCACCAAACCCCGGTTTTAAGGATCTTTCTCGACACTGACTTAAAACAAAAACCTTACATGGCAAACTATGTATCACGCACAGGTGCACGGAGGTGCATTCCTGAGGGCCCCGGGGGCTGCGTGGCCTGGCCGGGGCAGGGACCCCGCTGCTGGAAGCTGCTGCCCGGTCCGCTCCGGCTCCGCCCGGGCCCGGGCCCGGCGGGGAAACCGGGCCGCCGCGGGGCTCCGCCTCTCTGCGCTCCCCGCCCCCTCTCGGCCACGCCCCCTCACTGTCCCGCGGCGCGCCTGCGCCATACCTCTGACGACAGCCCGGTCACGGCCCCTTTCCAGAATGCTCATTGGCCTCGGGGGCGGGGCTTGAGCACAAGATGGCCACCGTGCGCCCGGAGCCCCGGATTCCGAGCTCACCGACCCCGGAGTCAGCGTCCCCGGAGCCTCCGGACCTGGTGCGGGCGGGGAAGAGGCCCCGGCGAGCAGGCCCAGGCCGGGAGGGGAGCTCAGGGCAGGGAGCGGGGCCTACGACAGCAAGGAGGGGAGGAACTAGGTTCTGTAGGGGGCGGGACTCCTAGCGATTGTAGTGGGCGGGGCCTGGAGAGGAGCCTATAGGGAGAGAGGGACGGGGCCTGATCGAGGCGTGCCTGGGACCGAGTCAGCGATGGGGCGGGATTCGCCCTCATTTGCATAACAAGAGGTGGAGCCTTCGGAAGGGAGCGGGGTCTGGGAAATTCTAGGGCTCCTGAACTTGGAGGTTGGGAAGGTAATCCTGAAAAAGGGGGAGGGGGGGGGAGTGTGTTTGAGCCTGTTCACAGGTTTGAGTGGGACCTGTAAGGGATGTGCCCCGTGCCCAAGGGCGAACTTGGGAGGAGGTCTGGATGGTCCAGATGACTCTAGATTCCCCTCCAGACGTTCCCCCCACTCTGAGAGCATTTATTCACCCAACACTCATTGAGCCGAGGCAGGCAGATCAGGGTTTCCCCGCAAAGAGCGGCGACACCCGGGGTTTGCTGTGTGCGTCCTGTGAGGGAAGAGAGAAGAGAGCTGGCTGAGTGCGGTGGTGGTGGCTAGCTAAACAGGGACTAGCTGGCCGGGCGCCGGCTCAGTTTACCCCGGGGTCAGGGCGCGGAGTGGGAGCCAGATTCGGGTGGACCTTAGTGGCGCTGTGAGGTTTGAGCGCAGCTGAAGTCCCCCCCCCCCCCCCCCCGACCGGCGCTCTACCACTTGAGCCCACAGCTCCACCCCGGCCTTTTGCCAATCATTTGAAGATGAGTCTCAGGAAGCTTCCTGCCCGGGCTGGCCTCGAACTGCTACCCTCAGATCTGAGCCTCCCGGTGTAGCTGGGACTGGGGTGCAGGTTTAACCGGTGGCGGCCTGCGGGGGGTCCCGGGCGAAGTCACAGGCCGCGCTCCCTTCCTCCGCCAGGTCTCCGGGCCCGAAGACGACAGCCCCGCCCCGCAGCCCAGCAGCCTCATCGAGATCCAGGTGGTGAGAGTCACGGACGCGGCGCCCGAGCCTGGGCCCCCCGCGCCCGGCTCCTTCCCCTGTGCCTTGTGCCCGGCCGCCTTCCGGCTGGTATCGGAGCTGCTGTTCCACGAGCACGGCCACCTGGCGGGCGCGGAGCGCGGCGGGGACCCGAGCCGCTGCCACGTGTGCGGGCTGCGCTGCCCCGGGCCAGCCGGGCTCCGCGCGCACTACCGGCTGCACACGGGAGAGCAGCCGCCGCGCTGCCCGCGCTGCCCGCGCGCCTGCCCGCCCGGGGCGACGGCGGGGGGCGCGGCGGCCGCGGGGAAGCCGTTCGCCTGCCGCTTCTGTGCCAAGCCCTTCCGCCGCTCCTCGGACTTGCGAGACCACGAGCGCGTGCACACCGGCGAGCGGCCCTACCACTGCGGCGTGTGCGGCAAGGGCTTCACGCAGTCGTCGGTGCTGAGCGGCCACGCGCGCATCCACACCGGCGAGCGCCCGTTCCTCTGCGCGCTCTGCGGCCGTGCCTTCAACAACTCCTCCAACTTCCGCAAGCACCAGCGCACGCACCTGTCAGGGCCCCGAAACATAGGGGGCCCCCGGGCGGGGCCCTGAGGCCGACGAACAGCCCCGGGACAGTGAGCGCCGAGGCGGGCCCGCCGCAGCTCGGGGGCGTGGGCTTGGATCCAGGCCCCGGGCTTACTCCACTGCAGACGCCCCGAGGGCAGGGACGCGGCCCCTCCCCCGCCCCCCAGCTCCCGTCGTCCTTGGACGGCCACGCGGGGCTGCCACCATGGAGGGGCAGCAGGGGCAGGGACCCCCAAGGACCTTCATCCCCAGCCCTGGTGGTGCCGGGACCCCAGGGCCGGCCTACCTCACTGGATTGCACTTATCTCCACCCCGGCCGGCCGGCGCGGGCTCCAGGTCTCCTCACCTCAGCCTCCTGAGCAAGGCCAGAGCGGGATCTCCATGGCGCCCCTCCCCGACACCGACACCGCGCGCCCTGCTTCCTGGGCCGGGCTAAGCGTGGACCTGGGGCCGCCTGGGTGCAGAATCGAGGACGTGGGGGCGGCAGGTGGGAACCCCAGGTCTGTTGGATTAAATGGCTTTCGGGAGCTTCTGTCTGTCTTGTATGCAGGAGCCGCCTGGCTTCCCCCTCGGGAGGAGGAATGGACACGGGGCGGCCATCAGCAAGTTGTTCTGCGCCGTCCTCCAGGTCGGTGGACGGTTCTGGGTGTCTGGAGGTGGTTTGACTGTGGCAGCGGGACCTGGGGATTGGGGCACAATGGACGCCTGCGGCTGCGGTAACCACCAAGAAGTGACTGGCCCCAGTAATGGACACCTGTGGCTGGCGGTCAGGCCCCAGTTTGTCCTTGGGAGCAGCTGCCAGCACCTCCGTGCCCCCCATGCTCCCAGGCAGCTGGGACTAGGTACAGTTCGTCCCCCCTCTTCCCACCTGCACCTCGGCCCAAGCTGAGCAGAGCCGCTAAGCGGCCCTGGAGCCCTGTGCCCCGTCCACCCCTGTCTCTTTCCTGTCCAACCATTCAGTACTTGTGGAATCTGAAGGCTTCCATCATCACCCATCTTGTGTCTCAGATGTGGGGCCCCTAGGCCTCAGAGGCCTGACCTTCCACAAGAAGCCTTGTCACTGTCACCAGAACACAGTGCCTCCAACACCGACGGGGTCAAAGGAGAATGCCAGCAGGAGCTCGGTGGTGTGCTCTCTCTCTCTCTCTCACACACACACACACACACACAGAGACACGTGCGCGCCCGCGGGATCAGAGTTGTATTTAGCAGGCCTGGCAGCTGCCAGTTTCCAGTCCTTAGCTTCCAAACTCTCCCCAACTCCAGTCTGAGTAAGAGCCTTCAGCACCCACGTGGAGTGCTTTCTGCACTCCTGTGGCTCTGTGCCCTGGCTCAGGGGTCGCCTTCACCCCATTCTCAAGGGTGACCCCCGCAGCTGCACACAGGTCTGCTTCACAATCAGAACACGGAGTCACACCACGTGAGGCCCTTGCCCACTTCATGTTCAGGGTTAGAGCTGAGGCGCCCGAGGCTTGATGCACGTCCGGGCATCAGCCAGCCTCTGGCAGCCAGGTCCGAATCCCTCTGGTGGCGGCGAGGCAGGTCTCAGTGCGGCATCAGGGGCCCTGTGCTCCCCAGCATGGGCCGCGGGACTGCCCGGGCTCCTGCACGCAGCTTCCCCACCCCAGGTCGCCGCGATACTCCTCAGCAGCCATGTTAATAACATTTATTGTTCTCTGCTCTGTACAAGCCTCGTCTGGCACCCACCCCCCACCCCAATCCAAGAGCACCCGGACCCCACCCCAGGCCTCCCAACTGTGACTTGCTCCATCCAGCCGGACTGGGGGGGTGGGGGTAGCCGAGACTCACCTGGAGCAGATCTGCTGGGGACAGAATGCGCGTGTCCACTGGGACGCGAAAAAGTCAAGAAACGTCCGGGGCCGTGGGGCCGGGCCCCAAGTTCAGAGGGGTGGCGGGAGGAGGGGCTGGCGTGATCCGCAGCTGCGCGCAGAGGGGGTAGGGGGGGAGAAGGGGCTCGACGGCGGTCAGGGGTCCTTCCCGGGCAGGGCAGCGGCCCCGGCCCCCCCGAGGCCCTCGGCCTTGTGCACCAGGCGGTGCTTCTTCAGGCCGTAGGTGTTGGCGAAGCCCTCCCCACAGGAGGAGCAGCGGAATGGCCGGCCGCCCTGGTGGGCCGCCAGGTGCTTGCGGAAGTAGCCAGGGTCCTTGAAGGCCTTGAGGCAGGCGGGGCAGCGTAGCTCAGGCCTTGGTGGCTCGTGCGCACGCTGGTGGCGCAGCACAGAGCTCAGGTAGAAAAAGCCCTTGCCGCAGTGCTCGCAGCGGTAGGCGCGCTCGCCCAGGTGCAGCCGCTGGTGCTCCAGCAAGTTGGAGCGGTAGCGGAAGGTCTTCCCACAGGCGCCGCAGCGCTGCGGACGCGCCACGGCGTGCAACCGTCGGTGCTCCGCCAGGCTGGACGACTGCGCGAAGCGCTTGGCGCACACGCCGCACTTGAATGCGCGCTCGCCGGTGTGCACCACGCGGTGCTGGCGCAGGTACCACGAGCGCAGAAAGCCGCGGCCGCACACGCCGCAGCGGTAGGGCCGCTGCTCTGTGTGGCAGCGTTGGTGGCGCATCAGCAGCGCCGCCTCCCAGAAGCGCTTCCCGCACACCGGGCAGCGGAAGCCGCGCTTCTGCCGGTGGCTGCGGCGGTGCAGGAGCAGGTCATAGGCGCCGGCGAAGCTCTGCCCGCACAGCCCGCAGCCCAGCGTCCGGCGCACCAGGTGCACGTACTTGTGCGTAACCAGGCCCAGGAAGTGCTTGAAGCTCTGCCCGCACGTGGCGCAGCTGAAGCGCTCTGGCCCCGCCCCACCGGCCCCACCAGCCGCCGCCGGCCCGCTCGTGTCCTCCGTCCCGGGGGCGCCGGCCAGCGCTGCCACCGCTGCACCCACCTCCCCGGCCAGCCCGTGGTCCAGCCCGCTGCCCGCTTCAGAGCCCGCGGCGGGGCCATCCGCAGCCTGGGGCCCGCCCGGCGCGGGCGCCAGCAGGCGCTCGGGGGCCGCCTGGTGCACCAGCTTGTGCCACATGAGGTTCTCGATGAAGCCAAAGGTTTTGCCACAGGCATCGCAGCCGTAGGGCTTCTCAGGCATGTGCGCCTCCTTGTGGCTCATCACGTGGAACAGGTCCGGGAAGTGCTCGCCGCAGTCTGAGCACGCGTAGGTCAGCGCTTCGGCTGGGGCGCCGGCGGCAGCGGCTCCCGGCCCGCAGGCCCCAGGCGCCGCGGGGCCGCCGGCCAGGGCGCAGGGCAACTGCAGGCGGTGCACCTGGCGGTGGCGGGTAAGACTCTGTGGGTAGCCGAAGACCTTGCCGCACAGCTCGCACTTGTAGGGCCGCTCACGCGTGTGCACCACATGGTGCTTGCTCAGGTGGAACGACTCGCGGAAGCGCTTCCCACACACTGGGCACTGGTGCGGCTTTTCGCCGGTATGGATTCGCTCGTGGCGCTTCAGCGTCTCGCGGCGGCCGAAGCCGCGCCCGCAGATGCCGCAGCAGAAGGTCTTCCCGGGGCCACCGGGGCCTGCGCCGCCCGTGCCCGCGCTGCCGGGCCCGGCCCCACCAAGCAGCAGCGGGTGCGCGCCCAGCAGCGGCACAGGCACGGCGCCATAGACTACTGCGGCGGCCGCAGCCGTGGCCGCCTTATCACCTTCGTTGGCGGGCGGGTCAGGGGGCAGCAGGTAGGGGCCCGGGGGGAAGGTGGCGGGCGGCGCGGGCGGCGGCGGTGGCGGTGGCGCATCCTTGGCGCCGCTGTCATGTGCGGCATGGGCCGCCTTGTGCCGCAGCAGGCTCTGCGGTGCCGAGTAGGACTTCCCGCACAGGTCGCAGGGGAAGGCGGGCCGCGCGCCGGCCGCATGCGCTGCCTGGTGCTTGAGCAGGTAGGCCGCATCACGGAAGGCCTTGCCACACACGCCACAGGGCAGGCGCAGCAGGTCGGCGGAGTGCGTCTTCACGTGGCGCTTGAGGCTCTCGCGGCGGTTGAAGCTCTTCCCGCAGGCAGAGCAGGAGAAGGGCTTCTCACCGGTGTGGATGATCTGGTGCTGGTGCAGGTGGCTGGGCTTCTTGAACACCTTCCAACACAGCGGGCAGGCGAAGGGGCCCTCGCCGCCGCCGGTGCCGGGCGGCGGGAGCGGCGCAGCCAGGCCCGCGGGGCTGTCGGTGGCAGCCGGGGGGGCGGCAGCAGTGGCAGCGGGCCCTGGCAGGCCGGTTGGGGGCGGCGGGCCCGGGGGCGCGGTCGGCGGTGGGGCCTGGGAAGCCGGGCCCGGTGGGGCCCCGGGCGCCGGCGGCGCGTCCTTGTGGCAGCGCCGGTGGCGGATGAGACTGGACACGTGGTTATAGGTGCGGCCGCAGACCCCGCACTCATAGGGGCGCTCGCCCGAGTGCACCAGCATGTGCTGCACTAGGTGCGATGACTGCTTGAAGGACTTCTGGCACACTCCGCACGGGAAGCGTCGCTCCATCAGGTACTTCAGCCGCCGGAAGTAGCCCTTGTCGTCCTTGGGGTCGCTGGCCGCGCCTGCGCCCGCTGGGGCCTGCGAGGCAGCGGTGGGCAGCGGGCCCGGGGCCCCCGCGGGGCTGCCCAGCCCTGGGGCCCCACCCGGCCCTGCTGCCGCCGCAGGCGCACCCCGCTTCAGGCTCCCGAACAGGTGCTGGTGCCCGGAGAGGTCGACAATACCCCACTGCGGGGCAGGGAAGGCGGCGTCGAAGAGCGGTGGCGGTGGCGCCCCGAAGGCGGGCGGCGGTGGTGGCGGGTCCGGCTTCTTGGCCTGCGAGGACGACGAGGAGGACGAGGAGGACGAGGTGGAAGAGGCAGAGGACGAGGCGGCCTCCGCCTTGGGCTTGAAGCCGGCCGGGCCCCCGTAGTCGTATTGCGGTGGTGGCGCGGGCGGCGGTGGCGCGGGCGGCGGGCCCGGGGCGCCGGCGCAGGGCAGCACGGCCGTCTTGCCGTGCTCGCTGTACAGCTCCAGCGGCTCGAAGCGCTGGTGGTTGAGGAACTCGAGGAAGTCGAAGGGGTAGCTCTGGAAGTGGACACCGTCCTCACCCGCCAGCCCACCGGGCCCGCCACCCGCCGCGGGGTTGGCCTCCATCTCACCTGCGGGGAGAGCATGGTGAGGACGGTGGGGCTTGGGATGCCTGGGGTGCGGGGAGATGGGGGGAGGAGGCGGGGGCATGGGCGGGGCAAGGACAGGCGACGCCCTCGGCCCTCCTGGCCCAGGCTGGCCTCTGCTCCCTGCCTTCTTCCCCATCCAGTACTCCGCCTCCACTCCCGAGGCCCAGGGTCTCCCCAACTCTGCTGCTCCTGGCCTGCACCCCCGCCTCCCTGGCCTGGACCCCTTCCTCCTCAGCCTGCATCCTCTCCTCCCTGGCCAACACCCCCTCCGGCTCCCTCTCCCCACCACCCACAGCCCCTTTCTCTCAATGCTCCCCACCAAACCCCAGGCTCAGCCTGCAAATGAGGACAGCAGCGGCACAGCAGCCTATCAGCGGGCCCCTTTCCTGCCCAGCAGTGACCCCGGGCGTCTCAAGGCCTCAGCCTTACCTCCTCATCTACAGACGCCACAGCGCATGCCCATACCACAGAGTGCCTCGAGGACTCAACCCTTTAGCACGCTTTTTCGTGGCTTTGAGTCTCGGTTCTCTCCATTTTCACCTGCCTAGTAGGTGGGATTAAAGACAGCTACCACCATGCTTGCCTGGAAGGCTTTGCAGACAGCTAATTTGGGCATCTGTATGCACTTAGTGTGCACAAGGTATTACTGTCCCTGCTGACAGGATGAGGGAGTCAGGACAAGCCTGGAGAATGGGAGAGGGATGGGACTGCAAGGATGCACATCCATGCTTGGAGCCCACCCCAGCCCTTTAAACCACCCCAGCTCTGAAATGAGAACATTGTTCTCTCTGTTGGACCATGAAGAACCTGGCTTGTGCTGTGATGTGTTCAATGTCATATGACAACAGTGTTATACAGCCACTGGTTGACCAATCAGGATACAATCCCATCTCCATGCTTAACCTCTACTGGAGTGTTTATCCAGGGACTGTACCCTGAAGACATGATGGACCAGGCACTGGTGTCTCACACCTGTAATCCTAGCTACTCAGGTGGCTGAAATCTGAGGATTGCAGTTCAAAGCCAGCCTGGGAAGGAAAGTCCGTGAAACTCGTCTCCAGTAAACCACCAGAAAATGGAAATGGCGCTGTGGCTCAAGTGGTAGAGCACTTGCCTTGAGCTGAAGAGCTGAAAGACAGCACCCAGGCCCAGAGTATAAGACCCACGACCGACCCCCAAAAAAATGGGACTGCTATGAAACCAAGGTTCCACTAAGGTAGAACCTATTTGGGGGTCTCTGGTTGCATAGAGACCTGGTATAATAGGGAATAGAGGAAGTGTCCCTGAATAGAATTGGTCTCTGCAGACTTCAGAAGCCTGCTGAAATGTGAAATTAAACCTTAAACACCCAATGAGTCCATGAAAAAATTACAAGATTTTTTTTTTAAGTGAAAATAAAAACAACATACCTACACCACATACAGCTTGGTGGGGTTTTTTGTTTTTGGGTCCGGTTGTAGGGCCTGAACTCTGGGCCTGGGCGCTGTCCCTCAGCTCTTCAGCTCAAGGCTAGCGCTCTACCACTGAGCCACCTTCCCAGCTCCAGCTTGGTGTTTTTTTTAAACTTAGATTAGTAGAGTAGCACTTGCTAGGCAAGTATAAGATTCAGTTCAGTCCTCAGCCCTGAAGAAAAAAATAAGTGTAGCTAAAGCTGTACTCGGGAGGGAAATTCATAGTGGTAAACTATTGTGATGACGAGTAAATGGATGAGATGAAGCTGATGAGAACTCCCTGGGGAAAATTCTCCAGAGCTGATAGAGGGTGTCTCCCACAGAAGGAATTCTGGGACAGTGGCGTTAGGAGGATGACACAGTGGGAAGATGCTGAAGGCAACAGAATTAATTAGGCTTATGGCAAAGTTCACTGGAATTAAGGCTAAACTCATGCCTTCTGCAGGAAGACGTGGCCTGGAGGGCTTTCTGCAGAGGTCCAGTGACTCAGCTGATCTCAGGCTGTGTTGAGAGGCTCTCTCACCTGGGTCTCACAGCATTCCCAGGCCATTCTCGGTCCCATTATCTAAGTGGGGAAATTGGGGGGGGGGCCGCAGCACTCATCCAGGTTCATGGGCACAGCAAAGGGAAAGCATGCAACAGGCCGCATCATCAAGTCCTGGTCTGCTAGAAACAATTATGTGACAGCAGCAATGAACTCTGAGCAGAGCATCCTAATGGCCAGGTCTTCCTCCAGAACCCCCTCCCAACCACCTCAGAGATCCTCAAAATTCCCCCATGTCCTCCTCCCAACCACCTGAGAGATGTTCACAATTGTTGAGAAGCCAGGCACCGGTGGCTCATGCCTGTCATCCTAGCTACTCCGGAGGCTGAGATCTGAGGATCACAATTCAAAGCCAGCCCTGGCAGTAAAGTCCATGAGACTCTTTAATTAACCACCAGAAAACTGGAAGTGGTACTGTGGCACAAGTGGTAGAGTCTAGCCTTTAGCTGAAGAATCCAGAGTTCAAGTCTCATGACTGACAAAAACAAACAGCAAGAGAGACTAGGCCAGAGAGAGCATTCTTTTCCCAGAGTCGCAGTGCTAAACAATGCCCAGGCCAGGCCCACAAAGACAAAGTGGTTCCCTACAAGATGCTGTCTGCCAGCACTTCACCTTCCATGTTGAAGACAAGCCCATAATATCCTGGACAATGCCTCCCTATCACCTCACTCCCAAATTTGTTTGATTCAATGCCAGGACAAGCAATTCCTCAACAATTCCTCTTGATTCTTTAACAAGCACCCCGTCAGTATCTTATGTAGTTAATCTCCTTCACCTTCAGAAGTACTGCAATTCACACCTAAAGATAAGACTAAGGTCAAAACCACTGTCCCTTAGTTCCAGCCCCTGCAGTCAGAGAAAAACCCCAAGTCTTTATGATGACCTTCACAACCATCACTGACCCTGGGGCTCCTTCCACTGGCCGTGGTTGCCCCCTTCCTCCCTCAGGGCTTACTCGGCCTGCCTGGGATGGTGTGACTCCCCTGTTCCACCTGCTCTCCCACCCTCTCCTCCTTCCTCTGCTCTACTTCAGTGCGGTTCTCAGGGACCACGGCCTCAGCCCCAGCTCCACCCCTCAACCTGCTCCATTCTCTCCTTACCACCCACTCTCATCTCTTGTCCCACATATGCTACTTCAACTTCCTACTCATTTTGCTGGCCCCCTCTTTACAGGTTACGTGTGTGTGTGTGAGAGAGAGAGAGAGAGCGAGCGAGCGAGCGAGAGAGAGAGACACCATGCACATAGACCCCAATACTGGGGCTTGAACTCAGGGCCTGTGCTTTTTTACTCAAGGCTAACACTCTTACCATTGAAGCCAAAGTTCTACTTCTGCATTTTGCTGAAGTAAAATCTCAGACTGAAGATAAGTCTCAGACTTTCCTTCCTGGGCTGGTTTCAAACCAAAATCCTCAGACCTTAGCTACCCACGTAGCTAGGATTGCAGGCATAAACGCCCAGCACCTGGCAGAAGCTACATTTTTAAGTTTCCTTCACTGCTCTGTCCTCAGAACCTAGGGCAGGGCATCTTTGTTAAATACCTGTTAATAAATTAATAAGGCTAAAAAAAGTATAGTTTGCTAAACGACAGGAGTCCCTTACTCATCTTGGCTCCCCTGGGGAAGGCAAGCAAGCCCCAGGAGGGCCGCAGCTGTCCAGAAGGGAATTTATATCAAGATCTTTTTGCTCAGTGCCTTATAGTAAAATGACCAAAGATAGGAATCCAGAAAGGTCAGGCCTTCCTGACATCCAGGCCCACACCTGTGTTTTCCTTCATACTCAGTGGTTTGATTTTTCCCTGCTCTGCCCTATTGAGCTGTGCAGCATTGACAAAGAGAAGTTTCCCTGTTTTTCTGTGACATCTCCTGTGTGACGTGCTCACTAAACAGCTGCAGAACATGTGAATGAAAGAAGACTCTGGGTTTGCTAGAGACCATCAAGGGCACATCATTTGTTCCAAGGCTCTTTGGGATCAAGTCTTGGTTCTTCTGTTCCATCCTCATGGGTCTGTCTCTCCTCATCCTGGCCACCATCATCCCAGAACCTTTGCTGTGTCCACGGGATCTTTGCATGACCTATCTCCAGCCTGCTCAGAAAACCCACCAAATAACAACATACTGTGTACCTGTTTTTGATCTGCCTCAACTAGACTGCAGTCCCCAAAGGTGGAAGATGAAGCTCTCTCCTTCACAGATATAAAGCTTTGGACCTAGAACAGTGAATATGTGTTCCAGGAAGAAGAAAAGCTGCTGGGTGCTGGTAGCTCACACCTACAATCCTAGCTACTCAGGAGGCTGAGATCTGAGGATTACAGTTCAAAACCAGCAGAGGCAGGAAAGTCCATGAGACTCATCTCCAATTAACCATCAGAAAACCAGAAGTGGAACTGTGGCTTCAAGTGGTAGAGTGCTAACTTTGAGCAAAAGGGCTCTGGGACAGTACCCCGGCCCTGAATTCAAACCCCACAACCGATAAAAAGAAAAATGCTTATAGGAAAAAGTGTAGATGGTGCAGTCTTCTCCAGGAAGTCCAGAAGGAAATCAGGAGAGCAGCTACAGAGCAAGATAAGAGCTGCGAAGACCAGAAGGTCACTCTGATGGGGGCTCTTTCCCCACCACACTGCTGGGGGACAGGAATTCTGAGAGCAGAGGGGCCAGGATGTAGGTCCGTGGAAGGTGAGGCATTAGTCCTTGAGAGCCTGGACTAAGCAGGCAGAGGAAAAGGATGGATGAGAGCATTAAGACAGAGCTCTAGAGGGCGCTGTTCTACCAAGGGGTGTGTTTGTAAGGGGTATTTTTTTTTTTCCTTGTGCAGGAACTGGGGACTTGAACTCAGGGCCTACGGCTCTTGCTTAGCTTTTTTTGCTCAAGCCTGGAGTCCTACCACTTGAGCCTAACCATTACTTCTGACTTTTTGTTGGCTAACTGAAGATACAGTCTCACAGACTTCCCTGTCCGGGCTGGCTTCGAACTGCGATCCTCAGATCTCAGCATCTTGAGTAGCTGGGATGACATGCGTGAGCCCCAAAGCTGTTGGCAAAAGGGGAATCACTGAGAGGGCTGGAGGGGAAAACAACAGAGAAAGAAGGTCCGCCTGGCACTGCAAGGAACGCAAGGCGTTTTCACCCCAGCCCGGGGTGCTGCAGGAGCTGCGCGGTAGGACGGCGGGGCGGCTGTTGCGGGCCACAAAGGCGACAGGCCGAGGCGGCAATCCTATAGGGGATGCCAGCCAGGGCGCTCAAGTAGCCGCCCTGCGCGGAGGGGCGGCCGGTGGCACCCGGGGGGGCCGCGGCCAGGCGCAGGGTGGGTGCCTAGAGCTGCCTGCCGGCCTGACTCGTCACCAAGGAAAGGGCTTCGCGACGACCTCCCGCGCGGCGAGCGTGGGAAAGCGAGGTCGGGGGGGGGGGCAGTGACGGGGTCCCCGAGCCAGGGCCCGCGCAGAGGCACTGGCGTTCTGAGGTGGGGGGGGCATCCTGGGGACCGCTAACGACCAGGGAGGGGCCCTCCGCCCCCGCCGCGCCCGCGCCGCGAGCCCCGTCACTCACCGGCGCCGGGGTCTCCGCCGGCAGGAGGCCGAGGAGGCCGAGGAGGAGCCGCCGCTCCGGGGAGACCCGAGGGCCCGACCGGAAGTGCCGCCCCCGCCCCCTCCCCCAGCAGCCCCGTGCCACCGCCCGGAAGCGGAAGTCGCGCCGGTTCCCGGGGCGCCGGCGTGGACTATGGCAGAAGGCGGCGGCGGCGGCGGCGGCGGCAGCGGCGGCGGAGGCGATGGGAAGTGCGCTTGCGCGCCACCCGGCGGACGGAGGCGGACAGAGAAACCCTATGCCGCTTCCGGTGGCGAGCCCATCCCGGGCGTCAGCGCTTCGTACGTGCCCGCTTCTTAGGGCGCCGCCCCCTCGCTCCGGACATCCGGTCAAGGCGCACCCTGGGGCTCGAGTCTCAAGCCGGAGCCCTGCCCCCTGCGTGTTGACCACGCCCATTCTCCCCGGGTGTGTTCGCCAAGCCTCCGCCCCCACAGCAAACCTGCTTTGTTGCTCCACCTCCGTGAAGGTTCTCTCCAAGCCTCTTCCTCAGAGAAGACCACGCCCCTCCAGGAAGCCCCGCCCAGCGCTGCTGAGCTCGGGCCACGCCCCTCCTGAGTTAAGCTCGCCCCTACCCGGGGCAAGCTGAGGCTCTCCTTATTGCCTTGCTTCGCGTTCCTGGTTCTCCACCTGCAGCATCGGGCAGCGTTGAGTACCAGACCCACACAGTAGAAACGCTGCGGGGTTGTTCTTTGAAGGCGCATCAGGACATTAGGAAGTTCAGAACCACAGCTTCAACACACGTCTGCCACCCCTCTCATAGCTCTTTAACCCAACTCCACCCAAGCAGTTGTCCTCCGCAGAGCCCCTGCGAAACCTCCCCACCTCTCTGAGGCTGCCTGCCCGTCCTGCCCAACCTGCCCACCGCCTGGGCCCGCTCAGCACCTTACACCCCAACCCAGAATTTCAGGAGCATCTCCCCAAGCTCTGCCCCCACGTGCGGGGCCTTTCCTTCCCTATCAGTTGATCACAGACCTAGTTAATCCTGCTCTATCTTCACCCATCTCCTTTCTAGGCCTCTCTCTGGTTCTCACCCTGCTACTCAGGGAGGCTTACACCTCATCCTGGCCCTTGCCCATCCGATCTCTTAAATCCTCCTGACATTGTCAGCCCTCGGGTCTGACTCACCTTCCACTGGGCTTTCTTAATGTTTAGTCCTGGGTATGAACCCAGGACCTTAAGCACTCAAGACAAATATTCTGCTACTAGCCACGTGCCAGTGGCTCACGCCTATCATCCTAGCTACTCAGGAGGCTGAGTTCTGAGGATCGAGGTTCAAGGCCAGCCAGGGCAGGAAAGATCATAAGACTCTTATTTCCAATGAACCACCAGAAAACTGGAAGTGGTGCTGTGGCTCAAGTGGTAGAGCACTCACCTTGAGCTGAAGAGCTGAGGGACAGCGCCCAGGCCCAGAGTTCAAGACCCACAACGAACCCTCCCCCCAAAAAAACTAAATTACACAGGGAAGGTGGCTCAGTGGTACAGTGCTTGCCTTGCATGCACGAGGCCCTGGGTTTAATTCCTCAGCACCACATAAGCAGGAAAAGCAGGAAGTGGTGCTGTGGCTCAAGTGGTAGAGCGCCAGCCTTGAGTGAAAGCTCAGGGACAGTGCCCAGGCCCAGAGTTTAAGCCCCACGACTGACAAAGAGTTACACTGTCATTCTTTAACTCAGTCTTTCCTTCCTAGAAACTCTGCATCACACTTGGAGCTGAATCTGTGTGTGTAGCCAAGGCGGAGGGGTAGATCCATGGCCAGCCACATACTGGCAAGGAAAACCCAGTGGTTTTGACTGTGAACAGGGACTATTTGGGGCCTGTTTGTTTTTGTCGGTCATGGGGCTTGAAGTGTGGGCTGGGCGATGTCCCTCAGCTCTTCAACTCAAGGCGAGTGCTCTACCACTTGAAACACAGCGCCACTTCTGGTTTTCTGGTGCTCATTGGAAATAAGAGTCTTATGGACTTTCCTGCCCAGGCTGGCTTTGAACTACAATCCTCAGATCTCCGCCTCCTGAGTAGTTGGATGACAGGCCTGAGCCACTGGCTCAGGGCAATATTTTGGGTCTGATGGAGAAGGAAAACAGGCTAAGGCTTTTTCTAGGCCATTCTGTCGGGTCCCACACACTCCTTTCAGGGCATTGAGGGTCTGAGAACACCGGAGGGGGGAAAGGCATTACAGAACACACTTGGGCGGCCAGTAGGCAGGGGTTTATTTCCACAGCTCCAGCCTCAGAGAGCCTGGCAGTCTGCAGGAGAGGCCCAGCCGAAGGCCACGTGTCCCTGAAGAGCAGGCCCCGCCCCAGACTGGGGTGTGCGGGCCTCCGCGCCCTGGCCAGCACCAGCAAGCCGTCCTGGGGGTGCAGGCCAGGCGGGGTGCTCGGCCTTAGGGCCTTCGCCCGGCAGGCTGGCGTCGGCTGCTATGGGGACGCCCTCCTCGCCCCAGGGCAGCGCGGGTGTGGGGTCCGGCGGGCACAGGCGCACGGGCACTCCCGCCAGTTCGGGGTGTTTGCGTTTGTAATGGCGGCGGAGCGTGTTAGCCTCCGTGAAGCGCAGGTGGCACAGCGGGCACTGGTATGGGCGCTCCCCGGAGTGCACGCGCTGGTGATGTGCCAGCTCCCCGGCCTCACGGAAGCGGCCCGGGCACAGCGCGCAGCGGAAGGGCCGTAGGCCCGCGTGGATGTTGCTGTGCCGCCGCAGGTGGCTTGACCGCTTGAAGGCCTTGCCGCAGTCTTTGCACTCGTGGGGCTTCAACTCCGAGTGCGAGATGCTGTGGCGCTCCAGGTCGGAGAGGTAGGGGAAGGCCCGCAGGCACACCGGGCAGAAGTGCGGGGCTCGGCTGGGCCCGGAGCCGGCCGGCACGCCCGCCGTGTCCCCCGCAGACACCGTGTAAGGCACACCCTGGTCATCGATCAGCAGGAGGCCGCCACCGTTCCCGGGCCCTGGCGGCCCCTGCTCCTGCGTGGGTTCCGGTCCGGACTTGGGGGGCCGGCCCCGCTTCCGAGGGCGCGAGGCCCTGAGCCCGGATGAGGTGGCTCGGCCCGGAGGGCGGCGGCGGCAGTGGCCCTTGGGCACCTGCGGGAGTCCGGCCAAAGGTCTCTCGTCCTCCCCCGGCAGAGGCGAAGGCAGCGGGTCTGGGCTGGGGGTGTCCATGGAGCGGTGGGGAACTTGGGTCTAAGCACCACCGGAGCCGTCTAGGAGGAGAGAGGGGCGGCGTCAGTGCGGGGTTCCCTGGCTCACCCGTCCCCCTGCCCAGGGGAGGGGTGCCATTCACCCAGACGCACAAGTACAGCCTCGCCTTCCGGGGGGGAAACGGCGAGACGGCTTCCCACCAACTGGTAAATGGCGCCGCTAGGAGCCCTGCTCGAGATCCGACGGTGCGGGCCTCAAACCGCCTCCGTGGAACCGCGACGCCGAAATGGCAGACATGGAGAATGGGGTGGGAACCAGCAGGCAGGGCAGTGGTCCAAGCGATTGGCAGAGGAGGAAACAGGGGTTTCCTCCGCTCAAGTGCTGCGTTGGCGACTCCCTCTCGGAGGCCAGTCTTCTGCAGAATGGACTCACCCAGACATGCCCTGGGGACAACTGCACCCAGAGGAGCCTGGTCACCCTGAGAGCCCACTTTACCCTTTTTGCAAAAGGGGAAACTGAGGCCTGGAAAAGCACAAGGCTTCCCAAGTTCCCTCCGCCAGTTAAAAGGCAGGGCCAAGACTTAAACCCCAATAGTTCAGGTGGAGCCAGGGGACACCTTGAGGTCTCTCAGTCCGAGGTATGCCAACAATGATTCCGAAAATGCCGGAGCCACTTTCCTCCTCTGCACAGTGAATTTTGCTAGCATGTTGTAGACACAGAATGGAATGAACATGAGGTTTAAGAGAAAAAAGGCCCTGAGCCAGGCGCTGGGGACGCCCATCTGTTACCCCAGCTACTCAGGAGGCTGAGATCTGAGAATTGAGGTTCAAAGCCAGCCAGGGCTTTGGTCGGTCATGAGGCCTGAACTCTGGGCCTGGGCCAGAGTTGAGCCTCCAGCCCCACTTCCGGCTTCTTCTGCTTACGTGGTGCTGAGAAATCGAATCCAGGGCCTCATGCATGCAAGGCAAGCACTCTACCACTGAGCCACCTTCCCAGCCCCTCCGTGAGACCCTTTTTTTTTTTTTTTTTCCTGCTTGTGGGGCCTGAACTCTGGGCCTGGGTGCTGTCCCTCAGTTCTTCAAGGCTAGCACTCTACCACTTGAGCCTCAGTCCCACTTCCGGCTTTTTCTGCTTATGTTGTGCTGAGGAATTGAACCCAGGGCTTCATGCATGCAAAGCAAGCACTCTACCACTGAGCCACCTTCTCAGACCATCCCTGAGACTCTTATCTCCAATAAACCACCAAAAAAAACAGAAGTGGCGCTGTGGCTCAAGTGGTAGAGCGCTCGCCTTGAGCTGAAGAGCTGAGGGACAGCGCCCAGGCCCAGAGGTCAAGACCCACGACTGACAAAAAAAAAAAAAAGCCTAGTCCACTGCATGGTCCTCAGGAAAGGGGACTTGCACTTGTGGGAAGGATGAGTGGCACCGGAGGAGGAGGACGGGGGCGACTAGCACCAGGAGCTGCAGATGCCCAGCAACGCGCTTGTGCGTGTGCACATGCGCGTGTCCGCGTGTGTGCTACGGGTCTAACCCAGGGTCTCACACGGGCCAGGTTGGCCAGCTATCCGCCGCCGAGCTGTGCTCGGAGCCTCTGCATCCCCTTTTAATAAACACATGGCCTCAGGTCCCCGGAGGGGCAACCTTTCAGGATACAGAGGCTCGGACCTCAGCATGGCCTGGACCATAAGCGGGTCTCCGCAGCCCCGCGGAAGGGGGAGACTGTCCCCTCGACCCTCCCCCCACGCTCGATCTCGCCGCGCACGCGCTCGTCGGCCTGGCTTGGCGGAGCCCGCACGAGGGGCGGGCCCTGCGGGGGCGGCGGCCAATAAGCAGCGCGGGGACCGCGGGCTGCTGGGGCTGCCAGGAGGGGGTCTGAGCGCGCGAGCCCGGCCGGCTGCGCGGGAGCGCGCACGGGAAGCAGGTGCGGGGGGCGCGCCTGAGCGCGCGCCGCCGCGGGCTGCCCCCTCCCCCGCCCCTCCCGGGCCCCTGGCCTCTGGGTACCTCATTTGCATGCCGCCTGGGCTCGCTTTTGTGTGTGCGTACGCGCGTGCGCGCACGCGCGCGCGCGAGGGGCGACGGGGCCGGTCCAGTGGGAAGGGGCGGGAGAGCGGGGCCGTGCCCCCGGCGGCGGCGGGGCGGGGCGGGGCGGGGTCGCGCGGGCAAGGCCCGCCCTGGGAGCGCGCCCGCGGGGAACAAAGGGGACTCCCTGGGTCCTAAGCGCCGGGCCCGCCCGGGGGCCGCCGCGCCTGCGCGCCTCCGCGGGATGTGGCCATCCACGTCCCCCACCTCGTGGAGGTGACTTTCTTCCCACAAAGCCCCGGCCGGGGACCCAATCAAGGACAGGGACCGAATAGCTGAGAAGCGGGAAATGTCTGCTTAGTGCCCGTAGTTAACATGGCGCCTGGCGCCTTCAGAGCCCAAGGAGGCCAAGTGGTAAGATGGTGCCTGCTCTTTCTACCCCTCTTGCACTTGCAGCACTCGGTTTCTCTGCTTTTTCCTTAACGCGATTGAACAAGGAGGCACCAGAGGAGGCAAAGCCGGGGCGAGAAGTCACCTCTTCCACTCACACCCCCGGGCGTGGGCGTCGGCAGAGCCCCGCCGTCCCTTGCCCCGCCCCGCGCCGCCCCGTGCCCTCACCCATGGTGGCGCCAGGCTGCCTTCTGGGAAAGGAAAGGGAAGAGGGAGAAGGGCGGGGTGTGGGGGGGGAAAGAGGGCGCCGAGAGGGCGGGAGAAGGCGGGGTGGGGAGCGGGGGGAAGGAGGCGGAAGTCGAGGGGCCCCGCGGGTGGAAGTGACGCTGCCCCCGCTGCCCAAAATGTCGGCGCCCAGAGGGAGGTGTAAGTAATTAAAGAGGAAAGCTGACTGGCTTCCCTGGCTTCTCGGGGTCATGCCGGGTCTCCTGGACCTCCGCCCCGCGCATTCGAGGTGGACTTGCCCGGCCTGCGCCGCCGGACCTGCCCGTGCCCCGGCAACCGGGGCAGCACGTTTCAGGGCGACGGGGAGGGACGGGAGGGCCCGTTTTCTGGGTCTGGGTACGATGAGCAGCCTGGGGGGGGGCATTTTCCACGGGGAGTGGGGGGCGGGGCTTCTGGTGACTGGGGCGGGGCCACGATCATGAAGAACAGTGGGCGGGGCTTTGCGGAGGGCGGGGAACTGTGGGTATTAATAGAGCGGTATATTCAAGGGGTGGGGCTTGTGAGGGGGCGGGGCTCGATGCTGAATCGGGGGAAGGTCCTAGGTTGAGATGCACTTCCATCTTTCCTCCATTGGAGCCTCAGCAAACGAGAGGGAGGTGGGAGGAGCCTGGAGTCGAAGGGGTGGAGCTTATGAGCCTGCTTAGGAAGGGGTCCCGGATGGAGGGGTGGAATTTGGCGGGGTTTGGTGCCACTGTAAGTCCTTTGCAGTGAAAGTGGGAGAGTGCGGAGAGGGTTCAGTAGTGGCCGGGATAGGGCGAAGGATATGACTGGAGTAGCCTGGAGACAGACATGGGGAAGATGGGAAAGGTAGTGTGGGGATTGGAAACCGGCCCTAGGGGCCATGTGCGGAGCTGGTGGAAGTCCAGGTGCTTGGCCAGAACAGTGGATTAAAGGGGAAGGGGAGGGTGGTGATCTGGCTCGGCCGCCCCGGCGGCGGCTCAGGTAAGCCCTGGAGCGCAGGGCGCCCACCTTCTGGAGGTGGTTACCGGCACTTCAGCCTTTTCTCTCAGAGAAAACAATTGTCATCCGTGTGCTCTGTGGTTGCAGTGCTGGCCTCCAAGTGTGCTGCGCCCCAGATCTTTGTCCTCCCAGCATTTTGGGTAGAGGGGAAAGAGGCCTGAAGGGAACACTGGGGTTAAGTAAGAGGGAGGGGGCGGGGATCCTAGGAAGGGGCGGTCCTAGCTGTGTGGGCGGGGCCTGGGAGGGTCTGTAGTGAGCTTGGGACTTTATGAATGGGGAAGGCTGGTGACATGAGGGTGGGGCTCCTGAACACCGGGTGGGGTAGGGCCAGGCTGGTGAGCCCAGGCACCCTCCCCTCACCCTCTCCTGTGTCTCCCTACCCCAGAAAGCACGCCCACCACCGCCACTGATACCCCTGCCACCATGGACGACGCCCCGCCGCCCGCACCCCAAGCCCCGGTCCCTGTGGCGGCTCAGGCGCCAGCGCCCCCGGCCGCCACCCCCCGGGTCCCATTTCACTGCAGCGAGTGCGGCAAAAGCTTCCGCTACCGTTCAGACCTGCGGCGCCACTTCGCCCGCCACACGGCGCTCAAGCCCCACGCGTGTCCACGCTGCGGTAAGGGCTTCAAGCACAGCTTCAACCTGGCCAACCACCTGCGCTCGCACACTGGGGAGCGCCCCTACCGCTGCTCCGCCTGCCCCAAGGGCTTCAGGGACTCCACCGGCCTGCTGCATCATCAGGTGAGTTTCTCGGGCTGGATGTGGCCCCGCCCTGGGGCTCCACCACACTCACCTGCCTGCTCCCTTGGCAAACTCTTTGCCTTCTGCCCGTGGCCCGGATGGAGGGACACTTCCCTTTCACCACCTCAATCCAGATGAATGAGCTTAGTACCTTTGCCAGCTGAAGCGTGCCTCCTGTCATCTAAGCAGCTGATGCCTTCCTGGGCTGAGTGTGTTCTGCCCAGGGAACCTGTGTTCCTTGGGATGGGATGAAGCAGTTCTGCAAACAGGAAGTTCCCTTAGCATTTGACATCAGTGAGTAGAAGGATAGCAGGAAGAGTTGTAGGTCACTGTTGACCTTTGGGAAGGAAGATCAGGGAAGGGTGACAGGTGGACAAAGAAGGAGTCCATGTAGGAAAACCAATGCAAGCAGAAAGAAGAAGTGCCAAGGTCCTGAGGTGGGAAGGAGATTAATGTGTCCCCTCATTGATGGGAGACATCCCTGTTGGCAGAGAGCACCAAGCAGCACTGAGAGTGGTCTGTCTTCAGCGTGTAATACCACCTACTCCGGAGGCAGAAATCAAGGAAAAACCGTTCTAGGACTGCCAGAGTAAAATAAGTATGTGGCTCTCCATCTCCACTAGTGGGTGTGCCTGTTAACTGTAGAGGAGGCACATGAAGGAGCATACCAGCCCAGGCCTGAGTATGAGGAGAGACCTGGCCTCAGCAATAACCAGCACTGGGGGCTGGGAAGGTGACTCAGTGGTAGAGGGCTTGCCTTGCATGCATGAAGCCCTGGGTTCGATTCTTCAGTACCACAGAGAAAAAGCCAGAAGTGGTGTTGTGGCTCAAGTGATAGAGTGCTAGCCTTGAGCAAATGAAGCTCAGGGACAGTGCCCAGGCCCTGAGTTCAGGCCCCAGGACTGACAAAAAAAAAAAGCACTAAAAAGAGCTGGAGTGACGCAAGTAGTAGACCACCTGCCTAGCAAAAGGGCAGGCCTTGAGTACAAACCCCAGTACTGCCAAAGAGCCAAAAGAAGCCGGGCATCAGTGGTTCACACACCTGGAATCGTAGCTGCTCAGAAGACTAAGATCTGAGGATTGCAGTTCAAAGCCACCCCAGGCAGGAAACTCCATGAGACTCGAATAAACTACTCAAAAAAGCCATAAGTGATGCTGTGGCCCAAGTGGTACACTATCCTTGAGAAAGACAAACAAAAAGGTCAGGAACAACACCCAGGTCCTGGGCCCTAGGTTTCCAGGACCTGAAAAACAAAACAAAAACGAGATGGAGGAAAAGGCTGAGTCCAGGAGCTAGAAGGGCGCTTCCTTGAGTTCTGGGATTTGAACCACAGATTGCCAGCGCACAGAGCCCCCAGACCTAAGTTTCTCTGTCAGGGAGTTGAAAAGGAGTAAGGCTTAGCCAGGCGGCGCAGCTCCAGGGCTCCGGGGACCCCCTGGGAACAGGCCCCAGTTGGGGGATGAGGCCGTGCCAGCGGGTCCAGGCCGGGGCCTGGCAGGGCTGGGGCAGGGCGCTCCTCCCCGGGCCTGATCGTGCCCTTGCTTGGGCCACAGGTCGTCCACACCGGAGAGAAGCCCTACTGCTGCCTGGTCTGCGAGCTGCGCTTCTCCTCGCGCTCCAGCCTGGGCCGCCACCTGAAGCGCCAGCACCGCGGTGCGCTCCCGGCCCCGCTGCGCGCCCCGCTGCAGACCAACCCTGGCCTGCCGGCCCTGGGCGCCCCTTGCGCTGTCTGCTGCAACGCTGGGCCCTGCTCAGTGTGCGGGGGCGCAGGAAGCGCAGGAGCTGGTGGCGGCGGTGGTGGCGGCGGCAGCAGCAGCAGCAGCGGCGGAGGCGGAGGAGGAGGAGGAGGAGACGGCGCGGAGGCCCCGGGCCCGGCCAGCTGGGGCCTGGCGGAGGCGGCGGCCGCGGCCGCGGCATCACTGCCCCCGTTCGCCTGTGGCGCCTGTGCCCGGCGCTTCGACCACGGGCGCGAGCTGGCGGCGCACTGGGCAGCGCACACCGACGTGAAGCCCTTCAAGTGCCCGCGCTGCGAGCGTGACTTCAACGCGCCCGCGCTGCTGGAGCGGCACAAGCTCACGCATGACCTGCAGGGCGCCGCGCCACCGCCCGGGCACGTCTGGGGCGCGGGGCTGGAGGTTGGAGGCGAGGGCTTGGGGCTGGAGGTGGGCGTTGGCGGCGAGGGCGCTGGGCCGGAGGGCTCGGCCCCCTCTGCCTGGGGGGGCGCCCTGCTCCTTGGCCCGCCTGGTGGCGGCGGCGGTCTGGCCGAGCTGGGCGCCCTGCTTCCAGAGGGTGTCGCTGAGGTCCCCACCGAGCCCCTGGAGGACACCCTGTACCAGTGCGACTGCGGGACCTTCTTCGCCGCGGCTGCCGCCCTGGCCGGGCACCTGGAGGCACACGCGGGCCCCGCAACCTACGGCTGCGGGCACTGCGGGGAGCTGTACGCGGGGCTGGCCGCGCTGGAGGAGCACCGGCGGGTGAGCCATGGGGAGGGCGGCGGGGGCACGGAGGCGGAGGCGGCCGAGGGCCCTGCGGCGCCTGGGGAGCCCGGGGAGCCCGCGCCCAGCGCGGGCCGCAGCACCAAGAAGATTTTCGGCTGCTCCGAGTGTGAGAAGCTGTTCCGCTCCCCGCGCGACCTGGAGCGGCACGTCCTGGTGCACACCGGGGAGAAGCCGTTCCCCTGCCTGGAGTGCGGCAAGTTCTTCCGCCACGAGTGCTACCTCAAGCGCCACCGGCTGCTGCACGGCCCCGAGCGGCCCTTCCCCTGCCACATCTGCGGCAAGGGCTTCATCACGCTCAGCAACCTCTCCCGGCACCTGAAGCTGCACCGAGGCATGGACTGACGGGCCAGCCCGGAGGCCCGTCCCGCCCAGAGACCGCCCCCCCCCCCCCCCGGCGCCCCCAGACCGGGCCCCGGCCTGCCCCGATCCACGCGTGCACCCCGATGTTGGGGACCACAAGGAAGCCGATGACTTGGCCCCGGGGGGGGGGGACCCGAGGACCACATGGGTGGCCGCTGACATCCACAGAGAACCAGAGCTAGAGACAACCCCTCCCCAAACATGTGCTGGAACCCCCGAATCAGCAGGCGTCTAAGATGTGGCGACCTAGGAACGAAAAGTGGGTCTCCCCACATGCCCCCTTCCTGAGAGCCATCATTCCCAGCGACATGGGGGACCTAGGGCGGCGGGGATCACGTTCCCTAAGTCCTTCTGGAAGCATCCCCCCTCTGAACTGCCCGCCAGTCCCTGGCGACCCCAGAAAACAGATATAGCCGAAATCTGCCTTTCCCCCATTCCATACCCTGCATCGAAAGAGGACCAGGTAGGTGCCCCCGCCCCCCCCCCCTGCGGAATGGACCGACCCTCCTCACCCCTCCCCTGAGCAGAACAGACTGGTCTGGACTCCCCACCCCTCACGAACTGGCCATCCTCTTAGAGCCAGCTCACCCTGGCCCCTGTAGTATGTGGGCTAGCCACCAGCCTCTGCGTGCCCGCCCTGCGACCTCCTCCCGGAGAGGTGGCTTGGCTGGCTCTGCACTTCCCTCCCAATCTGTAGCACCTGTCTGTCTCTCTCCATCTCTGTCAGTTTGTCTCTTTGTTCCTCGGAAGCCCGAGAATACTGGGGGAGTTGGCTAGGGTGTTCCACCATGAGCCTAGGCCTCCTCATCTGTCACACAGCCCCATGTCTCCAGTACCCCCAATAAACCTTGTCCTGTCGATCACTCTTGTGTCACTGGTCCTGGGCTCTCTCCCTCTGGGATTTAGAATGTGCCTCCTCTGCTTCTTTTTTGAGATAAGGTCTCGCTTGTCCTTCAGAGTGGACTTGAACTGTGATTCTCCCGCCTCAGCCTCCCAAGTGTTAGGATTACAGGGATGCACCATCATGCCTGACTGGAGGCCCCCGAAATAAAGTCAGTACAAGTGCTCATACCAGCAAAGTTCTGGGTCTTTTAGATTGCACACAGTTAAGTCTCATTTAAATGGAGCCCTGTGTCTCTGGGATGTTTTTGTTTTTGTTCAGCTGTGGGGCTCAACAGAGCCTGGGCATTGTCCCTGAGGGTTTTTTTTGTTTTGTTGAGGCTAGCACTCTTGTCACTTTGAGCCACAGCTCCACTTCCAGTTCTTTGGTGGGGCACTGGAGGTAAGAGTCTCATGAACTTTGAACAGTCATCCCTAGGTCTCAGCATCCTGAGTAGCTAGGATTACAGGTGTGAGCCACCAGTGTCCTGCCCTATGTCTTTAATGTATTTTGATATGTTAAGATACAGGCTGGTTTTTGATTGTCACATCCCCTAGAAATTAGACCTGCCCTTTAGTAAACACAGCAGACCCCAGAGGCCACACCTGTTGGCCACAGAGCCATATCCCAAGAGACCTGGAAGAGGCCAGGCTCTCATACTTTGCTTTCTCAGGGCCCGCCCATCAGATGACAGATAGATTCCTGTGTGATTGATCCATTGATCGAGTGTCCAAGCTGAGTACTAATTCCATGGCAGGCATTATAACCCTCTTTCCTTGGAACCTATGGTGAGCAAAATCGATTATCCCAGCCCTCCCTCTTGTGAATCGATTATCCCAGCCCTCCCTCTTGTGGTCAATGGATGTGGGGAAAAGAAGATGGAAGGAAATGAAGGAGAAGTCACTTGCCATGAGCTGTGGTGGTGATTGGGTATTAAAGGAAGTGCGTGACCCCTGACCATAGGGTGGTCTTAAGTGGTGATGGAAGGAGGGAAGCAAGCAGTGGAGCCAATGAGGAGGCTGAGCAAGAGGAGTGGCATCCAGGAGGGCCTCTCTGAGCCAATCAGCACCAGCCCTGCCTCCTGCCAGGGCTGGATGTTGGCACAACACCCCTAGCACCCTGACTGAGAGCCTCCTCCTGTCTCTGGCCTAGTCTGTCTCATCATCCCTTCCTGCCTCTACACGAAGGTCCTAAGGGAAATTATCCACAATATGAATCTGCTCATAGGACTCCCCTTTTCAGCCTTTTCAAATAGCTTCTTGGTGTGCTTGGCCTGGGTTGGGAGATTCTGTACAGCGCATGGGTCTCTGGCCTCTCCCTCAGGCTCTGGTCACTCAACCCAAGACCCCAAATCCCCTCCTCGCCACCACCCACTTATTCTTCCCACTTGGATTTGTCTGTCTTGTCATGCCTGTTTCTAAATTTCTTTTGAAAGAAAAAAGAATCCTCTCAGACCATCAAATGAATGATAAAGTAACACAGGCAACAAATTCAAAATGGCTGTTTAAACAAACACTTATTTTACATTAATGTTTATAAAAATGCAACTCACAATAGTCAAATATAGAAACAACCCAAACGTCCAATAGATAGTCTAGTTTACTCATATAATGGAATGTATTATTCAGTCATAATGAGAAATGAAACAGCAAAACATGCTACAACATGAAGAACCTTAAACACATCATGCTAACTTAGCCACACACAGTTGTACACACTTGTAATCCCAGCACTAAGGAGGTTGAGATAGCAAGATGGAGAGTGGCAGGTGCTGGTGGCTCACGCCTGTAATCCTAGCTACTCAGGAAGCTGAGATCTGAGGATCACAGTTGAAAGCCAGCACAGATAGAAAAGTCCCTCTAAGACTCTTATCCAATTAACCACTCAAAAACTGCAAATGGTGCTGTGTCTCAAAGTAATAGAGCACTAGCCTTGAGCAAAAGAGCTCAGGAACAGTGCCCAGGCCCTGAGTTCAAACCCCATAACCAACCAAAAATAAAAAAGACTGGGGCTGGGAAGGTGGCTCAGTGACAGAGCGCTTGCCTTGCATGCATGAGGCCCTGGGTTCGATTCCTCAGCACCACATAAGCAACAAGAAAAAAGCCGGAAGTAGCCCTGTGGCTCAAGTGGTAGAGTGCTAGCCTTGAGCTGAAGAGCTGATGGACAGCACCTAGACCCAGAGATCAAGCCCCACAAGCAACACACACACACACACACACACACACAAAGACACAAAGGCTCATGAACTTTGCTGCCCAGGCTGGCTTTGAGCCTCGATCTTCAGACCTCTGCCTCCTAAGTAGCAAGGGTAACAGATGTGAGTCACTGGCACATGGCTGCATTTATTGTTTGTGTCTCAACTTGTTTATATCCCATTTATCTGTTTGAGAATCCATTTTCTGGATTCAGACTCAAAAGATACAGAAGAAGGAGGGGGAGAGCAGCAGGTCCCAGTCGTGGAAGTAAGGTTATGCTATTTCTTCTCTCTTCTTTCCTTCTTCAGGATCCTCTGAGAAGCAGACAGTGTCAGCGGGCTGCGTGCTCTCACTCCTCCGGGCCCCTCCCTTCACAGCTATCATTTGGAGATAGTCCATGTTTTTATTTATTTATTTATTTTTTTTTGTCAGTCGTGGGGCTTGAACTCTGGGCCTGGGCGCTGTCCCTCAGCTCTTCAGCTCAAGGCGAGCGCTCTACCACTTGAGCTACAGCGCCACTTCCGGTTTTCTGGTGGTTTATTGGAGATAGGAGTCTCACGGTCTCTCCTGCCCGGGCTGGCTCTGAACCTTGATCCTCAGATCTCAGCCTCCTGAGTAGCTAGGATTACAGGCGTGAGCCACCAGCGCCCGGCAGTCCATGTTTTTATACCATGCATTTCTCTATTCTTTTTTATAGGCACCTGGTATTCCACTGGGCAGGTCAGAAGCAACTTCATCACTCCTCTCACTGATGGGCTTTTTATTTTATTTATATTTATTTTTACTTTCTTTTGCTCACAGCTAGCACTCTACCACTTTAAGCCACAGAGCCACTTCCAGTTTACTGGTGGTTAATTGGAAATAGGAGTCTTATGGACTTTCCTGCCTGGGCTGGCTTTGAACTGTGAACTCAATCTCCTGAGTAGCTAGGATGACAGGCATGAGCCATCAGTGCCTGACTTATTTTTATTTTTCTTAGTGGTGGGGTTTGAACTCGGGGTCTGGGTGCTGTCCCTTGAGCTCTTTCGCTCAAGGCACAGCACCACTTCTGTTTTTTAAGTGGCTAATTGTTGATAAGAATCTCACTGGCACATTTCTGCCTGGGCTGGCTTCGAACCACAATCTTCAGATCTCAGCCTCTGGAGTAGCTAGGATGACAGACATGAGATGCAGGCAGGCTTTTAGATATCTGACTTTATGCTGGCCTGGCCTGGTGTCCTGCACCATTCTGCATCTGTCTGAAGAGAACATTCCTGGAATTGCTGGCTTGTGGGGGCTCCAGAATCTACTCACCCTGAGACTGCACCCAAGGGACGCCCCCCCCACCCTGTGCCAACAATGTGTGGCATGTCCCGGCCGCCGGACAGCGCGCGTAGCACGCGTGGATTCCTGCAGCCGGCCCTGCCTGTCTGTCCCACTGCTGGTTTTGAGAGGGTCACCCCCCACCACCCCCGAGGCCGCTGCAGGGGTGGCGCTGTCACCTCCAGGAAAGCTTCCGAGGCCTCTCCACCCCGCTCCAGTCCCAGGGCCAGCGTTCCCCGCTGCTGCCCGGTGCGTGCCTCCCCGGTGCCCGGCCCCCCTGCCCGGCCCTGGGCCTCGCTGGCGACCCATCCGTCCACCGGCCCCACCCTGGCCTGGTCCGGCCCCTGTGTGGCCAGCACCAAGGACAGAGCTAGCTCACAGTGGGCTCTCAGTAAGCCGGCGGGTGTGCGGTGGCGTGCGTGCGGGAGGACTGGGGGGGGGGGGACGAGGCTCGGAGGAGGGAGGGGCCAGGGTCCCCTCGTGTGCGTCCCCGGGGACTCGCACGGGGCCCGACCTGCGCCGCCCCGGTCCGCGTCCCTCGGAGGAGAGGGGAGACATCCGTGTGTCCGGGAGGCCACCAGACCGGCCGCCCCCTCCCCCGCCCCCCCACCCCGGTCCCCCGCTTCCGGCTTCCCAGCCACTCTTTCCTCTTCCAGGCTCCGACCCACAGGCAGGGTTTCCGGGGGGACGGTTTAGGCGGTGACACCGCGCCAGCCGCCGCTGCCGCCGCCTCCTCCTCCTCCTCCACCTCCTCCTCCTCCCTCCCCTACCCCCCTCCCCCGCCGCCACCGTCCGCCGGGAAGGAAGAAAGGAGCGCAGGAGGCGGAGGTAAGACCGGGCGCGGCGGCCCCGGCGGGCGCGGGGCTCCGCCTGGCCCCGGCCTCCAGACCTCGCCCGCGGAAACCGGAGCGGGGCCCGGAACGCCTGCCCCCGCCGCCCCACCCACCCCGTCCCGCGGCCGCCCGGACCCCCTCCCGGGACAGCCCCGCCGGCCCCGGACGCTCCTCGGGCATAGGCGCCGACCCTCCACCGGCCCCTCCACCGGCCCCTCCTCCACCGGACCTGCAGGCCCCTAGGTCCCCATCCTGTCCGCCCTGGACCCGGGACCAGGCCCAGCCTCCTCCCTCAGACCCGAGGGTCCAGACCCCAGCCTCCTCCCTCAGACCCGAGGGTCCAGACCCCAGCCTCCTCCCTCAGACCCGGAGTCCAGACCCCAGCCTCCTCCCTCAGACCCGGAGTCCAGACCCTAGCCTCCTCCCTCAGACCCGGAGTCCAGACACTAGCCTCCTCCCTCAGACTCAAGGGTCCAGATCCTAGCCTCCTCCTTCAGACCCGAGGATCCAGACCCCAGCCCTCCTCCCTCAGACCCGAGGGTCCAGACCCCAACCTCCTCCTTCAGACCTGGAGTCCACATTCCAGCCTCCTTCAGACTCGAGGGTCCAGACCCCAGCCTCCTTCAGACCCAAGGGTCTAGACCCCCAGGCTCCTCCCTCAGACCTAGGGGTCCAGACCCCACAGCCTCCTCTCTCAGACCCAGGGGTCCAGGCCCAGCCTCCTCCTTCAGACCCAGGAGTCTGAGCACTCCTTGTCCAGAGGCTCCTAGCTTTCAGCCTCCACCTGGGCCCCTTCGGCTGGTTTCCAGCCTCTCCCAGAGCATTGAACCTGGGACCCCAGAGCAAAAGCATTGGCTGACTTGATCTTCCTGTCTCCTCTTCTGTGTGTCCTGTTCTCTCCCTGTGTCTCTGCTTCCCTGCCTCTCCTGCCCCTGCACACCTCCCCCCATGTCCATACCACACTGCCTCTGGCTCCTTCCATGCTGCCCCTCTCTCCCACACCCCCTCTCCTGGATTCTTCCTGGCTTCCTGTCTCTGCCTCTGTCCCCTGCTGTCTCCAATCTTGCTCCACCTCTGCTTCTGGGCTTCACATCCCCCTTTCCTTCTGGGCCTCTGGCCATGCCCCTCTCCCCGACACCCCTGACCCCCTGTACCTGTGACCCCACCCCACCTCTCCCCTCTCCCTGACCCCCCTCCACCTCTGTCCTCACCCCACCTCTCCCCTCCCCAACCCCCAACACCTCTGCCCCTATGCCACCTCTCTCCCACACCCCTGACTCCCTCCACCTCCACCCCACCCCACCTCTCCCTCCTCCTGACCCGTCCACCTCTGTCCCCACCCATCTCTTCCCAACACCCCCTGACCCCCCTCCCCTGCAACCCCACCCCAACTTTCCCCTCCCCCTGACCCCCCTCCACCTCTGACCCCCCACTTCACCTCTCCCCTCCCCCATCCCTCCACCTCTGTCCCCATCCATCTCTCCCTGACACCCCGACTCCCCTCCCCCTGCGACCCCACCTCACCTCTCCCCTTCCCCTGACCCCCCTCCACCTCTGCCCCCCATCCCACGTCTCCCCGACCCCCTGACCCCGCCCGCCCCGCCCCCTGCAGGCATGGATCCGCAGCCCCCTCCGCCGGCCCAGGGCAGCCCTCCTCACCGCGGCCGGGGCCGGGGCCGGGGCCGAGGCCGGGGTCGGGGCCGGGGCCGGGGCCGGGGGGGTGCCGGGGCGGCCCGGGCGCCCCTGCCCTGCCCGACCTGCGGCCGCCTCTTCCGTTTCCCCTACTACCTCTCCCGGCACCGGCTGAGCCACTCGGGGCTGAGGCCACACGCCTGCCCACTGTGTCCCAAGGCCTTCCGCCGGCCGGCGCACCTGTCCCGCCACCTGCGCGGCCACGGCCCGCAACCGCCGCTGCGCTGCGCCGCCTGCCCGCGCACCTTCCCCGAGCCCGCGCAGCTGCGGCGCCACCTGGCGCAGGAGCACGCGGGCGGCGAGGCGGAGCCGGCGGCCAAGGCCGAGGCGGAGCCAGGCCCGGGGCCTCAGGACGACGCGGGCCCGGTGGATCCCGCGGCGGTGGCCGCCGATCCGGGCGCGGCCCCCGCGGCGCCCGGGCCCGACGAGGCGGAGGCCGGCGCGGCGGAACTGCGCGCCGAGCTGGCGCGGGCGGCCGGGAGGCAGGAGGAGAAGCAGGTGCTGCTGCAGGCCGATTGGACGCTGCTGTGCCTGCGCTGCCGCGAGGCCTTCGCCACCAAGGGCGAGCTCAAGGCGCACCCGTGTCTGCGCCCCGAGGGCGACCCCGAGGCCGACGGGGGGCCCCCGCCGCGCCCCAAGCGCCACCAGTGCCCCGTCTGCCTCAAGGCCTTCGCCAGGCCCTGGTCCCTGTCGCGCCACCGCCTGGTCCACTCCACCGACCGCCCCTTCGTGTGTCCAGACTGCGGCCTGGCCTTCCGCCTGGCCTCCTACCTCCGCCAGCACCGCCGCGTGCACGGCCCGCTTAGCCTGCTGGCGCCGCCGCCCGGCCAGGCCGCAGGCTCGCGGAACTCGGGGAAGGGGCCCGAGGCCGGCGAGGGCGCAGCCGGTGGCGCCGAGGGCGGCCCGGGCGCGCAGCCCGCAGGGGAGGCTGGCCCGGCCCGCGCGCCCGCCGGCGAGCCCCGCTTCTGGTGCCCCGAGTGCGGCAAGGGCTTCCGGCGCCGTGCGCACCTGCGGCAGCACGGCGTGACCCACTCGGGCGCACGCCCCTTCCAGTGCGTGCGCTGCCAGCGCGAGTTCAAGCGCCTGGCAGACCTGGCCCGCCACGCGCAGGTGCACGCGGGCGGCCCGGCCCCGCACCCCTGCCCGCGCTGCCCGCGCCGCTTCTCCCGCGCCTACAGCCTCCTGCGCCACCAGCGCTGCCACCGCGCGGAGCTGGAGCGGGCCGAGCTGGAGAGGGCGGCCGCACTGCAGGCCCAGGCCGCGTCCTCGCCGCTGCCGAAGCAGGAGGCCGAGGGGCCTCCCCTGATCCCCGCACACATCAAGGAAGAGCCGCCCTCCCCCGGGACCCCGCCTCAGTCTCCGCCCGTGCCCCCCGTCTTCCTTAGCGCCTCCTGCTTCGACAGCCAAGACCACTCAGCCTTCGAGATGGAGGAGGAGGAGGCGGACAGCAAGGCCCACCTGTGCGGCCTGGCCTCCTGACCTCCTCCGCTGACCCCTCAAGCCCTGGACACCACAGCGGGGCCACCTGGGCCCGCACCCTCCCAATTTCCCACCCCACACACCCCTGATGTGCATTAGCAACGGCTCTCCCCGGAGCAAGTCGAAGGCAAGATGTCTCAGAAAAGGAGGGGACAGACACTCGACCAGCAAGGTGCAGACCAGGGGGTTGCCCCAGCCTGCCCGTCCCCCGTGACACACACTGGACACGATCACCTTTTCCGAACTGCCAGGCCCTGGGGGTTCCCAGTGAGCACGGCTCTGCCTCCCCCATTCCTGTCTGTCTGTGAATAAACATGAGTTTGTGAACATTGAGAGTAGGGCTGTGTGTGATGTGGGGGCCTGTCTGCAGTGGGGTTGGGTAACTCAGAGTGGGAAGCTACGAATGTGTGGACATGAGGTGGAAAAGAAGGGAGAAGATGAGAAGGCAGCTCACCATGATGGCCAGACCTGCGGCCTCTTGCACACATCTACTCTGCCAACTCCCTCTTCCTCTGGCAGGCACAAACTATGGAAACTGAGGAAGAAGCCCAACTTGTTCCTCCCTGCAGGAGCTAGAATTCTATCACTTCTTTGCCCAATGGGACCTTTTTATTTATGGTCATAGAATGCTCTTGGAGTTTTGGTGTCCAGTATGGCATGGACCAGCCATATGTAGAATAAGTCAATTTAAAAGAACTCAAATGGAATAAAATTTAAAAGCTCAGTTCCTTATACTACATCAAGGGCCAGTGAGCAGAAACCATATGGAGAAGGGAGCAGTGGACAGAGGGGACACTCACCATGAAGGCTGGGAGATGTATGAAACTACAAATAACTCGGGATTCAAATCAATTTTTAAAAAATCCTCTGGTATGGGGCTGGGAAGGTGGCTCAGTGGTAGAGCACTTGCCTTGCATGCCTGAGGCCCTGGGTTCAATTCCCCAGCACCACATAAGCAAAAAGAAAAAAGCCGGAAGTGGCGCCGTGGCTCAAGTGGTAGAGCACTTGCCTTGAACTGAAGAGCTCAGGGACAGCGCCCAGGCCCACTGTTCAAGCCCCATGACCGACAAAAAAATAAATAAAAATAAAACCACACCAAAGGATTTTTTTGGGGGGGGTCCGATCATGGGGCCTGAACTCTGTGCCTGGGCGCTGTCCCTCAGCTCTTCCGCTCAAGGCTAGTGCTCTACCACTTGAGCCACGGCGCCACTTCCGGTTTTCTGGTGGTTTATTGGAGATAAGAGTCTCCTGGCCTTTCCTTCCTGGGCTGACTTTATTATTTTTTTTTTTTTGGTCGGTCGTGGGGCTTGAACTCTGGGCCTGGGTGCTGTCCCTCAGCTCTTCAGCTCAAGGCGAGCGCTCTACCACTTGAGCTACAGCGCCACTTCCAGTTTTCTGGTGGTTTATTGGAGATAGGAGTCTCATGGTCTCTCTTGCCCGGGCTGGCTTTGAACCGCAATCCTCAGATCTCAGCCTCCTGAGTAGCTAGGATTACAGGCGTGAGCCACCAGTGCCCAGCTCCTGGGCTGACTTTCACCTGCGATCCAGCATGTCTACATTCAAACCCCAGTATTAGCACTTCTCCTTATCACCTTCAGTACCTCTCCCTCTGATAAAACAATATCACCAAACAACCAAAGGTGATAGAAAACAGCCATATCTTATCAAAGACAAGAGGTCTGCCCAAGCACACCAAAACCAGTACACTACATAACCTTGAACTACAGTCCCAGATAACATACATAATAACCCATAAAAATACATCACAGATTTGCCTTTCCTTTGACTCTTGAATAACAAGAACTTAGCACTTAAACTCTTTCCTATAGCTCTAGTTGCTTCAGGAGACAGGAATAGCAAAACATTGGCACAAACAAATTAGGGTTATCAATTGAGACCGGTCCCAAAGCTCCAGATCCAAACAGAGGCTGAAACTAAACCTCGGTGTTGGGAAAACAGGGCTCTGAGCTCCTTTCAATACATCATAGACACGACCTGTCCAGACCCTTTGTGGCTCCCAATTACCATATGCAAATGAGAGGTGGGGCTCCATATCCAATGCTCTCACTTAACTCTCGGCATTTTATTTTATTTTATTATTTTTTTGGGTTGGGTCGTGGGGCCTGAACTCTGGGCCTGGGTGCTGTCCCTCAGCTCTTCAGCTCAAGGCTAGCGCTCTACCACTTGAGCCACAGTGCCACTTCCAGCCTTTTTTCTTTTTGGTTATGTGGTGCTGGGGAATCAAACCCAGGGCCTCATGCATGCAAGGCAAGCGCTCTACCACTGAGTCACCTTCCCAGCCCATGGGCATTTTATTTTAATTTTGTATTTTTGCTTTTGTTTTTGCCAGTCCTGGAGCTTGAACTCAGGCCCTGGGCACTGTCCCTGAGCTTCCTTTTGCTCAAGGCTAACACTCTATCACGTGAGCTACTGCACCACTTCCAGCTTTTTTCTGTGTATGTGGTACTGAGGAATCCAACACAGGGCTTCATGCATGCTAGGCAAGCGCTGTATCACTAAGCCACATTCCCAGCCCTGTCCTAGGCATTTTATATGATGCAGTACTCCAGTGCCACCTACCAAGGTCAGATACTTGGTCAGCACAAGGTCAAACACAAAACGCAGGGGCTGGGAAGGTGGCTCAGTGGTAGAGTGCTTGCCTAGCATGCATGAAGCCCTGGGTTCAATTCCTCAGCACCACATACACAGATAAAGCCAGAAGTGGTGCTGTGGTTCAAGTGGTAGAGTGCTAGCCTTGAGCAAAAGAAGCTCAGGGACAGTGCCCAGGCTCTGTAATTCAAGCCTCAGGACTGGGAGGGGACACACACACACACACACACACAACCACACAACCACAAACCCCATGGCCGGGGTTGGGGGGTTCTATAGCCCTGCTTATAGAAGGCCGGTGGTAGACAGGTCATTTGTATAATTTCAACTGTCATGAACACAACTTGTCCCTTTGTACTGAGTATTCTAGGGTATTATTAGATTTACAGAAAAATCAAACAGGGAGTATGGAGTTTCCATCATTCTCTTTTAAAAAATTATGAGCCAGGCGCTGGTGGCTCACACCTGTCATCCTAGCTACTCAGGAGGCTGAGATCTGAGGATCGAGGTTCAAAGCCAGCCAGGGCAGGAAAGTCCATGAGACTCTTATCTCCAATGAACCACCAGAAAACGGAAGTGGTGCTGTGGCTCAAATGGTAGAGCACTAGCCTTGAGCTGAAGAGCTGAGGGACAGCGCCTAGGCCTGGAGCTCAAGCCCCATGACCGACAAAAAAATAATATTATTTCAAAGCACCTCACAAATATCATTTCCTTCCTAACACATGTAGCTTATTGTTCTTGGGAAGACTGAAGTGTCAAGAAACGCACACATTTCATCCTCTTACTTGTGATGAATTGTGACAAATAGGTACAGCTGGTCAGCACAAAGCCTCTCACTGATTTGACCACTGGATTCTCTCTGGTTCCTGTAAGGTATATTTTTAACTAGGTAGGTTTCATTAGGTAGCCGATGAAGAGAACACTACCCGCTATTCAGGAAGGAAAAGAAGTTTATTTACTAGCCGGGCGCTGGTGGCTCACGCCTGTAATCCTAGCTACTCAGGAGGCTGAGATCTGAGGATCGCGGTTCAAAGCCAGCCCAGGCAGGAGAGACCGTGAGACTCCTATCTCCAATAAACCACCAGAAAACTGGAAGTGGCGCTGTAGCTCAAGTGGTAGAGCGCTCGCCTTGAGCTGAAGAGCTGAGGGACAGCGCCCAGGCCCAGAGTTCAAGCCCCACGACTGATCAAAAAACAAAAAAGAAATTTATTTACTGAACTGCTACCCCCACTATGCATGGTGGAGAGGCAGGGCTGAAAATGCTGAAAAGGAAAAGGGGGGGGGGGGAACGACCCACCCCTGGGCCAGAACTTATCTAGGCAGGGACAGGAAGAGGTGTGGCCACACTGGATCCAGATGTGACCTCAGGGTCTGGGACCCTCCTAAGGTCAGATGGGAGCCATGTGACCAGAGGTGGTCCAGGATGTGACTTAGCAGGAGGGGAAGGTGACTGCTTCCAGGTCTGCCAGTTACCTAGGTAACAGATACTGGCAGAAACTTAGCCAAGAGGTAGGGAGGTGTCTCTGTTCAGACCTTAATTCCAGCCTTTTGATAATTATGAATAAGGGCTAAGATTCTTTTTTTTTTTTTTTTTTGATCCAGTCCTGGGGCCTGAACTCTGGGCATGGGCACTGTCCCTCAAGGCTAGTGCTCTACCACTTGAGCCACAGCGCTACTTCCGGCTTTTTTCTTTATGTGGTGCTGAGGAATCGAACCCAGGGCTTCATGCATGCAAGGCAAGCGCTCTACCACTGAGCCAGCTTCCCAGCCCCATGGGCTAAGAGTCTCTCTGGCTATTTCCTGTTTGCAAGGGGCATCTACATTAGGGGTAAAAGGCTGAGATGTGGTCCCCTCTGGGAGAAGGCAGCAGTCAGCAGCTGTCACTTGGTGGCATGAATCCTCAGATGAAGTCTGTAGGAGGCAAGTCTTTTGGATGAAGTCTGCAGAAGTCTCATGAGGCATTGACGGACTGAAAAAAAAATACTAAAGAGCAAATAAATGGCCAGAGGAAGGACTTGGGCTGAAAATGTTGGTAGAAATGTCCCTAGCTACTTCTGACATCTGGTGACTAGGTAGAGGAGAAATCAGGTAACAAAGGCAAGAATGTAAATTCCTGTCCGGTTGAAAGGTAGACAGGTATGGACATTGGATGGGCAGGCTTCTTACTTCTATTGACCTCCCAGCTCTGGTTAATTTTGAAAGGGCAGGCACAAAGTGGCTGATGTGATATCATCTCCTCTTACTCCTCTCCATGGTCCCTTGTTCCCCAGACTGGCTGAGTCTAGGTGCTTGTTGCTGGGATGGCTTGTCCCAGTTGGTATTCAAGGAGGCTTGAACTCAAAGCCTGGGCACTGTCCCTGAGCACTTCTGCTCAAGGCTAGCACTGAACCACGTTGAGTTACAGTACCACTTCCAGTGTTTGGCTGGTTAGAATAAGAGTTTTGAGCCATGCTTCCAGCCTGGCTCTTTGCAGTTTAGTTGGGAGATGGAGTCTTAGAGATTTTTCAGCCCGGGCTGGCTTTGAACTGCAATCTTTGCCACAAAAAACACTTTGTTATTTCCAATTAAAGCTACAAGGAGATCAAGTAGAATAGATAGAGTTTACCTGGTTCTTATCAAGAATTGACCAACAAATATTCTGAAATGACAAAACTTGTTAGATGTGATGAGAATTTTAGCACAGATATAATATTGATTTCTTTCTGGCCTAACAGTGCTTAAGTTAACCAATGTTACAGAAAGAGCCTTAGCATTTGCAAATCCATAGCAATCTTTCACCAGGAAATCAGCTGCATGTGATGGAGCCAAGCAACACTCCAGGCTACTTTTACCATGGCGGAGGTAGTCAGGATGGTGTAGGTAGGAATGAGGCCTATCTTCCAGGTTGGAAGAGATGGACTGGATCTGGACTGCATGTAGACTGGCTGAAACTAAACTACGTATCCAAACTGAAAAAACTTCAGGAATCTCAGACCATTTAAGCCAAATAACTTGAATACAATGCCAGATAACAAGTTTACACAGACACTGACATATGCGTATAGGCATGCACACACAGAATCAAGTTGAGGTCAGTGCGAAATCGAGTTGGCACAAAATAGCAGCTGAACTCCCATGATGCCAAGATGGCGCATCCACCACATGGTCAATGCTAGAAAGAGCTAAAGATTTTGACAGTGAGGGTGCATTGCCACTTGGGACAGCAGTCTGCAGGTTCCTCCAAATACTAAACACAGACCTTCCCTCCCACCCAGCCGTACCACTCCTGGGCATCTACGCTAAGCATCACTAGCCAGGATATGACAAGGACACCTGCAGAAAAAGCCTGAAATGGCTTGTGGCTCAAGTGGTAGAGCACTCACCTTGAGCTGAAGAGTTGAGGGACAGCTCCTAGGCCCAGAGTTCAGGCCCCACAACCAACCAAAAAAAAAAAAAAAAAAGGTTAGATGTGTAGGAGAGTCAGTATGGTGAGTGAAGGAGAGCTGACCAGGCAGAAGTGGCATCCCGACTTCCCCCAGAGCCCTCTAGAGAGAAATGGCCAAGCCTCCAAAACCAAGTGTCCTCGGCTTCGGAGGTGACTGGCCTTTCGGCTAAAGGCCGTAGGAGCTCTCTGGCGTGGCGCCATGTCTGGACAGAGACTGAGCAACAGAGAAATGTGGAGAGTAGTTTCACTCACCAGAGTAGAGAATTGGTGTGGACATGGATGTGAAGGCCAGCAATGGTATTGGTGAAAAGTCTCGCGTGGTATCTCCAGGCAGTTCAGTTCAAAAACCCCATCTGAGTCTCAGCACCATATGTAAGGTATATCAACTAGGTAGGTTTCATTAGGTAGCTGATGAAGAGAAACACCACTCACTATTCTGGAAGGAAAAGAAGTTTATTTACTGAACTGCTGCCCCTGCCATGCATGGTGGAGAGGCATGGCTGAAAGGGAAAGGGGGGACAACCCACTCCTGGGCCAGACCTCAGACTGGGAGCCTTCCATCTGTGCCTCCAGAGTAGCTAGGATCACCCCTGTGCCCCCCCATGCCCATCTTACTGCTTGAGATGGGGTATCGCTGGCTTATTGCCCAGGTTGGCTTTGAACCACGGTCCTCCCAGACTCTGCCTCCAGAATACCCAGATTTGGTATTCCTTTTTTTTGACAGTCATGGGCTTGAACTCTGGGCGCTGTCTCTGAGATTTTATGCTCAAGGCGAGCACTCTACCACTTGAGCCACAGCGCCACTTCTAGTTTCCTAGTGGTTCATTGGAGTTAAGAGTCTTAGGGGCTTTCCTGCCTGGGCTGGCTTTGAACCACGATCCTCAGATCTCAGCCTCCTGAGTAGCTAGGATGACAGGCGTAAATGTGCTTGGCACCCATCACAGGCTCCCCTACACCCCCTTTTCTTAATGCTGGTTACTAACAGAAAAATAACTAATAAAGCTGATCCTAAAGGCAGAACTGAAAAGTGTGAGGGAGGAAGATGGGACATCATTGGGGTGTCTGGAGTGTTCTGAGCAGGAGACGGCCCTCTCCCACAGAGGAGCCAGACTCCAGAGAGGGAGAGGCCATCACCAGCCCCTCCCAGAGAACAGTCTGGAGTCCAGGCTGGGGGCCAGGTCCCACCTCCTCCAGAGCCCCTTATCTCACTACACCCAGCGCCGTGCCAGCCACTGACGCCTCCAAACACTTGCAACCCCTTGGGGTTCCTAGCCTCCTCCCCCCTCCCACGGCTGGGCTTGAGAGCTTGTCTCTCTCTAGCCAAGAGGATTTTTGGCCTCAGGAGACAAAGGGGTGAAGGGGCACGTAAAACGGACAGAGCCCACCCAGATCACTGGGGGAGGAGTGGGGATTGTGGAGAAAGTGCAGAGGCCAGAAAGGGAGCTGGTGGGGATGAGGGGAGAGGAAGAGCCACACCTGTGGTCCAGCACTTTGCCAGTTAATGGGAGCTGAATCTTGCAGAGTTTTCTGCCCAGAGCTGGCTTTGAACTGCGTGATCTTCCAGATTTCAGTCTCCTGAGTGGCTGGGATGACAGGCATGAGCCAGAACCCATGAGCCTCCCAACTTCCCAGGGCTAGTGGGACTCGAACTCACGATCACGATCTCGGCTAAAGGAGTCACCAACACTCAGTGAATAAGGCTGGGAATCAGGGCAGTGAAGACTAGCAGCCACGCTCTCCCAAGGCTGGGTCTTAAAGCTACACACAGGTGGACAGGTGGTGTGTACATGATAGCAAGCAGAAGCAGGACTAGCAGTAATTATACACGGCATTTAGTCAGTTAATCCAGCAAGACATCTCAGTGCCTAGGCAGGAGGTGGGGGCTGTGTACCCAGCTCTGAGGCCTGGAGATGAAGCAGCCTTCCTTTGAAGTTCAGATGCCTGGCTCAGTGGGGTGAGCTAAGAGGGCTCTGCTTTGGAGAAATGCAGATGCCATAGTCCTCAGAAAGCATTGATTAGCTCCACAAATGGCCAAGAGGTGAGACCAGCCACCCTCTGAAATGCAGATGCCTAGCCAGACATCCAGATGCCTAGCCAGAAATCCCGGTGCTTAATTCTCTACTCAAACCTTTATCTTTGAGATTTCCTTTCTTCTTCTTCTTTTTCTTGGTCGGTGGTGGGCCTGGGCACTGTCCCTCAGCTCTTCAGCTCAAAGCAAGCACTCTACCACTTGAGCCACAGCACCACTTCCCATTTTCTGGTGGTTTATTGGAGATAAGAGTCTCAAAGGGCTGGGAAGGTGGCTCAGTGGTAGAGTGGTTGTCCAACATGCATGAGGCCCTGGGTTCGATTCCTCAGCACCACATAAGCAGAAAAAGCCAGAAGTGGCACTGTGGCTCAAGTGGTAGAGCACTAGCCTTGAGCTGAAGAGCTGAGGGACAGTGCCCAGGCCCAGAGTTCAAGCCCCAATGACCAACAACAACAACAAAAAAGAATCTCACAGACTTTCCTGCCAGGCTGGCTTCAAATTGCGATTCTCAGATCTCAGCCTCCTGAGTAGCTAGGATTACAGGCATGAACCACCAGCAACTGGCATTGTTGGTTGTGGGGCCTGAACTCTGAGTCTGGGCACTGTTCCTCAGCTCTTCAGCTCAAGGTCAGTGCTCTACCACTTGAGCCACAGTGCTACTTCCGGTTTCCTGATTTTTTGGGGGGTGGGGGAGAGGGTATTAGAGATAAGAATCTTACAGACTTTCTGACCCGGCTGGCTTGAACAGCTTTTTATTGATTAAGAATAGGGCCAAACATTAGAGGCAGGACCTCTTTGTGGAGAAAAACTCCAGGTTAGTCCTTAAAAGGAAATTTCAAAAATAGGAGCTTGAGTAGGGGCTAGGAAGGTGGCTCAGTGGTAGAACGCTTGCCTTGCATGCATGAGGCCCTGGGTTCTATTCCTCAGCACCACATAAGCAGAAAAAGCCGCAAGTGGCATTGTGGCTCAAGTGGTAGAGTGCTAGCCTTGAGCTGAAGAGCTGTGGGACAGCGCCCAGGCCCAGAGTTCAGGCCCCACGACCGACAAGAGAAAAAAAATGTAAAAAAAAGTAGAGGGTTAAGCACCAGCATGGCTTGTATCACCTCTAGGACATTTAGGGAGGTAATCAATGCTTTCTAAAGCTATGACATCTGTATTTCTCCAAAGTAGAGCCCTTCTAGCTCACCCCACTGAGCCAGGCATCTGCACTTCAAAGGAAGGCTGCTTAATCTCCAGGGCTTGGAGCTGGGACACAGCTTCCCACCTCCTGCCTAGGCACAGGGATGTCTGCAGGAAATTGAGCTCAGCTGCCTTACTTTGCTTTGATGACTTAATGTCTTGGTTACTGGAATTGTAATGGCCTTTTGTTCTGCTTTTGTAACTTGCTTGTGGATTAGGAAACTGCCACTGACCACCAGGGAGTGTCCCCCCCAATCCCCCATGGATTTTTTTTTTCTGGTCATGGGGCTTGAACTCTGGGCTTGGGCGCTATCCCTCAGCTCTTTAGCTGAAGATGAGTGCTCTACAGCTTGAGCCACAGCACCACTTCCAGTTTTCTAGTGGTTTATTGGAGATAAGAATTTCATGGACTTTCCTGCCCGGGCTGGCTTTGAACTGTGATCCTCAGATCTCAGCCTCCTGAGTAGCTAGGATTACAGGTGTGAGCCACCAGCGCCTGACTTGAATCTTGCTTTTAAATACCCTGAGTTGTTTGACTGCAGGGCTGGTCTTCACTGTCTTGGTATAGTGGAGGTCAGTTGCCATAGTTAATAAATGATTCCTAGCCTGATTGACTGTTGGTGACTCTTTTTGCCCATCCTTGGTTCCAGTCCCACCAGCCCCAGGAAGTTGGGCTACTTCATCTGCCACTTGAGTCACAGCTCCACTTCTGGCTTCTTCTGTGTATGTGGTACTGAGGAATTGAACCCAGGGCTTCAGGCATGCTAAGCAAGCACTCTACTGTGAGCCACCTTCCCAGTCCATGGAGCTTCTCTTGTTACTCTAGTTTGGGCTGAGTCTCTGTTTGGCAACCTCCCCTTGACACACACCACCACCTGTTATCAGAGCCGGTGACTCACACCCATCATCCTAGCTACTCAGGAGCCTGAGATCTGAGGATTGGGATTCAAAGACAACACAGGAGAGGAAGTCCATAAGATTCTTATCTCCAACTAACCAGCAGAAAGCTGGAAAGGGAGCTGGGGCCCAAAGTGGGAGAGTACCAGCCTTAAGTGAAAAAGACCCGGGAGGGTATAAGATCCCAAATTCAAGCCCCAGTACCAGCACAATAACAAAAAGAAACAGAGAGCAGTTGGGAGCCATTGCTGGATCCTGCTCTGTGCCCTGCCCAGCTCAGGGCAGGCACCTGCAAAGCCTTTGGGGGACACAATCCATCCTTTGTGGCCCAGGCACCAATGATCCTGGGAGACTCAGCTGGCCCTGGCAGCACAAACCGTGTGTGGAGTTTGAATGGAAAGAGGAGAAGACAACAACCTGGGCGTGCTTCTGTCCCCAGCGCCTGGCTTACAACATCTACAAATAGCTCAGAGCCCAAGGGCGGGAGATACGCTGGGCTGGAGTTTGAGTCGCTGCTTAGCCGTTGACCTGCGGCAGGACACCGGGCAGAAGACTTAATCTCCACAAGTCTCTCTTTCCTCAACTATGAAGCTCAGCTAAGAATAGGGCCTGCCTCCTCCAGTGGACGGAAGGATTAACACGGGGGCTGGTAATGCACAGAGTTCTGCAAATACAAGATAGAGTTATTGCTAATCACACTGGATTTACTGAGTCATTACAAGCCCACTGCCTCTCCATTCATGCACACTTGCCGACATGGCAAGAGAACCCAGTGTGCCCCAGGTACCCCGAACTCTTCCCATGTGACCGGGGTGTTGGGTGAGTTGGGGTGAGGCAGGAGATAAGTCAGGAGTAGGTGCCAGCAGCAACGGTGGGATACGGGCCAGGTTCAGAGCGGCCAGGCCAAGATGAGCTGTGGTTTATGACTGAGCAGAACTATTAGAAAGCTGTTTACAAAATAAGCAGGCGAAAATAATATTGATGACGTCTTTAGCTCAGTCAGTACCATCGACTGATGCCCAGAAGTGTGAGGTTTGGTTTATTGGCTGTGAGACAGGCTCTCTCTCCATAGGTAAAGCAGGCTGGCCTTGAACTATCAGATCTGTTGTCCCAGCCTCAGGAGTACTGAGATTACAGGCATGTGTCACCATGACTGATGGTAGCTGTGTTCTATAAAGGCACCCGGGCCACCAAATTAGCCACTTCTGAAGTCCTGCCCCTAGGGAAGGAGAGGGTCAGGTTCCTGACTGACGGACCACATTTTCATCACCCAGTCAATACATAGCCTTGTTGATTGGTGTGTTTCTATTTAAAGACACATTTTTTCCCTCTCCTTTGGCAGTACTGGGAATTGAACTCAGCACCTCTTGATTAAGTGCTCTACTTAAGACACACACACACACACACACACACACAGAGCCCCTTTGCTTTTCGTTTGTTCCTCAGATAGAATTGCACAATTTTACCCATCTGGCCTTAGAACATGATCCTCCTATTTCCACTTCCCTTGTGGGCTGGGATTACATGCATGCACTACCAGAACCTTTAAAACATATGGTGCTGATTCACTGGCATTGAGCCCACGGTCTCACGCTGGGGGCTACAGTGAAGCCCTGAATGAGCTTAACCTAACATCCAGATTCTTCAGCTTGGGGTTTGGGGACCTCGAAGAGCATGTTAGCTCTCTACCCTGCTGATAAGCTATAAAGTTGCCAAATTAAAAAAAAAAAGAAAAAAGAAAAAAGCCAGGACTACTGACACGTAACCACCATTCAGGAGGGGATAACAGGCCATAAGGCCTGTGTAGGGGATCACCAAACCTGACCAAAAGTGAGCCAAAAGGGTAAGATCCTATCTGAAAAATAAACTATAGCAAAAAGAGTTGAGTGTGTGGCTCAAGTTGTAGAGTACCTCAAAGCTTAGAGTTCAAGTCCCAGTATTACAAAAGTGCTCTGGGTCTGAACTGTGATGAATCTCATTTTATACAGGAGAAACTGAGGCACGGGAGCAGTGGAACCCTACCCGATGGTCCACTGATCACTCAGCCTGCAGGAAAGGAAGTTGGGAGAGAGGGTCAGAAGAGGACCTGGGGGATGGGCAGACACTGGGGACAGGTGGGAAGGCCTGATGCTCGGGGCCCAACTTGAGAGAGGGGTGTGTGTGCTCGGGGCCGGCCACACCTGTGTGCCGAGGTCACTCCGGGTGACCCCACGGAGTAACACTGCTAAATGGGGAGGTGCAAAGCCTGCTGGATCACTGGTGAGCCTCTGGGGGAGGATGGCCACCTCGATCGGCTCCAGAGGCCCAGGTGGCAGCCTCCCTAGCCTGACCTTCAGCCCCGGGCCCCAGCCCATCCCACCCCGTACAGGAGCAGCTCAAGAGCTGCCCAGAGGCGCAGGGGCTCCGGACCTCATGGAGCTCTGGCTCTGGGGCCAACAGCTTGCCTCTCTGTGCCTCGGTTTCCTTGCGAGTCCCTGGGACTCAGGGCTTGTTAAAGAACTTCTGCAGCCCGACGTTGGTGGCTCACGCCTGTCATCTTAGCTACACAGGAGGCTGAGATCTGAGGATCACAGTTTGAAGCCAGCCCACACAGGAAAGACTGTGAGACTCTGATCTCCAATAAACCACCTGAAAACTGGAAGTGGTGCTGTGATTCAAGTGGTAGGGTGCTCGCCTTGAACTGAAGAGCTGAGGAACAGCACCCAGGCCCAGAGTTCAAGCCCCACGATCAACTAACTAACTATCTAAATAAATAAATATCAGTAATGGCCAGGCACCAGGGGCTCACACCTGTAATTCAGCCTGCCCAGTAGGCTGAGATCTGAGGGCCATGGTTTAAAGCAGCCCAGGGAGGAGAGCCCTGGAGACGCTTATCTCAGAATGACTTCAAATCTTGGTTCTCCTAGCCCCAGCCTCTTAGCAGCAAGGTTTACAGGGGTGAGCCACAGCGTCTGGCTCTGGTTAGGACATCCCAAAGCAGACACCAGTGTGTCATTTGCCTTAACATAGTCTGTGTTAACTGGGTGCCGGTGGCTCATGCTACTCAGGAGGCTGAGATCTAAGGATTGAGGTTTGAAGCCAACCAGGACAAGAAAGCCTGTGAGAATTCTATCTCCAATTAAATCGGCAAAAAGCTGAAAGTGGAGATATGGCTCAACTGATAGAAAGCTAGCCTTGATCAAAATAGCTACCTGGGAATGTAAGACCCTGAGTTTGACCCCCACAACTGGTGTGCATGTGCATGCATGTGCATGTGCATGTACACACACACACACACACACACACACACACAAATTGTGTGTCTCCCCCCAAGGAAACGAGGTCCCCCTGAATGTGGCTGGTGGTGGCACTGTTCGGTAGTGGCTCCGACATCGTGTCCTGTCTAGATTGTTTGGTAGTGGCTCTGCGCCCATCGGTGCTGTGTTCTGTGTTTCTACACATTTCCAGCTTTTCAAAAACTGTGCAGGGCTGGGAAGGTGGCTCAGTGGTAGAGTGCTTGGCTTGCACGCATGAGGCTCTGGGTTCAATTCCTCAGCACCACTTAAGCAGAAAAAGGCGGAAGTGGCGCTGTGGCTCAAGTGGTAGAGTGCTGGCCTTGAGCTGAAGAGCTGAGGGAGCGCCCAGGCCCAGAGTTCAGGCCCCACAACCGACAAAAAAAAAAAAGACCTATCCCAAAAACTGTGCAGGGAAATTCTCCCCGCATGGCCTTCACTGTCAAAGCTCCTGGGGGGTGATGCGGCATCCAGTGGAGCCTTCCAGAGCTTTCCAGTGCCGGCCACGGGTTATTAATAGCAGGCTGTAGTAGTAGTGGAAACTCGAGGCCGTGTTTGCGTGAGTCACGGCCCTGGCTCAGCCCACTCTGACATGGGCTGAGGTGGCCTGCCTCTCCGAGCCTCAGTTTCCTGCTCTGCATACTGGGAATACATCTGGACCCTTTGGGGGACTAGGAGTGTGGCCCCACCCCCTGTACCACGTCAGGGTCAGGCAGGGTTGGAGAACATGGAAATCTCCTCCAGGGAGAGGCACCCAGCTCCACAGCTCCCGGCTCTGGGCACAAAGGGAAGAGTGGAGCCCTGGGTCTGAGGGAGGAGGCCAGGGTATGGACCACTGAATCTAAGGGGGGAGATGGAGTCTGGACCCCTGGGTCTGAAGGAGGAGGCTAGAGTCTGGACTGCTGGTTCTGAGGATGGAGGCTGGGCCTGGACCCCTGGGTCTGAGGGTGGAGGCTGGAATCTGGACTGCTGGTTCTGAGGATGGAGGCTGGACCTGGACCCCTGGGGTTTGAGGGAGGAGGCTGGGGCCTAGACGCCTAGCTCTAAAGGAGAAGGCTGCCTTGTCCACTGGATCTGAGGGAGAAGGCTGGATTTTGGACTTCTGGGTCTGAGGGAGGAGGATGAGGTGTGGACCCCTGGTTCTGAGGGAAGAGGCTGGGTCTGGACCTCTGTGTCTGAGGGTGGAGGCTGGGGCCTGGACCCCTGTGGTCTGAGGGAGGAAGTTGGGGCCTGGACCCCTGGATCTAAAGGAGGAGGCCATCTTGACCACTGGAGCTGAGGGAGGAGGCTGGATTTTTAGACTCCTGGGTCTGAGGGAGGAGGATGGGGTCTGGGCCCCTGGGTCTGAGAGAAGAGGCTAGGTCTGGACCCCTAGGTCTGAGGGAAGAGGTTGGGGTCTGGACTCCTGGTCTGAGGGAGGAGGTTGGGGCCTGGACCCCTGGATCTAAAGGAGGAGGCTACCTTGACCACTGGATCTGAGGGAGGAGGCTGGACTTTAGACTCTTGGGTGTGAGGAAGTTCAGACATGGTGTTAAGGAGCTGGGGAGCTTGACCCTGACCTCTGGTGTTTCCTGTTCACCCCCTGTGGAGGAAGCCTGTCTGAGCTGAGCCGGGTGCCCCCTCCTGTCTTCCCAGTGAGGGCTTGAAGGGTCTCCCCCTCTTCTCGCTGCCCTCAGGCCTGGCCCTTGGGGGTTCACAACAAGTTTTGTCCCCTCTGTCCTGGGCCCAGTGCCCAGAGTCCAAGCTGGTCTAAGTTTGGAAGGGGGAGGGAGGGAGGCGGCGGGTCAGGGGGGTGAGGGCAGCTCGGGGGACGGGACGTCTCTGTCTCTGACCTGTCACACACACCTCTCCCTGAGAAAGGGAGGGACAAACTCAGAGGGACAGAACAAAGAGAGGGGCAGAGGCCCTGGCGGAGACCCTGGGAGAGCGAGCAGGGAGACACAGGGGCCGGACGGGGGGGGCCTCCCAGGGCTGGACTCCGGCAGAGTGAGGGGAGAAGGCAGAGGGACCAGACCAACGGACTGCGCAGGAGAAGAGCTCACTCAGACCCCAGCGGGAGAGAGAGGGTCGTGGCCAAAGAGACAAAGTTACAGAGAGAGAGAGAGGGATTCAGAGACAGACAGAGAGATTGAGGTAGCAAGAGAGGGACAGACAAAGACTGAGCAACAGAGAGACTGACAGACACAGTTTCAGAGAATGAGAGACACAGCCAGAGGCAGAGGCCAGGAGACAGAGAGATTGAGGTAGCAAGCGAGAAGCAGGAACAGAGGAGAGACTGAAACCCAGAAATCCCTGAGGAAGGAGAGAGGCTTCCAGAAGTTGCAGCGAGGAGAAAGGAGAATGAGAGAGAAGCAGGGAGATGGGTGGGACCCCAGCCGCGGCGTGCACCCAGGGGCCTCCAGAAAGGGAGAGACGAGCCCTGCCCGACACTGGGGCCAGGGAGACCCTGGGCGAGCGCCGGTGGGGTCGGGGTCCAGAGGGGCCGGCTGCAGTATGGGAAGCCGGGACAGGGGGGGCTGGCCCGCACGGGGCAGCCCTGAGATGGAGGTCAGGGCTCCGGAAACCTCAGAGGATGGGGACCCAGAGGTGAGAGGAGGGAGGAAGGACCAAGAAGACGGGGGGGGGGGGTGACGCAGAGGAACCCCAGACCCAGATGAGGGAGGACTCAGACACAGCAAGGCGGAAGGCCCCCCCCAAGGCAGTGCAAAGGCCCCACGGGATGCCCAGGAGGGACATGAGGGGGTGCAGGCCCAGTAGGGGCTGGGGGGCTTCTGGGTACCTCCCATGGCTGGGGAGGTCAGAGGCTCTGAGACAATGAACCCTTAACCCTGCCAGGACACAAAAACAGGTGGCCGTGAGTCCCATGAGTCACCGTGACTCACTCTCTCCTCTGGGGACAGTGACCACTGTCCCCGCTCCTACGGCTCAGCCTGGGGCCTCCCCCCCCCCCCCGACCCCAACTCACACGCTGTCCACCCCGTCCTCTCCCACAGGAGGACACAGCCGCGGCCCTCCAGCGCCTGGTGGAGCTGACAGCCCCCAGGGTGTCCCCGGTGAGGAGCCTTTGCATCCGGTACCGCCTTATCCGAAAGCTGGGCTCCGGCTCATACGGCCGCGTGCTGCTGGCGCAGCCTCGACACGGGGGTGAGTTCCTCCACGCAGGGCAGACACCAGGTGTCCACAAGGCAGGGCGAGCCGCAGGGAGCGCACCTCACAAAGCCCTTGCAGCTCTTCTAAGATCCTCAGGTGTCAGGAGGCTGAGAGCTGAGGATCACAGTTCAAAGCCAGCCCGGGCAGGAAAGTCTGTGAGATTCTTAGGAATCAGCCAAAATAAAACCAAAACACAGAGATGGAGCTGAGGATCCAGGGCTGGAGTACTAGCCTTGAGGGAAAAGGCTGAAGGAGAAAACCCAGGCCCTGAGTTCAAACCCCAGGACCTGCACAGAAAAGAAAAGACCAAAAGAAACATGGGTCACCCATACCCTTACGCCAGAGGAAAGGGAGCCCCACCAGAGTCCCGGGAGGAAATCACATAGCTAGCCTCAGGGGCCCAGCCGAGGAGTGCTCAGAGCCCCTCCTACCTGCACCCCCGCAGGCCCAGCTGTGGCACTCAAGCTCCTTCGTAGGGCCTCAGTCGCGAAAACCACCTTCCTGCGGGAGTTCTGCGTGGGCCGCTGTGTCTCCTCACATCCTGGCTTGCTGCAGACCCTGGGGGCACCACTGCAGACACCCCGATATTTTGCCTTTGCCCAGGAGTATGCACCCTATGGGGACCTCAGCAGGATGCTTCAGGAAAAGGTGAGGTGCCTGGGAGAGGAATGTGAGGATGACCCCCACTCTGTCCCCAGGTCTCATCCTAACCCCAGCACTGACCCCCCATCAGTGCCCAACCCACACCCACCCCAAGCCTCTAAACACCTCCCTGTGCTGTCTCGACACAGCCTGTGCCTCCATCCATACACCAGCCCATGGGGCAGGCCGTTGGATGGGCATCGTGACACTCGGGGTTCTAGTTGGCATTAGGGCCAGGAGTAGGGCTGCAAATGGGGTGGGGGTGGGAAGGGATGGGGTGCAGACGAGGGCAGTGACAGCAGAGGATGAGTAGGGTGGGTCCCCAGGTGGCCCTGAAGATGGGTGTTCAGAGGTAGCCTCTAGGAAAGACACCAGGTCAAGACGGAGTATAGGAGATTCTAGATCCTCTCGACTTTGAAGATTAGTGGGTGGGGTATTTTGGGGACTTTGTGTTGGAGATAGGATTATGGATAAATGGAGTGGAAGGAGGAAAGATAGATGGATGATTACATACATGCAGAATGGAAGGATGAATGTGTGGATAGATGGACAGATGAATGGATGGATGAAAAGATGGATCGATGATGAGTAGATGCAGGGGGTGAGTGGATGCACAGATGGATGGAGGATGAATAGATGATGGATTGGGTTGGGTGATAAACAGGTGATGGATGGATTGTTGGGTGGATGGATGGATGGTGGATGGATGGATAGATGGATGGATGGGTAGAGGGGTGGGGTGGATCGATGAGTAGGTGGATGGATGGTGGATGGATGGATAGGTAGATGGATGGATGGATGGTGGATGGATGGATGAATGGTTGAGTGGGTGGATAGATGGTGGATGGATGGGTAGATGGATGGATGGATGGATGGTGGATGGTGGATGGATGGATGGGTGGACGGATGGATGGGTAGATGGACGGATGGATGGATGGGTGGGTAGATGGATGGATGGATAGTGAGTGGATGAACAGATGGAAGGATGATCTGGATGGTCCATTTAGAAGAGATGGAAGAAATGCTCAGAGTTGAGGAACAGGGTCGCGGGGGGGGGGGGGGGGGGGGGAGGGGGGGAGGGGAGGGGGGAGGGGAGGGGAGAGGGGAGGGGAGGGGGGAGGGGTCATTGGAGGAATCTAGAGAAAAAGCGCTCCTGGCCGGCATTGGGGATCCAATGAGGAAAGCATCAGCAGTGCTTGGGGGTGCAGGCCCTGGGTGTTGATCTGAACAAGCCTGGGGTGTCTGGGGAAACTGAGGGGAGCCGTGAGCCCCGGTTCTGGACCCCCAAGTCCCAGGAGTCAGAATCTCTAGGAGTCCACAGCCTTTCTGGAAGGCGCTGAAGGAGCTGAGCCTGCCTGCCCTTCCTCCCACCCCCCCCCCCCCCCCATCTCCCAGGGCCTCCCGGAGCCGATGGTGAAGCGGGTGGCAGCCCAGCTGGCTGCAGCGCTGGACTTCCTCCATGGCCGGGGGCTGGTGCACGCGGATGTCAAACCTGACAACGTGCTGGTCTTTGACCCAGCCTGCAGCCGCGTGGCTCTGGGCGACCTAGGTCTGACCAGGCCAGAGGGCAGCCCCGCCCCGGCCCCACCCACGCCACTGCCCACCGCACCCCCTGAGCTCTGCCTGCTGCTGCCGCCAGACACACTGCCCCTGCGGCCCGCCGTGGATGCCTGGGCCCTGGGGGTGCTTCTCTTCTGCGCAGCCACGGCCTGCTTCCCGTGGGATGTGGCGCTGGCCCCTGACCCTGAGTTTGAGGCCTTTGCCCACTGGATGACCACCCTGCCCCGGCCCCCACAGCCGCCGCCCCCCTGGGACCAGTTCGCACCTCCGGCCTTGACCTTGTTCCAGGGGCTTCTGGATCTGGACCCTGAGACCAGAAGCCCCCCATTGGCCGTCCTGGAGGTCCTCGGGGATGACTGGGGATTGGAGGGGGGTGGAAGAGGACTTGGGGTCTTGGGGAATGAGTGCTACGAGGAGGAAGAAGAAGGAGGATCAAGCTTGGAGGAGTGGACGGAGGAAGAGGAGGAGGACAAGGACAAGGAGGACGAGGACAAGAAGGACGAGGACGAGGAGGAGGAGGAAGGCAGCGGTGGCAGGAGACTGAGCACAGGTCAGAACAGCCCTCAGCCAGGTGACTGAGACAGGCGCCCAGGACCAGGACCAGGGCCCCTCTCGAGCCTCAGAGCCACCTGGAAAGGGAGATGGCTGTTCCCAGGATGAGAGACAGGATACATTCCAGCTCCCCAGTGCAGGCTGGACCTAAGCAGACAAGCCTCCACAGTGAGGACTTGGAAGTCGGAGCCTCCAGTCCCTCCTAATGGCATCTTTCCTCAGGGACCCTTCTCCTCTCCATCCCCAAGGGTCCCTTTCTGCCCTACGGGGAGGCCAGATGCCCCTGTGGGCTCTGAGGGGTCACAACTCACCCCTGCAACTGCGGCAAAAAATCCCAACTTCAAGGGTCTCACATCATGCCGGCCTCTCCCTCTGCTTCTCTCATTTTCTGAATGTAACTCACATACACATGCACATTGTTGCTGGGCTAGCTGGTGTCTGCACACCTTGTACCCCCCCATCCGCTGCCCGTTCCCCCTCTCCTAGCCCCCACCCCAGCTCTGAAGCAACCCCAGTCCTCTGTGTCTTGTCTTCTGGGCAGCAGTGCACCTCCACGCTAGGCCTCCAGCACCCCTTAAAGAGCTGAGAATGAGGAAGTGCTTCTCCCATACCAGGACCTGGCTCTGTCTACACTGAGAAGCAACTTCACTAACTGGGCTGTGATAAGACCCCGGACTCAACAAAGGAGCTGATAGGGGGGTCATCGAGGGTGGAATAAATATCCTTTTTAAAAAAAAAAAATCTTGCAAATGTTTTGTATGGCTCTGGGCTGCAGCTCAGTGGCAAAGCGCTTGCCTAGCAAGAGCAAAGTCCTGAGTTCGATCTCCAGCACCGAAAAAGAAGACACACACACAAAACAGTTAACTAATGTTTCGTGCGGATGCTGGGCAGGTTAACATAGGGCAATTCAACATGATCTTCCTGCAACTTTTTGGTAAAAGTAAAATAATAGCAAAAATCTAAACATCAAAGTGTGTTTGAGGAATCGCGTCCCCAGAGGCTGGGGTATTTGGTGGAGCAGCCATCCCCAGTTGCTTGGCCACCTGCTGCCCCCATGTCCTGGGTTCTGAGGTCATCCTCACTGCATCCTTCTGGAATCTCGTTATATCATCCTGTCCTCAGGCCCAGCCCTGGCAACAGCCTGACAGCCCTCCCAGAACGCCTGAATGGATCTGTCCTCAGGGCAGTGCAGGGACCATGGGGTCCCTCCATCACCCGCCCAGGCTGCGGAAGCCCCAGAACTCATCTGGTAAATGGCAGGGGAGACATATCCAATGCACGTGCTGCCCACCGACTGCCCTGACTGACCAGTCTTGCGGCCCCAGAATGATGTTATAAATACCCAAGCAGGCTGGGAGCCAATGGCTCCTTGTCATCCCAGCTACTCAGGCAGCTGAGATCTGAGGATCATGGTTCAAAGCCAGCCCAGGCAGGAAAGACCATGAGACTCTTATCTCCAATGAACCACCAGAAAACCGGAACTGGCATTGTGGCTCAAGTGGTAGAGTGCTCATCTTCAGCTGATGAGCTGAGGGACAGAGTTCAAGCCCCATGACCCACAAAACAAACAAACAAATAAGTAAATAAATAAATATCCAAGCAGTCCTGGCAGAAAAGTGGTTCCCCACTTCTGAAGGGAAGTTGGACCCCTTGGTCTGAGGGAGGAGGCTGGGGCTGGACCCCCGGGTCTGAAGGAGGAGGGCTCAGCCCCCTGAATCCGGGGCACTTGCCTGACCACTGTCAGTTCTAGGATTCAACGCATGAGGTCGCTCAGCCCCTGGCGGGGGCAGAAGGGGCGTGGCTGGGGGTGGGGCCTTACGACCCCCAAGATGGGGCGGGCCTTGCCGCTGGCCCTGGCCTTGAGCTTGGGGCACTGACTGCAGCCTTCGCAGCTGCACTGGGTTAGGCGAACCTCAGAGAGGGCAAGGTCGGCTGCGCTGCGCCCAGGTCAGCAGTGGGGTAGAGCTGAATGGCCATGGAGGGCGGCACTTGAGCAAGGACAGAGAAAGCAGAGTCCTGGGCCTGTGGAGGCCTCATGGGCTGCACTGTGCAGCTGTGGGGTGCAGCAGTATCTGGGGATGATTACAGGACCCTAAGTGCTGTGAGCTGAACAGGGTTCCAGGGTGAGAGTGGGCTAGACCTGGACCCCTAGGTCTGAGGGAGGAGGCTGGGGTCTATACCCCTGGGTCTGAGGGAGGAGGCTGGGGTCTGCACCCCTGGGACTGAGGGAGGAGGCTGGGGCCTAGACCTCTGGGTCTGAGAAAGGAGACTGGGGTCTGCACCCCTTGGACTGAGGGAGGAGGCTGGGGTCTGGACCCCTGTGTCTGAGGGAGGAGGCTGGGGTCTGGAACCTGGGTCTGAGGGAGGAGGCTGAGTCTACATCCCTGGATCTGAGGGAGGAGGCTGGGGTCAGGGCCCTGGGTCTGAGAGAGGAGGCTGGGGCCTGGGCCCCTGGGTCTGAGAGAGGGGCAGCCTGCTGTGAGTGCTGGACCACAGACCTGCTAGTCCTGGGGCCCCACCAAAGTGGCGGCTTGAGCAGACCTTGGGCCCCAGGGCTCTGGAGAGCTTCACCCTCCCGGGGGCAGAGAGCACCTGTTGGTTCTTTGGGGGAGAGGCTGATGTCCACCCCAGCTCAAGTCTGTTTGCTTTGGAAACAAGGTGGGGGTGTCTCAAGTGGCCTGGTTCATCTTTCACCCTCAGGGTGGCAGGAGGGACCTTTCGCTTGACCTCACTCACACCAGCTACCGGTCTTCATCATTCCTGCAGGCCTCTTATCCAGAGGAACTCAGAGTCCCAATGGGAACTGGCAATAAGCCTCCAGCCTAGCCTGTCCCTCCCCCTCAGACCCAGGGGCTCCAGACCCCTCCCCACCTCCCTCAGACCCAGGGGTCCAGGCCTCAGCCTCCTCCCTCAGACCTGGGGGTCTGAGCCCCAGCCTCCTCTCTCAGGCCCAGGGTTCTAGGTCCCAGCCTCCTCCCTCAGACCTGGTGGTCTGAGCCACTCCACACCTCCCTCAGACCCAGGAGTTCATACTCCAACTCCAGCCTCCTCCCTCAGACCCAGAGGTTTAAGTCCCCTGCCCCTTCAGCCCTGCGCCAAGGCCTGGTGGGAGCCGAGTGCAGTGCTGCCCGTGTCTGGCGTTACAGCAATGCCAGGCAAAAGGCCGGAGGCTGGGCATGAGGAGGCGGAGGCTAGGGAGGACGGCGCTGAGGAGGGCCTGGGAGGCCTCACCCTGGAGGAGCTGCAGCAGGGCCAGGAGGCTGCCCTGGCGCTGGAGGACATGATGGCCCTGAGCGCACAGACCTTGGTCCACGCGGAGGCGGACCAGCTCTACCAGGAAGTGCGCCCCCTGGGCCAGGGCCGCTTCGGCCGCGTCCTGCTGGTCACGCACCGACAGAAAGGTATCAGGCCCTGGCCTGGCGGTGGGGTGCGGCTGGGGTGGGGGCCTGGTGGGAAGGAAAGTGAACCATGTCTGAGAAATATAGGGGATCAGAATCAGGCCTTACCTGTCCTGCTCCAATCTGCGAGCTCTGGGGAGTGCCTTTAATACCTGCACCCCAGCTGATTCTGTTGGCAATGTGAATTCCTACATGACTGTTTCCTTAGGGAGGCGCCTATGTAAAACAGGGGATCTTTGAACCCCAGCCTGTGATGGGGGGCCAGCCAGCCTGACCCTGGAGGAGCAGGGCAGCTGGCCCGCGCGACCCCAGACTCCCGGACAGTTCCCACTTTGTCCCTGTTGTCCCAGGCACAGCCCTGGCACTGAAGCGGCTCCCAAAGATGTCCACGTCGCTCCGCGGCTTCCTGTATGAGTTCTGCGTGGGCCTCTCGCTGGGCACACATCCTGCTATCATAGCCGCCTATGGCATTGGCATTGAGTCAGCTGACTCCTACAGCTTCCTGACGGAGCCTGTCCTGCATGGGGATCTCATCTCCTTCATCCAGCCAAAGGTGGGTAAGGAGGTGGGCATGGAATCTTGCTGGGGCTCACAGAAGTGCCCTGAACAGCGTGGACCCCGAGAATCACAGTCAGGGGTTGGGAAGGTGGTTCAGTGGTAGAGTGCTTGCCTTGCATGCATGAGGCCCTGGGTTCGATTCCTCAGCACCACATAAGCAGAAAAAGCTAGAAGTGGGGCTGAGGGTCAAGTGGTAGAGCACTAGTCTACAGTTGAAAAGCTGAGGGACAGAGCCCAGGCCCCACGACCGACAAAAAAAGAAAAAAAAAGAAAAGAAAGGAAAAGAAAAGAAAAGAAAAGAAAAGAAACCAAGAATCACAGTCACTGCGCCTGGCCTCACTGGACCTGACTCCAGTCCACCCCCCCACCCCCACCCCCCACCCCCGGTGGCAGGGCTCTCCCCACTGACCTCCTCTGCTCCCTCTGGGGCTGGGGGAGGGGAGGGCCGAGGGTCCCCTTGGGCGGCCCCGAGCAGCTGCAGGCCCTGACCCCTGACCTCTGACTCCTGACCCTGCAGGTGGGCCTCCTGCAGCCGGCCTCAGCTCAACGCTGTGCCGCCCAGCTGGCCTCTGCCTTGGAGCACATCCATGGCCAAGGCCTGGTGTACCGTGACCTCAAGCCGGAGAACGTGCTGGTGTGCGATGCCGCCTGCCGCCGCGTCAAACTCACTGACTTCGGCCACACTCGGCCCCGGGGGACGCTGCTGCGTCTCACAGGGGCCCCCATCCCCTACACGGCCCCTGAGCTCTGCGCCCCCACCCCGCTCCCTGAGGGGCTGCCCATCCAGCCCTCCCTGGATGCCTGGGCGCTGGGCGTTCTGGTCTTCTGCCTCCTCACCGGCTACTTCCCCTGGGACCAGCCCCTGGCCGAGGCCGACCCCTTCTACGAGGACTTCCTGGCGTGGCGGGCCTCAGGCCAGCCCCAAGACCGGCCGCAGCCGTGGTTTGGCCTGGCGCCTGCTGCAGATGCTCTCCTGTGGGGGCTGTTGGACCCCCACCCCCGGAAGAGGAGCCCTGTGGGATCTGTGGAGGCCTACCTGGGGCAGCCCTGGCGGTGGCCAGAGGGAAAGGCTGAGGGGCTGGAGGAGGCTGGGAACTGAGGAGGCCACAGCCTCTCCCCACTCCCCGTCTTTCTTCTGCCCCCATCCTCCACACTGCTGCCCTCCCTGGGTCTTGGCAGGCCTCAGGCCTCCCTGTGTCCCATGGTGCAAGGCCTGGTCTACAGTGGGCAGCCGGGAAGGCTTAGGCAGTTAGTGACCCCGTCTGGGGTAGCACTGCCTCCGCTGCAGGCCCCTCAATGCTAGGTGCTGCCCTCCAGCCCTCCTCCTCCAGCCCTGCCCCCCTGTAGGGCTTCATGGCTGCCCATCTCCCTCGGCCTTGCGCCTCTGCTTTGCCCACTGTGCTCTCTGCAAATAAAACCCATCTGGTGTGTGGCTGTGGGTTTGTTGGCTGGGGAAAGATTAGGGGAGAGAGATCAGAGCTGTGTGTGTGTGTGTGTGTGTGTGTGTGTGTGTGTGTGTGTGTATGCATGCACGCGTGTACAGGAGACCTTGAATCTGTGCGCGTGCCCAGGGCACACAGCGCACTTGGGGCTGGGTGGGGAAGGTCAGGCAAGGTGCCTGGCTCAGGCGCCCTCCCCTCCCCTCCCCTTCTCCATGCCTTCCCTGGCCTAGCCCCGTCTGGCAGCCACCTTGTTTGCAAACACTCTCTCTTCCTCTCCGTGCCCTGCTTGGCCCGGGGCAGGAGCCAGGCTACAACTCAGGGCTGGATCAGGTGCCCCCCTCTGCCCGGCAAGCACCCACATGGCCTGCCCTCCAAGGACCCTTTGTGCCTAGGTTCCAGCCACAGCAGCTGGGATACTGTCCTGGCCGGACGGGTGTTGGGGGGGGGGGAACCTTCCTGGAGCAGGAGGTGTTTGGAAAGTGGGGGATATAGCCGCCACCTCCCCATGGGTCTGAATGTGTCCTCGGGAGGTGGCCGGTGGCCGGGATGGCCGAGGGTGGGGTGGGGCCAGGGCTGCGGGGCAGGGCGCTGTGCTGTGTTAATTAGTGATGACAGCTGAGGATGGTGGTAGTGATGGCACACCCCCCCTCTCCCCCCCCCTCCCCGCCACTAAGCAAGGCCTGGCTGGCAGCAGTGTGCAGCTAGTCAGTTCCCAGGGTCTCCTCTCTGCTCATGGACCCCACTCTGGCCGTTGCTGGCAGACAGGGCAGAGGGGCAGGGCAGCTCATCTGGGCACCTCCACAAATTCGCGTGGGGGTTGTTCCGGTCTGTGAACCTGAAGCCCTCTGGCCCTGACTCAATGTTTGTTGCTCTTGCTGCTAAACAGCAGGGGACACCCCTCCACCGCACCCCCCCCCAGAGTGGCAGAAGTGAAGGTGTGAGAGTATGTGTGGGAGGGAGAGCTGGGGTGTGCATCTGTGTGCACATGCACATGCATGTTTGTGTGTGTGTGCATGCAAATTGTGAATGGTGTCCTGGCTGGTGTTTGCACTGCTGAGCTTGCTAGGTCTACCCAGCTACTGTTCTGGGTGCTGCAAACCGGTGGGCAAAGACACAGCTCAGCTGTCCTGGGCCCCGTGGGAGGTGGCCAGGCCCAGGGCCAGGGAATGGGCTGGACGCCCGTCCTGGCTGTAGGCCCTGGGGCCAGATGTTTGGGCTTAGCCGCCTGGCCAGGCGGGGATCGAGTGACTGGACGATTAGGCACGGATGGTTGGGGCTGGCGGAAGGCAGCCGGGGTGGGGGGGATGGAAGGCCCAGCCTCCCACAGTCCCCCACCTCACCCCGGGCCTGCAGAGTGCGGCTGCCTGAACCCTAAGCTGGGCTTGTGGGAACTTTGGCAGGGAAGTGAGCCAGAGCCAGACTCGTCTGTTCCCGTGTGGAAAGGGAAAAGCTTGTCTTGTAAGCTTAGGTGCAGCCCTGTGATGTCCTGATGAACTGGGACAGGAAGGGGAGGGTGTCCTGCACACACTGCACCCTGCATCTCCACCCAAGCCGACCAGTTCAAGGAAGACCATTCGCCCATCTACCAAGACCCCCCCAGAATTACCCAGCTCTCTGTCCCACAAGTAACTGGATCCAGCTGGCCTTTGCGCCAACCTCTGTCGCCTTCGGTGACCTCTGAGCCACACTCTGGCTGAGAAGAGGATGTGGCGGCAGCGATTCCTGTGAGAGGCGGCAGGAGCCAGATCTGGGTGGGGACTCTTCTTGTCACCCTCCAATTTATAGACCGGCACACAAGATCAGAGATGCAAAGGGGCGTCCTCAAGGCCACTCAGAGGGACAGGAAGTTGTGCAAGTCTTTCATTGGAACCCTAAAACAAGATCCAAGTAGGAAAATGTCTGTCTCGTTCTGGGATCAAGTCTCAGCCCTGCTGTGGGACTGCAGGCCCGTGCCTGTCCTCTCAGAGCCTGAGTCCCTTCTAAAATGGGGATCAAAGCCCCTCTCTCGCAGGGCTGGACAGAGCATATCAGGAATCTGCATGGCCGTGGACATGGAGAAGCACACTCAGAGGCACTCTGGCTAAGTGTGCACATGGCCTTCCACACCCACTCATTCTACCCTCACAGTCACCCTGAGGGGCCTGGTCCAATTTTACAGAGGAGAATATTGAGGTTCACGGACAGGAGGAAAATTAGCAGCTTCCCCCCTGCTAGACCTGGCCTGGACAGGGCTTGAGGCCAGCGGCTGTCCCACGGGAGTGTGTCTGTTCCCAGCAGACAGGGCTGGCTGCCCACCATGAGCCCTGTGTGCCCTGGGACCCCGCAGCCCTACCCCCCTCTGCACCGTGGTGTTCAGGTCCATAAAACAGGACAGTAGATCGTTCTTGAAGCTGACCACAAGGCCAGGCACTCCCTAAGTCCACTCAAAGACTTGCTTACCATCCAGCCGTTGCCACAGCCCCAAGAGGAATCAGCTATTATTACCCCTTTTATAGGCAGGGGATGTGGACTGAGGGGCGCAGGGACTGGCTCCCACCCATCCTAGCCAGGCTGAACCTGGCCTCATCCCCATCTGCTGCGCTGTGGAAGCAGAACCGTCCCCAGCAGGTGCTGATGAAGATGGGTGACACAGAGCCTGACCCTGAAGCTCCCACAGATAGACAGGTGTCATGGTGGTAGGGAGGGGGGGTGCCGCTCACTCCAAGATGCCCGCGAAGCCAGGCAAGGCGGCATGCACCTGTGCTCTCAACACTTGGGAAGCCGAGGCAGTAGGATCGCAAGTTCATAGCCAGACTGGGGCACAGACTGAAATCTCTCCTCCCCTGATGTCACTGGGAGCTCCCCATCACAATCGTCATCATGATTCCCATCAGCACAGCCACCTTCATCACAGTCACCGTGTGAGCCACCATAGTGTCATCTGCTAATCATCACCACCAGCTTCATTACCACCTTTACCGACACCATCACCGCCATCAGGATCATCATTTCACATCACCGTCACGATCATGCATGGCACTGGCAGTGTGCATGAATCAAGATCAATCTGATTCTCTCTCCAGAGCCCACCTAGGCCACCAGAAACATCCTTCACTCTTGTTTGTAATTGAATGCTTTTTTTTTTTTTTTTTCTTGAGGAGACCTGAAGCCTCCAAGTTCTGGAGTGCTCACACGTCTCCCCTCAGAGGCCTCTCCTCCTCAGGAGTGGTGACAGGGGGCCCAGGGGTGCTGGGAGGCTGTGTCACCTCCGCCAACCTCTTTACAGCCTCCCCCAGCTGCCCCAGACCCTGGGCAGCCTCTACCAGCTGGACCAGGCCCAGCCCCAAGGCCTGGCGCTCCTGCCGGTCCTGTTCCAGAGCCCAGGTCAGCCTCTGCAGCTGCCCCCCCACCTCCCGCACCGCAGCCACCAGCTCTGCCAAGGCAGGGGGCTCACAAGCCATGACCCTGACAGGGGGTGCAGGGGCCACACAGGGACCAAGAGGACCCGGGCTCAGACCCACGGTTATCTGTTCAGGGGAGTCCAAGGGCTGGGCTGAGGGGGCTGGGTGGGGACCCGAAATCACAGTGGGGTCAGAGGCCGAGTGGAAACTCTGGGTGGGAGGATGGCTTGATCTAGGAGCCTGGCTCCTGTACTGTTTTGGGTTTTCAGGAGATGTGGGGTCTGCACTGGAGGCTGCAGAGGACTCAGAGAGGCTGGGCTCAGCAGCTACCCAGGCCTCAGGGCTTGTCCTCTGAGACACAGGGTTGGGAGGGGACCCCGTAGATGGCATCAATGAGGTGTGCAAGCTAGGTGGGGCCCTCAGAGGTGGGGTGGCAGAGGAAGGTTCTGTCCTCAGGGGGGCTGGGAGGGAATTACTGGTGGCCACAAGAGTTGGGGTGGGGCCTGGAGTACTGGTAGAGGGCGTGGTGGGGGATGGCTGAGGGCTGGTGTTGGGGTGGAGGGTCGTGGTGTAGGGGCTGGTGTTGGAGTGGGTGGTCGTGGGGTGAGGGGTTGTGGAGGGGTGAGGGGTTGTGGAGGGGTGGGTGGTCGTGGGGTGAGGGGTCGTGGAGGGGTGGGTGGTCGTGGGGTGAGGGGTCGTGGAGGGGTGGGTAGTCGTGTGATTAGGAGTGGTAGAAGGATGAGGGGCTGTGGTTGGGTGGGCGGTCCTGGGATCTGGAGTCGTGGTGAGGTTGGGGGTAGTGAGGGTTGGGCTGGAGGAGAGGTCTGGGGATCCAGAAGGTTCTGAGACCGCAGTGGGGGGGTGTGGCGTGTCAGACCCCGGGGGCAGCTCGGGGGTAGGGAAAGAGGGCATCTCCGGGGACAGTGCAGGGGCATGGGAGGCCGGCGGGGTGGAGGGGCGCCCCGGGGCCAGCGCCGGAAGCCCCCCGGAGTCGGGGGTGGGCAAGGCCAGGCCAGGCCGCGCCGGGAAGGACAGGCCGGCGGCGGACGAGGCGTCGGGGGGATCCCCAGTCACCTCCTGCTTTTCGGTCGAGCTGGGGAGGAGTCGTGGCGTGGAACCCGAGGTCAGCGGTGGGCTGGAGGGTCGCAGCCAGCCGGAGGAGGGCGTCGGGGTCGGGGTCGGGGTAGGGGCCGGGGTCGGGGCCGTGGCCGGGGCCACTGTCCGGGCAGTGTTGCGCTGCCGCTCCCGCGGGGAACCTGGAAGGGCACAGGACCCGGTTCCGTGGTCAGCCTGTCCCGCCCACCAGGAACCCACCAATGGGCAGCCAGCCTGCCCTCCAGAAGCCCACCAGTGGGAAGACGCGGGCGTCGGTGACGTCAGGAGTCGCCGGCAGACGTGTCCCGCCCCCAGTTTCCCGCCTCACCGGCGCTCGGGCGCCCCCTGGCGGCCGCTGCCCGGAAGGCGCGAACATAGGCGAGAGCAGAGCCAGAACAGTGGACCCAGAGAAGAGGGCGGCGAGGGGCCAGGGGTCTCAGGCATGGGGGAGGCACTTCGGGGTGCAGAAACAGCAGAGGGTCGGTTTTAGGGCGATGCAGGAGGGGGTGATTTAAGTCCCACTTTTGCCTGCTGGGCGTAGGACCCCGGTCCCATCTGAGGAGATGCAGGGACAGCTGTGCGCTGTTACGACCCAGGAATCGAAGCCAGCGCTGGCTTCTCTCCTTCTGGGGTTATGCTTACAGAGCCTTACGCTGGACAGCCATGCCTGGGTGCCTGGAAGTCCTCCCTCCCATTTTTTACACAAGGGTCTTGCTAAGACAGTTCCCCATACTACACACAAGGCAGAGTAAGTAAGGTTCAAGAACCCAGGCAGGCAGGGCGCCAGAGGCTCACACCAGTAATCCGAGCCGGTCTGAAGCCAGCCTGGGAAGGAAAGTGCACGAAACTCCGATCTCTAAGTAGCCAGCAAAAAGCCAGTAAAGCTGTGGTTCGACTAGTAGAGCGCCAGCCTTGAGGGGTAAAGCTAAGGGATAGTGCCCAGGCCTTGAGTTGAAGTGCCAGGACCAGCACAAATGTATGGAGGTGGAGAGGGAAGATGAGAAGAGGACCAGGACGGGTGTCAGGGCCGCTCAGGAGCCCAGGGTTCCAGGGACTCCCACAGACTCCCTGACTGGCGGGGAGGAAGGCCTGAGCTCCTGGTCCAGCGCCCTCACCTGTGTGTGGTGGGCGCCGTACTGCTGGGGATGGGGCTCTGGGGTGCTGGAGGGTGCCCCAGGAAAGAGTGCGTCCAGGCCCCACTGCTGTGGTGGTCTCTTTGCCCAGGTCCTCTCCTGAGGTGGGGTCCCAGGTCCAGGGGGGGTAATCGTGGTCATCTGTGTAACCTTGGGAGAACAGGGCAGCCATTGACCGGCTCCTGACCTCCTGAGGGATCCGGAGCCCCTGCCGGGCCCCGCCCCTTCCAGTCCGTCCTGCCCACTGGCTCCGCCCACTGGTCCCAGTCCCACCTGCCACCAGCCCCGTCCCACCCCTGCAGGCCCCACCCACCCTCCACTGGCCCCACCCTCTGCCGGCTGCCACACCCAGTCGGTCACGCCCCCCCAGCCAGCCCGCGGATCCCCCCCATACCGGTGCAGGTGAGCCCCACGTCTTCCTCGTGGTCGCAGTTGTGAGTGCCCCACGGCCCAGAAAGGCATTCGATCAGCGACGTCTCACTGCCCTTACAGCCCAGGTCGTCCAGCCAGATAGGCCCCGATCCCGGCCCGTAGTGGGTTTTACCCACCCGAGGCCGGACATTTCCGCAGCCCAGTTCCCGGCAGACCACGTCCGCGTCGCGTAGGTCCCAGCTGTCATCGCACACGGTCCCCCAGCGCCCGGCGTGCCACACCTCCAGCCGGCCTGCGCACCTGCTGGGCCCATCGGCCAGACGAAGCCGGAAAGGGCCTGGGGGTGGAAGGCTTGTGGGTCAGGAAGGGGGGCAGCCTCCCCGCACTCCCACCTCTTCCCTGCCACTCACCTGACTCCCCGGGGGCACTAGTGAGGGAGGGGGAGAGGTCGCTGGGTGATTCTGAAGATCTTTCCGGAGTCTGGGCAGAGGGCTCCAGGGAGGCCCCCTCCCCAGGGGCCAGTCTGTGGGGAGTCGCCGGGGTTAGCCTTTCGGAGGGCTCCGAGGTTGGCTCTGGGAAGGCCGTGGTGGTGCGGGGTGTGGCGGTCTGCGAGGTTGGCTCTGGGGGACTCTGGGTGCCTCTGGTGCGTTTTGTGATTGGCACCCTGGGGGGCTGAGGTGTCGGTCTCTTGGCATGTTTAGTCACCCACTTCCTGGTACTCTTGGGTGTTTTCCCTGGTGCCTTAGTGGTGGTTTTCTCCAGTTCACGGGGGGTCACACTGGCAGAGGGCTTGGTGGCCAGGTCTCCTGGAAGCCACGCATCCTGATCCCGCCCCGGCCCAGGGAGCCAACTCCAGCTGAAGGGGTCTGAGATGGTGTCCAGGCCAGGGGTCCCTGGGGGAGAGGGCGAGGGGAGGAAGGAGAAAAGGCATCACCAGACACGGTGGTGAGATCGGATGTCACCCAGGGCCCTCTGCCTCAGCCAGTCCCCAAATTCCCATTTAGTTGTTAACTCTTCACTAGTTCATATCTCACATCTCTTATGGTGTAGGCCTGTAATCCCAGCTCCTCAGGAGGCTGAGATCTGAGGATCTGAGGTTAAAGCCAGCCTAGGCAGACTTCATCTCCAATTAGCAAGCAAAAAACTGCAAGTGGAAGCTGGGCACCAGTGGCTCACGCCTGTAATCCTAGCTACTCAGGAGGCTGAGATCTGAGGATCGAGGTTTAAAGCCAGCCCTGGCAGGAAAGTCTGGGAGACTCTTATCTCCAATAAACCACTAGAAAACTGGAAGTGGTGCTATGGCTCAAGCAGTAGAGTGCTTGCCTTGAGCTGAACAGCATAGGGACAGCTCCCAGGCCCAGAGTTCAAGCCCCATGACCGACAAAACAAAAAACAAAAAAAATCCTGCAAGTGGAGATGTGTCTCCAGCCAGCCAGCCTTGAGCAAAAGAGTTCAGGGACAGGGACAGACCCTGAGTTTAAACCCCAGTTCTAGGACCAAAAAGAAAGATGTAAAACAATAAATGAGGAAGTAAATAAATACCAAATATCTGAACCTAGTGTCACCAACCGAAACTTTCTTTTTTTGTTTTGCCAATCCTGGGGCTTGAACTCTGGGCCTGAGCACTGTCCCTGAGCCTCTTTTTGTTCAAGGCGAGCACTCTACCACTTGAGCCAAAGCTCCATTTCCAGCTTTTTTGAGTAGTTAATTGGAGATAAGAGTCTCACAGATTTTCCTGCCTAGGCTGGCCTTGAACCACGATCCTCATATCTCAGCCACCTGAGTAGCTAGGATTCCAGGCATGAGCCACCAGTACCTGGCCCAACAAGAACTTTCTATATAGTTAGATTGCGGCACCTGTGTGAAAACTGGCTGGGACTTAGGAGGCACCAACGAACTCCTGTCCCATCTCCAGGAAGCCCTCCGGGCATGGCCAGATGGCTGGGGGTCCTCACCTACGCAGGTGACCCCAACATCCTCATTGTGAGCGCAGTTGTGCTTTCCCCAGGGAGCCGTGGGGCAGTCGGACAGCGAAGCCTCTGTCCCTACGCAGGCCACATCATCCAGCCAGATGGGGCCTGCACCCCAGCCGAAGCGGCCTGCCGTGGGGTCTGGCTGCCGAGGGCCCTCACACCCCAGCTCCCGGCAGACCACGGCTGCATCCCGCAAGTCCCAACTGTCATCACACACAGTCCCCCAGCGCCCGTTGTGCCACACCTCCAGCCGGCCGGAGCACCTGCTGGGCCCGGCCACCAGACGCACCTGTGGGGCACCTGGGAGAGAGAAGAGGCAAAGATCAAAGGCTGGGACTCCACCCAGCCTCACTCTTCCTTCTGCCCACTCTCCTTTCCATCTCAGCTCTCCTTCCTTCTGTCCTCCCTCCCTCCCGTAATCCTAGCTACTATGGAGGCTGAGATCTGAGGATCAAGGTTTGAAGCCAGCTGGGGCAGGAAAGTCACTTTTTTTTTTTCTGCCAGTCCTGGAGCTTGAACTCAGGGCCTGGGCGCTGTCCCTGAGCCTCTTTTGCTCAAGGCTAGCGCTCTACCTCTTGAGCCACAGCACCACTTCCAGCTTTTTCTGTGTATGTGGTACTGAGGAATGGAACCCAGGGCTTCATGCATGCTAGGTGAACACTTTACTGTTAAGCCACATTCCCCGCCCACTATCTTTTTTTTTTTCACTCAAGTCTAGTGCTTTGTCATTTGAACCACAGTTCTACTTCATGAGCACTTGTACTCAAGGCTACTGCTCTACCACTTGAGCCACAGCTCCACTTACAGCTTTTTGGTGGTTAATTATAGACAAGAGTCTCATATTGCTGGGCGCTGGTGGCCCATGCCTATAATCTTAGCTACTCAGGAGGCTGAATCTGAGGATCAAGGTTCAAAGCCAGCCCAGGCAGGAAAGTCCATGAGACTCTTTTTTTTTTTTTTTGGTCTGTCATAGGGCTTGAACTCTGGGCCTCTGCTCAAGGCTAGCGCTTTACCACTTAAGCTACAGTGCCACTTCTGGTTTTCTGGTGGTTTATTGGAGATAAGAGCTCTGTCATGTCTTTCCACAAAGCCGGGCTGAAGTCTCAAATCTTGCTCTGGTGCTCCTGCCCCTCCCCACTGACTGTGCCTCGGTCTCCCTGCCCTACCCCACGGGGGTTCATCTGCTTAGTGAGGTGGAGTGAGTGGCCGGAGTGAGAGCCCTGGAGAGTCTGGGTTATGCACAGCTGATGAGTGCGGGCTTCAGACCAGAGCGGCACTCTCAGAGCAGCAAACCCATCATGGCCTGAGTTCCACTCCCTACCTTTGCCAGAGCCCCTCCTTTGCAGGGCTGTCACCTCTGGGGACAGGGAGGGACCAGACTCACCTGCTTCTGGCCCGGGTTCCAGAGGGACTGTGGGAGAGGCCGGAGGAGGGGTGCTGCCCGCTGAGCCTGGAGTCGGTGTGACCAAAGGAGGTCGGGGCAGTGCCTCCCTGGGCGCTGAGCCATTGCTGCCCGCAGCAGGGGCTGTGGGGGGCACGAAGCCAAGGGGCATACCTGGGGTGGGGAAACAAAGATGGCTTCCACCCTGTCCCCTGACACAGCCTGAGTCTCCCATACCCTGGCAGGTGGGCAGGAGAGAGGAATAAAGCCAGGGGAAGGTGGGAAGGTGGAGGGCCAGAGGCTGACTTCTGCCTGGATACAGGAGGCCAGGCAGAGGGCTGAGCCTGCACCTGTGTGGGGCTGCCGTTTGGGGTTGGGTCATTCTCCACCGGCCCTATTTGAGCAGGAGCACACTGTGGAGTGGTGTCCCTGCCTGCTGCACCCATAAAAATGCCTCCAGCCAGGTACTAGCGGCTCACACCTGTCATCCTAGCCACTTGGGAGGCTGAGCTCCTCCTCTTGGCCCCTTGTGCCCCCTCACCATCACACACAGCACCCGCGTCCTCACGATGGTGGCAGTCATGCTGGCCCCAGGGCCTGGCTGGGCAGAATCTCAAGGCCGTCTCGTTTCCCCGACACCGGAGGTCATCCAGGACAATGGGGCCCGTGCCCTCCCCAAAGAAGGCGCCCCCGGGGGCAGCCAGCGCAGCCCCGCAGCCCAGCTCCCGGCAGGCCACCGCAGCATCCCGCAGGTCCCAGCCGTCGTCACACACGGAGCCCCAGTGCCCGCCGTGCCACACTTCCAGGCGGCCTGCGCAGCCGTGGGGGCCATCGGCCAGACGCAGCCGGGGCGCGGGGCCTGCAGAGATGGGGAGGGAGGACAGGGAGACTCTGGAGGAACGGGTGGGTGAGCAGAGGGAGTTCCACCCACAGGAAACAGGAAGAGGAAGAGAAAGGACAGTGCCGCTGAGCACTCACTCTGACCCTGGCCACATGGGGAGGGCCGCGTACCTGTGCAGACCAGCCCTGCATCCTCGCTGTGGTCGCAGTTGCTCCGGCCCCAGGGGCTTCGAGGGCAGTCGCGGAGGGCCTGCTCGCCCCCTCCACACCCCACGTCATCCATCCACACTGGCCCCGTGCCGGGCCCAAAGTGAGCACCCCCAGGGGCGGCCAGCGCAGCCCCGCAGCCCAGCTCCCGGCAGGCCACCGCCGCATCCCGCAGGTCCCAGCCGTCATCACACACCGTGCCCCAGCGCCCACCGTGCCACACCTCCAGGCGGCCTGTGCAGCTGTGAGGGCCAGAGACCAGGCGTAGCCTCTCTGGGGGGACAGATGGGGAGGACCAGGGATGGGGAAGATGGGCTGCATCAGAGCCCAACTTGGAGGAAGTGGCACCACCCGCCTGGGGAAACTGAGGCCTGGAAAGCAGAGAGGTCTGAGAGGTCAGGGAAGGAATCACAGTCTCAGTGGGCCACACACTAGGGCAGTGGAGGGGCTGGGCAGAAGAGGGCTGGGTCTGGATCTCCAAGGTGGGGTACAGGAGACACTGCAGCCAGAAACAGGCTATGGGGGTCTTCTACTTGGTTGGGCCCAGAGCCAGGGAGACTGGGGAGGCAGACAGGGTCTCACCCTGGCGGGGGGCTCCAGTGGTCAGTAGAGGGGCCCGGGTAGACTTGGCCTGTTTGGGCAGCCGGGGGCTCTTCTTCCGGGGGCTGCTCTGTGGGCTCCCGGCCTGGCGGGGGGCTGGGAAGGAGACAGGTTTCCAGTCAGATCTGGGGGCTTTCTGTGGGGTCCAGGGCGAGGGGTCCCCATCCTCAGGGCTCAGCCAGGAGGGCTGGCACAGGGGCCGGCCTCACCATGGGTTGCCAGGGACTCCTCCGAACCAGGGCTCAGCTCCCCAGAAGGCCCCGGCCACAGCTCTCCTTCTGGGGGGGACATCGAGTGGTCTCCGGAGCTGGCAGCTCGCTGACCTAGGAGAAGACAGACCCCGAGGGGCAGAGGGCCGTCTCTGCCTATCACATGGGGGGACCCATGGGGCAGGAGATGCCTGGGCCCCGGGGTATGGAACACACAGGGATGTGCAGGCTTGTGGGGGGGGGTAAGGCCTTGGGGTCCCCAGGTCATCATTGGCTCCTCACCCGCACAGACGACGCCTGCGTCCTCCTCGTGAGAACAGATGTGGGGCTTCCAGCCCCGGGGCAGGCACAGGCCCAGCTGTCCCTCACTGCCCCGGCAGGCTAGCTCACTGAGCCACACGGGGCCCGTGCCCTCCCCGAAGAAGGCGCCCCCGGGGGCCGCCAGCGCGGCCCCACAGCCCAGCTCCCGGCAGGCCACCGCCGCATCCCGCAGGTCCCAGCCGTCGTCACACACAGTGCCCCAGCGCCCACCATGCCACACCTCCAGACGGCCTGCGCAGCTGTGGGGGCCGTCGGCCAGGCGCAGCCGCTCTGGGGAGGAGAGGGGGAGAGGGCAAAGCTGTGACACCCCCCCCCAGCAGGACCATGGCTGAGGCCTGAAGCCGGGGGGGGGGGGGGGGGGGGGGGCTTGAGGGCTGACAGGGGACTGTCCTGCAGGGTGACACCAGGGGCCGAGCCATCCGGGCTGCTAGACCAGCCTCCTGAGTGTTGAGGATTTTCCCAGGGATGTTAACCCTCCCCTCAAGGGACCCTGGTCCAGGTGCCCTGATCAGGTCCAGGGTGGGGAGGGGCAGGCCAGGACTCTCAGAGGTATGCTTGGGGCTGTGGGAGAGGGGGGGGCACAGGTAGGGGGTCAGATGGGAGGAGAGGGGACACTTACCCACAGCCTGGATCCTCACCAGTACTGCTGCAGGGAGGTGGGAAGGTGGCATGAGGACACCCCCCCCCCGCCCCCACATGCACAGTCCCCCACCCCACCCCCATCACAGACATCCAGCCCTCCTGCACCTCAGGGCCAGAAATCCTCTTGCTGAGAAGTAGCAGACTCTGGGCACAGCACCAGGATTAGCTACAGATCCTTGGGGTGGGGCCGCAAATGCTTGGCCCCCAAAGTCAGAGCTGTGCCTGTGATGCCCCCTGAGCTGGAGGCAATTCCTGGGCTTGCTGGGGCGGGAGGCGGGGGGGGGGGGGGGGGAGCTGGCAGGCAGCGGGCTGAGTCCCTCAGCCAGCCAGATGTCAGGGCATCCCAGAGCCCCAGGAGCAGCATCAGGAAGCCCGACCCTAAACTGCATGAGCTAAGGGGTCAGAGGTGGGGGTCAGGTCCCCAGCTGCCCAGGGGGTGGGGGTGGATCACTCACCAAGGAGACAGGCCAAGACCCTCATGTTTGCAGATTCCAGGGCAGGGGACAAGGCAGGGTGAGAGGGAAGGAGGGCAGGGGAGGGCAGGGGAAGAGGAGGTGGCTTGGGAGAGGGAGGGAAGCGCCTGGCCTGCCGGCGCCCTGGACAGCAGCAGCAAGCAGGCTGGAGGCTTTGCCAGGAGGGAAAGAGGCTGCAGGGAGGGGTAAGGGACTGGAGGGGGGAGGGGGCAGGCCAGCTGAGCTGGGGGAGGGGGCAGGCAAGAGGTGTCCGACTACCGACACCCACGAAGACGGCCAGGCAGCGCCTACAGCCCTGTGCTCTGGGCTGCTTGGGGCTGGCAGGCTGGAAGAAGGGACAGGCCTGAGCTTCGGGGAATGGCCAAGGCAGGGGCACACCCTACAGCCTCCTCTCTTGTCCAGCCAGGGGAGTGTGGCTAGGGCAGGAAGATCTGGGCACTCCTTCAGTAGCAAGGGGGGTTCTAGCCAGATACAAGGAAGGATTTCCTGGATGAGGAAGGCTGAGAAGCCCCTCTCCCCACGCAATGCCCACCATTGGTGGGCTTCAACGGGAAGCCTCCCATCCTCATTGGAGTAGCTGAAAGTAAGAGTTTTCAAAAGGGGGAAAGAGAGATGCAAGGACCAAGGGTCACAGCTTGGGTAGGGAAAAAGGGATCTGCACTCTTACGCGCGCGCACACGCGCGCACACACACACACACACACACACACACACACACACACACTCCTGGCAGGCAGCTGCAAGAGGAAAAAATTCGGTAATGGGGAGCGTGAGTCAGAAGGCCTGGCGGGGACGGGGCTACCAGTAAGCTCAGGCCGCCTTCCCAAGCCCAGCCCCCGAATGCCAACAATTAATGTCAACTTGTAGAGGAGGAGCCAGACAGAAAGGGGGGGTCCAGAGCAGACTGGAAAAGACATCAGAGAAGAGTCAGACGTACAGCGGTTCCAGGCTTTATTAACAAATGGGTGTAAAAAACCAGATGATCCAAAGGCCCTGTGCCCACCAGTGGGGACCTTGTGCCAAATTTTAACTCTCCCCTCTCCCCCAAATATCCCTCCCAGGTCTGTGGACCGACAGACAGACAGACTTCCCATGCAGTCTAAGGCAGGGTGGGTGGGGTGAGCTCAGACAGCCATTCTGCTCTGAGTTCAGACACCGCCTGTGTGTGGGGGGGAGGGGCGGCACTGGGTGAAGGGGTGTCTGGGTCTTTAGCCCTCAGCAGGCCTGCGCTAGGAGGGTCGGGGAAGCCATGAGGGAGCAAAGGAGGCAAGGTGCCTGGCTCACAAGTGCCCATTCCATGCGGGCCTCCCTTCCCGCACCCCTCGTGGCCATGAGAAGACACACGGAGGTTGCGTCACAAGTCCTTGCTGAACTCCCTCACCAGTGTGTAGCCCAGGCAGCCCCAGCCACTCTCAGCCTGGTAACCACAGCCCTCCAGCAGCCCTGCTGCCCCCCAAGCTGCCACGGCCACAGGGACCACCAGCCGGGCTCGAGGCTCCCCCATGCCTCCGGCCCAGGCACGAGCCCGGGCCTCAGCGAAGGCCAGAAGCCTCCGGCCCACGCCCCGGCGGCGGTGCCAACGAGAGACCGACAAGCGGGTAATCCGAGCACCGTCCCCTGCATGGGTGCCGGGAGCGAGTGCCAGCACGCCACACACATCACCAGAGCCCCGAACAGCAACCCAGGGGCCCCCAAGGCCCCCTGGTGGGGGCAGAGAGCCCCAGCGGGCCCGCAGGCCCAGCTTCACAGCAGCCACAGCCAGGAACACAGGCAGCAGGAGGGCGAGGGCGAAGGAGGCCAGGACGAAGCGCAGGCCGCTGCTGGCTGCAGCCAAGAGGAGCAGGGCTGGTGGCCGGGTCAGAGCATGGAGGGCCACACGGTTCTCCGTGTCCTTTACGCCAGCCTGTAGGAGTGGGGTGCGGTCAGCCATCCATCACACTGGAGCGCCCATGCTAGGACAGGAGCTGGACCTTGCCAGGGGTCAGGGTGGGGCTTCCAGTGAGTGAGTGAATGGTGGTGGATGAGGGAGGAGTCCTGGGGGCCTCCAAATCGGGGAGGCACTGGAAAGAGGCACCCAGGAAGTCACTCTGGAAAGATGGGGATTCTGGAACAGAATAGGATGGGGAAACCAACGCCATGGAATCTGCTCAGAAGAATCTAGAGGCCAGGCCTTGGTGGCTCACACTTGCAGTTCTAGCTAACTCAGGAGGCTGAGATCTGAGGATTAAGGCTCAAAACGGGGATAGGTAGGAATCTGTGAGACTTATCTCCAATTAACAACCAAAAAGCTGCAAGTGGAGCTATGGCTCAAGTGGTAGAGTACTAGACTTGGGCAAGAAAGCTCAAAGACTCTGCCAGGCCCTGAGTTCAGGCCCCGGCCAGACACAGGTATGCACGCAGGTATACACACACAAATCTGGGGTCCGAGCAGGCTGCTTACTGGGCCGGCGAGTGCAGCCAGGGGAGCCCGGTCCTCAGCTCCCGCACCTCGCCATCGAGTGAAAGCCAGAGCGGTGGAGGTGCGGGTCAGCGAGCGCGGGCGCCCCGGGAAGGGAGCAGCTCAGGAAGACCCCCGCTCCGGAGGAGCCACTGGCTCGCTGCCTTCCCGCCGCCGGCCTCTCACCTTCAGCATCTCCAGCACCAGAGGCTTCTCATCTTCCCTCATCTCCCGCACCGACAGGTGGCTGGGAGCCATCAGCAGCCGCGCGGCTGCCGCCCCCGGGAGGGAGCTAGCGAGGCGCACCTGGTGGAAACAAGGCCGGCATCAGGCGGACGCACCAAGGCTGGGGCGGGGGGGATGCATTTCCCGGGCCGGGCCTCCGAGGGCCCCGGAGCCCCGCGACCTTCCCCGGACCCTGCTCCCGCTGGCCCGCAGCGGTCTGCCCTTGCACAGGCGGGGGCGCAGTCCGGGCCCCCGGCGCCCCTCCGCCCCACCTCGCCCCGCCCCGCCCCGCCCCGTGAGCACCTCCACGGGTCCGTCCTTTGATACCACGCAGGGGAGCAGGGTCGGGAAGGGGGTCGCCGGCGGAAGTGACGTCACGCCCTACCGGCGGGGGCGGGGCCACGCCCGACCTTAGCAACCGTTGCCACGTGGGCGGGAGGGGCGGCGTCCCGGTGGCCGCCGGGGGGCCCAGCAGTCGCAACCCCGCGCAGGAGGGCTGGAGGGGAGCTCACAGACCCCGGAGAACCAAGGCGGAGGACATACCTAGCCCACTGGCCGGCGGGGGCCGCTGCCGCCGGCCGGCCACCCCACCATCCCTAGTTGCTAGGAGACGTCAGCACTGGGAGGAGGGAGAGCGCCCCCACTCCTAGGGCGCCGAGTGTGCAGAGGCCTCAGGGAGGGGTCAGGGGTCAAGGGTCGGGGCAACCTGGGGTGCGCGGCTGCAGTGCCCCGCTGTTTTCAGAGGACAGAACACGTCACAGAGCCAGCATCCTGACTCCAAGACCTCGCGCCACAGCCAAGGCAGCACCGCACTCCAAGGCTCCTCCAAGGAGGCACCAAGGCCAGCGAGTTCGGCTCCCGCCCGCCAGAACCAAGGGGGCCTGCAAGCTCCCAGCCAGGGCTACAGCCCCGACTGCTCCCTCTACCCAAGAAGACAAAACAAAGGGCTTTCTGGTCTTTATTAGCAAGCCCAGCCAGCAGGTCCCTGACCCCTGGGCCAAGCCGGCCGAGGGCAAAAGGCTAGGGTCTGTGCAGGGAGATGAACCGGTGCTTCTCCTCAAAACGTGTGCACCAACTGGACCGCGGGCAGGGTCTGCACGATCTGGATGGCGGGCAGGCCCGGCGGGGCCCCGACCCCAGGCCCGGAGCCCACGGGGACCACCTGTAACATCTGGGAGGTGGGAGTGGTGGGCGGACCCCCGGGGCCAGAGGCCGCGCCAGGCGGCGGCTGCGGGGCCAGGAGCTGCAGCGTGGTGGTGCCGGGCCCAACACCACTGCTGTCCAGCAGCTCGGTGGCGGGGGCGCTGCGGATGATGAGCAGTTTCTGTCCTGGTGGGCTGGGGGCGGAGGTCTCCGTCAGCCCAGGGGCCAGGGTCTCTACCTCCTGCACACACAGCCGCGTCTGCTCCCCATCAGCGCCGCTCAGCACCAGCACACTCTGCAACCCCTCATCCGTCTGTAGTGTCTCGAAGAGCACATCCTGGACCATGCTGGCGCTGGCCTCGCCATCCCCGGCATCCCCCGGGCCTGGGCTCGTGAGCAGTTCCTCCGCCGCCCCGCCCTGAACCACCAGCAGGTTTGGGGCCTCAGTGGCCATAGCTCCCCCACTGGCACTGGAAAGCTGGCTGGCCAGGGGCTGGAGCTGGACCGTGGTCACTTCCTGCGTGGGCTGCAGCTGGACTGTAGTCACTTCCTGCGCTGGCTGCAGCTGGACCCCACTCACTTCCGCTGGCCCTGCCTCTCCAACTCCTACATTCTGCAAAACAATAAGGCTCTGCCCTCCCCCCGCACCGGCCACTGCACCGCCTCCCCCCTGCACCCCCAGACCTCCAGGACCAGGCAACCACATCACCCCTGTTCCCTGCCTGGCCTTCCCTGCCGCACAGGGGCCCTGCCTGGTGGGGCAGCCCCCACTGGTGGTGGCGGGAGGTAGCAGGATGAGCTTGGGGGGTGCGGGTGGGGGCGGGGGAGGCTGGACACTGCTGGGGATCAGCTGCAGGCCCTGAGCCGTCTGCACCAGGAGGAACGTCTGGGAGTTGGGCGCCACTGGGGCCGGGGCTGGGGCCGCGCTCCCCGCCACCTCAAGGGAGAGCGTGGCCTGGAGGTGGGGGAGCACGTGGACATCCTGGGTGGCCAGCGGAGCCTGGGCGGCGGCCAGCGGGGCTGGGGGCTGGGGACCAGAGGGGGCCGCGGGGGCTGGCGCGTGCGTCCTCAGGTGACGCTGCAGGTAGGCGGCCATGACGAAGCCGCGCCCACACACAGGGCAGGAGAAAGGGCGCTCGGCCGAGTGCGTGCGCTGGTGCAACAGCAGGTTGGAGGAGTGTGTGAAGGTCTTGGGGCACAGCGGGCAGCGGAAGGGCCGCTCGCCCGTGTGCACGCGCTGGTGCTGACGCAGGTTGGAGGTCTGCGCGAAGCTCTTGCCACACACGCCGCAGGCGTAGGGCCGTTCGCCGGTGTGCACGTGCCGGTGTCGCCGCAGGCAGGAGGTGTTGCGGAAGGCCTTGCCGCAGTCCCCACAAGCATAGGGCCGCTCGCCCGAGTGCAGCCGCAGGTGGTACTGGTAGTGCGAGGACCACTTGAAGGTGAGGCCGCACTGGCCACAAGCGAAGGCGCGCAGGCCGGTGTGCACGCGCTGGTGGATGGCGAGCAGCGACGAGCGCTTGAAGGCCTTGCCGCACTCGCCGCACTGATAGGGCCGCTCGCCGGTGTGGTCCCGCAGGTGGTAGCGCAGCCCCGAAGAGCCCTTGAAGGCCTTGCCGCACTCGGCGCACTTATAGGGCCGCTCGGTGGGCGCGGGCACGGGGCCCGGCGGCTCCTGCGGGCAGGTAACCTCGGCCGCCTGGGCCGGGGGTGGCGGACGCCCGGCCGCTGCCTCCTCCACGTGGCTCTGCTGGTGCGCCAGGAGGCTGGCGAGCTGCGGGAAGGCGCCGTCGCAGCTGCCGCAGCGGAAAGCCTGGCCACCCGCGCCGTGGCTGTGCTGGTGGCGGGACAGGCCAGCCACTGTCCGGAAGGCCTTCCCGCAGGGCAGGCAGGCGAAGCTGGGTGCAGGGCCAAGTGGCGGGGCCGCGGGCTCGGCGGGCGGCGGGGGCGGAGGCGCGGCAGCGGCGTCCTGCGGGCCGGGGCAGGGCTGGTGCTCCAGCAGCAGCTCCTCGCTGCCGAAGCCCTGCTCGCAGCCAGCGCAGCGGAACACCAGCTCCACCGTGGTCTCGGCGGCCGCCAGGAAGAGCTCGGGCACGAGGGGCGGCGGGGGCGCGGGTGGCGGTGCGGCGGGCGTGGGTGGGCTGCGGGGCGGCGTGGGGCGCGGCAGGTAGGCATCCGAGACCAGGACCTGCGTGGCAGCGGCAGGGGCCGGAGTGCGCGCAGTGGCCACAGCAGTGGGGGCGGCGGGAGCAGCGGGGCCGTGCGTGCGCTGGTGCAACAGCAGGTTGGAGGAGTGTGTGAAGGTCTTGGGGCACAGCGGGCAGCGGAAGGGCCTCTCGCCCGTGTGCACGCGCTGGTGCTGCCGCAGGTTGGTGCTCTGTGTGAAGCTCTTGCCACACACGCCGCAGGCGTAGGGCCGCTCGCCGGTGTGCACGTGCCGGTGGCGCCGCAGGCTGGAAGAGTTCTTGAAGGCCTTGGGGCAGTCGGGGCAGGCGTAGGGCCGCTCGCCCGTGTGCAGCCGCAGGTGGTACTGGTAGTGTGATGACCACTTGAAGGCCAGGCCACACTGGCCGCAGGTAAAGGCGCGTAGGCCGGTGTGCACGCTGCGGTGGATCTGCAGCAGCGACGAGCGCTTGAAGGCCTTGGGGCAGTCGGGGCACTGGTAGGGCCGCTCACCTGTGTGCCCACGCTGGTGGTAGAGCAGCGCAGAGGAGCCCTTGAAGGCCTTGGGGCAGTCCGGACACTTGTAGGGCCGCTCGCCCGTGTGCGTGCGCTGGTGGTGCAGGAGCCGGGATGACCACCGGAACGACTTGCCACACTCCCCACACTCGTACTGGGCCGCTGGGGTGGGTGCCGTCGGGCCCGGCTTCTCCCCAGCCCCTTCAACCGTGGAGGCCGGCGCCATATCCACGTGGGAGCCAACCATCACACCTGGCGGGAGGATGCGAGTCAGGGTGGCCATCCTGCGGGGTCACAGGGCACCGCCCCCCAGGGTCACAAGAGAGCCAGGCAGGGGCCAAAACTGGATTGAGAGGGCCCTGCCCCAGGAAGCAGCTGTCTCCGCCAGACACAGGTGCCCGAGGCCACCACGCATGCACTCTGGGACAGGACCACCTCAGGCCTGCTCCGGTGAAGGCAGAAGCTGGGGGAGGGCATCCCGCTTCCCTCTGCCTCCGCGCAGCATCGCGTGACCCCTGCCCAACCCCTCACCTGTCACTGAACAGCCCCACATGTCCCGGCCGACACCCAACTTTCCAGCAGCCCCTCACACGCCCAGCATCGCACATGGGACACCCTTTCCCCTCCTGCTCCCAGCACTGCCACCCCTGAATACCCTCCATTGGACCTTGCCTGCCCCCCTCCTGCATCTCCTGAGACACCTGCCCCCCCAGCGTCTCCTGACACACCTGCCCTCCAGAGTGTCTCCTGACACACCTGCCCCCCAGCATCTTCTGACACACCTGCCCTCCAGAGTGTCTCCTGACACACCTGCCCCCAGAACATCTCCTGACACACCTGCCCTCCACAAACCATGTTTTGTTTTGTTTTTCTTTTTTTTTTTCAGGGGAGACCTTTATTTTTCTTTCTTAGTTTTGATTTGTTTATGTGGTACTTAGGAATCAAACCCAGGGCCTCATGCATGCTGGTAGGCATGCACTGTGCCACTAGGCCACATTCTAGCCCCCAGGTTTTGGACTCATGGCTTACCTGAATCTTGGGCAGGCTCTGACACTCAAGCCACACCCCCTAGCTGGCTTCCCATCTCTTTAAAGAACAACTCCTCACCGCCCCCTGCATAGGCAGCCTTCCTTCTTTCCATCCCTTTACATTGAAGACGCTCAAAGCCAATGGTCCTGGGGCTGGGAAGGTGGCTCAGTGGTAGAGTGCTTGCCTTGCATGCATGAGGCCCTGGGTTCGATTCCTCAGTACCACATAAACAGAAAAAAGCTGGAAATGGCGCTATGGCTCAAGTGGCAGAGTGCTAGCCCTGAGCTGAAGAGCTGAGGGACAGCACCCAGGCCTACAGTTCATGCCCCACTACTGACAAAAATAAATAAGTAAATAAATCAATAAAAATCTCCATGCTTCCATTAAAAAAAAAAAAAAAAGAGCCAATGGTCCTTTCCTCCTCAAAGCACGTCACATATATCTCCCCACTTCACCCAATGCCTGCCCCAGCTACTAAGTCCCAGAGCTGTGTCCACAAGGGTCCATCCACAATTCCTTCCCTGTCCATCCCCTGACTCCCAGAATGCCTCAGTCTCTACCACACAGGTAGACTGGGCGGAGGCAGGCCTGCTGTTCCTCTACCTGCCTTGTCTTTCTCCTCCTTTCAGTAATTTACAACTTAGGAATGGATGACTCCAAAGGCTTGTACCTCAAGTGTGACATGTTGGCACACACTTGTAATCCTTACACTTAGAAAGCCAAAGCAAGAGTGATCTCAAGTTAGAGGACAGTATGAGCTATATAGCAAGACCCTATCTCAAAACAACACTGTGTAGACCATCTTTTGTCCCATGGCTGCTAGACTGGGCCAAGTGCACATCTATGATAGCTTAGACTTTTTTTTTTTTTTTTGGTCAGTCATGGGACTTGAACTCTGGGCCTGGGCATTATTCCTCACCTCTTCAGCTCAAGGCGAGCACTCTAGCATTTGAGCCATAGTGCCACTTCTGGTTTTCTTGTGGTTAATTGGAGATAAGACTCTCACAGACTTTCCTGCTGGCTTTGAACCACGATCCTCAGATCTCAGCCTCCTGAGTAGCTAGGATTACAGGTGTGAGCCACCGCCGCCTTGTTTGCCTCCCCCTCCCCCCCCAGTTCTGGGGCTTGAACTCAGGGCCTAGGCACTGTCCCTGAGCTTCTTTTGCTCAAGGCTAGCACTCTACCATTTGAGCTACAGCACCACTTCTGGCTTTTTCAGTTTATCTGGTACTCAGGAATTGAACCTGGAGCTTCATGCATGCTAGGCAAGCACTCTACACTGAGCCACCTTCCCAGCCCTACATCTTAGACTTAACATGACCCAAATCTAACTCCATTTTTGTGCTCCTGTGCTCCTTACCAGAAATTAAACATGAAAAACTCTACTTAGCCCAAAGCCTCCTCTGAAAATGGGGATCCATTCTTCCTCACTTCCTCTGTCCCTGGGCCCCTATCCTGCCCTGTCAGCAGATTCCTCCGCTCCAGTTTGAATGCAGTCCCAAGGCAGCTTCTCTCACAGGCCCCATCCGGTCCCCAGGCCTGCCAGCTCCAACATCCTACCCCAGCTCCATCTTGTCACCCCTGCCCTTCCTACCCCAGTACCTTCCCAACACAGCTGCTAAAGGCTCTTATCCATAGAGAGGGCAAAGTATTTCATTCTTTGCTGAAAACCCTTCTACAGGCTGAGGGGGCTGTGGCTCAAATCACAGTGTGCTTGCTTAGCATTCTATCTTCAGTACTGGGGGTAGAACCAAGAGTTGCCAGGAAAGATCAAACTAGGTGGAAGGTGCAGGCAGGAGAATCTTGAGTTGAAGGCCAGCCTGCGCTACATAGTAAGACCCTATTTAAAAAAGAAAGACACACATTGCACACATCCCGGATTGGGGCAAAAGCCAGATTCCTCAGCACAGCCCTGACCTTGTCCCCTTCCTGACCTGTTCTACTAATGTTTCCCTGCCATGGAGGGAACAGACCCCTGGGCCTCTGCCTGGTGCCCTTCTCGACCCTCTGTGTCTCCACAGAAATCCCATCGGTTGGGCTGGAAAAGTGGCTCAGTGGTAGAGTGCTTGCCTTGCATGCATGAGGCCCTGGGTTCGATTCCTCAGCACCACATAAGCAGAAAAAAAAAAAAAAGCCAGTATTGTGGCTCAAGTGGTAGAGCGCTAGCCTTGAGCTGAAGAGCTGAGGGACAGCGCCCAGGCCCAGAGTTCAGGCCCCACGATCAGACCAAAAAAAAAGAAATCCCATCAGTGTGGTGCCAACAGCCTGGTCAAGTCTGAATCCCTCCCAACCCTCCCATCCTCAACCCTCAATGCCGGTTGGTCTCCATTGCCTTGATCACTTTCTGTGCACCACACAGCCATGGCTTTGCAGCCTCAGCAGTACAGTGCTGGGGCCGGGCTGTGCTGCCCCTGTGGTAGGATCTGGACCCAGCAGACAACTAGAACCAGGCCCCAGTGACCCTGGCCTAGCAAGTCCTCCTCTTCCACACTGTACAAACCTGGCTCTGGCACCCAGAAAGAAGTTGCACTGTCACATTTAGGGGAGCGGTACTGTTCAGGCCATACTGTCTCACTGACTACAACTGCTACATCAACACGTGCTTCCTGTTTCATCCTGCCTCCCTATACCAGAATGTCACAGCCGAAAAGACAAGGGCCTTTGTCCAGTGCCAGCGCCTGCCACGTCTGTCTGGCAGAGGGTAGGCTCAGTAACTGTGTTTTGAGTGAACAAAGGCTGGGAATCCCCTTTGGACAGACTAAAGGATTTCTTTTTTTTTAAGGGGTGTCTATGTAAAATGCAAGCAGATATTCTTAACGCAGGCATATTAAAAAGAAAAAAGAAAAGAAATGAAATGCCAGTGTTCTGGAGGAACGGGTCCATCTTAGCTGAGAACGCCCCCTTTAAGAGGCTGGACCACACCCTTGCAGCAGGCCGGCCTTCTTGGCTCCAACTGCAAACCCAGCTCCACCTTTGTCCAGGTATACTAGGGAACCAGAGCCAGGGCTGCAGCGCTTCCTTCGCTGTCTAAAAAACCGCCACTGGCTGCAATGAGATCATCCTCTTTAATGAGGGGAAAGAACAAAAAAAAAATTAAACTTCAAAAGAGGCGAAGACTGCCCCTCCCTCCACAGCAGCACCATACCCTTTAAGAGGGCGGAGCCAGCTCAATAGACAAAAGTCGGAGGCGAGACGGCAACCTTCCCTTTAAGTCACCCCTTCCGGTTTCACATCCGCCGTTTCCCAAACTACTCCGCCCTCCGGCCCCTCCCCCGCCGCGCCCTCCGGTCTCTCACCTGCGGCCCCTGTCTTGGGGGGACACGGGGGAGCCCCAGGACCTTCCCGCGGGGGCCGACGGGAAGTGGGAGCCCGGCACGGCGCGGCAGGAGCGGGGGCCGGGGAGGGGGCGGGGGCGCGCTCCCTCCCGACGGCCCCCGGCGCGAGGCACCCAACCTTTACCAGCGACCTCTCGCGCACACAAACCCCGCCGCCGCCGCCGCCGTGCGTCATGACGCAGTGCGCCGCTCCCGCCCCCACAGGCCACGCCCACCTGCCTGTGGTCCGGGCGCGCGCGCGGCGCGGGGGCCTGGGGCCGGGGGGCGGCGCGGGGGCCGTGGGGCGGCGCGGGGGCCGGGGGGCGGCGCGGGGGCCGGGGGCCGGGGGGCGGCGCGGGGGCCGGGGGCCGGGGGGCGGCGCGGGGGCCGGGGGCCGGGGGGCGGCGCGGGGGCCTGGGGCCGGGGGACAAGCCCGTGCCTTCCGATGAGCCTGTCCGGGAACGGCGCCCTCGCGCGCCCAGCAGGTCCCGGTCAGCTTCTGGGCAGTGGGCCCCGCTGACCCACCGTACTTCGCTTTGTCCGCAGAACTCTGGCCGACCCGGGGCCGGGGTGTCAGCGGAGCCCTTCAGTGTGCGCCTGGGAAGACGTCGACCCCATGTCTTCTCATTCACCTGGGGTGGACTCGACCTCCAGAGGGACCCTAGACCTGTGCGACCCCGAGTGCTGAGGCTGCAGGTCACGGGTCACCTCCTCAAAGAGTTCATCCTCGTCAAAGCGGCCCCTGGTCCCGCCCAACCTCCTCGCTGCTGGTCTCCGTGCCCTCGGCTCCTCTGGACCTGGGCATCATCCCTCCCCCCCACCTGCACCCCAGCCCACCCCTCCCTGCCTCATCCTCCATCTGCACATAGTAGGTGTTTTACGCACGTCGAATCAGTCACACACAAGACGTTGCAAAAGTTGGGGGTGGGGAGCCTGGTAATGGCCTGACCAGCAACACCACAACCCCCGCTCCCCACGACCGGTAACTCTCCCCTTGAGGGACAGACAGCAAGACGTCCACAGGCGTGTCTACACACACACACACACACACACACACACACACCTGTCCTGGTCAGGACAGAGGCAGACAATGGCTACAGGAATGTTCAGAACCTAAGAATCAGATGTTGAGATGCCAAGAGAGACTGCCGAGACAGAAGAGACAGAATTGATGACAATAGAGAGGAGACAGTAGTAGGCTCTCGGGAGGAATGATGGGGCCAGAGGGACATCAGTGGGTGTGCGGATGAGGCCTGGAGCTGCTGAGAACCCAAGACAACCAGCAGCTAGACCCTGGACATAGCTGAGAGACACCCTCCCTGTCCCCAACAGGGATGTCTGTCACCAGAGGCAGCTTCTCCATCTCTATGAATACCAGGGACCCTCAATAAAATACCTTGGTGCTACGTGCTGGTGGCTCATGTCTATAATCCCACTACTCAGAAGGCTGTGTTGCAGTTCAAAGCTAGCCTGGGCAGAAAAATTATCAAGATTCCTCTCTCCAATTAATCACCAAAAAGCCAGAAGCAGAGCTGTGTCCCAAGTGATAGAGCACTGGCTCTGGGTGGAAAAGCTGAAGGACAGTGCCTAGGACTTGAATTCAAACCTTAGTATGGGCACAAAGAAACAAATCCTGTTGGGGAAAACCAGGCTTCTGTGGTGGTTCCCCCCTACCACCCCACTTGGTTCACCCTGCCCCCTCCCCATTCACTACACCTCAAGATTCTGTGGCTACCCCAGAGAAGCCAGCCCCTCCTGTTGGCTAGAGACTCCTGTTGTCTAGAGACCTTGGGCCTCAGTTTCCCCTAAGGATCCTGGGCCTGGAACAAAGGGGCAGAGGAGGCATGTGGGGGGAGCTTGGGAGTAGATGGCTCACCTCCTCAGCTTCTTCCACCCACAAACACAGCACCGCACACAGCCACAGCGACAGAGTGCCAATTAAGGATCCTTAACGTTAATCGCTCAGGTTGACTCTGGCTATGGCCACAGGGCCTGCCTTCCCTAACTAGGCCTTTGTCCCCTTAATTGGTTATCTCCAGGCACTTTTTCTCTGCCTCTCTACCTCCGTGCTCCCATCTGATATCCCAGGCCCAACTATGTGCTAATTGGGTACCTGGGTAGAAAAGTGGGGCACACAGCTGGCCCCCCTGCCAACATTTGCCTTCCCGTGTCACCCCTCACCTGCCCCCAGGCCCAGCTGGGAGACACCACCGGCAAGAGCTCAGGCCTCATTCTCCTGGCACCCCTGTGTCCATCCACCTCACCTCTGACTGGTACTGTGAGGAGTCACTCCTGATCATGCACCCTGGAACTCCCACAGCCCCCAGGGTCCCAGAACCTGGGCCCCGGGAGCTGTGTGCCTTTGTGAGTGGGGCAGCTGTCCACATGCTGCGGGCTCTGCGCCCCCGCCGTCCCCGCCCCCCCAAGAGGAGACCCAACCACAGGCGCTTCCTGCACAACCAGATCTGCAGGTGAGGGGCTGGGGGGGGGGCTGGAGCAGGGGGTCAGGGCCACGGGGCTGGATGAGACCTGAAGGCCCTCAAACAGAGGCTGGAGCCCCAAGTCTGGGTTCAAGGGCCGTTCAGTGGGCATGACTTGTCGTGTACTGGCTCTGTGCCAGGCCCTGGAGACCATCACTGACCAAAGCAGATCCAATTTACTGCCTTCCCAGAGCAGAGCGGGCTGTGAGCAAGTAGGAAGAAAGCCCAGGGAAGAGGGGAAAGGAGATGGAATGGCGCCACCAGGTGGTGACCCTTGAGAAAAGCCAGAGAGATAGAACCGGAAACGGGGGGGGGGAGGGGAAATGGGGGAAATAGGGTTCTCAGTGATGAAAAGTTCTGAAACTAAGAGGTAGTAATTGTACAACCTTGAATTAATTATACTCTTTTTTTGTGTTGGTCCTGGGGCTTGAACTCTGGTCCTGGGTGCTGTCCCTTAGCCCTTCAGCTCAAGGCAAGCACTCTACCACTTAAGCTACAGTGCCACTTCTGGTTTTCTGGTGGTTAACTGGAGATAAGAGTCTCATGGACTTTCCTGCCCAAGCTGGCTTTGAACTGCAATCCTCAGCCTCCTGAGTAACTAGGATTACAGGCGTGAGCCACCTGCATCCAGATAATTATACTCTTAAACAGTGAATTTTGGGGCTGGAAGGTGGTTTGTGGTAGAGTGCTTGCCTTACATGCATGAGGCCCTGGGTTCAATTCCTCAGCACCACATCAGCAGAAAAAGCGGGAAGTGACACTGTGGCTCAAGTGGTAGAGCGCTTGCCTTGAGCTGAAGAGCTGAGGGACAGCACCCAGGCCGAGAGTTCAGGCCCCATGACCGACAAAAAGAAAAAAAAAAAAACACAGTGAATTTTATGTTATATATGTTTTATCTAAATTTAAAAAAAGTAAAAAACTAAACTGGGCGCCAGTGTCTCATGCCTGTAATCCTTGCTACTCAAGAGGCTGAGATCTGAGGATCACGATCGAATCCAGTCTGGGCAGAAAAGTCTATGAGACTCTTATCATGGATAAACTATCCAGAATAAGCCAGAAGTGGCACTGTGGCTCAAGTGATAGAACACTAGCCTCGGGCACAAGGACCAGGACAGCACCCAGACCCTGAGTTCAAGCCCCAGAACTGGCCAAACAAAGGGGAGAGGGGCTAGAAATGTGGCTCAGTGGTAGAGTGCTTGCCTAGCATGCATGAAGCCCTGGGTTCGATTCCACATAAGCAGAAAGAGGGCTGGGAAGGTGGCTCAGTGGTAGAGCGCTTGCCTTGCATGCCTGAGGCCCTGGGTTCGATTCCTCAGCACTACATAAGCAGAAAAAAAAAAGCTGGAAGTAGTGCTGTGGCTCAAGTGGTAGAGCGCTAGCCTTGAGCTGAAGAGCTGAGGGACAGTGCCCAGGCCCAGAGTTCAGGCCCCACGACCGGACCCCAAAAAAAAAAAAACAGAAAGAGCTGGAAATGGCACTGGCTCAATAGTAGAGTGCTAGACTTGAGCACAAAGAGGCTCAGGGACAGTGCCCAGGCCCTGAGTTCAAGTCCCAGGACCAGCAAAAAAGAAGAAGAAAAGGCTAGCGTTATGTTAAAAGGTGGTGAGTATGGGCTGGGAAGGTGGCTCAGTAGTAGAGCACTTGCCTTGCATGCATGAGGCCCTGGGTTTGATTCCTCAGCATCATATAAGCAAAAAAGAAAAAAGCTGGAAGTGGGGCTATGGCTCAAGTGGTAGAGCGCTAGCTTTGAACTGAAGAGTTGAGGGACAGCACCCAGGTCCAGAGTTCAGGCCCAATGACCGGACCCCTCCCCCCCCAAAAAAAGGTGGTGAGCAAATGAAGAGAGAAACCCAAGGGAGGGAGCATCCAGGAGAGTTCTGTCCCCACTGATGGCCTCACCTCAATGACCTTTGATCCAGACCTCAGCCAATGAGGAAAAGACCCCACATACACAGTTGAGGGAAGAGCCACTGGAGAAGGGAGGGAGAATAGCAGTGATGGTGGTGGTGGTGGTGATGATGATGATGATGATGATGATGATGGTGAGGATAGGGGTGATGGCTCCCCTGGAACACCTGTTAACTGCTCTTCCCGTTGTCCCCTTCCTCATCCGCTCTAGGCTCAAGCTCAGGTGTCTCCCATGTTTCCCCACACCCCTGTGCCTGTTGGAGCAGACCCCCTGCCTTAGCATCCCAGCATTGTTCTCCAGCATGTCTGATGAGGGGTTGGGCCTCAGAGGAGGCCTGGGGCCTCGGTTTCTGTTTCTACAGTTGGGGGGGGAGGGCCGCTGGGGAGGACTCCAGCCTGAGACAACTCTGGAGTGGGCACCAGCCCACAGCGCACCTGCGTGTAGTACAGTAATGGCGCATTCCTGCTTGACGCACTGCTCACTTCCACCCTACAGTGTCCTCGTGGGACCAGACCCCAGTCCAGGAGGACAAGGGGGTGGGAAGAGGGGACCAGTCTCTCCCGGAGTGGCAGACTGGAGGGGTCTCCTAGGCAAACCTCCCTGACATGGGTCTCTCCACAGGCAGTTCACCCAGATTGAAGCAGCCACACGGCGCCTGGCCCTCTCCATCCTGTCCCAGGAGGCTCCTACCCAGAGACCGCCACCCCAAAAACCTCCCCCGCCCCCTGCGTCCCCCTTCCTGGGGGTGGCCTGTGCCGTGGCCCCCAAGGAAACCCCCCATGTGGGCCCCAGCCTGAGCCTCGCTGCCCTGGACACCTCTACCCTGGACCTCTTTGATGACATTGTGCTCACCCCACAGTGGCCCACGGCGCCTCTACACTGCCCCCCACAGTCTCTGACAGCAGGTGCGCCCCAGCTGGCCTCAGACCTGCCTGGTCAGATGCCACCCTGCTGTGATCCCCTTCCTGCTGTGGGGGGAGAGGCAGAGCCTGCAGCTCCCTGCTGGGGTTGGGTGGACAGGTGGGGGGCACCTTGTATTTAGGATTCTCAAGAACTCCTCAAGGACTAGGGGACACTCCCCCCCCCCACTCCCTCATACCCAATCATAGCCCACACCAGAGCCTGTCCCTCCCCCTGAACTCAAAAGCCACGACCATTCATTGCCTTCTTTACAGACTCTGGGAAAATCAGCTGCGTCTGGACTCCCACGTCCAGAGCCCACTTCCACCCCATCTTCTCCCATCTATCCTCTCAGCCTCCTCTAAGAATCCTTTTCGCCCTCCTACCCTGGTCCATCTCTCCCCAGTGCCTGTTCTTCACTTTCTCCAAGGATGTACAGAGTCAAAGTGTCAGGTTCAGCACTGAAGGAGGCCAATAAAACCCCTGACCTCACAGAGCTCACTGGCGTGCATGCAATCCTTGCTAGCAATAAATGAATAGATAGAGTTTAAAAAACAAAAAGGGGGGCTGGGAAGGTGATTCAGTGGTAGAGTGCTTGTCTTGCATACATGAGGCCCTAAGTTCGATTCCTCAGCACAACATAAGCAGAAAAAGCCGGAAATGGTGCTGCAGCTCAAGTGGTAGAGCACTAGCCTTGAGCTGAAGAGCTGAGGGACAGTGCCCAGGCCCGAGTTCAAGCCCCACGACTGAAAAAAAAAAAGGGGGGGGGCAGGGATCAGCGGCTCACACCTGTCATTGTAGCTACTCAGTAAGCTAAGATCTGAAGATCCCGGTTTAAAGCCAGCCTGGGCAGGAAACTCCATGAAACTTATCTCCAATCAACCACTCAAAAAAAAAAAAAAAGGGTCTGATTCCTCCATGGACCTCTTAATCCTTTCTTGGTTTGTGCCTAATGTCTTTGCAAGATTTTTTTTTTTTTTGTCAGTCCTGGGGCTTGAACTCAGGGCCTGGGCGCTGTCCCTGAGCTTTTTTGCTCAAGGCTGGTACTCTACCACTGAAGACACAGTTGCCCTTCCCCAGCCAGCCCCAGCTAGCTTTGAGCTGTGATCCTCAGAGCTCAGGCTCCTGAGTGGCTAGGATGGCAGGCATGAGCCATCAGCGCCCGGCTGTCTTTCTTTTGAGAAAGGATATTGAAATATAGCTCAGGCTGGCCTAGAACTCGCGAGCCTCCTGCCTCTGCCTCGAGGTAGAGGCAAGCCCCGTCTTCTAACAGTAAAGACTTTGCAGTCAGTACCCCCGACCCACCCCTCCCATTGCCTGCCACTCTAGCCTCCTCCACCTTCCATTGGTTAGGTCCTCTGAGTCCCCGCCCCGGAGGCATTGCTACCAACAATCAAATCAGGACTAAAGAAACAGCCTACGGCCGGGCGCCGGTGGCTCACACCGGTCATCCTAGCTACTCAGGCGGCTGAGTTCTGAGGATCACGGTTCAAAGCCAGCCCGGGCCATGAAACTCATCTCCAATAAACCACTCAGAAACAGGAAATGGCGCTGTGGCTCAAGTGGTAGAGCATTCGTCTTGACTAAAGAGCGGAGGGACAGCGCCCAGGCCCTGAGGTTCAAGCCCCACGACTGACGAAAAAAAAGAAAAAGAAAAAAGAAACAGCCTTTGGATCTACGCTCCTCCCGCCCCAACCTGGAGCGACAGAGCAGCCTGCGGATTGGCCAGGAGGGAAGGGCGGTGGCCGAGCGAGGCGAGCACCGATTGGACGATCTGCCCAGGCAGGCGGGGAAGGGGCGCGCGGGGCGGGCCGCGTGCCAGGACCGGACTAAACGGTGACCCCCGTCACCCCAGGACCTTTGGGAGGGCCGAGCCCCCAAACTTCCCAGCTTCGCCTGCAGACGGGGCCGGGCCGGCTCCAACCCAGCACTTCCGGGTAAGTTTCCTCCCGCCGCCCCAGACCCATGTCCGCCTCGCCCTCGGGGCGGGCGGGCCCGCGACCCCCGGCTCCTTGCCCCGCCCCGGGGAGCGCCCGCCCTCGTCCCCAGTCGGGCTGCATCCCGGCTCCCGTCGGCAGGTGGGGCTCCTTCCCGGTGTCACTGGAAGAAACTGAGGCCCGGATCCAGAGTGCAGCCAGCCCCAGGCCGCACACCCCGGGTTCGGGCCCAGGGATTGCGCAGGGTGGGGGAGGGGGAACGGGTAACCAGCCACCCCCTTCCCCCTCCCCGTTTTGCCGCCGCGGGGCGTCTCCACTCCGCACCCCCGAATCGGCCTTTTCCTCCCCCAGACTAGTTCCCCTTCCCCGCAGACCCTGCCCCACGCCGCACCGGAGAGTTGAGAGTGGGTGTGCCCGGTGAGGTGGTGCTCCGAGGTCCTAAGTCAGAGACACCAGTCGTAAAAATAAAATGTCAAGCAAAGGGGCTAGGGCCGTGGTATATGTTAGGGAATTAGCTGAGCCCCCCCCCCCCCCCATTCACATCCCTATATCACCAAAAAAAGTGTCTTGGCCCCTAAATGTACGTGTCATCCTCTCCCCTCCCCTCCTTCCCTCCCTCCCCCCCCCTCCCCTCCCTCCCCCTCTGTTTCTCCCCCCCACTCTTTCTGCTAGCCCTAGGGCTTGAACTCAGGGCCTGGGCACTGTCCCTGAGCTTCTTTTGCTCAAGGCTAACACTCTACCACATGAGCCACAGCACTACTTTTCCAGCTTTTTCTGTGTATGTGGTACTGAGGAATCAAACCTAGGGCTTCATGCATGCTAGGCAAGCACTCTGCCACTGAGCTACATTCTAAGTCCCATGACTAGTTTTTTTTCTCTCTCTCCCTCTCTTTGGTGGTGCTGAGGTTTGAACTCACGGCTTGGTGCTTATTGGGCAAGGTCTCTACCAGTTGAGCCAGCCTCTCTCCTCTCTTGACATCTGTTTTGGGGATCCTAACCCATCTACATTCCAGGTTCCTCCTCAAGTCCCATTCTCTGGTCATGGAGGCCTTTGGTTGTGTTTTTATTTTGAGAACTTTTTTTTTTTGGTCGGTCATGGGGCTTGAACTCTGGGACTGGGCGCTGTCCCTCAGCTCTTCAGTTCAAGGCGAGCGCTCTACCACTTGAGCTACAGCACCACTTCCGGTTTTCTGGTGGTTTATTGGAGATAGGAGTCTCACGGTCTCTCCTGCCCGGGCTGGCTTTGAACCGAGATCCTCAGATCTCAGCCTCCTGAGTAGCTAGGATTACAGGCGTGAGCCACCAGCGCCCGGCTTATTTTTGAGAACTTTTTATGGAAGTATATACACACAGAAGTGGTACAGGACAAAAGAGCACTCAAGTGTATACATTTTCACACTGTGAACTTCTGGTCTGGAGATTGAAGTCAAGAAGGGGCATTTCCTCCAGCAGGCCCTGCTCTTGACCTCTGTTAACAGCTTGGTTCACAACAGCTGTAAACAGCCTGGCTTGGTGAGTTCTGACATTACGCAATTCTTACATTTATCCTCCACTGGATGACCTTTTGCACATACCAAATCCTAAAGAAACAGCATAGAGCCAGGTACCAGTAGCTCACACTTGTAATCCTAGCTACTCAGGAGGCTGAGATCTGAGAATAATGGTTCAAAACCAGTCCAGACAAAAAAAGTCTATGAGCCTGTTATCCCCAGTTAACCACCAAAAAGCCAAAAATGGAGCTGTGGTGGTAGGTCTAAGCACTCTAGACAACCCCCACCACGGGCTTTCTGCACAACTGGAGCAGTGTTTGCGGCATTCCCTTTTCCCTTCATTCTCTTGAGCACTTTTCCTTATTGCTACTTAAGAGCTCGCTGGTGTTCCATGATAGGAATCTGCAGCCAGTGCTGGACACTGGACACTTAGATTTGTTTCTGCTCCTTCCCCCTGCCAGAGTCCTGTGATAAAGAATCACTTCACAGGACCCAGTGCTAGGTAATGCATTAGGAGCAGATTTCTAGGTCAGAGGGCTTAAGGCTGTGTCCTGGTTGCTTAGGTGTATGCTCCTGCCAGCCCAAAGGGATGTGGGGTGGCAGAGCCCTGCACAGCATAGCTTTTCATCATTCAGAAGTCATATCCTGGGCTCTGTATGGCCTGGGCAGGTCCTGGATGCCCCTCGATATGGAGTGAGGATGGAAGCCTTCATTGAAGATTCGCTGGGCAGGGCCAGGCCCAGGAAGCCTGGCATCCATGCTCTAGGGGAAAAGTAAAGACTACCAACACGGTACCATCTCCACAAAGGGAAGCAGTAGTCAGCCTGTGACCATGGTGGCCCAGGGTGAACATAGCCACAGAAATGTCCTCACTGCTGGACTGCACAGAAAGAGGAGGAACGTGTCCAGGTCCAGGGGACCACAGTGTGGTGGTATGGAGGTGGAGGCAGGTGTGCTGGGTGCATGGGCGAGAGTCCAGGAATATTTCTTGGACAGAGGCCCAAGGCTGTGCTCCAAGCTCCCCTTTCTACCTGACTCTGCACACGCTGCTCTGCCTCCTTAGGAAATGGCCGCCTCCAGGCATGTCCTGGGCCGAGTTTCCCCGGAATCCTCCATGCTGTTCCTGTGTGACATGCAGGAGAAGTTTCGCAACGTCGCCTACTTCTCCCAGATCGTCTCTGTGGCAGCTCGCATGCTCCGAGTAGGTGCAGGCCCCTCCTCCTTCTCCAGACTAGGCAGTGAAGGCCCAGCCCTCCTCCCTCACACCCAGGTCTCTGTTCCCACTTGGTGGTGCAGGTGGCCCAGCTGCTGGGTGTCCCAGCCCTGCTGACGGAGCAGTACCCGCAAGGCCTGGGCCCCACAGTTCCTGAGCTGGGGGCCGAGGGCCTTCAGGCCCTGAGCAAGACCTGCTTCAGCATGGTGCCTATCCTGCAGCAGGAGCTGGACAGCCGGCCCCAGCTGAAGTCTGTGCTGCTCTGTGGCCTGGAGGCCCAGGCCTGTATCATGGTGAGACCCCAAGTGCCCCCCCCCTCGCAGTGCCCACTCCTGTCCCCATCTGAGGCCTGTGCTCCCTGATGCGGTCTAGGCATGGTGCTGACCTCTCTCTGCCTCTAGCAAACAGCCTTGGATCTACTGGACCGAGGGCTGCAGGTTCACGTCGTGGTGGATGCTTGTTCTTCTCGCAGGTGAGGTCCCGGGGGGAGGGGGGGGGAGGCAGGCAGCTAGGGCACCTGTGATGCACCAGAATGTTCTTGCAGCAGCTTGGACACCTGCCTCCCTTCGCTCTTACCCTCTGCAGCCAGGTGGACCGGCTGGTGGCCCTGGCCCGCATGCGACAGAGTGGCGTCTTTCTCTCCACCAGTGAAGGGCTCATTCTGCAGCTTGTGAGGGACGCTGCCAACCCTCACTTCAAGGAGGTAATGAATGTCCTGTGTGGTCCACCCTGCCCCATGCATAGGACGATATCCAGGCCCATGGATACATCTGGGCACAGCAAGCAAGTGTGTCCTCCAGGGTGAGCAACACACCACCAAACATGAACTAAAGATGTTGAGTGGCCATAAAGACTAAGTGAGCTGCGTGCTCACACAATCTGAGATCTGAGGATCAAGGTTCAGTGTGAGACTCCTGTTGGGTGCCAGTGGCTCACACTTGTAATCCTAGCTACTCAGGAGGCTGAGATCTGAGGATCTTGGTTCAAAACCAGCCTGGGCTAGAAAGTCCTCGAGACTCTTATCTCTAATCAACCACCAGAAAACCGGAAATGCCTCTGTGGCTTAAGTGGTAGAGCACTCACCTTGAGCTGAAGAGCTGAGGGACAGTGCCCAGATTTCAAGCTTCATGCCCCAACAACAACAAAAAAAGTGAGACTCCTTTTTCCAATTAGCCACCAAAAAGCCAGAAGTAGAGCTGTGGCTCAGTGGTGTCACGCCAGCCTTGAGCAAAAAAGCCAAACAACAGCGAGGCCCTAAGTTCAAGCCCCAGGAAAAAAAGAGCTGGCCACTGTCAGACTGACAGTTACAAAGGTCATTCTGGCTCCCTGGAAACCAACGGATAGTCATGGGCATTTGTGGAAGGAGGAGAGAGACCACTGCAGAGGCTACTTCAGGCATCCAGGCCAGCAGCGTAAGGCTCAGGCAGTGGAGGTGCAGGCTTTGTTCCCCCTCACCCATACACATACATTCCACACTAGGATCTGAACTCAGCCTCTCACAGGTGCTCCACTGGTGATACATGCTTCCAGCTTGGCTTTTTTGCTAGTTATTTTGGAGATGGAGTCTGCCAGGCTTATCTGCCCATGGCTGGCTTTGAACCTTGAGCCTCTGGATCTCAGCCTCCTGAGTAGATAAGATTATAGGTGTGAGTGCCTGGCCATTTGAGGGATGTGTGTGTGCCTGTGCACATGTTGGTTCTGGGGCTGAACTCAGGGCCTAAGTGCTGTCCTTGAGTTTTACTTTTGCTCAAGGAAATTTTTTTGGTGCTTAATTGGAGATAAGAGTCTCACAGACTTTCCCGCCTAGACTGACTTTGAACTAGGATCCTCAGACCTCAGCCTCCTAAGTAGCTAGGATGACAGGTACAAGCCACCAGTGCCCGGCTTTGAGGGACTTTTCGACGCAGGAAATGTGCTTGGTTGCCCTTGTTCTATTAAGAGGTGGGTACATAAATGGGCCTCGGGATGGAGGTACAGCCTGGCCAGCCTGGGACAGAGCCCTCGCCCTTCATGGTCCAAGCCCTTCATGGTCCAAGCCTCGGGTGCCCCAAGATGGCAGACAGGAAGGAACTCACCCAGGCAGGCAGGGCAGAAGGGGAGCCCCCGGGAAACTTTTGAGAGTGGTTGGTTTGGAGAAGGCTGCTGCCAAGAAGGCCCGGAAGGTAAGATGGTGGCCCTCAGTTTTGTCACCATGGAGATGGAGACCTCACAGACTTGTCACTATGGAGATTGGGACCTCTGACTCTCCCTGAACCCTCCTCCCTCCACTCGCAGATCCAGAAGATCATCAAGGAGCCCGCCCCTGATAGCGGGCTGCTGGGCTTCTTCCAAGGCCAGAACCCCCTCTTCCGCTGAGCCCGGGGCCTCGACCCTCCAGTCACTCGGCAGTCACTCGGCATCTTGGAAGCGCTTCTCCCGGTCCCTGGATCCCCAGAGTGGTGCAGTCGTCCAGGAGAGCCGCCCCCGGGGGAGGGGGCGTGGTCCTGCTGTCCCATTGGCCGGCTGCTCCAGGAAATGCAAATGAGACTCGTGGGAAGCTGTGCGGCAATTGGCTGGGAGTGAGGCAGAGGCGGGGCTCGGCCCAGCGCCACTTCCCAGGGTGGGCAGGGGCGGGAGAAGGGGCGTCACCGATGGGACCCAGACTTGCAGAATAAACATTGCTGTGACTGTGGACCGAACCATTATTAGGCCGGGGGGGGGGCGGGCGTTCCGGAAGCCACGGGGCTGTGGGCGGGAGAGAGGGGTCTCCAGCAGGTGGGGAGGGGGAGGCGCCTCTTCCCGGCTCCAGCCAGCTGGAGGCACAGGCCACATCTGTGCGGAAGGCGGGGTCACAGCGCGCACCTCCGCCTCTCCCCCCTCCCCGCCGCACCGGCGCGCGCAGCCGGCCCGCTGCTCGCAGACACGCGCGCTGCCTCCCGTGCTCGGCCCCCACGCTAACACACCCGACTCCCCCAGGATCCTGCATCCGGAAGGCGGGCGCGACCACACCCGGTACAGAGGGGAAACCGAGGCACGGGGACGGGGAGAAAGAGACAGGCAGGTGAGTGGACCGACGGAAGAGTGGGCGGAGGGAGGGTGGGCTGCGGCGGCTCTGAAGGCCCCGGTTCCCGGGACGCAGGAGCCGGGCACCGACACGGGAGGTCCCAGCGCTCTGCAGCCCTTGGGGATCGGAGAGTCGAAACCCCACGGAGCCCCTTCTTGAGATCCGGGGGGGCCCCGAGGCGTCCCCCACCCCTGAGATCCCCCAGCTGCAGGAGCCAAGCCGGTGTCACCGATCCCGGAGCCCATCCTGGGAGTCCCGGCGCGAGGTGTCGGCACCCCAGCCCCCGCCTTCCGGATCCAGGTGTCCCCTCCGCACCCCAGCCCAGAGCTGCGTCTCAGGGCCCGCGCTCGCGTCACCATGGCAACCCGAGTCTATTTTGCGCTGGGAACACAGCTCCGGCTGCAGCGCCCCCCGCCCACCCCTTCCAAAAGCGGGGGGCAGCAGGCAGGGGTGGGGGGCGGCCGCGCGGGACCGAGACCCTCGCGAGGGTCGAAGCCCTGGCATGGGCCCTCAAGGGGGAGGAGGGCGGATGGGGCGACCGGCCGGTGGCCAAGCCGGGCGGGGGCCGCGAAGGCCTGTGACAGGGACCCGGGAGGTGCGGGGGTGGGGGGAACCCCGGGAGACCGAGGCCCTTGGGCCCCATCAGCCACGGACCTGGAGGCCAGGGGCCGGGCTGGGGCCGCAAAGACCCCCGAGGACCGGGACTGTGCGTCGAGGCGCGGGCCAGACCCTGTGTCCCTCCCTTCCCCGTCCCTCTTCCCACCTCATCTCCTGCTCTGCGATGCACCCCAAAGGCTCCCCGACCCTCAACCCTCTGGAAGATCCTGGACGCCCCTCATCCTCTGCCCTGCCCCCACTGTACCCTCAACCCTGTCTCCACCTGTGGACCCCACTCCGCCCATGTTGGAGTCTCTGATCCTTTCTGGTGGTTTCTGTGCCCCCTCTCACCAGCCCTCCCTAGTTTCTGAGCCCCGATTCTGTAGGTCTCTACCCCTTCTCTGTCTCTGCTCCGCTGTCCCCCTGGCACCCTCTGTTTCTTCCCTTGCTCCTCCTACCCTGTGTCACCTTCTGTGGGTTTCTAACTCCTTGCTGGGCATTCATCTCTCTCTGTCCCACACTGGTACCTTGATTCCCCCAGGTTCTTAGTTTCCCCCTCCATCGCATTCTCTCTCCCACCTCAGGCCCTGTGTCCCCTCTCTCTGGACTGTTCAGGATCCGTCCCTCCCCAGCGGCTCTGGCTCTCCTGCACCCTTCTTCCTGCTGCAGCTGCAGGACCCTCGGGTGGCCATGCGGCCCGGCATACCTAGTCCGCTGCTCTCCTGCTGCCCTAGCTAGCAAGGTTGGGAGGGCAGCAGCAGACTGTGGAGTCTGGGCACAGCTGGGGCCTGGTGGGGTGTCACCTGCCAGCTTCAGACTTACCTGGTCATGGGTGTGGGCCCATTTTTTTGGTGGTGTTTGTTGTTTTTGTTTACTGTTTGCTTTTATACTGTTTATTGCATGGGGGGGGAGAACCCAGGGCGTGGGGCACAGCAGGCATGTTCTGTGCACTGAAGGCCGTCTCCAGTCCTAGGGTCAGCTCTTGAGCTGTGTGTGGCTGCTGAGCATCAGGTTCTATCTTGTGTGCTGTAGGTGGAGATGTGTGGAAATACATGGCTCTGTGTGCATGAATACATGTGTGTCAAGAGAGTGCTACAGATGTGCCACCGGCTCAGCGGCTGTGGGGTGTTTGGTGCTGTGTTTGGGGTCCTGTCTGGGTGCCCTGTGCTGTGCTGCTGTGCGTTGTCGCAGGACTGTCAGCCTGGGGAAGTTCCAGGCCAGGGAAGCCTTGAATCTAACTCTGTCCACACGGGAGGTGCAGCCTGGCACTCAGGGGATGTACAAAGACTGGGCATGTGTAAGTGTAACTGGGTGCCACCCCTGCAATCACTGGAGCTGTGCCTGTCCCAGGGGTACAGTTTCAGGGGACAGTAAGATTCTGTTAGCAGAGGGGGATGGTGGGGTCACAGAGCCCAGCCAGGGGCCAGCACCCAGTGGAGAGTGAGAAGTGCTGGTAGTCCAAAGGCAGCCTTTGAGCAGTTGAGGTGAAGGCTGCCGTCCCGGAAGCGTGTGAGTCTATGGTTTGTGAGTCTATGGCTTGACAGGCAGCTGATGTGTGGTGAGAGGCTGAAAGGGCACTGTGCCCAGCTGGCCGGCCACAGACACCTTGGAAAGGAGAACCCAGCTGGACTGGAGCCTCTCAGCTGGACCCCCTTGTGCAGTGTGCAACTTGCCCAATTATCCTTGGCAGCCTCCAGTGAATGAAGGAATTCACAGGCTGTGTGCAAGAGCAACTCCTGGAAGGTGGGAGAGTTAAAGAGGAGAGAGGCAGAGAGAGGAAGGAAGAGGAAGGGACAGAGGGGAGGGAGAGGAAGAGAGAGAGAACTCACATCTCTGTGTGAAGATTAAGCCATCCATATTTTATAGGCCTCAGTGTCTGGAGACGCAGGTTCCAAGCCCAGCCCCATAGCTGAGTTTGAGTGCTGTCAGCTGGAGTTCATGGATAGGACCAGACTGGAGCTCAAAGGGCGAGGTGGATCCCAGGTGGAAGAGGGTGGAGCTAGCTGAGCCACATAACTCCCCTCGCCCCCACTGCCAGCCGCTGGATTGACAGTGTGTCCCTGGCGGTGCACACCCCTGAGGGAAAGGGACAAATAAAAACACTTGAAAGATGTTTACTGAATGAATCCCACCCACCCGTCCTTTGAGTGCACTGCCTTTGCTTTGTCCAGGCTTCCTTCATAATCCCATACATAGGCCACACTCACCTCCTACTCACTATGTAACCTAGGCTAGCCTCAAACTCAACATCCTCTTGCCTTATTTTCTGAGTGCCAGGAATACAGGTGTGCACCACCAGGCCCAGCCCCTTCATGAGTTCACATGTTTCATCAATAAGTCGGTATTACACGCATCACCTTCATTGTAAGAAGGATGCCTCGTGGGCATGGGTCAGCTGGGCACCTGCAAAACAGTTCTGTGTCCCTCTCACTGTCTGGGATGAGTGCAGGCCCTGATCCCTGAGGAGCAAGCCTCTGAGCAGCCGTCCTGAAGTGACAGCTGTCAAGATCTTCCTGAATTGGAGGCAGCTCAGAGAAAAGATACCCAGCGCCCAGCTCTGCCTGTAGTCCCAGCTCTGAAGCACCCACCTGTCCCGCCTGCCCACCCTCCCTGAAGGAGGGAGAACAGGCCTCCTCTCCACCCACCCCCCAAACCACTCCTGCCCACTTGGACATGCAAGGCTTGGGCCTGCCTGAGAGGTTGCCATAGAGATGGTAGGAAGACCCACCCCTCCACCTCCGGACTCCCACTTCCCTCTGCCCCTCGCCCCTCACCGGCTGTGTCTCCTCTGCAGCTCAAGACAGCAATAAACACTCTTGGGGGAAACACTTGGCTGGGCCAGGCTCCAAGCTCCTGTGTGTGGGAGCCAGGGTCAGCACCCAACCACCTAGTACCCAGCACCCTCACCCCACTTTACAGATGAGGTGGCCAGCCCGGGTTGCCTAAGAGCTATTGGGCAGCTGGGATGTGGGGGTGCAGCAGGATGAACCACACTACCACTCTACTGACACTGGGAGATGGACAGACAGGCAGAGACATAACTGAATACAGGAGACGGGCTGGACAGGCATTTGGGGGGCTAAAGGCCATATGGGTGGGTTCCCAGCCAGAGACTCCTGTGCCCACTCCCTGGGCAGAGGGGGGATATCTTGGGTCTAGGGATGGGGATGCTAAACACCCTACTAAGCGAAGGAGGGGTGCGCATCTGGAGCTACCTCCTCCATCTGACGGCTTCTCTCTTCTCTCTTCCTCCCGTCCCCTTCCCTCCGTCCCCCCTCGTGTCCCTCCGCCTTGCATCCCACCCTGGCTCTCCCTTCCCACCTCTCCCCTCCCTCATCTCTCCCCCCCCTCCTCTGCCCCTCTCCAGCCTCCGCCCTCGGACCGGCGCAGCCTGGCGTCCCTACCGAAGCCATGTCGGCTCTGCTGCTCCTCGGGACTGTGGTGCTGCTGGCCTCGGCCACTGGCCAGGCCGGGGCGCGCCCGTCCAACGCCTCGAGCGCAGTGGCGGCCCCCGGCCCGCTGCCCGCGCTGCTGGCGCACCTGCGGCGCTTGACCGGGGCGCTGGCGGGCGGCGGGGGCGCGGCAGGCCCGGGTGCCAATGGCACGCGGAGCAGCCCCGCGGGCAGCGCGGGCGCTGCGGCCAGGGCGCCCCCGCCCGCCGAGCTGTGCCACGGCTACTACGACGTCATGGGCCAGTACGATGCCACCTTCAACTGCAGCACTGGCTCCTTCCGCTTCTGCTGCGGCACCTGCCATTACCGCTTCTGCTGCGAACACCGCCACATGCGCCTGGCGCAGGCCTCCTGCTCCAACTACGACACGCCGCGCTGGGCCACCACGCCGCCGCCGCTGGCCGGGAGCGCGGGGGGTGCGGGGGGCGCGGGCGGGGGCCCCGGGCCCGGCCAGGCCGGGTGGCTGGAAGGGGGCCGGGCCGGGGGCGCGGGGGGCCGCGGGGGCGAGGGCCCTGGGGGCAGCACGGCCTACGTGGTGTGCGGGGTCATCAGTTTCGCCCTGGCCGTGGGCGTTGGCGCCAAAGTGGCCTTCAGCAAGGCGTCGCGTGGGCCCCGGGCGCACCGGGAGATCAACGTGCCCAGGTGCGTGTGCGGTGGGCGGGGCTTTGGCGGTAGGCGTGGTCTTCATGTGGGGCTCTGGTGGGCGTGGTCTCCAGGTGGGCTTTGTGGTGGGCGGGGCCTACGTGGACGGGCTCTGTGGTGGCGTGGTCTGTGTGGGCGGGGCCGCCGAACAGGATGTCAGGACCAGCGTCCAGGGAGGTGAACAGCCAGCTTGCTCAGAGAGTAGAGGCACCGAGCCTCTTTAACAGTTGAGGGATGGGTTGAGGGAACTGAGGCCCTCGTTCATTCAACAAATATTTCTCCCTCTCGCTCTCGCTGTCGCTCTCACTCTCGCTCTGCCGGTACTCTGGCTTGAACTCAGGGCTTCCCACTCTCACTTGGCTTTTTCCACAAGTGGAGATTACACTCCACTTCTGGCTTTTTTGGCGGTTTATTGGAGGCCAGAGTCTCACCGTCTTTTCTGCCCGAGTTGGCTTTGAACCGCTATCCTCAGATCTCAGCCTCCTAAGTAGCTAGGGTTATGGGAGTGAGGCACCTGAGCCCGGCTTCAACAAATATTTTTAAAAGCACTTTTCGTGTGCCAGGAGCTGGAGTAACACACAGGGTTGAGCCAAACAACCTCCCAACCCTTCTTGCCCAGGCCTGCGAGCTCTGTGAGGCTGGGGACATTACTTCATCTCTCTGTGCCTCCCTGTCCTTGCCTGTACGAGGAGGGTTCGAACCGTCCTCCCGCCATTCGGATGGCAATGAAGGCTGAGTTGATTCGTGTAATCCGCAGAGTTAAGCGCTCATTAACGATCCGATCCGAGGCAGCGTCACCCAACACATATGTATGCATTATAATTCTGGATACTGGTGTCTCAGGAAGAACATAAAGGCTTGGGGATGTCAGGGATGGAATGCCGCTTTAGACTAAATGGACCAGGTAAATGTCCAAGCAGGAATCGGGAGGTCATTCCAGGAGGAGGCGGCGGTGGGGAGGAGCAGGCAGGGGTGAGTGGTGGGGAGGGGAGGGGCGGGTGGGCAGGGACGGGGAGGGGTGAGAAGGAGCAAGCTGGGATTGGGCGCCTGCCAGGAGGCTTCCCACCGGGACATGACCACCTGCATAGAGGAGTGAGGTCCGCGTAAGAGGAAGACGAATAGGGACCTATCGTCATGAGGAAAGCGTCAAAGGGACCCTGAATGGGGTCCAGAGCCGAGGCTGCGGAGGGGTTGGGGACCCAGCAGCTGGGAGAGGGCTGCGCCGGAAGGTGCATGGGCTAGGCTGGCCGCCGAGTGGATGGTGGATCCCCCCAAAGGAGAGGGCCTCTCCCCACGCCCAGTCCACAACACTGACCGCCCCACTGCCATCTGTAGGGCCCTGGTAGACATCCTGAGGCATCAGGCAGGGCCTGGGGCCCGCCCGGACCGCGCCCGGAGCAGCTCCCTGACCCCAGGCCTTGGGGGATCTGACAGCATGCCCAGAACGCCCAAGAACCTCTACAACACAGTGAAGCCCTCCAACCTCGGTGAGTAGGAGGCGTGGCTGGGGCCGAGCTCAGGGCCCCGCCCCATGCCCCTTGTCCCTGCTTCCATCCCATGGGGCGGTGCCCACCCCAGTTGGCCAGGCTCACTTCCCCAAGTCCCACCCTTCCGTTTGGCTCTGCCCTCCCGGTGGCCCCGCCCTCTGTTACCGAGGCTCCGCCCTGTGCGTGTAGCCCCGCCCTTCCCTTCCATTCCCCTACTCCCCATTCTTCCTGCTGGGCCAGGCCGCTGAGTGGGGCGGGCAGCGGCCGGAAAGGGTGTACGGTGGTCTGAAGGGGAGGACGGCTTCTCCTAGTGGCTTGTTTGCGCCTAGGGCGGGAGGATGACCAGAGCTGCTGAGCACTGGAAGCTCTAGGTGGTTGGCACAGCGTTCTTCCAAGGCCACCAGCTCTGAGGCCTAGGAGAAAGGGTGGACTGTGGGGCCTTGGGTGCCAGGCCAAGCCCGGCTCTGCCTTGATACAGAGGGCAGTGGGGAGGCACGGAGGTGCTTAGAGTAGGAGACCTGCGCAGTCAGGAGATGGATGAGGGGAAAGAGGCCTGGGAGCAGGCTGGGGGAAGGGGGCATTGAGTTTGAAGAGTGGTTGGTGAGAAAGAGGTGTGGAAGCTGGTGAAGAGGGGCAGAAGGAGGTGAAGGGGGCAGGGAAGGGATCCCGAGCAGCACATGCCAAGGTTCTTCTGGCTCACACAGACCTCCAAGAGAAGGGACTATAGGGCTGGGAAGGTGGCTCAGTGGTAGAGCACTTGCCTTGCATGCCAGAGGCCCTGGGTTCGATTCCTCAGCACCACATAAGCAAAAAAGAAAAAAGCCAGAAGTGGTGCTGTGGCTCAAGGGGTAGAGCGCTAGCCTTGAGCTGAAGAGCTGAGGGACAGCGCCCAGGCCCAGAGTTCAGGCCCTATGACCGGACCCAAAAAAAAAAAAAGAGAAGAGACTATAGGGGGACAGGAGCTGAGGCTGCAGGTGCCAGCTTGGGGCCAGGCTACAAGGCCACAGGTTCCTCTGTCCTGGGTGAGGGCCAGCTGTCGGAAGGGGCAAGCAGTAGGGGCAGAGACGGTGGTCGGGTCTGACCCCGGTGACAGGCTGGCAGGATGGGGATCTCCAGGAACGATGTGGGGATGAAGGATGTGGGGGTGAAGGGGGAGATGGCAAAGAGACACCAACCTCTGGTCTAGGCATTGCCGGGTGGGTATTGGGACAGCCCAGTCTATAAGCCAGCCACGAGTCTCTGCCCACACACTCACCCTGCACATTCTCAGCCTCAGTTTACTGAGTGTTACAGATGGTTCAGGCTGAAATAGGAGATACTGGGGAAGGGGGGGGAGGCTAAGCACCAAACCAGGGTCTTCCTAGCAGCTAGGGTGGCAGTCCCAGTGGGTACAGCGATGGCAGTGACATCGCCTCCCTTCTCGGTCCCTCAGATAACCTCCACCACAACTACCTGCACCTCAACGTCAACAGCCCCAAGCACCAGGCCGCCACTCTGGGTATGCAGAAGCTGGGGCTGCGGCGGCGGCTGCTGCTGGGGAAGCAGGGCCTCCCCACCCTGCTGAAGTGCTGGGTGGAGCCCGTGGCAAAGCCCGTGAGCCCCACTCATGGTGGGACTGTGTGGCCGGCCAGTGAGGCAGGCTAGTGTCCTTGAAGGACACCAGAAGTCATCTCTCCTCACCCTGGCTGGGTGAAGACGTGGGACACGTCGCCCCAGCCTGGGGCAAGGCCTCGGGGTCCCTGTGTTGGAAAGTGCTTTCCTTCCTGCACCACAAACCTGTCTAGGATGGAAGAGGTAGAGGGGCCCTGAAATGATGAAGCTTGATAGGCTGGACTTCCAGGTTTCTAACTCCCCCACCTAGGGGCTGGGGCTGCACACCTGAGTCTGAGAGAAGAGGCCTGGGGCCTGGGATTGAAGGTCTGAGGAAGAGGACTGGGTTCTGGACCACCGGGTCTGAAGGAAGAGAAGAGCCGAGACCCAGTCTCCTGGGTCTGAGTGGGGAGGACTGGGGCCTACTCCTGGGGGTGAGCAGGGGAGGAGATGGGGTTGGACCGCTTCTTGGAGGGCAGAGATGCCACACTGACCTGGCCTGCCTCCTCTACTGCAGACTGGCGGGCCATGCCGCCGCCCAGCCCCAACTTGCACTACTCCACACTGTCCTGCTCTCGATCCTTCCACAACCTCTCCCATCTGCCCCCATCCTACGAGGCTGCTATGAAATCGGAGCTCAACCGCTACTCCTCCCTCAAGAGGTTGGGTGAGTGCAGGTGAAGGGGAGCTTGGGGGACGGGCTTGGGGCAGGAGGGGCAGGGGCTGGGGTCAGGACCATGGACAGTGGCCTGCAAGTCCTCAAGTTTGGCTCCTCTCCTGGGCTTTTCTCCAGGTTTGCACCAGAATCCTTTGAACTTACTTTGTATCAGGACTACCTGGGTGGGTTTCAGAAACATGCATAGGGGCTGGAAAGGTGGTTCAGTGGTAGAGTGTTTGCCTTGCATGCATGAGGATCTAGGTTCGATTCCTCAGCACAACATAAACAGAAAAAGGCAGAAGTGGCACTGTGGCTCAAGTGGTAACCTTGAGCTGAAGAGCTGAGGGACAGCACCCAGGCCCCGAGTTCAGGCTGCACGACTGACAAAAAAAAAAAGCAGAAATATACATAATTTCTACTGCCAAGGCCTATTGTACTTTGGGGGACTTGTGCTCAACTTGTATAGCTACAACTTAAGGAGAAGCATTCATCTCCAAGTGTCTAGCTTCAGAGCTGGCTAAACCCAGGTATGAGCCTGCCTGCACCTGCGGGGCTCTACTCACCTTAGCGTTCCTATGCAACCAGCTGGCCTCGTCTTCAGAAATTCCCCCGCCTGATGGCAAAGACTGTCCCAAGATTTTTTTTTTTTTTTTTGAGCCCTAACCTGACTATGTAGGCCAACTGGGATTGTAGGCATGCGTCACCAAGCCCAGCTGCCTCAATGATTTCTTTTTTAAGGCTAACCATTCTACCAACTTAGTCTCCTGGCAGAGCAGAGTCTTTATGGTTCCCCCGTGAGGGCAGGTCTTGTGGCAGTTCTGATTGACCAGACTCTAGGGCGGGAGGGCCATGGGGAGGCTGGACGGGACCCCCACACACCCCACACCTGGCCTTCCCGTCCCCCCTCCCCCCAGCCGAGAAGGACCTGGATGATGCCTATCTGAAGCGGCGGCACCTGGAGATGCCCCGCGGGACCCTGCCCCTGCATGCACTGCGGAGGCCGGGCACGGGGGGTGGCTACCGCGTGGACGGCTGGGGCAGCCCCGAGGAGCTGGGCCTGGCACCTGCGCCCCACCCGCGACGGGTCATGTCTCAGGAGCACCTGCTGGGCGACGCACGGGCCTCACGCTGCGAGTTCACATTGCCCCGCGCACGCCTGGTGTCGCAGGAGCACCTGCTGCTGTCTTCCCCCGAGGCCCTGCGCCAGAGCCGCGAGCACCTGCTGTCCCCCCCTCGCAGCCCTGCGCTGCCCCCTGAGCCACCGGCCCGGGCCGGCCTGGCTGCCTCACACTCCAACCTGCTGCTGGGGCCTGGGGGGCCGCCCACTCCGCTGCACGGCCTGCCGCCACCCTCAGGCCTGCTCGCCCACCACCACCACCATGGCCTGCACGGCTCGCCCCAGCCCGCCTGGATGGCAGACGCGGGAGGGGGCGCAGGCACACTGGCCCGCAGGCCACCCTTCCAGCGCCAGGGCACCCTGGAGCAGCTGCAGTTCATCCCCGGCCACCATCTGCCCCAGCACCTGCGCACGGCCAGCAAGAATGAAGTGACTGTCTGAGGCAGGCTGGGCGGTCCCAGGCCCCAGGCCAGGATCCTTCCCGCAGGCCACCCTCCAGGCGCCTGGCACCCACAAGGGCCCTGGGGCCGGAGCCAAAGCCTGTCTCTCGAACTCTGCAGACCAGATCCTCCTCCTAGAACTGTTTGTGCCATGCCTCCCTCCCTCAAGGAAGGGGCCCGCCCATGAGGCTGGCCCTGGGGGTTGTGGTATCACCTCCAGGTGATGCAGGGCAGACAAGGCCTTGCCCGAGCCACCTTCCTTCCAGACTGAGTCCATCCTATGATGCAGCTGAAGAGACTGCCCTCGCCCTGAGACATCGCCTGATGCCATCCCTTCAGACAAAGCCATCTCCCCCACCCCCGCCCCTGGGGGAAATCATCCTGCCCACTGGGTCCTCCTGCAGATCCGTCTCCGCCCTCCCCGTGATGACAGCACCAGAGCAGGTGTTTTGCCCTATGGCACCATTGGAGGGACTGTGCCTCTTCCTGTGATGTCATCGGCAGACACGGTACACCCCCAGGGACATGGCCATTGCCTCTTTCCTGCAGTGTGATATGTGAGCTGGGCCTAGCAGACCCCCAGCGGCCCTGGGAAGGCGTCAGGTACCTCTGAGGCGCATCGGCTGGGCCAGCACTCTGTCTTCAGGGTCGTCCCAAGAGCTCCCGCGGAGTGCCCATGCCCCCTGACTTCTCCCATTGTGATTCGGGCTGGGGCTGATGTTCCTGGCTCTATGGACATCTGAAGGGAGGCCAGCCTCAGAGTCCTGTGCTGTGCAGCGGCTCCTGGGACAGTTCCAGGGGAAGGACTTCCGCTCCAAGTTTGCTCTGCCCACCAAAGGCTGGCATCACCTCTTCCTGCCGAATCTAGAGACATCATGGGCCCTGTGGACAGAGGCTTAGCCTCCTAGAGGGGAAGGGTCAGTGTGTGGGCGCCACTGACCTCCCATCATCGTCAGTACCAGTGTCACCACACACGAATGTTAACTGTGTCACTGCCTGGGATCACCTAGTGTGCCACTCTCTTCCAGGATTTACCAGGACTCATGGTGACTCCTTCATCCATGACTCTGTCATCTCCCCAAATTCCATGATGGTGGTGATGTTGTCATCTCCTAGGGGTCAGTGCCGACAGCGATGTCCTCAGCTTATTCTGTCGGGACTGGCTAAGACCAAGGATGTATGCTTCCCAGAGTCACTCCAGCTAGGGCGCCATCACTTCCCAGGGGAAATGACATACACCTTCAGGCCCAGGTCCCCCACAGCTGTGACGTCATCGCTTCCCCCGATGCATTGCAATTGCGGCGTCCTCTCTCTCCTCCTCCCCTAGTACCCCAAGAGTCAACGGTGTCATCATCTCCTCGGGTCAGCTTCCATTGCAGTGTCCCCACGTCCCATGCCCCTGGGAGCCAGTGATGTCACCACCGTGGCGTCGTCCCCTCCCCCCTAGGAACCATGAGAGCCAAGACTGTCGCCATCCACGAGACCTGCTACTGCCACGCCAGGACCTGGGGCAGTGGGAAGCATCATTTTCCAGTGTGTGTTTCAGCTGCAGGGTCCCTGCTGTCCAGGCTCCACTATGTCCGTATGCCATCACCCGCCAGGAATGTCCATCTGAGGGACCAAAGGCTGGGACAGGCCAGATCTTGGCTGTTCCCAGGGGATGTGTGGCACTTGCAGTTGTCCCCAGGAGAGGGAGGGGGGTGGACTAGCACCACACTCCCATGAACCAGGCTGGGGTCAGCTGTCCCCCCTGAGACCCCTGGCCCTACTCCATGATGTCACTGCCTCCCTCCTGAGCTGGGTGAAAACTGGGGTCAGCTCTGTGCAGATATGGCTTCTGCCAGGTCTCACCCACTGGTGAGGACATACAGGCTCCTCCTAAGAAGCCTGCTGCCCTCCGCAGCTGTCCCGTCCATGATGGGGCCCATCCTGCGACCTCTCCCGGCCACCAGAGGTGGGGCTGGCCAGCCTTGGAGGGCATCACTGTCCTCTGACTCCCCCACTCTCCCACCCACTCCCCCACCCCCTGGATCAGAGCTCGCCGGCCTGGGCCATCCACTCCCCAGGGACACCCCTGGAAAGGGCCAGCAGCCAACAACCCAACTCACCTGACACTGTTAGCACTGCTCTGGGCTGGCCTGGCCTGGGCAGCTCTGCTTGAGAGCCATGGTTTCTGCAGGGGTGGAGGGTCCTCCTCCCCCTCCCCCCAGCATACCAGGGAGTGCCAGGGCCAGAGGGGTGTTCAGGGAGTCCCCAAAGCCCAGCACACAATCTGTCCCCAGATCTTTGTATATAGCCATGTTGCAGGGGCGGCCATTCCCCACTCTTAAAGGGCTACATGCCCCCCCAGCCCCAGGGCGAGGTGTGGGGGGGCCTCTTCTCCCTCCCCTGGGCCGCCCCTTCCTCTTAATGTCTCTCCGAAAATGCTGCCGACCCCACCCCCATCCCCAGCTCATCCTTTCCCAACAGAAGCCTGGGGTAGATCCTGGCCAGAGGATCTTCACATATCCTGCAGCTCCATCCACCCAAGCCCCAGCCTGGCTTTTGGTCTCCTTGTTGATGGCTGATGGGGGGAGGAGGGAGTTCCTCCACCCTTCTACAGGCCAGCCCAGAGGAGCCAGCTGGAGAGGCCATCCATGCCTGGACGAATTCTTCCACTTCCCACCCCCACGGGACACTCCGCTTTCTCCAGTCCCTGGAATCTGGGGTGTTCCTGGCCAAAGCTTTTGTATAACCCCCTCCCCCATGACTGCTCCAAGGTTGGGCTTGGGGGTCTGGCCTCCAGCCCTGCCCTCTGCTCCTGCTCCAGCCTCGGCCTCTTTACTTTGAATAAGCCATAGTGTGGAGAGGCTCCAGGCAGCCGGCAAGCCACTCTGCTCTCTGTCCCCCTCCACATGCCCAGAGCTGGGGTCTGGCCTCCGAGTCCCCTCCACCCCTGAGGCGCCCCGCGAATATTCACATGTGCACATGTATCCTGGCATGCCGGTGACAGGGACAGGCCAGGGGGCACTCCACAACTCTGCACCCCTCTCCTGACAGTCCTCTCTAACACAGGTCTCTAACCCTGATCTTCCTGGGAGACAGCCAGAGGAGCTTCAAATTGCTAATTTTTTTTAAAATAAACATTTTCCTGACTCGTGGTCCAACGTTTCCTGTGGGGAAAGGAGGGGAAAGGAGGTGTGCTCCCCACCTGTGTATAGTCAGGAATAGCGAGCCCCTCCCTTACCCCCCAGCATGCTCGCCAGGGCGCCACTGGCTTCCCACTATCCTCAGCAATGGCCAGACTGAGGGGAGGGCATAGAATGAGCTTGGGTTCTGTGAGAGGGGCTGGCCCTGGATCTCAGGCTGGCCTCTCTCAGCCCTCATTTGTCTGCCTCCCAAATACAGTGACCTGAGAGCTCAGCTGCAGACCATAGCAGGGAGAGGAGGTGTCTTCCCTAAAGGGCTGGGTTTATGCCCATTAGGGAAGCTTCCACAGAGGAAACCAAATGTTTTCGATTATTCATCATTCTGCAAAGAAAACTAGAGGGAAGGCTGGCACCAGTGGCTTACGCCTGGAATCCCAGCTACTCAGGAGGTTAAGATCTGACAATCTCAGTTCAGAGCCAGCCTGGGCAGGAAAATCCATCAGACTCATCTCCAATAAACCACCAGAAAACCGGAAGTGGCACTGTGGCTCAAGTGGTAGAGTGCTCACCTTGAGCTGGAGAGCTGAGGGACAGTGTTCAGGCCCAGAGTTCAAGCCCCGTGATTGACAAAACAATAAGAACTAAAGTTTAGATTTAAAAGTAGATGGTGCTGGTGCTGGGAAGGTGGCTCAGTGGTAGAGCGCTTGCCTTGCATGCATGAGGCCCTGGGTTCGATTCCTCAGCACCACATAAGCAAAAAGAAAAAAAAAGCCGAAAGTGACGCTGTGGCTCAAGTGGTAGAGTGCTAGCCTTGAGCTGAAGAGCTGAGGGACAGCACCCAGGTCCATAGTTCAGGCCCCATGACCGGACCCCCCTCAAAAAAAAAAAAAAAAAGTAGATGGTGCTGATTGGCCTACCCCCCTCACAGAGCTTGTGCCCAGGAGAGGGGATGAGGGAGTCTCACTTCTCTCATGGGGCAGGGCCCGCATGTGATACCCCAGCTCAGCGGCCTCTATCTTCACTGTCCAGGGACTTTACCCAGTAGCTGGGGACTCCATTTATGGTTAGCAAGGAGAGAGCTACCCCTCCCCCACCACACCCCCTCATGGGCTGTACTGGGCCAGGGCACGGCCAGGATGCGCAGTGCCTTTCCATCTCTGTAACTTAACACTTGCTCCGTTTCCAGCATGGCAGTGTCAGTAAACACAGCCTCTGCACAGCTATTCTTAACCTGTGCCTGACTTGGGGCGGGGAGGGGGGCGGGGGGGGCTGTCAACTCCTAATTTCTAGGCCAGATGTGCGCACTTGCTTTTAGGTTCACCTCTGCTGAGCCTGTGTTCTGAAGGCTCTGCAGGCTTACAGAGCTGTACAACATCTGCCGTCTACCACATCCCTTCCCCCCAAATATACATGCTTCTAGTCAGGTCCAAGTAGCTCATGCCTATCACTCCAGCTGACTGAGGAGGCAAAGCAGGGTCCTTCAGAGGAGAGCTGTGCCAAGGCGGCTGGCTGGCCAGGGTCTTGGCCATCAGGCCCACACGGTGTCGTGCCATCGCTGGGGCTTTGCTCAGGCCTCCAAGGCTCACATCTATCCAAGGAGCCCTGGGAACCCAGCTAGCACAGCGGCAGCAGCTCTGTGGCCCTTGCTGGAGATTGAACAGGATGCAGCTCAGCTCAGCTCCACAAAGGGTTTCAGTGAGGACCGGAACAATCAGAATCATCCATGGATTCATCAACCAAGAAGTTCAAACTCAAGAAATGGAACATCGCCTCTGAGGATCAGGTTAGGTGAAGATAAACATGTACCTGATGGTGGAAGAAAAGGGTATAGAACTATCTGTTGAACCCCTCATTATTAACTACTTTGGCCCTGGAAGAGGTGGTGTGACTGATGAAGAGCCATATGGCAAGGACTGGCAAGTGTGTGGGCTCCTGAAAGCAGCTGCTCACGTGTTACTTTGGATAAATTAAAATAAAGTGATTTTCAAGAAGGAGGAGAAAGAGAAGAGGAGGAGGAGGAAGAAGAAAAGACAGATTACAGCTAAATACAGTGGTACATGCCTGTAATCCCAGCTACTCAGGAGGCAGAGGTAGGAGAATCACCTCCAAGGCTGGCCCAGGTAAACACAAAAGGCCCTATCTGAAAAACCAACCAGAAAGCAAAAGGACTTGGGGTGGGGGCAGGCATGGCTTAGGTGGGGCTCTGAGTTCAATACCTATGCATCCTTTTTTAGACTATGTACCCTGTGTGGGTTGTGTAGCCCAGGCTGGCCTCACACTTGAGATCCTCCTGCATCAACCTCCCAGTGCTGAGTTACAGGCGTGCGCACACATGCACACACCAACCAGCCAGATGATACTTTTTTTACTTTTGCTGGTACTCGGGTTTGAACTTGGGGCTTCACACTTGCTAGGCAGGCACTCTACCACTGAGCCATGTCCCCAGACTCAAGTGATACTTTCCTAACTTCATTATTCCTTTGACATTATTAGTTAACATTTGCATACAACCAACCCCAGGAGAGAGAATCTAGTACCTTTGTCAGATTCTCTGTGACCCTAATGATTCAAATAATTGGAAAGGCTGGGAAGGTAGCTCAGTGGTAGAGTGCTTGCCTTGCATGCATGAGGCCCTGGGTCTGATTCCTCAGCACCGCATAAGCAGAAAAAGCTGGAAGTGGCGCTGTGGCTCAAGTGGTAGGGTGCTAGCCTTGAACTGAAGAGCTCAGGTACAGCGCCCAGGCCCAAAGTTCAAGCTCCAAGAACAACCACCAAAAAAAAAAAAAAAAAAAGAGCTGGGAAGGTGGCTCAGTGGTAGAGCACTTGCATTGCATGCATGAGGCCCTGGGTTCGATTCCTCAGCACCACATAAGCAAAAAGAAAAAAGCCAGAAGTGGCATTGTGGCTCAAGTGGTAGAGCGCTAGCCGTGAGCTGAAGAGCTGAGGAACAGTGCCCAGGCCCATAGTTCAGGCCCCACGACTGGACCCCAAAAGAAAAGAAAAGGGAAAGAAAGAAAGGAAGGAAGGAAGGAAGAAAGAAAGAGAAAAAAGGAACATCCACCATTTTTTATTTTTATTTTTTATTTATTTTGTGTCGGTCGTGGAGCCTGAACTCTGGGCCTGGGCGCTGTCCCTCAGCTCTTCAGCTGTAGACTAGCGCTCTACCACTTGAGCTGCAGCCCCACTTCTGGCTTTTTTTTCTTTTTGCTTATGTGGTGCTGAGGAATCGAACCCAGGGCCTCATGTATGCAATGCAAGTGCTCTACCACTGAGCCACCTTCCCAGCCCCAGGAACATCTTTTTTAAAGCAGAACTAAAGAGATACTCTTCATTGAGTTGTACATCTGATTTTTTAAAACTTGTCTCAAGTATTCACAAAGCAGATAGATTTTTCATTCAACTACCAATTGCAGAAACACAAAATAAGTTTCCATACAATCCCAACAAAAGTAACCTTTCTTTCTATCATCAAGAAAATAAACTATGTTTTACAAGTTAAAACTATTAAGTTTACTATGATGCAAAACACCAAAAACACTTGACACAAAACCTATTATTAATAAAAAGTATGCCTTTTCATTTTCTATTTTTGGCCCAAATTTTAATTCTTTCCAGTAGAACCAAAACCTCCTGAACCCCTTTCAGTATCATCCAAGACTTGAACTTCTTCAATTTCTGGGTAAACATAAAAAAAGGCACTCGATGCATTCTCTTTTGGGGGGTTGGGTGGGGGGGCAGGAGAGACAGGGTCTCATTATGCAACCCAGATTGGCCAGGGTGAACTGCCTGCCTCAGCCTGAGCTGGAATTACAACTGTGTGCCACCATGTCAGCCATTCAATTAATTCTTTACTATGACCTCTCAGGGTGTGCAGGGCTAAGACAAGGGGATAGGGCATTTTGAACACTTGTTAAGACGATGTCACCTGTCATCCTGTACGGGATGTCTGAACGCCCCGCTCACACCCTCTATCCCAAAGCATGACCTGTTCTGCCTGGACTTGTGTAGGAGGTGGGCAAGGAAGGCCGCTGGGGCACAGCCATGTAGCTTTAACCCAATGCCAGGTCTCTGTGTCCAGGGGTCTAGCATTCGCATCTGCCACTAGAGGGAGCCCCAGATCTATTTAAAAGCACCCATAAATGAGCAGGGCCCTTCCCAGGCATACCAAGAACAAAATACAAAACCAAGGCCCCAGATAGAAGCTCACACCTGTAATCAATCCTAGCTACTTGGGAGACTGAGATCTGAGGGTCGCAATTCAAAGCCAGCCCAGGCAGGAAAGTCCTTCAGACTCTTATCTCCAATAAAGCCACCAGAAAACCGGAAGTGGTATTATGGCTCAAAGTGGTACAGCTCTAGACTTGAGCTGAAGAGCTCAGGGACAGTGCCCAGGCTAAAAGTCCAAGCCCCACAACTGACCAAGGGAAAAAACAAACAAAACAACAACCAAGGCCCATACCACAACTGAGGAAGCATCACCATATATAAATAACTACTCTGTTCGCCTTACCTCTCACTGCTCAAGTCCTCCACTATCCTAGGCTCAGGCCAACCTAGCCTGGCTGCTTCTGCTTGCTTCCCTAAATCCACTAAGCACAATCCCTTCCCCAGGCCTTTACACCTGCTGTTTCCTTTGCTTGATGCTTTTCTCCTAGACCTTCCATGGTCCAAATGATGCTTCCTCCAAAGGCCTTCCCTGAATAGTCAAGGACAGACAGCAGCCCAGGGAGTTGACAATACTCTTCAATCTCAACCCTCTGACGTGACAGTAGAGACTTGATTGCTTGCTGCCTGGCTCCCCACGAGAACGGAAGTTCTGTGAAAGCAGGATACAAAAACATCTTGTAGCCACTGGTAAGTGAATGAATTCAGGAGTCTACCTGCAAGGACTATGGAAGATCAAACATGTACATAAATTAGAAAGGCCCCTGGTGTACCACAGTACACACATAATATGAACCACAAGTTGGGGCACCAGTCTGTTTCTTTGGATGATGACTTCATTCTTTTCTCTTGTCAGTCATGGGGCTTGAACTCTGGGCTTAGGTCCTGTCCCTCAGCTCTTCAGTTCAAGGTGAGCACTCTACCACTTGAGCCACAGCACCACTTCAAGTTTTCTGGTGGTTCATTGGAGAGAAAAGTCTCATGGACTTTCCTGCTGGCTTTAACCATGATCCTCAGATCTCAGCCTCCTGAGTGGGATTACAGGTGTGAGCCACCGGCACCTGGCTTGTTTTTGTTTTATGATATGAAGTTTGACTATGTAGGCCAGGCCAGTCTCAAACTCATAACCCCTTTGCCCCAGTCTCAAGAGAGCTAGGAGTGCAGGTGTGTGTCACCTTGCCCAATATTTAGATGGATTTCTGAACTAGAGCTCTGTCCTATCACCAGCTCTGCCTTGTCAAGGCTGGGGCCCCCAGGGAGTCACTTCACCTCTAACTCCCTTATTTTCCTTGCCAGTTAAACAGGGCAGACTCACCCTAGGATAACACCTACAAAGCTCACATGCAATCAACTGCCTACCATCTGATTCCATTTCAGTTCTTACTGCAGGTTTTTGTTTTTTGTCGGTCGTGGGGCCTGAACTCTGGGCCTGCGCGCTGACCCTCAGCTCTTCAGCTCAAGGCTAGCGCTCCGCCCCTTGAGCCACAGCGCCACTTCCGGCCTTTTCTGCTGATGTGGTGCTGAGGAATCGAACCCAGGGCCCCACGCATGGAAGGCAAGCGCTCTACCACTGAGCCACCTTCCCAGCCCTTGTTGTTTGTTAACTAAAGATGGGCCTTCTTTCCGGGCCACCGCGTCCTTCTCCACAGAGGAAGGACGCAGCTGGTCAGAGGCGATGAGCACACGCCCTCCCAAGCCTCCGGCCTTGGCGACCTTCCCTCGCCATCCATCCCGGGGATCCCGGGGCCCGTCTACCCCCGAGGGGACCCCAGGCCTGGCCGAGGTCCGAGGTGACACACCGCAGGAGGGCCGGGTGGCCCAGGCCCTTCTCAAGGACCGAGGTCACAGCACAAAATGGCGCCTCCCAGAAAAACACAGACGGACCTCCGGCAGCCACCCGCGCCTCGGGGCGGGGCTCCGGGAGCGACAGTTCACGCCACCGACACGCACGCCCGCAGGTTAACGGCAGCCGCGCCGAGCGAGGTCCCCATTGGCCAGTCTGCATCCCTGCCCGCCTCTCGGGTCGCTTTCCCCGGCAAAGACTGGTCTATGAGAAACGGCGGGGCTCTGTCCCTATTGGGCCACGACCCTTCCATCAGGTGTTTAAACCCCCCCCCCCGGCCCCGCCTACCCCACCCCGCCCCGTCCGGTCCCCGGCGACCGTTAGTCGAGTGCGCTGCCTCGGCGTCAGGGAGCGTGCGGGCCGGGCCGTGGCGGCGTTTCATTCAAACGGCCCAATCAGCGGCGTCCCCAGCCGGTTCCCTCCGTCCCCATCCCCGGCCCCCTGCTCCCACGCTCCCCAGTCCCCCGTCCGGCCCCCTCTCCGGACGTCGCGCGCCCTCCCTGGCCAGCCCGCCCCGCAGCCCCCACCTGGGCCTCTCGCTCCCACCCGCACCCCAGGCGCAGGGGTTACAACGCTGAAACGCCAAGGCGCATGCGCGCTGACGTCTCGCGGAACTGGGCGCCCCGGGGGGGGGGGCGGGGCTTGAGGTGTTTATAAAAAGTCGGCGCTGTGCGCGCGTCCGGTTAAGAGCGGCCGGGCACGGGGTGGGCGGAGTCGTGTCGCGGTGCGGTACGCGGCGGGCGGGCGGGCGTCGGAGGCTGAGGGAACCCGAGCGGGTCCGTGTGGGCCGCAGCGGCCGCGGTTGGGCTCCTCCCCGTCCCTGCCCTAAGCGGCCGCCCGGAGAGCTCAGAAAGGGGGCCGGGGGGAGCCGCCCCCGGCCGGCCGCAGTCATGGTGAGCGCGGGGGGCCGGACGCGGAGGGGCGGCCGGGGGTCCCTGGAAGAGGCGGCGCCGTCCCCGGAGGGGCTGGCGGGGCCGGCCGCGGTCGGAGGCCTGGCGGGGCCCAGGGCCTCCCCGCGGGGGACCGGGCCTGGGAGGCCCGCGGCGTTCGGCCCGCCCGTGGGCGTTACCGGGCGCTATACGCCCCGTCGCCATTTGTCGCCCTGAGCCGAGGTTTTGAGGATGGTTTCTGCCCGGGTAGGCGGGAAACGGGGACGGGCTAGGCCTCGGGCCTACCAAGAAGCATTGGGGGCCCACGAAGGGCCGCGGGCTGTGTGGGAGGACTGGGGAGCTGATTGGGCCTCCTCCGGAAGCCCCCTCGGAGGCCCGCCCGGAGGCCCCCGGCCGCGGGGGCCCGGAGTGCTTGACAGCCAGGACCAGGCCCGGGGCGGAGCCGCGGCCGCCAGCCCGCCGCTCACTTCCCTCCTACCCGTGCCCAGAACTCCAATGTCGAGAACCTGCCTCCCCACATCATCCGCCTGGTGTACAAGGAGGTGACCACCCTGACCGCAGATCCGCCGGATGGCATCAAGGTCTTTCCCAACGAGGAGGACCTCACTGACCTGCAGGTCACCATCGAGGGCCCTGGTGAGTGTGGCGTGAAAGGGGCGGGCCTTCGCCATGGTGCTGTGGGACCAACAAGAGGCCTTAGAGGCCCCCCCTCGCAGCCCTGGCCCCATCTCGGGAGCCCAGGCACTGCGCTCTCTCACTTCGTATTGTGCATGGCTGTGCACTTAAAATGTATTCACGTGGCCTTTCCCCATAACTTTTGAGATGTTTCTGGTCACTGAGACTGCTACCGGGAATCTTCCCTGAGCTGGAGTGAGGCTGCCAGGTGTGGCTTCTGGACCTGGAGATGTGGAGTAATTAAGTAGGAGTGGGAGGAGAGCCCAGGCCGTTGGAAATCGCCTCAGCGAAGTCCTGGAGGGTGGGACCATCGGGAGATCTGAGAATCCTTTCTGTGTGTCCCCTCAGGGGCTCTGGGACATTGCAGGGCACTAGGCAGCATTGTAGGGGAGCCACTGAGGATTATACGTGATTGTATTTTGTAGCACAACCAAGAATGTGGCTTAATACAAACTACTTGCCACCTGACTTTCTAGTCAGCTAAGGAGCTGACTAGTGGGTGGAGGAAGGTGTGGTGTGGGGTGTTTAAGTGACAGGTACAGGGATTCACCTCTTGCTGCACTGATGTTTGAGGCACTTAAGACCCAGAAGATGGGAAGGCAAAGCTCCCCAGAAAGCCCAAGATAGGCAGATGGGCCTGGGTGCTTTGCAAGAATAGAAGTAGCTACTAGAGTGATGAGGGAGATCTTCTAAGCTTCTAGGCCTCTAAGGAACTTGGAAAGAAGTTGATGTGGAGACAAAACTAGGGACTTGGCAGTTGGTTCTCTGCAGTTTCAGTTGACCTGGTGGAGCAGCTGCAGACTAGTGGAGAAGCCATACTTAGACGTGGGGTCAGATTAAAAGAGGGCCTGGAGGGCAGCTGACCAGGCTGCTGATGGGCCAGGTTTGGGAACTGTGATGAGTGTGACTGCCAGGTTCCCACATCTTATTGTCCAAGCAAATTGGAAAATTAGAGCTGTTTACTGGTGGATAAAGTGCTGAAGGACTTAGGTCAGCAGGACCGTGTAACCATTTGTCCAAGAGATAAAGGGGCACTTAGACTCCTACTTCCTGGAAATGACGTGTGCCTGGGCAGTGTCTGAGTAGAAAATGGCATCTCATGGTAAAGGACAGGTGGGGCTGTAGGTCAGTGCCTATCTCTGAGGTGTGAGGAAGTGGTGTGGCCTTTGGCCCTCAAGAATCCCCCAGCACAGTACAGACACCTATTTTGTAGCCAGACTGTTGAGGGCTTCGAGCCCTATGGGATTCTGGATTCTTCCTTAGTCTTTCCTCTACTACAGAGGGGACCCCATACGCTGGAGGTCTGTTCCGCATGAAGCTCCTACTGGGGAAGGATTTTCCTGCCTCCCCACCTAAGGGCTACTTCCTGACTAAGATCTTCCACCCAAATGTGGGTGCCAATGGTGAAATCTGTGTCAATGTGCTCAAGAGGGACTGGACTGCTGAGCTGGGCATCCGACACGTGCTGCTGGTGAGTTCTACCCCGAGCTTCCCTTCTCTTCCTCTGAGGGTCCCAGAAATGAATAAGCCAGAGTTTTGTTCTCTTAAAACCCAATCTACAAGTGGTAGAGTGCTTCTTAATCTGGTAAATCTGAGTTTCGCTCTCAATACTTTAATGGGTGGGTATTCACACGGGTTCCCAACTTTCCTGGAAAATGCCAGAAGAGTTAGTGCCAGGGACTGACTACTGCTGTGCAGGGTCAAGACACAACTTTGCCATTTGCCAGCAGGTTTGAACAGTAGGACAGTCTGGCAGGCAGGTGGACAGACAGCACTGTCTAGTTATAGGCTTTTTGTTTGTTGGTCGTGGAGCTTGAACTTGGTGCCTATACAGTCCCTGAGCTTTTTGCATTTTACCACTTTGAGCCGCAGTGCACTTTTCTGGTTTTCTGGTAGTTAATGGAGGCAGAATCTCAGGAACTTTTGTTGTCCAGCAATCCTTAGATCTGTCTCGAGTGGCCAGACTTACAGGTGTAAGCCACTGATGCCTGGCTAGACAGTTTTTCTTTTTATAAGCTGTGATAATTTGCATGCCATTAATTTCATTGCTGTGAAGTACAGAATTTACTTCTTATTCTTGGCAGTAACAAGGTTGATGTCTTGATTCTTCTCCCCTAACTAGTGTTTCTCAAGGGTGGTTTTGCTCCCCAGGGACATTTTGCATTGTCAGGAGACATTTTGGGTTGTCAATGCAGGCATCTAGTGGGTGTGGCCAGTGGCTCTGCCCAGTGTCATATACTGTGCACATGATGCCCCCACAGGGCCCAGCATTCCTGAGGCAGAGAGTATGGTCTAGGCCAGCACTCCACAGTTTCTAAAGGCCACTTACAGCACATAGGCTACCTGCTGCCTTCCCACTCCTCCCACAAGCTTAAAATTTTTGTAACTCAATTTCTAATGAGCCCCTAGGGCAGATGGTAGGGAAGACAGGGAGTTGAGGTTTCCTTCAGGGCACTGAGAAAGGATGAGCTCTACAGTAAGCAGGCCCCAAATCATACATACCTCCTTCCTGTTCCATTTTTTGGAGGGTCGGGGGAGGCTGCACTTGTCAGCTGTCTTCCTGCTCCCACTGGTGCTGGGACTGTCAGAGCTCTGCTCAGCCAGGGAATTAGCTGGGTTAGGGGCAGTCAGTCTAGAGGCCACAAGGCTGGCCCACTGCAGAGCTCTGCGTTCCCCTGACTTTCCCACAGACCATCAAGTGCCTGCTGATCCACCCTAACCCCGAGTCTGCACTCAATGAGGAGGCTGGCCGCCTGCTTTTGGAAAACTACGAGGAGTATGCTGCCCGGGCCCGTTTGCTCACAGAAATCCATGGTGGTGCAGGTGGGCACAGCAGTGGGAGGCCTGATGCTAACCGGGCCCTGGCCAGTGCCTCTGCAGCCTCTTCCACTGACACCATGGTCCCTGGGGCCCTTGGAGGGGCTGAGGGGCCCATGGCTAAGAAGCATGCAGGCGAGAGAGACAAGAAGCTGGCCGCCAAGAAAAAGACGGACAAGAAGCGGGCACTAAGGAGGCTGTAGTGGGCTCTTCCCACCCCTGATCCAACTCTTCCCCATCTGTTCCTTCTCTCCCACTCTGTCTCTAAGTTATTTAAATTATGGCTGGGCTGGGGGAGGGTTGGGAGGGCACTGGGACCTGGATTTGTTTTTCTAAATAAAGTTGGAAAAGCAATTTCTATGCCCACTTTATGGCTCAGAGTGGCTGGCCTCCCTGCTCTGCTCCTAGACCACATGTCCTGTGTGGAGTCACAGCCTTCTAGAACCTGCTCCTGTCCCCTTCTCCCCTCCCCTTTCTATGCTCACCACCTTGAAGCAGCTGTGCCTAGTCCTGGACTGGCATCTTATCCGGACTGGACTTCAGTGGCAGACAGTGGACAGGGAGTTACTGGACAGTGTGGGTGCTCCCAAAGGCCAAGCCATACTACTTTGACCGTTTTGTTGGGGGAAGGCACAACCCATACCATGTGTTTGTCACAAATTCCACGGCTTTTCAACACCCATCAGTGTTACTCCATGTTAGATTCAAACAAACTGAAGTGTCTGATGTCCATGTCCCTGCGGCCGTTTCCTAATTCTTTTTTTGGGGGGGAGGGGAGGGGGGACCCGGTCGTGGGTCCTGAACTCTGGGCCTGGGCGTTGTCCCTCAGCTCAAGGCTAGCACTCCACCACTTGAGCTACAGCGCCACTTCCAGCTTTTTTCTTGTTGCTTATGTGTGCTGCGGAATTGAACCCAGGCCTCAGGTATGCAAGGCAAGCGCTCTACCACTGAGCCACCTTCCCAGCCCCTCATCTTATTTCTTATAAGCTGCCCCTCTGCATGTCCTGTCAGGACACACTGGGGTAGGGTCATGACCTCTTTTAGTACTTCCTGCAAACCCAGGGCTTCTGACCTAAGTCAGCAATGGCAAGAGAAGCAGGCAAACCAATGGGTGTTCCAGTTGTGTGCAGTAGGGGGAGCACACTTTGCAGAAGTGAGATGAAGGCAGGCAGGTGCTCCACACCTAGCTCTCCCAAAGTCTTAGTGAACTGCACCCCCACACAGATGCCAGTGCAACACTGAGATGCTGTAGCATGAAGACTGCACATCTGATTGGTATGCCTGAGCAAGTACATTGGGGAGTAATTTAACGATACTGAAATGGCCTGGAATGTGTGATACGCAATTTCACAATTAGACCAAAAGAAAAGCCTGTTTTCACTGGCTTGGGAATGCGACTAAGGGGCAGTGTGCCTATACTTGCCAGCTCACCTGCTTAAAACCAGGCCAGTGACAAGTGGGGTGAAACCCAAAGTTGAGAGAATGGGGCTCTAATCCATGTTTGAGCCAGACTCAAGTAAGTGGAACCCTGGGATGCACCAACCTCTTAGGTGGCCAGTGGAATCAGCCTCATCCCAAGCAGCAGACTAGTCAGCACTCTTCTAGACCAAAGCCTCTGAAGACACTTGCCCCCACCCCAAGCCAGACAAAATGGTCCACATCAGGTCAGCAAGCCTTTTCTGGAAAAATTATGTCGCGTCTGCACCCCTCCCCCGTTTTTTTTTTGCCCGTCGACCTGAACTAGGCCTGGGCGCTGTCCTTCAGCTCAAGGCAAGCTCTCTACCGCTTGAGCCACAGCGCTACATCTGGTTTTCTCTGTTTATGTGGTGCTGAGGAATCAAACCCAGGGCCTCATGCATGCAAGGCAAGCATTCTACCACTGAGCCACCTTCCCAGCCCTGCACCCCCTTCTTGTATGTGTAGTTCTGAAGTCCCCTTCAGTGAACAAATGGCCCACTGAAATTGAGCAACACAGGGCCAGAGCTGAAGGCGCACAAAAAGGAGGCCCAGTGATGGTGGTAGAGAAAGGTGACAATTCTTTATTGCTTTTTCTTTTTTTGGGGGGTGGGGGGGAGGCTCAGGAGCTCTTGGTGGGGCGGGTCCGCTTCCTCTTCACCACCACAGGCTTCTGGCTGCGCAGGATGGCGCTAGCTCTGCGGATGGCAGCCTGAGGGGAGGGAAGGGACAGGTGAAGGTGTTCAAAATCTGTACAGCTACTTCCCAGGCCTGGGTGAGGTCCAGAGGCAGGGCCTCCTGGGCCCAGGTCCACCACTGAGAAGAGTACTCCTCAATACTGACTAGCCCCACCTAGGCTGCAGGTGTTAGGTCCAGGAGCCGGGCACTGCGGTCTCCCGACCTGGAGACTCCAGAGTCCCCCACTCACCATGCGCAGATCGGGGCGGTACTTGTTCTTGCGGATCATGTGCCTGATGCTGCTGAGGGTGGCCCGTGCGTTCTTGTTGATGGTGGTCCGCACGTAGGATGTGGCTGGCTTCCGCTGACCTAGTGCAGGGAGTCCACACATGACTCACCTCCCAGGCTGAAACAACATTCTCACCCCAGAAACCTGAGCATCCTCCATTAGCTCTGACCCTGGACAGGCAGAGGGTCAGCAGCCTGGACTCTGGTCCCACCCATCCATTCAGTAGACCCCTACAGGCCTCCCAGACACACACACCCTGTCCTCACTAGCTCATTAACCCTCCAAGGTGACAACTGTGTAACCTTTGTTTTAATCTTAGCAAGATGGCCCAAAACTAAAGTGTTTCAGGACCAAGCTACCCTGACTAGAATCCCAAATAAGAATTATTTTTATTTATTTTTTGGTCGGCCGTGGGGCTTGAACTCTGGGCCTGGGCGCTGTCCCTCAGCTCTTCAGCTCAAGGCGAGCGCTCTACCACTTGAGCTACAGCGCCACTTCTGGTTTTCTGGTGGTTTATTGGAGATAGGAGTCTCACGGTCTCTCCTGCCCGGGCTGGCTTTGAACCGCGATCCTCAGATCTCAGCCTCCTGAGTAGCTAGGATTACAGGCGTAAGCCACCAGCGCCCGGCTCCAAATAAGAATTAGAGGTAGTACCCAGGTGCAAAATGCCCAGTGTAAGACCTTGTGTTGACTGGTCTGGGAAATAGATGTGCATCAGCCCTAGGGCAGAGAAGTCAGCTGGAACCATTAAAGAGCAACTTAACACCTCCCAGCTCCCAATCCTGGGCAACATACTGTTGGGAAAGAGCCCTAGCTAGCACTATAAGCTTCTGGAATGCTTCCCTGAGAAGTCAACAGGCAGCCTATGACCAAACCCACTCTTGGCCTAGGGATGGCTACCACAGACCCATCAATCTGAGTCTGTCAGGACCCAAAACAGGGTCCTCAGAGCAAGATGCCAGCTCCACTGCTCCCTGGACTGTTTGTTCCTGAAGAGGGAAGATAATCTCCCAAGATAGGAGGGCTGCAAGTCACTAGGGTCAAGGCCTGAGTGATGCCATCCATGAATAGGATGCTGGGCTCTGCGTGGGAGTAGAAGCCAGTCTCCATCAGCCTGGGGAAAAGTCATTCCAGTTAAAAAAAAAAAAATGCACGAAGGCCCAACAGGCACAGTTTTCCAGAGTAGTTAAGGGAGAAGTATGAGTGAGTGTGTGTGTGTGTGATATACACATAGGCCCCTGGCAACCAAGAGTAGGGATAGTGCCACCTTGGGCTAGGCCTAGCCCATCATCTTCACAAGGTTAGGAGAGCTCAACTGTTTGCCTCTTTGTGAGCTAGAAGGTACCTCACCTGCACGCTGCACTAGACCGTCCACGGCTTCGTTTGCACCCTCAAAGCCACCCGGGGATGCTCAGGCTCTCCTAGTTTCCCACTCACGGTGCGCAGATCCCGCTGCCAGGCAGACGGTGAGAAGAATGCGTTTCCCAGGCCCAACTCCTGACCCGAGAAGCTAAAAATGGACGGTAGATGCACTCCCCGGTCCCACAACTACCCTGTCCCAGCGCCCCGCCCCGTGTCCGGGGAGGCTCACCAGATCTCCGCTTCATGACCACCACGACCCCTTTGCCGTCAGCGGCAGGCTCCACGCCCACAGTCTTGCGGTGGATCAGCCCGTTGTACCGGAAGGAGTTGCGGGCCTTCAGGTTGTTGGGCTCCTGTGGACAAGGCACTAACCTGAGCCGAGGGGACACACGCGTGGGTCCCTTCCTGTGACCGCAGGCCCCTCTCCCCGCAGGGCTGCGGCGTCCAGGCCCTACTCACGGTGCTGTAGGTCTGCTTGTTCCTCTTGATGAGGAAGCTGGAGCAGTTCCTCACGACCATCCACTGCAGGTGCGCGGACATGGCGGCGGCTGCGGAGACACGAAGCACGTGGGAGCGCGCCGAGAGAGGCCGGCGCTGGGAGCGGGGCGGTTGGCGCCAGAGCCCCCGAGCAACTGCAATGGGGGGAGGTACCCGAGAGCAGGCCGCGGCCCGAGCCCCGGCAACGCGACCTACGGCGGCTACCAGCGAACGAGGGCCTCGGGACCGCGCGAAACCAGAGGGACAGGGCCGGGAGCTTCGCCGTCAAGGCGGAGGGGGTGCTGGGGGCAAAGCTGGGCGAGGGGCGAGGGCAGAGGGGAGAGGGGCGTCGGGCAGGCGGAGCGCACGCGCTCACCTCCTCGCGTTGCGGCAGCCGGAGACCAAAAGAGGTAGGCCGGAGGCGGGACAACAATTTAACGCCGCCACGCATTTCCGTTTCCGCTGTGGGCGAGCGCCCACCGCCGCCGGCCCGCCCTTCCTCCCTTGCTGCGTCCGGCCCCCGAAGCGGCTCGGTGGCGTCCGGCCATCCCCGCCGCGTCGTCGGGAGCCCTCGGGAGAGCGGTTCGGAGGTCTTCGGGCGCCCGTGGCACCCGGCGGGAGCCCTCGGCTGCTCCCTCCCGAAGGCGCGGGGGCCTCGCTCGGCTATTTCCGGAACGGTCCGCAGGCGCCGCCTCGGCGTGGCTCGGGCCTGGTCGGAAATACTCGGCCTTCCGGTCGGCCGCGTTCGGCCGATCCCCGCGGGATCCGGGCGGCGGGCCCTTCCCAGCCGTGTTGAACTTTCCCCCCCAACTTTGGAGCAACTGGACGGAGCGGACAGGAGGGACGGACTCTGGACGTGGCCGTCCCGGTCTCCTGCTAGTTGCCCGCAGTGGTCCGAGCCTCACTGCGCCCCGTCCCCGCCCCCAGCAGCTTGGCTGCCCCCTCCAGGGGCCCCCGGAGCTTATCATCCCGCCGGGCCCGTCCCGAAGGTGCCGCAGGCCCGTGCGGACCTTCGGCCCGCGCCCGGACACCGCCACCTCGGCTGATGGATGCGTTCCGTGTCAGGATTACGCCCGAGGACTGACTCCCTGCAGGCAGGACCAGGGCCAGGCTTTGCCCGCGTCTGCGCCCTAGGCGTAGGTACACGTGTGACCCCCGGGCCCGCCCCGCCACGGTAGTTTCACGCTGTCCACGGCGGATTCATCTTCGCGCCACGACGCCCGAAGACCCCAGAAAACGCTCGAGAGTCTCGAAGGAACTCAGCTCGTGCGCGGGCCGGGCCGGCTTTCCCGCGGGGCCTTGCCTGACCACTTTCGGGGCGCACTTGGTCCCGGAGCACGGGAGGCCGCGGGGCGTGGGCACTGACCGTGGGCAGCTCCGGGCCGCGCCGGCCCCCGGGCGGGGCTGCGTGCGGCGACTCAGGTGACCAGGCGGGCACTGGGCACACCTGGCCGCGTCCCCGGCCCCGCCCTGGGCGGCCGCACCCCGGGACGCTCTTTGCGGCAGCCAAGGGGCCAGGACTGGGCCATGGCGGCGGCGGCGGCGACGGCGTCCTGCGCCCCGCAGGCGTCCCCGGCTGGAGCCGCGCCCGCGCCCCCCGCGCCGCCGGGCCACGCGGCCGGCCTAGGCCGCTGCCGTGCGGCGCTGCTGCTGGCCGTGGCGCTGGACGTGGCGGGCATGGCGGCTCTGCTCACCGGCGTGTTCGCGCAGCTGCAGGTGCGCGGCCGCGACTTCGGTGACCTGCTCATCTACTCGGGCGCGCTGCTGGTGTTCATGAGCCTGCTCGGCTGGATCTTCTGGTACACCGGCAACATCGAGATCTCGCGCCAGGAGCTCGAGCGCGACTACGGCCTGCGGCCCTCGGCGCTCGCCCGCCTGGCGCGCAAACTGTCCCGCCGCTGGACGGCGCCCGCCGCTGGGCCCCGCGCCGCGCCCGGCCCCCTCGGAGCGCGCCGCGCCGCCCGCGCGTCCCCGCCGCCCGCCGCCCGGCGCGTGCGCCTGCAGCTCGCCACGCTCGAGGCTGGGCCCGGAGCGGCGGTCGCGGGCAGCGAGTGAGCCGCAGGTGAGGGCGGCCGGGAGGGCGGGGGAGGGGCGGGGAGGGGCGGGGGCGGCGCCCCCTGCACCCCGAGGTGCCGCGCGCACTGATGAAATCCTCCGAGCCCCGGAAGTCGGTGTGCGGGCCGTGCCCGGTCGGGGGTGCGCTCCCCTCGGCGGGCCTGTGCGAACCCCAAGACCACGTTTTGGCCTTTTCTCGCCTTCAACTGTTTTGTGACACCCCCTCAGTCCTAACACGCCCGGCCATGCCCTAAGGGGGGGAGTGGGGGGGAAGAGGGCCTCGGCTTGCATCCTAGTGTGTACCTGAGTGTCCAGCCTGATGGCCCTCACCCACAAAACTTCCCGCCTCTCTGCCTTTCTCCCCTCCAGTCTTCATACCAACTTCCTCTGTTGCTGCCTGGGAGACTCTGTCTGTGGGGCCGCCTCCACTGGGCAGGGAGATTTTGGGTAGGAAACCTGGGCCTCTGCCCCCCTCTGTTCCTAATACGGCCCAACATAAAGTTCGAAAAGGTTGGCAGTGGGAAGATCAGGAAGTAGATGGGGAAAGTAGGATGAAGGGTGGATGACTTGGTAGAAGGGGGGTGGGTAGAGAGGCCAAGGAGTAAGTTGGTGGATTCATGGGTAGGATGGTGAGTGGATAAGGTGGTTGGTGGATAGCTATGACTGGATGCCGGGTGGGTGGGTGGGTTGTTTAAAGGGCAAAGTGGGTGTATGGTTATATAGGTGTAGGTGGGTGAATGGCTGGTTGACTTGGTTGTTTGGAATAAGAACATAGTTGAACACTTGGGTAGGTCAGTGTCTGAGTCCATTTTCCATGAGAGGTCTATAAAAGAACTACACCCTGGGGCTGGGAAGGTGCCTCAGTAGTAGAGTGCTTGCCTCACATGTGTGATGCCCTGGGTTTGATTCCTCAGCACCACACACAGCAGAAAAAGCTGGAAGTGGCACTGTGGCCCAAGTGATAGAGAGCTAACCTTGAGCAGAAGAGCTGAGGGACAGCGCCCAGGCCCAGAGTTCAGGCCCGATGACTGACACAAAAAAAAATAAAAAAGAATTAAACCCTGACATTTTTCCTGTAATGGCTAATTAACTTTGATCCTAAGCATCAGGAATGATAGTGTAAGCCAGGTGCCAGTGGCTCACACTTGTAATCCTAGCTACTCAGGAGGCTGAGATCTAAGGATCATGGTTCAAAGCCAGCTTGGGCAGGCTTTTTATCTCCAATAAATCACCAGAAAACCAGAAATGGCACTGTGGCTCAAGTGGTAGAGCACTAGCCTTGAGCTGAAGAGCTCAAGGACAGCACCCAAGCCCAGAGTTCAAGCCCCACAACCGACAAAAAATTTAAAAATAGTGTAGCCAGGCACTGGTGGCTTGCACCTGAAATCCTAGCTACTCAGGAGGATGAGTGCGGATCATAGTTAAAAGCCAACCTGCCCATGATAAATTTTTTTTCCTGGCCCTGGGGCTTGAATTCGGAGCCTGGGCACTGTCCCTGAACCTTTTTGTGCTCAAGACTAGTGCTCTACCACTTGAGCATCACTTTTCTGCCAGGGCTTGCTTCAAACGGCGATCCTCAGATCTCAGTCTCCCTAGTTTAGGAGATTACAGGAGTGAGTCACTGGCACCCAACCTCCCGCCCCTCCCCAAGAGCTAAGAACCCAACAGGGTCTTATACGTGCCAGACAAGTGCTCTTCCACTAAGCTAATCCCCGGCGCCTCCATGAGACTCCAGTTAGCCACCAGAAAACCAGAAGTGTAGCTGTGGCTCAAAGTGGTAGAGCACTAACTAGCCTTGAGCAAAAGAACACAGGGACAGCGCAGCTAGGCCCTGAATTCAAGTCTGGACTGACAAAAAAAAAAAGAATGATAGTATCTGGTTGGTTGGCTGGCTGGTTGGGTTTGAGACATGGTCTCACTTTACAGATGAGGTTGACCTCAAATGCATGATCTTCCTACCTGAGCCCTGGGGTGACAAACAGGTGTGGGTGCCTGGCTCCTGGTGATTCTAAATGTATCATATTCTTTGTGAAAACTTAGAAAATAGGCACTCCCATGATACCCCACTTCTGTGGTTCAGATGAATAAACTGGTGTAAGAAGGGAATGGCAACTATGTATAGGTAAAGCATGAGTGAATCCTGTCTCATGAAGAAAACCACCATCTGTAGTTGCAATTAGCCTTGAGAATCCTTGACATTGCCCACACGTCTGCACCTCTGCCACAGCTGGGCGGACTCCACTGCTGGCACCACTCATAAGGGCCTCTAGCCAAGCTGACTTGAACAGAGCCCTCTTAGAAGGAAATAAGGGGTGTGGTGACACATGCCTGTAATCCCAGCACTGGGGAGGCGGGAGAAGGCTGCTCCGGAGTTCAAGGCCAGCCTGGGCTATGCATGGAGTTCTAGCTGGGCTACATGGCAACATTCCATCTTTAAGAAACAAACCAATGGCTCACACTTGTAATCCCAGCTACTCAGAAAGTGAAGGGTAGAGAATATGGTGGTTCCAAACCAGCCCAAGACAAAGGAAAAAAAAACCATGAAACCTAATCTCAACCAGAAAAGCTGGGTGGTCATGGTAGCATGTGCCTGTTCAGAAGCATAAATAGATCTCAGTGCTGGTTGGCCTAGACAAAAGAGGGAGACTTTCTAAAAAATAACCAGAGTAAGTCAAGTGCCAGTGGCATGCCTGTAATCCTAGCTACTCAGGAGGCTGAGATCTGAGGATAGCAATTTGAAATCTGTTCAGGCAGATATTCTGTGAGACTCATCTCCAATTAACCACCAAAAGCTTGAGGGACAGTGCCCAGGCCCTGAATTCAAGCACAAGTACCTGCACAAATAATAATAAGCAACCAGAGCAAAAGGGCTTTGGGCATGGCTTGGCAGTACCACAATATGGTGGCCAGAAAAAAGAAAGACTGGGTGTCAGTGGCTCACACCTGTAATCCTAGCTACTTAGAAAGCTGAGATCTGAGGGTCACAGTTTGAAGCCAGCCTGGGTAGGAAAGTTTGAGACTCATCTCCAAGTCTGAGATTTAACCAGCAAAAAAAAAAAGCCAGAATTGGAGCTGTGGCTCAAATGGCAGAAACATAGCTGTGAGCAAAAAAAAAGCTCAGGGACAGCACCCAGACCTGGTTTCAAGCCTAAGGACCAGGACACTCACTAAAAAAAGAAAAAGAGAATGCAGGCAGGTAGGTATAGGAACAGAAAAATTGCTGGGTGCCAGTGGCTCACAACTAAAATCCTACTTACTCCAGAGAGACCTGGAGGACCCTGGTTTGAAGGCAGCTCAAGTAGAAAAGTCCTCCAGGGGGCTGGAAAGGTGTCTCAGTGGTAGAGCGCTTGCCTTGCATGCATGAGGCCCTGGGTTTGATTCCTCAGCACCACATAAGCAAAAAGAAAAAAGCCGGAAGTGGCTCTGTGGCTCAAGTGGTAGAGTGCTAGCCTTGAGCTGAAGAGCTGAGGGACAGCTCCCAGGCCCAGAGTTCAGGCCCCACGACCAGACCCCCCCCCCAAAAAAAAAGTCCTCTAGATGTCATCTCTAGTCAGAAAAATGCTTGAAAACACAAGTGGTGAGCAAAAGCAAGAGTGCAAGACCCTGGTACTGGCATATCCATACATAAAGGAAGGTTGCATTTCCTTGACAGGCATGTTCTAGCTCTGGCAGTATCTCCTTTCTGTCTTCCTGGCCTTATCTTTTGTCTCTATGCCTTTCCCTGACCCTTGGGGTGGTATGGGGAAAGGGGGGAGTGTGCATTGAAAGCTAGGGGCTCAGCCTCCTGCCGCTGCTGCTGGAGAGCACAGGGGTGGGCAGGACAGGTCCTGAGCAGCCACTAACGCCACCCTCCCTCCTGCAGACAACCTCTCCGGTCAGGACCCACCCAGCCGAGATGCTCTGCCACCCCCCCGGCCACCCAGATGCCTGTGCTCCCTCTATCCCTACTGGATAAACGGCTTTGCCTAGACACTGCTTGGCTGTGTGGGACAGGGACACTTGGGGTGAGAGGAGGTCGCAGCCCCACCCAGGCTGGGGTCCCCCCACAGGAAGGCTGCCCTTGGCTGGGGCGGGGGTAGAGGCTGGAGCACGTTTCCCACGGGTGCCCCTTCTGCCCAGCCTGGCTCCCTGGCGCCCAGGCCCAGAGTTCAAGCCCCACCACTGACGGGGAAAAAAAAGCAAGCAAAAAGCTAGGAGCATGGCACACGCAGAAGAGCCTGCCAGACAAGCTCAAGGCCTGAGTTCAAGCAAGCTTCCCATACTGCCCAAAATGGAAAGAGACACATCTGTACTCCATATCTGTATTGAGGGGTTCCCCCTGGGGACCCCGCTAGTCTGTCTCCCCCCCCTCTGTGCTCTCTCCCGCCGTCCCTTCCCCACCAGAGACATCCCCCGCCTCTGTGGGCTCTCCCCCTGATGTCTTCTTCGACAGCAGTGAGCCCGGCCGTGATAGGCGGCATCTGCCCTTCAGAAACTTCGGTAGGTGCAGCATGTCCCTCCGCCGGGCCCACCTGGGGAGGAGGGACAGGCTCAGCACTGCGCGGCCGCCCAGGCCCCGCCTTGATGGCCCCCAACCCCCAGCCCGCTCACCAGAACAGACAGATGCTGCAGATGAGGAAGAGCAGCCCACCGCATGTCCAGCCCAGGGCCCACATGTGCTTCCGGCGCATGTTCTCTGCATGGAGGAAGGAGGTTGAAGGCTCCCGAGCCCACCCCAGCCCAAGGAGACCCAGCACCCCACCACTCACCGTCCGGCCGCTGGTGGTAGCAGACGCCATCTCGGTAGCAGCACCGCAGACGCAGGCAGAGGTTGGGGTTCTCAATGGCCGCCTGGCCCCCACAGCTCTCCCTGTCCCACACATCTCCCTCACAGCCTGGGGGCCACCACAGCAGAGCCTGTGTTACAGACCTGGCCCTGCAGGCTGCAGACACCCAATGCCCAGCTCCAGGGCTACTCCGCGTGGAGCCCAGCGGAGCCCTGCCTTACCAGGAATCTAGGCCAGCCTCCTCCCTCAGACCCAGGGGTCCAGGCCCAGCCTCCTCCCTCAGTCTGAAGTCACATACTCCTTCAGTTCCAGGAGTCCAGAACCCAGCCTCCTCCCTCAGACCCATGGGTCCAGGCCCAGCCTCCTCCCTCGGACTCTGAAGTCACAGACTCACTCCTCCTTCAGACCCAGGAGTCCAGACCCCAGCCTCCTCCCTCAGACCCAGGGGTCCAGGCCTCACCTCTCCTCCCTCAGACCCAGGGGTCCAGGCCTCACCCACTCCTCCCTCAGACTCTAAAGTCACAGACTCACTCCTCCTTCAGACCCAGGAGTCCAGACCCCAGCCTCCTCCCTCAGGCCCAGGGATCCAGACCCAGCCTCCTCATCCTCTTAGAACCCCAAGTCTAATCTGGGCTCCCCCTTCCTGGAGACTCCAGGATTTCAATTCCTGCTCACTCCATGGATAGAAGAATCCTTGAATTCCATTCGCATCTGTGAGATATGAGAGGTGGAGTCAGGTGCTGTCTAGAAGCCCAGGCCCCCCCCCAAGTGTCTGTAGCAGCCCCCTCACCTACTGAGCCCTGCACCAGCAGGAGAAGACCCAACGCTGGGATCCCAGAGCCCACCATGCTGCCGCCCATGGGGCCTCTGTGGAGAGAGGCCGGGAAGGACATCACCCCAGCAACAGCCAGGCCCCGCCCTAGCACCCCAACCCCAGGGTTCTGAGTTCCATGGCCAGGGGGTCCCCAGCTTGGGGCTTTGAGAGAAGCGCCTCTGGCCTGCTCATGTCCAGCCTAGGAGGTGGCGTACTGAGCACCCAGGTGGGAGAGGTGGGTGGGTACGAGAGGAGACCAGGGGGGGAAAGGGCCTGGTTTGGGGTGTGCCCCCACTCCCTCCCCCATCACCTCAGAGCTAGCAGGACAAGAGAGCTTGGGATGCTCCCCAGCCTCTCCCTCAGGACTGGATGCCTGCGGATGCCCTCCTCCGGTGGCAAGAGTCTCAGGGGACCTCGTTGCTAGGGAGTCTCTCCCTTAGCAACCAGAGGGAGGGGCCCCCTGGGACCTGTGGGGTCTCACTGAGCCCCATTGTTAGGGAAGGTAGTTCCCCTAGCAACCAGGAGATGAGGATGGGACAATGGGGGCCCCAGGGGTGGAGGCCCCATCCCAGACATTCCGCTGAGGAGGGGAGCCGAGCTAGGGAGTCTCCAGTTGTTCTGCAATGGTTTGCGTCTTCCAATGAGTGTTGGGGGCCCAGGCTTCCGAGAAGGGCTGGCCAGCCAGATGGGGTCAGGGAAGCTACGACTCCCTGCTCACCTTGGCCTTGGACCCCAAGGCCCGTGGGAGGAAGGCTGGCGCTAGAGCCCTGGCTCTGGGGGTGGAGGGCTGGGGTGGGGACCCCTCTCACACCCAGGCTCCTGTGCACACAGAGAGAGTACCCCGACTCCTCAGAGATGACACAGGTTGCAGGGGGACTGGCGGGAGGCTGGGCAGGGGTCAGAGGGCGCCAGGCTGAGCAGCTGCAGAGCGTTTCCTGTGTCCACGCCATCTGGACCCACTTCCCAATTCCCTGGATTCCTCGGGGATCAGGGAGGGGGTAGGGTGGGGCTGGGGGGGGGCCACCGGCTGGGCCCTCACCGCTAATGACAGGTTTGGGCTGCCTCTGCGGCCCATGGGCCCCAAGGCCAGACAGGACCCCCCAGGGACAGACAGACGGACACACACAGCCTGGGCCCTGCTGACATCATACCCAGCCATGCACCACCTCACCAGGGGCTGGTACAGTGGCCAGGGCCCCCTGGCCAGCCCAGGGTGTCTTCCGGAACCCCCGTCTGGCCTCCCTCGCACCGGCCTTTCCTGCATGGCTTCTCATCCCGGGTCTTTGTGGTCTGTCTCTGGCTCTGCCCTCTCATGGGATCTGTGCCTCATTTATGGCTCATGTCCCCCACAGAGGTGCCCGCATCCCACCTAGGAAAGCCCCCTGGGAGCCTCGGCCCCTGGAGGCCAGGGAGTGAGGTCCTACCCCAAAACCTGGGGCAATGACCCCAGCAGGCAGCTCAGCCTCTGTCTCCAGAGCACAGGGGGTCTTGCAGATGCGTGGAGAGCTTGTACTCCTGGATGTGGAGGGGGTTGTCTTGTGCCTGAACCCCCGAGTCTAAGGGAAGAAGAACAAGGTCTGAAAGAGGAAGCTGGAGTAGAAACTCCTGGATCTGAGGGAGGAGGCTAGGGTCTGGAACCCCCGGGTCTGAGGAAGGAGGCTGGGGTCTGCACCCCTGCATCTGAGGAAAGAGAACTAGGGTCTAGACCTTGGTGTCTGGCAGAGGAAGAGGGCTGGGGCCTGGACCCCCAGGTCTGAGAGAGGAGGCTGGGGTCTGAGGGTGGAGGTAGGGAGTGAGTGCTGGGTGAAGGGGCTAGCACTCCACATTCTGGTGTTGCTCCCAGGCTGGCCACAAGCCCAGCCGGCGTCCCCTCTGTGCCGTCCATCCCCCGGGCTGGTGGTCTGAGTCACCTTGGCTGGCCCCACCACCGGTCTGGGGGAGCGACGTCAGCTCTCCCCTCATGACGCAGCCTCAGGCCCCCCACGCTGACTCAGCCGGAAACAGGCCCCTCTGACCCAGCGGTTGGAGGCCTGGGTCCCAGCGGGAGTCCTGGCTGGGAGGCCTCTGGGGGCCCTCAGAGGGACGGCAGACCCAGGAGGGGGAGAAAGGAATGCTTACCTGAGTGGATGAGGTCATGTCCCACCATGGTGGGCCTCTGACCTCACCTCCCTGGCTGGTTGGCTAGGTTATTTTTTTTGGGGGGTGGGGAGGCAAGGGGGGGAAGAAATGAACTTTGAACTCATGGCCCTGCACTGGAGCTGCACTCCCTAGGGCTTGAACTCTGGGCCTGGGCGCTGTCCCTGAGCTGCTTTTGCTCAAGGCTGGCACTCTACCACTTGAGCCACAACACCACTTCTGGCTTTTTCCGTGTATGTGGTACTGAGGAATCAAACCTAGAGCTTCCTGCATGCTAGGCGAGCACTCTATCACTGAGCCACCTTCTTTTACAGTAGGCATCCTCGTTTTATTTGGGGGCAGTTCTGGAGTTTTGTTTTCTGGCCGCACTAGGGTTTGAACTCGATCTTTGCTCAGCTTGCCGTGCACTCTTCCACTTGTGTCCTGTGACTCTAGCTGACCCTGTCTCCCGGGGGACCCCAGTGGTCACCCTCCCTTGCCCCCAGCAGCAGAGGATGGGAATGGGGAGGCCTCCAGCTACCTCAGAATGCTGGGCCCTCAGCTCAGGTCAGCTCAGAAGCCTGGGAGGTCGGGCTACCCGGGGCTCAGCCTGCCTGTCTTTCCCTGCCATCCACATCCCGGAGGCGAGGCTCCCAGGGATGAGGCTTGGTGTCTCTGTGGGCATCTGCCTGTGCGGGCACTTCTGTGTCCCTGACTTTGGGTGGGGGCCTCATCCAGGTCTAGCATCCCAGCACTGGTTTTGGGTCCAGTCTCCCTGTCCTATCCCATCACTGTCCTCATCTTTCCCCCTCTCCAATGGTGACATCTGTGTCTCTGGATTACTAATAAAATGTGTCTGTGAGAAAATCGGTGGTCCTTTGTGTGTTACCTGGAGCTCTACTCTGCAGCACTGAGGTGGGAGGGCACCCAATACAGAGAGGTCCTGTCACAAGCCCAGATCCTGCCTCCCTGGCATGTCCTGATTCCTCCTCCTCTTGCTCCAGTCTCTGTTCCTCTCTCGGCTTTTGTTGATGCTGGTTTTGTCTTTTATTTTGGAGGGGGGGTCCTGTCATGGGGCCTAACTCTGGGCTTGGGTGCTGTCCCTCAGCTCTTCAGCTCAAGGCTAGTGCTCTACCACTTGAGCCACAGCGCCACTCCTGGCTTTTTTCTTTTTGCTTATGTGGTGCTAAGGAATCGAACCCAGGGCCTCATGCATGCAAAGCAAGCGCTCTACCACTGAGCCACCTTCCCAGCCTCTTCTTCTTGTTGTTGTTGTTGTTTTTTGGTTTGTTTTGGTTGATGTTTTTTGAGGAGAAAGGAGTTGTTTAGTTTTGGTGTTTTTTGGTGTTTTTTTTGTTTTTGTTTTTGGGGTCCGGTCGTGGGGCCTGAACTCTGGACCTGGCCGCTGTCCCTCAGCTCTTCAGCTCAAGGCTAGCACTCTACCACTTGAGCCACAGCGCTACTTCTGGCTTTTTTCTTTTTGCTTATGTGGTGCTGAGGAATCAAACCCAGGGCCTCATGCGTGCAAGGCAAGCGCTCTGTACCACTGAGCCACCGTCCCAGCCCTTGGTGTTTTTTTTTTAATTGGTTGTGGGTCTTGACCTCTGGGCTTGGGCGCTGTCCCTCAGCTCTTCAGCTCAAGGTGGGCACTCTACCACTTGAGCCACAAAACCATTTCCAGTTTTCTGGTGGTTTATTGGAGATAAGAGTCTCATGGACTTTGCTGCCTGGACTGGCTTTGAATGGCTATCCTCAGATCTCAGCCTCCTGAGTAACTAGAATGACAGGCATGCGCCACTGGCGCCCAGATGGGTTGTTTGTTTTTTGTTTTTTCTCAGTTGCAGGACTTCAACTCAGGGCCTGGACCAACTCAGGGCCTGGATGCTGTCCTTGAGCTGCTTTTGCTCAAGGCTAGCACACTACCACTTGAGCCACAGCACACCATACCCCCTCTCCCACCCCAGCTTTTTCAGTGTATGTGGTCCTGAGGAATCAGGGCTTCATGAATACCACTGAGCCACCTTCCCAGGCCCAGGTCCTGAGCTTTTTTGCTGAAGGCTAGCATGCTACGGCTTTGAGCCACAGCACCACTTCTAGTTTTCTGGTGGTTCACTGGAGATGAGTCTCATGGACTTTGCAGATCTCAGCCTCCTGAGTAGCCAGGAATTATAGGCAGGAGCCACTAACGCCCACCTGGGGAAGGTTTGTTTTGTTTTGTTTTTTTGTTAGGGCCTGGGCTCTGTTCTTGAGATTCTTTCACTGCTCAAGGCTAGCGCTCTACCACTTGAGCCACTTGTGTGTGGTACTGAGGGATCGAACCTGGGGCTACACGTGCTAGGCGAGCACTCAACCCTAAGCCGCCACCTTGGGCCTGGGGCAAGTGTTTTGAATCAGGCTCTGGTGACTTCCCTCCACGGCCTTCTGCGTGCTGAGTGGAACCTCCAAGCCTGGCCCGCTGGCTTCTGGATTCCACCTGTATCCGTCTCTCCCCGTCCCTGCCCGCCGCTGGGTCCCTGTCATCTCAGCATCCTCGGCTGCTAGCCGCCTTCCCCCTCCATCCTCTGCGTGGGCTCCGCGCGCTTGTCAGCAGCCTGCTCTCCTGCCCTGTTCCCCGTCCCACGTCCTGGTCCCCGTCCTTGGCGCGCGGGGGGGGGTCCCCAGGTCTCCCCGGGCCACTCCCTGTGGGGTCATATCGCTGGCTCTCCCACCTTTGGGGCTGATGGTGGTGGTCTGTCTAGTGCATCCCGTCCGTCCTTCTGCTCGTCCGCCTGTCCTGGCCCACCAGGCCCCCTCTCCCCGGGCTGGGCCCCTCCACCAGCCCCCCGGCCGCGTGCGCCCTGGCGGCGGGGCGCGGAGGGAGGGAGGGGACGCCATGACCTCACCGCCCTCTCCGACCCCCCCCCTTTCCACTTTCCCAACTTTTCCTCCGTGCCTGCCCTCCTCGGCGCGGCGCGGGGCCGGCCGGCAGCCGGAGCGGCGCAGTGGAAAAGGCAGGAGGGAGGGTGAGTCAGGATGTGTCAGGCCGCCCTCCGCGCCGGCCCCCCGCCCGCCGTCCCGGCCCCCTATATAACCCCCGGGCGGGCCGCCCTGCGCCCCGGCGCCGCGCAGCCACAGGCCGCCCTCCCCAGGCCGAGCCCGCTGACCTTGGGGCTCCCCGACCCCCGGGCCCCGCTCGGGGGATCCCCGGCCTGCGGGGACATGAACGGTGAGCCGGCTCCGGCCCGCGGGGGGCGGCGGGGGACGCGGGGGACCGCGAGTGCCGCGGGGACCGGGGCCGGCCGGGCGGGGCGCGGGACAGGTGCCGGCAGGTGATCCGCAGGGGCGGGGGGGGAAACTGAGGCAGCGTCCCAGAGAGGAGCGCGCCCTGGCACGGGGCGCGGAGCGGAGGGATGCGAACGGCGGGCCGGAGACCGACGTGCGGGGCTGGGCGCGGGGCGGCCGGGCAGGCGCGGCCGGGGGGCGCGGCCGGGGGTGTGCGCCGGGCGCCGCGGGCGCTGATTGGCCGGGCGGCCGAGGGGGCGGGGCGGCGGGGGATGGGCGGCCGTCCAGGGCCCTGCGCCGCGACTCCACCGACCCAGGTGCGCCGCGCCCCGGGCCGCGCCCCGGGCCGGCGTCGGGGCTTCGGGCCGCCCGGGCGGGCGCGCGCGCTCTCGGGCCCGGGAGGGGGCAGGTTCTGGCCTGTGCCTCCCCCCCCCCCCGCGCCCCGCCCCGGGGCCCGGATTCCGGCGTCCGGGGGCGGACGGGAGACGCCCGGCCCGTCTACCCGCCCGGGGCCGCGTCTGCTCCGACGGGCGGGGCAGCCAGAGGCAGGGAGGGAGGCAGGGAGACAGCCCTCCCGAGCTGGGGACCCGGCCCGGCGCCCCACCCTCCGGCCTCCTCCCTCAGCCCCGTGGGTGCAGGCATTCAGCCTCTCCCTCAGCCCCGGGGATGCCGACCCCCGTCTCCTTCCTGACCTCAGGGTTCGGGGGCCCCAGTCTTTCCCCTCAGACCCAGGTTCCAGCCTGAGCTCTCTATTCTTCTGTACCCAGGTGTTTGCCGCCTGGTCCTGGTGGTGATGACCCTCTGGCCAGACAGAGTGGTGGGCCCTGGGCCACCTTCTGGCTCTGCTCGAGCCCCAACCGACCCCAGGGCCGAGGTGGACAGCGCGGTGCTCCTAACGCGCTCGCTCCTGGCCGACACCCGGCAGCTGGCTGCACTACTGGTAGGAGCCGGAGACGGGGGGGGGGGGGGGGGGGGGGGGGGGGGGGAGGCGGAGGAGATGGTGGAGGCCGGCCGACAGAGGGTGGAGAGCAGAGTCTCTCCGAGATCTGTACACCAGCCACCTGGACAGCTCTACCCAGGGTGGCAGAGCCAGAAGAGGGGTCTGGGGGAGGGAAGGGAGTCCCCTCACAGCTTCTTTCTCCCCAGAGAGACAAGTTCCCAGCCGACGGAGACCATAGTCTGGATTCTTTGCCCACCTTGGCCATGAGCGCAGGAGCCTTGGGAGCCCTGCAGGTAGCAGATAGGGAGGGCTGGGGCCACACAGGGTAGGGTGTGGGGAGGGCCAGGTAACAGACCAGGTGCTCCCTAATGCCCGGTGGTGGGCCTCAGTTGCCAGGGGTGCTGACAAGGCTTCGCGTGGACCTGCAGTCCTACCTGCGGCATGTGCAGTGGCTACGCCGGGCAGGTGGCCCTTCCCTGAGGACCTTGGAGCCCGAGCTGGGTGCCTTGCAGGCACGGCTGGACCTGCTCCTGCGGCGACTGCAGCTCTTGGTATGGCCTGGCTCTGAATCTTTACACCCCCACAGCTAGGACCTGAGGTTGAGCTCTCACACCCAGGGTCCTAGTCCAGTTCTGGAAGCCAGACCCCAGACCTGAGCTGTGAGCCTGACACACCCAGGGTCCTGAGGCCCCTCAGCCCCAGAATTCTGGCCAGATACTCCACATGCTCCCGGAGACCCTGCGACCTCACCATCAAAGGAGACAGTCTCCAGAATCCCAGCCCCCAAGCCCCTAGACCCCAAGATTCCTCCCTGAACTGACAGTTTCATTACTGAGATCATGACCCAAGCCCCAGCTGACCCCTCCCCCCCCCACAAACCTGAGGCTCTGAGACACAAACCAGCACCAACCTGCAGTCCCAAGACCCCAGATCCCGCCCTGAGGTCCCCACACCTCACAGCCACAGCCTCAAGAATCAAGACCTGACCCTGTTAGGTCTCAAGAACCTGATGGCCTCAAACCATCAGCCCCAGAAACAAGTCTCTAGGACCTACTGTCTCCTTTTCAAGGAAATAAACCCTGAAACAAGAGGTCTGATTAGAAGCCCTGCAGAGCCCAACACCCTGACTTCCAAAATTCCAGACCCAAGGCCCTGAGACCCAAAGACTTCAGACTTGGATTCCTGACCTGACTTCAAAGACCTCAGACCTCAAGTTCCAGTTCCAGGCTCCAAACCCATGAATCCCTGGTCTTGGTCCCAGAAACGTTAGCTACATCTAAGACCCTAACCCTGGGATCCTGGGCCTGACCCTAGACTTGTGCCCACAGGCCAAGACATTGTACCTAGACACACCTAGCTCTACAATTGCAGCCCCAACCACCCAAGCCCCAAAACATGACCCTAGAAGCCAGGCCTTCAGATGACAAACCTTTGGAATGCAGCTTCAATGTGTGTATGTGTGTGTGTGTGTGTGCGCCAATACTGAGGCTCATCCTGGGCACTGTCCCTGAGCTTTTTTTTTTCTTCTCTCAAGGCTAGTGCTTTACCACTTGAGACACAGCTCTACTTGTGGTTTTTTGGTGGTTAAGTGGACTCTCATGTTGGAGCTGGCTTTGAACCATGATTCTCAGATGTCAGCCTCCTGAGTAGCTAGGATTACTGGCATGAGCCACTGGCACCAGACACTCCCCTTTGATTTTTTTTTCTTTTTTTTTCTTTTATTTTTGTCAGTCATGGCTCTGGCCTGGGCGCTGCCCCTCAGCTTTTCAGCTCAAGATGAGCACTCTACCACTTGAGCCACAGCGCCACTTCCGGTTTTCTGGTGGTGGTTCAATGGAGATAAGAGTCTTAAGCCGGGCGCTGGTAGCTCACGCCTGTAATCCTAGCTACTCAGGAGGCTGAGATCTGAGGATCTCGGTTCAAAGCCAGCCCGGGCAGGAGAGACCGTGAGACTCCTATTTCCAATAAACCACCAGAAAGCCGGAAGTGGCGCTGTAGCTCAAATGGTAGAGTGCTTGCCTTGAGCTGAAGAGCTGAGGGACAGCGCTCAGGCCTGGAGTTCAAGCCCCACGATCGACCAAAAAAAAAAAAAGAGTCTCAGGGGCTTTCCTGCCCAGGCTGGCTTTGAACTGCGATATTCAGATCTCAGCCTCCTGAGTAGCTGAGTAGCTGGGATCACAGGCCTGAGCCTCTGGCACCTGGCTTCTGCTTCAATTTCTGAAGCCAAGTTCCTGAAGAGAGATTGCAGCTAGGCAGCCTGGCAGCCCCCAGAACCCTGTCCCCACTCCTTTGCTCTTCCCTGCTTTTTTTTTTTTTGGGGGGGGTCCAGTCATGGGGCCTGAACTCTGAGCCTGGGTGCTGTCCCTCAGCTCTTCAGCTCAAAGCTAGCGCTCTACCCCTTGAGCCATAGTGCTACTTCAGCTTTTTTCTTTTTGCTTATGTGGTGCTGGGGAATCGAACCCAGGGCCTCAGGCATGCAAGGCAAGCACTCTACCACTGAGCCACCTTCCCAGCCCTCTTCCCTGCCTTTCACTAACCTCTTTCCCTCCTAACAGGTATCCCACTTGGCCTTGCCCCAGGCACCCCTGGACCAGCCGCCCGTGCCCCTGGGTCCCCCCACCTCGCCATGGGGGAGCATCAGGGCAGCCCACGCCATCCTTGGAGGGCTGCATCTCACTCTGGACTGGGCTGTACGTGGCCTGCTGCTGCTGAAGACCCGGCTGTGACCTGGCCCGAGGCCACCACTGCCCTGCGATGCCAGATCTTATTTATTTATTTATTTTAGCACTGGGAGTGTGGCAGTCAGGGCATACTGCTCCCCCTCCACCATTCCCCCCACCTAGTTAGATACACAGTCCCTCCAGGAGACCTGGGCAAGGGGACACCTGTGCCTTATTTATACTTATTTATTTACAGGGTGGGAAGGGCAGGCAGCCTCCTTGGAGGGAGGGGGCGGCGGGAGATACCAGGGTCCTGGATTCTTGGATCTTTCCATAGAGGCTTCCTGGCTCCTTTCTCTCTGGGCCTGGGCAGGCTCATTTATTATTTATTAAACAATTACTTTTTATATTAGGAATGGGAGGGAGGGGACAAGAAAGCCTGGGTTTTTGTACAAAAAAAAGAAAAAAGAAAGAAAAAAGAGTGTGAGACCTTTGTGAGACAGAGGAAAGGGATGATTTGTTCTGCGTCATCCACTCAGGCGTGATTTCGCCAAAGGCGATAGGGCTGGGGGCCTGGGGTTTGGTGCTTAGTGGGCAAAGAGGGAAAGGAGCGAGGCTGGTGGCTCAGAGTGAGGTCTTGGCCTCACTCAGTGCCCCGCACATCATAGGCCCTTGATAAATATTTCATGGAAGGTCCCAGAAGGTCATCCCATGCCTGGAAGCTTTGTAGCTCGAGGTGGTTCGTTTTGACAGTGTCCAGCATGGTAAATCAGAAAGACGTTCACGCGTATCCATGGGGGAGGGGGGGAAGGGCAGTGATCTATGGCAAGGCAAGGCTCCTAGTGAGGCCTGCGCAGCTCCTAGACAGGGAAGCTCCAGAGAGACCAAAGATGCCCTCCTTCCCCGTCTTCCGTGTGGTCCTGGGCTTGTTTTCTCACCCTGTGGGTGTTTTTTTTGCACACACAGGGGAACATTGCCAGTGACTGGCTCAGGGAGGGATCGTGTTGGACTTTCATTGTTCGTGCTTCTCTGTATTTGTTCAGAATTTCTACCATGACTGTATTTCGTGCAACACATTTAAAAATAATAAACACTATTTTTAGGATGTCCAAAAATCAGCCTACCCCCTTTTGTCAGTCATGGGGCTTGAACTCTGGGCCTGGGCACTGTCCCTAAGCTCTTCAGCTCAAGGCAAGTGCTCTACTTGAGCCACAGTGCCACTTCCTCAGCCTCCCATTTCCAATGGTTTTAAAAACGCCTCACAGGGCCAACCTCCCCCCCCTCCCATTATTGGAACCCTTGCTTAGGGCAGTGCCAATTTCCCTGAATCCTCAAATACTGTTTCACAGTTGAGGCTTAGATGGGAGAGAGGGACCCGAGGCTCTGCTCCACTCGCACTCACCCCAAAGGTGTTGTACCTCTGTTTTGGGGTGCTGGGGATGGGACCTGGGGCTGGTGCACACCGGGTGAGCGGCCAGCTCTTGGTTTTCTCAAGCTAACCTGGGACTCCCAGCTCTTGCCTCTGCCTCTGATGTGCTGGGATTACAGGCATGAATCCATCAGGCCTGGCCTATGGTGTCCGTTTCTGTATGGTTCAGTGTTCAAGCTCCATTTCCATGGGGAAACTAAGGCTTGGCAGGAGTTTAAGTTTTATCTTGAGTCTACAGCACGGCCCAGCCGAAGAGATGCCACAGAATCAAACCCTTGGTCACTGATCCAGTTACAGTAACCCAGACAGAGCCTCCAGGGGGCCCTGTGTTGCCAGGCACCCACTCTGGGCCTGGAGTTCTGACTCGCACAGCCCCCAAGACTACAGGCCTTGTCCTCCGAGAATGAAGCCCCCCGGAGAGTTCCCAGGAAAGGTCCCCGGGGTGTCCCGTGAGGTCACAAAGCCCCCACCAAAGGCTCCTCCCACAGCCCAGTGCTGCCCCCTGCAGAGCCATGGCCACAGCTGGCTGAGCCTTCCTTCCCGGGACAGCGCCACTCAGTGCTGAGCTCCGTGTGGTACCTGTGAGGCTCCAGGGGCCAAGGCCAGTGGGTGGGATAGGGTGGGAGGGGAGGGGGGGGAGAGCAGGGGGAGAATGCAGGGCACGCCCGGGGACTGGGGCCCTGAATCCCCCGCTCCTGCAGCCATCATGAAGCGCCTGTGGAGCAGCCGGCGTGCACGACCCTCCCAGCCGCACCTGAAGTGGGTCCCCATCCTGGGGGAGCTGCAGAAGACGCTGCAGAGGGGAGAGTACTTGCCCCTCCGCCCACTGCCCATGTTCGAGAGTAACTTTGTCCAGGTCCCCGCGCCCTGTGCCCTGGGGGCTGGGGGGAGGGCGAGGGTCTGCGGGGGTGGGGGGGGGAGGAGGAGGAGGGAGGACCGGGAAAGGTAGGCTGGGGAGGGGGCTTGAGGCATGCTGGAAGAAGGATCGGTCCCAGCTCTGCTCCCCGGCCACCCAGGTGACAAGCAGTGGGGGCCCCGTGTTCGTGCACCACAGAGCCAACAGACTGACTATGGGCGTGGCGGCCTCCCTGCCTGGCCTGGTGCTCCCTGACACCCTGCTCATCGCCCGGCCCCCAGAGGGCCGAGACCGCTCCAGCCTGCTGCTGTCCAGGTGCCTCCCCGCCCCCCCCAGCCCTGTCCCCCCAGTCCCCCTTCCCCCTAGCTCCAGCTGGCCGACTCCCACCTCCTAGGATGATCCCGCTGGACCTCGTCCACCTCTACGTCCACAACATGCACAGCTGGCGCCTGAAGCTGCGCCTGGCCACTGGCCGCTACTACTACCTGGAGCTGGACGCCCCAGACCACGAGCTGGGCTTCCTGTTCGACCGCTGGATCTACCTCATCAACCTGCTCCGGGAGCCAGCCACCACCTGGGCCCCCAGGACCTTGCACCTCCCACCCCCGGGCCAGCCCTTAGATGCAGCCCCTGCCTCCACCTGGCGCCTCCAGGTGCGACCCCAACCCAATGGCTCTCTGGGGTGGTGGCTCTCCAGATTCTGCAGGGAAAGGAACTGGGACCCCAGACTGTTGGGCCTGGGGGGTGGGGAGGGGCTGAGGAAGGAGGGATAGGGTCAGTGCCAAATTGGCCAGGGCCTGACCGCGCCCTCCTTGTCCACAGGTGCAATGCCCACGGGACTCCACAGGTGAGAAAACTCTGGCCTCCGCTTGGCATGGCCACCATCCTCTGTACTCCAGCTACCCTGAGTGGGGGGACAGGACCTCAGCATCTGGGCCCTGAGCCCCCCACCCTGTGTCCACTCACGTCTCTCCACCTCTATTCCCAGAGGAGGTGTGTGTGCCCACCTTTCCTTACAAGACGCCAGCTGCTCAGAATCAAAAGGCCAAGGTGGGCAGCCTAGTGGGCCTCGGGGTGGGGTGGGGCCAAGGTAGGCCAGCCAGCCAGACCCAGAGGGTGGGGCCTGGGCTGCCCCTCTTCTGACTACCCCCTCCCTCTCCCCATCCCACCCTCAAGCGCACTTTCAAGTCCCAGGCTGTGGGGGGTTCGATGCCAACCATGTGGCCAAGGCTGGAGCGTGCTGACATTAAGAAGAAAGACCTGAGAAAGCAGTGAGCAGGGGGCTTCTGCCCATGGCACAGGGAGGGGCGAGGGCTCCAGGCAGGTGCTGCCCATGTCCCTCGGCAACCTTGCTCCACAGGTCACACCCAGAGGCCAGATCAGACAGGAATATCACCCAGATCCAACTTCCAGGTAAGAACCTCTCTTCCTCTGCTCCTATGGACCTGTGGCAGCTCTGAGCCTCTCCTAAGAGGACTAAGGCTGATGCCTCCCCACACAGACAAGACCAGCATCACCATCCGCACCATCTTCAGCATCATCTCCAATACCATCAACCAGTCACACTCGTCCTCCAAGGCCAGTTATGCAGGCACCTGGAGGGCTGGGGGAGGGTGCTCTGTGGGATCCTGGGGAGCCTAGAGGGCTGAGGTCTGAACCCCTGGGTCTGAGAGTGGAGGCTGGGTCTGGACCCCTGGGTCTGAGAGAAGAGGCTGGGTCTGGACCTCTAGGTCTGAGGGAGGAGACTGGGGTCCAGATCCCTTGGGTCTAGGAAGAGCTGGGCCTGGACCCCTGAGATGGGGTGTGTGATGGGGGGAGGCTGAACCCCCAAAATGGAGAGTAATGGGAGGAAGGGTGGACCCCTGAGATGGGGTGTGTGATGGGGGGAGGCTGGACCCCTGAGATGGGGTGTGTGATGGGGGAAGGCTAGACCCCTGAGATATGGGGGTATGAGAGGGCAGTAGGACTGATAGTGCCTCCCACCCTCCACAGGCTTGCATGTCTGACTCGGAGGGAGCCCTGGGCCCGCGGGGCTTGATTGAGACCCCAGTGCACTGCATCTCCAGCAACAGGACCGAGCTCCCCTTCCTGGACTCCTGTGACCACCTGGACATGCTTCTCTGGCACCAGGACCTGGACGAGCTCATGGACCCTGAGTCCAGCACTGTGACATCCTCCTCCCTGGGCCCTTACCTGGGCTCTCCTGCCCTCCACCTCTTCCCACCCCACCCCTCTGCCCTCAGGTCTGGCAAAAAGGCTACGCCTAAAGTCTTTCAGCCCCAGGGACCCCCGCCCACCAAGAAGGCTCCCTCAGCCCCTAGGGCTCCCTTCACCAAGGAGCAGCCTGGGAGGGGGGCGGCTGCCTCCCTTCACACACCATTCCAGAAGGCCCCAGCTGTAGCTGGGCTCCCTCATAAGGCCCCCCCTGGATCAGCTGTTCCCCAGAAAACCCCAGCCCTCCAAAACTCCTCTTTGAAGGTCCCTGTTGTCCCTGCCCTGCCCCAGAAGGCTCTGCCCCAGCCCCAGAAGGGGCCACAGGCCTCTGCTGTGACCCGGAAACCCCTGGCACCCCCTGCCTCCAGGAAGGAACCTGTGGTCCCGCCCACCCCTTGGGCCTCACCACCACCACCAGATCCGGCCGGGGCAGATGCCATCATCTCCGAAGAACATAAGCTGGAGGGGGCCCCATCTAGAGGGAAACTTGAACAAGTGGTATTTTGGGGTGCCCAGGGAACGCAAGTGGTGGAGGTGAGGACCACGACCAGGTCCCTGGAGCTGCCCCATGCCAAAGCCAAGAAGGAGTCCAAGGAGCTCCTCATTAGCCGCACGAGAGAGCTGGCCCTGGAGGCCCTTGAGGGCAGGGAGAAGCTGGAGAACGCGGTGCACAAGGTGAAGGAGGAGGTGGTGCTGGACCTGCCCAACCTGAGGTCCAAGGAGGTGGAGCAGAGGCAGCGGTGGGTGCAGACTCAGGAGGTGGTGCTCAGGGGTCCCCTGAAGGAGCACAACAGGCCCTTCTCCATGGAGGGGATCGCCCTCGCCAAGCTGATCATCGCAGCCAGCTCCAGAGAGGAGCACCCCAAGCCTGCCCACGTCACACTGTCCTCCTGGCTCTCCACGGACGCCCCGACCTTCCCTATGCCTGCGGCTGACCTGCCCCTCTGCCCCAGCCAGCTGTCTCTGCTGAAGATGCCAGCGAAGGCTGAGGACCAGCCCCCCACTGGGGAGGAGGACACCCCGCGGTGGATGGACACCCAGCCACTCAGGGACCCCGTGGGGCCTTCCACAGGGCCCACCAGCAACCTGCCTGTATCTGACAACACGCAGATAGTCAGGTCCTCCCAGTGGGAGGACCTGCCACAAGAACCCTCCACCTCCAGGGTTGGGGCATTGGCTGGGACAATCCCAGAGGAGAAGACACTGGAGGAGCCAGGCCTGGCTCAGCCTTCAGCCAGGTACTTGGGGCTTAGCAGCCAATGTTTAGGTCCAATTCCATTATTCATATTCTCTCTCTCTTTCTGTCCTTTTTGGGGGTCTGCTGGTGATTAACCCCAGGGCCTCAGACATGCTAAGCACACCCCCTAACACTCGCTACTCAAACATAATAAGCACACCCTCTAAAACTCACTACTCAACATGTTAAGCACACCCTTTTACACTCACTGCCGAACTCCTAGTTCAGGTCAGTGCACAAGTGTGACTGACTGGGCAGGCACTGTTCTAGGCAATAGAGCTACAGCCTCCACCAATCATGGTATTAGCAGGGAGGCTTGCTGCCAGTGCCCAGTGGATAAGAGAATGGGCATGCTGCTAAACAGCTTACAATGCATGGTGCCGATCACCTAGTGGAGGTTGGGTCATTTGTGTTAAGATCTGAAAGAGAACTGGACAGCGGTGGCTCATGCCTGTAATCCCAGCTACTCAGGAGGCTGAGATCTGAGGATCTAGTTTCAAAGCTAGCCTAAGCAGGAAAGTCTGAGATTCTTATCTCCAATTAGCCAGTAAAGAACCCAGAAGTGGAGCTGGGGCTCAAGAGGTAGATGAGGGTCTGAGAATGTGGCTCAGTGGTAGAGTGTTTGCCTTACATACATGAGGCCCTGGGTTTGATTCCTCAGCACCACATAAGCAGAAAAAGCCAGAAGTGGCGGCGCTGTGGCTCAAATGGTAGAGCGCAAGCCTTGAGCTGAAGAACTGAGGGACAGAGCCTAGGCCCTGAGTTCAAGCCCCAGGACTGGCACAACAAAGAATGCCAACATTAAGCAAAAGAACTAAGGGACAGTGCCCAGAATCTGAGTTCAAACCCTAGTACTGGTGCATGCACAGAGACACACAGACACACAAGACACAGACAGAGACACTCACAAGGGGATGAAGTGGATGGGTGGTTTTCAGGAACCAGAGATGGAAAAATAAAGGATGAATGCTAGCATATTGGTCCTTTCTCTTCAGGGTGTTGAGAGCTAGATAGGGGTGCGGGTAGTATGAGGCTGGGAGTGTGATTTTGGGGCACCCGTCTCCCTGTGGGCCGACCCCCCACAGCTGCTCGCTTCTCTCCCTGCAGCAAGCATCTCCATCCAACACTTTAAGCAGCAGGTTGCCACTGCCCTCAGTCAGCAAACTGTCCGGAGGGGCCCAGAGGGGCCGGGTACCCCAAGGACCCCGGAGACCGGCCTCAGACCAAGCAATGACCCCGGCACCGGCGGAGAGCTCGTAACCAAGACGGCGCCACCCACTCCCCCTTCCTCCACAGGCCCCAGGGTGCTGGGCACCCTGCTGTAAGAAGCAAGAGTACCGAGAGGCTGGACGGGGTGCTCCCTCTCGGGCAGAGGCCAGAGCTGTCTATACGTTTATACATGGGGGTGGGGGGACGGGGAGAGCCTGAGGCGATTAAACGCCTGAGACTCAGTCCGAGTTGCGCCTCTGTACCTGGGAGGGTGTGTGTGTGTGCATGAGCATGCGTGTGTGGGTCCCGCAGGGGGTCCGGCAGCCCGGGAGGGTGGGGCCTCAACAGGACCCCGCCCTGCAAGTCCACCCCACGGTTCTCATTGGCCGGAGCTCCTGAGCTCCCGGCCAATCCGGCCCGAGGGTCGTAGTGGGAGGCCCTGCCCCCACTCGGATGCCAGGGGCCACCGCCGCCACCACAGGCCCAGCTGACCCGTGACTGGTGGACGACATTCTGGTAAGGGCAGGACAGGTGGGGTTTCTGGTGGGCTCAGGAGCGAGGGGCACCCCTTAGGTTCCACGGAGCCCCCCATTCCGCCCTGCAGGACCCTCATCTGTGGATGTTAGATGTGGCAGCCCAGATGCCCCACACGGAGAAATGGACGCCACCCTTTGACCCGCGCTTCCCTAACCAGAACCAGACCCGTAACTGCTACCAGAACTTCCTGGGTGAGACCCGGGGAGCCGGGTTTGAGGGGAGCAGGGCCGAGGGTCGAGGGGAGGCAGGAAGGGGAAGCCCACCTGAAGAGTCGTGGGACCGTTGGGGTGGGGAGCAGGCGCGGCCGCAGTCTGGGGGCGGGGCCCGGGGGAAAAAATCGGAGCAGCCGGGGAGGGGCGGGGCCAGGAGAAGCCGGGCCTGAACTGGACAGCCTGGATGGAAGGATGCGGGGGCGTGGCCTGCTGGTAGGGGCGTGGCTTAAACCCTGACCCCGCCCCCATGCTCATCCGCAGACTACCACCGCTGCATAAAGAACATGAGCCGTCGGGGGAAGGACTTGCGGCCTTGCGAGTACTACTTGCGTGTGTACCGCTCGCTGTGCCCCAGCAGCTGGGTGAGCCCGCAGAGGGGCACAGGATGGAGAAGGTGGAGGGCTGGGGCTGAGCCTGAGCTTGTGCCCTGCTTCCTGGTTCCTCAGGTGCAGCGCTGGACTGAGCAGATCAAGGAGGGGACCTTCCCAGGCAAAATCTGAGCGGGCAGCATCGACCTCAGTGAGCCCAGTCTTGTCCCAGAGCCCCGGCTGACCTTGGTTTTGCAGTCTCTAATCCGGAAATAAAGTAGTGTTGCTGCTAGTGCTTCTTTTGCTACTCTCTTCTCCTTACTGGACATGCTGTCTTTCCACGAACTTTACTGCCCTGGCTGGCTTTGAACCGTGATCGTCAGATCTCAGCCTCCTTGTAGCTAGGCTTACAGGCGTGAGCCACCGGCACCTGGCACCCTTTTTTTCTTCTTCCAGTCTTGGGGCTTCAACTCAGGGCCTGGGCACTGTCCCTGAACTAATTTTGCTCAAAGCTATCACTTTGCTCAAAGCTATCACTTGAGTCACAGCAACCCTTCAGGCATTTTTTGTGTATGTGGTAGAGCAGTCGAACCCAGTGCTTCATGAATAGGCAAGCACTCTACCACTAGCCACATTCCCAGCCCCGCCCTTCCAATTTTTTTTTTTTGTCGGCCGTGGGGCTTGAACTCTGGGCCTGGGCACTGTCCCTGGGCTCTTCAGCTCAAGGTGAGTGCTCTACTGCTTGAGCCACAGTGCCACTTCCGGTTTTCTGGTGGTGTATTAGAGATAAGTCTCACAGAGTTCCCTGCCTGGGCTGGCTTTGAACTGCAATCCTCAGATCTCAGCTTCCTGAGCAGCTAGGATTACAGGCTTGAGTCACTGGTGCCTGGCTCCACCCTTCTGTTTTTAATACAAGGTTCACTACCCTTTGCTTGGCAGGCCTCTTGACAAGCAATCCAAAGTTTGCCTTCCAGTCAGGACAAAAGAACACCACCATGCTTGACTAACTTTGCTAAGGTGGTCTTTTTTTTTTTGGTCAGTCATGGAGCTTGAACTCAGGGCCTGGTGCCTTCCCTCAGCTCTTGGCTTAGGGCAAGCACTCTACCACTTGAACCACAGCACCACTTCTGGTTTTCTGGTGGTTAATTTGAGATGAGTCTCCAGGACTTTCCTGCTTGGGCTGGCTTTGATCCAGGATCCTCATATCTCAGCCTCCTGAGTAGCTAGGATTATAGAGATGAGCCACCTGTGGCCGGCTTTGCCATGTTCTAATGCCTAGCCAGTAATTCATGGGGGTGGAAGTGGGGCCCTTCCTCTAACCTCTAACCAAACACTGCTGCTTCTGATAATGGAGTCAGTTTCATGAAGGAGGGAAGTCAGGCTAAGGCCAATGCTGCCACCCCCTCATCTAGGACGAGATCTCACCCTCCTGCATCCCCTAAAACATAAACCCAAGTAAGATAGGAGGTACTGCTTATAACAAGGTTTTAATAAAATAAAAAGTTCAAGTGCTTCCAATCTCCAACATACCCCATCCAGGTGTGGGAGGTCCCCCACACCCCAGTAGCACCAGGGATAGCACCATGAGAAAAGAGGTTGCACCTGGCCTCCCTGAGACCACAAGGGGTGGGGATATGCCCCCCACCTCCCCGACCTCTTTCCAGACATTTGCAGAGCTAAGAGCAAATCCACTCCCTGCCGTGGGGCAGCTCTACCTCCTGAGGCCTGGGCTCCCGGGGAGATGCCATGGGTGGTCCCCACCCCTTTATGGCTTGGCTCCCTGGGGAGAAAGGGGTAGTGAGTGTTGGCTCCTGCAATCCTGAGATGGGGGTGGGGCATACGGAATGGCCTGGGCTCCCTGCTGGGTTGGCTCAGGGGTCAGCAGTCACAAAAGACAAGGGACTCCATCCCTGGCGTCCTTAGCCAGCCCCATTCCCAGCTGAGAGCTGTGCCCGAGTCAAGGGTCAGCTCTTTCCTAAAGGTCCCAGGACTCCTTGCAGGCAGGCAAGGTGGCTGCCACTGGTGCCCAGGGCTCCCTGCCCAGGCCATCACAGCTCATCACTGTTGATGTCCAGGTCAATGGAGCCGTGGCTGACCACCAGACGCAGGCGCTTGTGAGGGGCAAAAGGAGCAAAAGCCAGGGCCTGCTTGGGGATAGGGACAGGGATGGTGTCAGGGTCAAGGGTCCCGGTGGCAGAGGGAGGGGCAGCTGGTGGGGCTGAGGCCAGGCGGTGAAGGCTGACCCGCACCACGCAGGGCAGCCCGTAGTGCCGGGCCCAGCGCCAGTCCTCCTGGGAAGCCCAGCACGAGCGAGGGGGCAGGCCCAAGGCCACTATGGCTTCAGCCTGCAGGAGACAGTGGGGGCCACAGCCTCCCCACCGGTGCAGAGAGATGCGGGCGTTGCGAAGGATGGGGGACTCTGGGGCTGTGTGGGGCCGGGGGCGTCGGCGCTTCCGGGGGCGTGTCCGGGACTGGGCCTGGGGCAGCCACTGGAGCCAGAGGGGCAAACTGTCCAGGTGGGAGCGTCCAGGTGGCAGGCAGAGGGGCTGGCAGGCCGCTGGGGTGGTACAGGAGAGGAAAAAGGGGGAGAGAAGAAAGGTCGGCTCAGCAGGACCTGGGCAGATCCTCCTTTGGAAGAGGCCAGCTCTGCACCATGCTCCTCAGAAGAGCAACTGGCCAAGGGCAGGCAGGGGAGGGATGTTGTGCAGCTTTTGCTCACCACAGAAGGGGTCCCGGCGCAGCAGGGATAAGTGAGCACAGGCCTGGGGGCTGAGCTGGCTCTGCTGACCGCCATCCTGGCCTTGCTGCAGCCGCTGCTTAGTCTCCCGGAGCTCGTACTTGTCCGGGGGCTGTGGAGGCAGCCGAGGATCCTGGGGCCGCAGACGGAAGGCTCCTTCGCCCCTCCTGGGGAACAGGGTGCAGGCACACAAGGAACATGGAGAGGCTGGGATGGATACTCAGGGCCAGAGGGGCTCCTGACCCTCAGGGTGGGCCGGCCCATCCAAACCCTGCCTGTCCTGGTTGCACCTACCTCTCGCAGGTATAGCATTCACAGTGCTCATTCTTCTCTCCAAAGAAGCCCTCGCCGTAGAAGCATGTCACCTCATCCCCCGGCTCGATGTCCCGAAGCACCTTGACACAAGCTGCGTTCCCATCTGTGGGCACAAACTGGGGCCAAGCCCACTCAGCACCCTGGCACAGGGCTCAGAACAGTCCGACTTGCCCCCAGGCTCATCTAACAATTTAGGCCACAGCTTTACCATAACACCATTCAGGGATAGTTGCTTTGCCGGGGGCCTGTCCCTCTCATGACCCACTGGCTCACCGGTGTCCTCCACCTTGCAGGACAGGCTAACCTGACCACCAGCAGCAGGGATGGCAGCAACCATGCTCCCACCGCACTTTTCCCTGGCTTGGTAGCCTGTGGCCAAGCTCTCCCCTGTCTCTCCTGCCCTAGAGCCCATCACCTCCAGGACAACAACTCCCTTTCTCTTCCCTCCTTCTCCCTCCCTGAGGTCTGTGTCCTTTCTCCAGCTCAATGTGTGCACCTGTACATGCATATATTATTAGGGCTCGAACTGAGGGCCTGGGTGGTGTCCTTGAGCTTTTTTGCTCAAGCCTAGCACTCTACCACTCTAAGCCACAGCTCTATTTCCGGTTTTCGGGTGGTAAGCTAGAGATAAGTCTCATGAATTTCCCTTCCCAGGCTGGCTCTGTACCTCAATTCTCAGCCTCCTGAGTAACTGGGATGCCAGGCACAAGCCATTGGCCTGGCTTGGGCCCCTTTACTGACCAGAAACACCCTGCCCTGGGTTTCCACATACTCCCACCTCCCAGGCTGTAGGTCTCACCTTGCAGTTGGGTTTGCAATCTGGAGCCGGCCAGGCGTGTGAGAGAGAAGAGAGACCAGTAAGCAAGGGAGAGGGCAGCCCGGTCCGCTCCCTGCCCAGGCATCCCTCCCCACAGGAGCTCACCGTGGTTGATGAAGGCAGCTGGGCCGAGCCACAGCTGGGTGCTCCGCTTTCGGGTGGAGTACATAATGCTGAAGTCATTCTCACCAGCCCTCAGCAGCCCCTCATCTGCCTCCCGCAGCTCTGCCACACAGCCCACCAGCAGTTCCAGCTTCTCATTCTTCTTCCTGTCAAGAGGCCAGGCTATGGGCTCCGGGTGTTCACCACCTCCCAGTCCTGGTGGAGACACAGGCCTTGCACCCAGGAGCCCGGGGGGGGGGGGGGGGGGGGGGGGGAAGGGGGGGGAGGCAGAGGAGGCACTAAGGGGCCAGGCCTGACACTGTGTCCTCTGTCTCTAGTCTATCAGATCCCTGTGTCCTCCTACTCCCCACCCCAGGAGACCCCGCATCCCCTCTCCCGACAGCCCCTCCCATACCAAGCACGGGTGGACACAATCTTGGCTCCATTGGTCTCCATAGAATAGCGGGTACAGGGCAAGATGGCAAAACCGCTTTCTGGCAGGAAGGCGCGAAGGTAGCGGAACACCTGAGGGGTGAAGAATTGGGGGGGGGGGCTCTGAGGAGGTGGGCAGAGAGCCAGCAGTGAAGGGCCCTCTCTGGGGACAGGCCTGTTCTGCTACCAGCTACGTGATCCAGGGCCTCCTATCTCCTCTAGGGGTCTCAATGGCCTCATCCATCAAAGGGAGAGGATGAACCGCTTCCTAGAACACCCCCCCCTCCAGGATTCTGGGAGCAGCCTCGGCTGTGGCAGGGACTGGGCAGCCAGGGGCCAGGGATGGTGGGCACAAGTCAGGGGGAAGGGCTCCCTCACATGGGTCTTGAGGGCGGCCTCCTGCCGTGGGCCCCGGCTCTGGAAGTAGTGGATCTTCCAGCCTCCCAGCGTCAGGGCCTGGTACGCAGCCTCCAGGTCCCGCCGCCTCAGGAAAGCTTCTAGTGCCGCGCGAAGGTGGTGTTGGCGCCGCAGGGGGGGCATGGGGCTGGGGGATAGGGCAAGCTTGGGGACCAGGGCCTTCCCAACCCAGCCCCACCTGGAGCAGCGGGATGGGCTGAGGGGCACGGGGTGACAAAAGGAGGGGTCCCAGGCACGCCCTCGCCCTAGGCCGCCTCACCTGATGTTCATCTTATGGGTACAGAAGCCAAGGTAGGGGTCGAGAACCAGGCTGGTGGCCAGGTCGTCGTTCTCGCACAGTTCCCGGGCTGTTACTCTGTCAGGGCCCATGGTGCCCGGAAGACCATGCTGCCTCCAGCACAGAGCAGGAGCCGTGCCCTGTGCCACTCAGAGGCTGCCAGGGAGGCCAGCAGGCCCTGCACTCTGCTCATCTGTAGCACAGAACCAGAGAACAAGGCTGACGTTCGGGGCTCCATGTGAGGATGATGCTGCAACAAGTATTTCAAACGGTAGAAACCCCACCAGAAAGGCAGCGCGGTGAGGACTCGCCACGCCAGCCCCTTCTGTAGCCAGGCAGCTGCCAATTGAACACACACAACCTCCTAGGTACACAGCCTCCTTGGGGGGGGAGGAGGGGCTGGTACAGTAGGGCAGCACGTGTGGAGACAAGCCCCCAGGGACCCAGGGAAGGTGGGTTAGTTAATTGGCAGTCTGGATAACCCCAAAGGTTTAGCACTCACCGAGGAAATCAGGCTGCACTTCCTGCCTGTCTGGTTGCCCTCCTCCCATCCCCAGACACCCTAGGAAGTGCTCAGGAGCCTTGGGTGAAGCCCCAGGCAGCCTAGGGGAGGGTTGTGGGGACTGGAGGAGGGATCCAGCACCTGCTCCCTCTCCAAGGTGGTGGGGGGGGGGGAACTGAGGACAAAAGCTGGAGGGGGAACTGGAGAGACAGGACAGCTCGAAAAAAAACAAGGAAATTAAGAAAAACAAAGCAAACCCTAACACCAGGGGAAAACCCTGACCCCAACCCCGTACATGAGCACCTCAGGCCCACCTGTGCCCTGGGAGAGGGGTAGATGGGGCCCGGCAAGGAGGGGGAGCGGTAGAGACATCAGAAGCTAGAGCCGCTGGAAGAAAGATCTGGAAGAAACAGGAAGGCTGGAGGCAAACCAAAGGACCGCCAAAGCACAGCAGGAGAGTTCGAGGAAACCTGGAGCCGTTTGTGGGTAAAGACAAAACAGAGCCGGGCCGAGTGCAATGGAGGGCTACAAAGAGAAGCCTGGGGCAGGGAGGACGGCAGAGAGGGCTGGAGGCGGCCAAGAAAGCCAGGCCCGGACGGGAGGATCCAGAACGGGGGGGGGGGGGGGGGGGGGGAACCCTGAGGGGTCTCAGGAGAGAACTTCGGGGAGACCTCGGGGGTCCAGGGAGAAAAGCGGGGGCTTAAAGGCCCAGGAGGGGAAATGTGGGGGTGGAAGGGGATCTTAGGATCTAGAAGGCTGGGGGGGGGGGCGGGGGGGGGCGGGGGGAGGGTTAGGGCAGACCCTGAGGTACGGGAAAGGGAGGTCCGGGAGCTGAGAAGAGAAAGGCCTAGAGGTGAGGAGGAAAGCCTGGGGTCAGAGTAAATCCTGGGAACGTAGAGAGGGGCGGGGAGAAGGGGGAGGGGGTCCGGGGGCTAAGAAGAATCGGGGGGGGGGGAGAAATCCTGGGAACCGAGAGAGGGGCTCGGAAGGACTGCGGGGTGCGGGGGAAGAGGTCCGGGGGCTATGGGAAGGGGGGGTCAGGGAAAAGCCGGGAGTGCAGAGAAAGGTCCCCGAGGTGCCGGGAGGTCGGGGGGGGGGGGGGGGTCGGAGCCGACCCAGGGGCGCAAGGAGACACCTGGTGAGAAGTCGGGGAAAGGCGCCGGGGGTTCAAAGAGGAAGTACCGGAAAGGGGCCGTGAAACCGAGGAACCCGAGGGCCCTGAGACCTCGTCACCCCGGGCGCGAGGAAGGGTTGGGGGGCAGCCGGGGCCGGGGGGGGGGGGGACGACCGGGAGGCGCGGAGACCGAGATGGGGCTCAGAGACCGACCCCGCGCCGCCCCTCACCCGCTTCTCCTCCTCCTCCTTCTCGGGCACCCACGCCGCCGCCGCCAGCACCACCCACTGCCTCCAGCTCTCGTCCAGACCGGGTCGCGCCGACTCTCCCCTCCACCCCCCCCCCACGCCCAGCAAGCCTCGAGGTCCCGCGCCGCACGGCCGCCATAGCCTCCTATTGGCTAAGCCCACTGCCACTCTTCGGTTGCCATGGAGCTCGCGCCGCGCCTATTGGCCTAGTCTTCCTTTTCCTCTCCCCCTCCCAACCCCCCGCCGTCAGCACTTCAACAAAACCCCGCCACACCCGTGCTGCCAATTAGCCCAATGAACTATTGCCAGTGGCTCAGGCTGCCGTCAGTCACTTGTTACCATGGAAACTTGTCACGCCTCCTCCTCCCCTGCATCCAGTCAACGTTCTCATTGGCCAAAAGTGCCGTCGCTTCGAGAGATAATCGGGTCAGGTTATCCAGGTCCAAATGGAGAGAGGGCGGGCTCTGCCGGCCTACAACTTATACGAATGGGAGATTCCAGGACGACTTATCCTTTCATTGGCTAAGGTCTCCGCTCGTCACCATAGAGTCTCGGCCTTCCTATTCCTTTTCAGCCACAGGAGGAAGAAATCCGGGATGGCTGGGAGGCGGGTAGAAGAATGAACGCGCGCTTCTATCGCCTCCGCCCCCGGGAGACCTGGCGTTGCCAAGGCGACCGAACTTTATTGACAGCCCTGCCTGGCTACAGTGTTCTCTTTTCTTTCCCTCCTACTTCCAATTAGCTTGTTCCATTTTAGAAATGTGTATCCACAAGTTCTCAGGGGGATTCTCCTGCGAGATGAGCTGGGGAGGCCGAGAAGTGAGTGAGAGCCTGGAGACCAGCCCTGACCCGGGGGGCGCCCCCTGGGGAGCCCCGTTTAAGGTGGATCACTGCCTGGCTCCCGGTCCTAGAGACAGCACACGTTCACCCGCGGGGCTGGCTGTCTTTGTGTTTGTTTTCCACTTAGCTGTGTTTTCCTGGGCCTCGCATGATGCGGGGCGGGGCGAGTTCTTTGTCCTGGATAGACGTCGGGGGGGACCGGCCCAAGCCGCCCGGGCTGCCCCTTCCACCTGTCCACCGGGCTGGGGGCCCACACCTGCGATCGCAGCTACCCAGGAGGCTGGGATCTGAGGATGGCGGTTCGAAATCCATCCAGGCAGTCCGTGACATTTTTATCTCCACTTTACCCCCCAAATACAGGAGGTAGAGCCGTGTGTGGCTCAAGTGGTAAGAGCTCCAGCCTTGAGCTCAAGGACTAGCGCCCAGGCCAAGTTCAAGCTCCCAGTATCCGCACCTAAATAAGTACATATATATCACTTTACATTTCCAGGTGAATGAGAGGAAATAAGAGGAAATTAATTAAGTGTGCTGCTTTGCAAGCAATGTGTGTTTTTTCTGATCTACTGAAGTATTTCTCATATACTCAAAAGTATTCAGAAAAATCCCAGGAGTACAGATCTGCAAGCTTTAGCTACTTTGGATCCCTTGTCTTTTTTTTTTCTCTCTCACTTAAAGCTACATTTATAACTTTAAAAGTTATAAAAAGACTATATTTATGGTCTTAAACCTTATTTTAAAACACAAAGAAGAATAAAGTGGTGATAATCATTGCCTAGTGCTAGTTGTTCTCGCCTGTAATCCTAGCTACTCAGGAGGCTGATGTCGGCAGCTCACGGTTCCAAGCCAGCCTTGTTCACTTCCACCCTGAAAGCACCCATCCCAGAAGACCACGGGGACACAGTCACATACAGCAAAGGGGTGAAGCAATAGAGGGAGAAATGGCAATAGAGAGGGAGAAATGGCACCTGTCCTAATTCAGGAGCACCCTAATACCGTTCTGGGACTGGGGGCAGGCACGTGGTATTCCTCCAAGGAAGCTGGTCTCTGGAGATAGTGGGTTGGCAGGGTGGGGTTTTGGTCTGGGTGGAGAGCAGGAATGAGGAACGATCCTTGAGAAACCCCCGAGAGAATTCTCCTTTCTTTGTGAAGGGGAGGGTGGAGTTCAGGTCTGGGTGGAGCCTGTTTCTCTGAAGCAGTGCACCTGGGGGCTGGAGACTCAGGCAAAGGGCGTAGGCAATGTTTTGTTGTTTGTTATTTCCTTAGGGGTAAAATTCACTCCTGTAATCATTCCAGAGTGTACAGCGGTGTAGGGTACCAGAATGAACAATTGTGCAACCATCCCTGCTGTGGACTTGGGAGACATTTTTACCATCCCCAAAGAAAACCTCACACCTGTTATGTAATCCCCTCCCCCACCCTTCACCTGCTTCCGGTCTCCAAGATTCCTTCAGGGGAAATCTCGATTTTCGCAGGACCTGGGCTTTCAACACTACAGCATGGGCCCAGTTAAGTTCGTGGAGGAGGCAGGCTGGGAAGGTGGCTCAGTGGGAGAGCGCTTGCCTTGCATGCCTGAGGCACAGCCTGGGTTCGATTTCTCAGCACCACATAAGCAAAGAGGAAAAAAAGCCAGAAGTGGCGCTGTGGCTCAAGTGGTAGAGCTCTAGCCTTGAGCTGAAAAGCTGAGGGACAGCGCCCAGGCCCAGAAGTTCAGGCCCACAACCGAACCCCTCCCCCCCCCAAAAAAAAAAGAACGTGGAGGAGAAAGAACAGGTGGAACTCTTGCCTTAGAGAAGAACTGTTTATTTTGGTTGCAAAAGGCAAGCAACCTTCCTGTGGCAATGGAGGTTGTGGGAAGAGGAGGAGTTGGGGGTCAGGCTTATATTGGCCTTAATGAGGAAACAGGAAATTAAAAAAAAACAGGCTATGGTCTCCTGGGGGCCAAGGATACCCGCCTTTGGCCAGGCCCCGGAGGGAATGCTCCACTTAAGGTAAAGGAACTCTCAGCCAGCTCACCCACTGAATGACCTGCCTGAGGTCAAGCACCTGCTGTTTTGCTTGACCTGGGGAAATAAGGCAGGGTCAAGCCTTCAACCCCCAGGTTCTTCCTCCTGGCCTGCCTCTGCCCTGTGTTTGAGCCCTCCCATCTTGCAGCCCACATCCCATGCTTTCTCTCTTTTAGCTTTCAGCACCCTCAATAAATTGCCGGCATTTCTAGCCCAGTTGGACGGACCGGCAGCCTCTTTCCAAGCTCATGACTGTCTCTACCAAGCGAGTTTGGGGGGAGCCCCCTTTATGAGAATGGGTGCCTGGAGACAGGAAGAGGAGGTACACAGTCCAAGACCACACAGACTGCAATTTAGCAGAGAGTACGGACCAAGAACGTTTTGGGTAGCAGCAAATGGGATCCTAGCACCCAAAGGCAGGAGACAGGAGGGGGAGCCAGAAAGGGATGCTGAAAGAAGGGTGGGCAAATACAGTCATTATATTCCATGTATATTATGTAAAAGTTAACGACCAAACTTGAGGGTGTGGAAAGGCTGGAAATGCCAGAAGGGATCAAGATGCATTGTACTCACAATGTGACTGGTGGAACTGAACCAGCCTTCTGTACTACCTGGGTTTTGAACTCTGGGTCTGGGTGCTGTCCTTCAACTCATTAGCTCAGGGCAAGTGCTCTACCTCTTGAGCCACAGCGCCACTTCCAGTTTTCTGGTGGTTAATTGAAGGTAAGAGTCTGATGGACTTTCTTGCCCGGGTTGGCTTTGAACCTCCATCCTCAGATCTCAGCCTCCTGGGTAGCTAGGATGAGAGGTATGAGCCACCAGTGCCCTGCCAACTTCTTCTTCTTCTTCTTCTTTTTTTTTTTTTTTTTTTAACTTTTAAGCTACTAATGGGTCAAATTTCAGTTAAGAAACAGTCTGGGGACTGGATCAAGTTGTAGAGTCTCAATCTAGCAAGGAATCCAAACAAGCTCAAATTCCAGAAATGTCAAAATAAATAAGCAAATAAATGTGAATGCTTGATCCAGACACTTGAGTCCCAGAAGGGGCTGGGCCAGGCACGGGAGGCTCATGCCTCTCATCCTAGCTATGCTGAAGGCAGAGATCTGAGGAGCAAAGTTCAAAGCCAACCTGGGCAGCAAAGTCCAAGAGACTCTTATCTCCAATGACCCATCAAAAAGTCAGAAGTAGAGGTGTGGCTGGAGTACTTGAATGCCAGCACATTTTGCCACCAGGGTCTCTGCCTAGGAAACTTGGTGTTACAGAAAAGAAAGACTGGGCTGCGATATAGCTCAGTGGCAAAGCGCTTGCCTAGCAAGTACGACGTCCTGGGTTCGATCCTCAGTACTAAAAAAAGAAAAGAAAGAAGTGGTGCTGTGGCTCAAGCAGTAGAGCACTCGCCTTGAGCTGAAGAACACAGGGACAGCACCCAGGCCCAGAGTTCAAGCCCCACGACTGACAAAAAAAAATTAAAATTAGTGGTGCTGTGGCTCAAGTGGTAGAGCACTTGCCTTGAACTGAAGAGCTGAGGGACAGCTTCCAGGCCCAGAGTTCAAGCCCCATAACCAACCAAAAATAAAGCAAAAAAAATAATTTTGCCGGCCATGGTGGCACATGCCGGTAATCAATGAGGAGGATGAGGCAGGAGGATCACGAGTTCAAGACCAGCCTGGGCTACACCTTGGGGCTGGGAAGGTGGATCAGTGGTAGACCACTTGCATTGCATGCATGAGGCCCAAGGTTCGATTTCTCAGCACCACGAAAGCAAAAAGAAAAAAGCCGGAAGTGGTGCTGTGGCTCAAGTGGTAGAGCGCTAGCCTTGAGCTGAAGAGCTGAGGGACAGCGCCCAGGCCCAGAGTTCAAGCCTCATGACTGACAAAATAAAAATAAAAAGAACTCACAAAACTAGAAGAAGGAAGTTAGGGGCTCCCCCAAACTGGGGTGTTGACTGCTGGGTTTGAGGAGACAGGAAGTGGTGGTTTTGGGGCGAGGTCCTGTAGGAACTGACCAGTCCAGCCCAAGACTGCTGCTGGGTTTGGACTTTGCCTGTGTGGCCTGCCTGCCAGTCCAGCCCCGCCCGACCTCAGCCTTTCTCAGCCTTCCTGGATGGAGCTGTTATCCAGCCCTAGATAGACCAGGAGAGTGAGGGAAGCAGAGCTTGAGGGGATGATGGCCCTGGGGAGGCCCTAGCTGGGAGTGGACACACGGGGAAGTGAGGACTGACCACTGGAGACGATAAAAGGACGGCGCTCCTAAGCCATGGCTGGCCTCTGCCTCTTCATTGCTTCTGCCTGAAGCCAATTCAGTTGGGCGGGAGACACCTAGGTCTGCTCTTCACCTGCCAGCCTGAGAAAAGGCTGCTGGCCCCGCCTCCTTCTTCAGAGCCAGAATGTGGGGCTACCTGTCTCTTGTGCCCATCTCCCTGGCACTATGGGCTAGTGCTGGTATCTGGCTGGTGTGAGTATTGAAAACCAGAGGGCTGCTTGGATCTGAGGGAGGAGGCTTGGGTATAGACCTTCAGGTCTGAGGGAGGAGGCTGGGAGCTGTAGTTCTGGGTCTGAGATAGGGGGCTTGGGTCTAGACCCTTGGGTCTGAGGGAGGAGGCTGGGGTCTGGACCCTCAGGTCTGAGGAAGGAGGCTCTGGAAGCCCAAATCTGTGCTGTCAATGAGGGAAGGGCCTGGCTGCTTGGAGAAAGGGCCTTGAAAGCTCCCTCCTCACATCAGGGTGTTTCTCCATTGCAGTTTTGCCATTGCCGTGATCAACAGGGACGTGGACCTCACCAAAGACTTCCCCTTCATCAGGTGGTTGTGGGAGAATACAGGGAGGAGATGGGAGGCTGGGGCTGGGGTCATGACCCACAGGATGACCTTCCATCTTCTGCAGCAAGTGTGGATCTTTCCCGCCCCAGAGCTGCATATTCAGCCAGGTCCTCAACATAGGAGCCGCTATGGGTAAGTATTCCCTTCCTGCCAGCCTAGGCCAGGAGAGATAACCCCAGCCTCCTCCCTCAGACCCAGAGGTCCAGGCCCCAGCCTCCTCCCTGAGACCCAGCCAGAATGTAAACCCCATTTCCTCGGCCTTCACATCCAGAAGTGCAGGAGCTTTGGCCCCAGTCACTGGCCAAGGCCATTTTATCCTCCTCCACCTCTGCGCCAGTTCTGCCGTCATCCCTGAGGAGGGCCACAGTCCTCCCTTTGCTCTTCTCTCAGTTGTCTGGATCTGCATTGTGCGTTACTACCAGCTCCGAGACTGGGGTGTCAAGACATGGCCCAACCAGCTGATCCTGTGGTCCGGGATCCTGTGTGCTTTGGGGACCTCTGTAGCCGGCAATTTCCAGGTAAAGCTGGCACTGGGTGCCCATCCAAGTTTGGCCAATAGAGAATGGACTACAGCTCCCTGCATTCCTTGCAGCCTAGATGGGCTAATTCTGGAGAATCTGCTTTGCAAGGCCTTGTGGGACTTGTAGTTCCACAACTCAGGCATTCCAGGGCTCCACCCACATTCCAGCTTCTTTCACTGAGATGGACTCTCAGACTTTACTGCTTGGAACTAGAGTCCTCCCAATCTCAGGCTCCCATGTAGCTGAGATGACTGGCACTGTCACCATGCACAGCTATTGCATGTTTTGCCAGGGTGATAGCCTTCCATTTCTGAGCCTCTCAAGTAGGTTGGAGTACAGGCGCAAGCGCCCAGGCACCTCATTTAACCTAGTCGGGTTGGTTCAGAGCTTCTTCCCTCCCCGCCCCATCCCGCCCATCCCCATTGCTCTTTTCTTGATGTTATAGACTTCCTCTCAATTCTCCTTTTCTCCAGGAAAAGAACCAGAAGCCCACACACATGACTGGGGCCTTCTTTGCCTTTGTCCTGGGTAACATCTACTTCTGGCTGCAGATCATTCTCTGCTGGTGGGTGAAGGGCCTGCCCCAGCCTGGGGCCCCCTGGATGGCTTGGTTGCGTCTGGGGCTCTGCAGCCTCTGTACCATGCTCATGGTGGCCAGTATCCTTGTTGGGAGTCGAGGGGGGGACTGGGGGTGGCTCTACATCAACACCTTGGCTGTGTGTCCCTTCACAGCTCTGGGTCTCTCTTGCTTGGGACCTCAGCTTCCTCTTGAGAAGCAGTGATTTGGAGACTCCCACCTGCCATGGAACCTTATCTCCATGTTATTTCCAGACACTTTCAGGGTTTCTTTTTTTTTCCTTTTTAGAAGTTTATTTTTTTGACGGTTGTGGGGCCTGAATTCTGGTCCTAGGTGCTGTCCCTCAGCTCTTCAACTCAAGGCTAGTGCTCTACCACTAGAACCACAGTGCCACTTCCAGCTTTTTCTGTTTTGTTTTTTGCTTAAGTGGTGCTGAGGAATTAACCCAGGGTCTCATGCATGAGAGGCAAGCACTCTACCACTGAGCCAACTTCCCAGCCCCCAGGGGTTTCTTAAATTCTCAGATAGGTTGTGAGCTGCAGATAGGACCGCATCCCTGAAGTGCTGAGATCTATGCCTGGCATGCTGATAAATACTAGGAAGATGCACAAATAGCAGTGTTTGGGGCACCCCCTACCCCCAGGGCTGTCATTGGGCTGGGTCAGGGGTATAGAGTGGAAGCAGGTTCAGAGACGGGGCCTCTTGTCTGAGGCCCTTTGTGCAGGTCCTCAGTGGAATTAGTGGCAGGCCGAAGGCAGCAGGATGGGAGTCTATTTCAAAATTGGCAAGTGGTAGGTAGGTGCTAGTGGCTCTTGCCTTTAATCTCAGCTAGCTACTCAGGAGGCTGAGATCTGAGGATCGAGGTTCAAAGCCAGTCCAGACAGGAATGTGTGTGAATGAACCTCTTATCTCCAATGAACCACCAACTGTGGTTCCAGTGATAAGAGCACCAGCCTTGAGTGAACACTAAGGGATAGAGCGCCAGACTCTGAGTTTAGGCCCCAGTACCCTCCCACACACAAAAGACAAACGTGAGAACAGAAAGATCTAGAATCCCTGTAGGGAATATAGGTGAGAGGGCTATCGCTGAGGTGGCAGCCAGCCTGGGTGCCACTTGGACTAGGACATGTGGACACCTCTGGAAACCTGGAGATGACCTTGGCCTAGGTCAAGGTCACACCTAGGCTCCTGGATCCTTTGAAGTTGTGTGTGGCCCTTGACCTGGATGTGAAGTGCTGGTCCTGTACTCCTCTAGGCTGCGGTCTACCTCTGCTGCCTTCGAGTGGGCCGTGGCCATGCTGCTCTTCCTCCTCTTTGGCCTCTTTGCCGTGGACTTCTCGGTTCTGGAAGGCTGCACCCTGAGTCTTCAGCCCTTGCGGAGTCTCACGCCCAGGCCCTCAGCCTCCCCAGGCCTCCACTCCCCACCCCTGACCTCCCCCCCACCCCTGAGGCCCTGAAGCCTTGAAGACCCACCTGCCGCAGATACTCTGACTGGGGGGGGGGGGGGGGGGGAAGGCCTCATCCCTCACCCTCATGGGAGAAGAAATGGGGCTGACCTCTGGTTGTTGCCTAGATGAACCAGTAGGGGTATCTGCAACAGGCCAGGAAGGGGGTCCATTTCTATTTCTGTCCCGGAGCCCGTGGATGGGTCTGTGGGAAGCTTGGGACACCAGGTGTGGCTGGCACGGGAGCACCCACCCGCGCCTGCCCCGTGGCCGCCGTCAGGGCCACCCTGAGAGACCAAGGCCAGCCAGCCCTCCCTGATCAGGCTATTTTATTATTATTATTTGTGGTTGCCGCCGGCGGAATCAGAGACACGGACGCAGGCAGGATCACGCGAAACCAGAATTCCTTCCGGGAGAGCAAATCCGTACAGAAGGTCTTGGGGGAGGGTGAAGGACTGAGGAGGGGGGAGGAGGGCCCAGGAAGGGGGGGTTGGGGATGACGCAGGGTCAGGGCCCTGTCCGGATCTGCTAAGCCACCCCAACCAGCTCCCCTCCCTCCCCCACCCCACCCGCAGAGATTGATCAATAAATAAAATAAATAAAATAGAAACAGCTCCCCGCCCCCTTTTTTTGCTGTAGATTTCCCCCCACATTGGGCACGACCCCTAGAACCCCATCCCTGCAGGGTGAAGCCGGGTTTTGTGTGTCCCCCCCCTCCCGACATATTCCTTGGGCCTTATTTACAGATTCACAGTTGGGGAGGGGCAGGGAAGGCGGGTAGAGGGGGCTCCCCTCCTTCCCTGGCCCCCTGGCGTTAGGGCAAAGGGGTCCCATTGGTAGCTAGGAGCTTCTTGTCCTTGGGGGGGCCTCGGCGCGGGGAGCTGCTTAGCTCAGGGTCTGGGTGGCTGGAGGGGGGCTGCAGGCTTCTGGGAGGAGCGCCAGCAGGCCGGGTCTGGGCTCCGTTCTTCTCATCTGTGGGAACGGGAAGGGAGGAAGGAGGTGTCTGAGTATTCTCCGTATTCCCCAAAGTCCCAGTGGAGACTGCCTCAAAACAAATCCTCCTGTCAGTCAGTGCCAGTGCGACTTCAAGCCCAGAGACGGCCTCCGGGGACAACGATCCACAGAGCCTGGACTTTCTTTCCTAGGTAGGGGCCGCACCCCAAGATTGTGGGTTTGAGGCCTACCTGGGCTGCATGGCAAAACTCTATCTCACAGGTGCACACGGGACAAGGTGGAGAACACCCAGTCATGGGTCTTGGACCTCCAGCTTCCAAGATGCTAAGGCTAGCTTTCCTTGGCAACAGAGCTCATCAGGGCCTCATGTGCTCTCTGGTTGCCCCTAGCAACCATGAGGGCGACCAGGGTTTCTCACCCAGCATGCCTTTCGATGGCCTCTGGCTTTGAGGGCCTTTCTGAGAGGGGCAGAAGTTTGAAGGCACCTGTGCTCCACCTCCCTGATCCCAACCCTGCCAAGTTGCCCCTAATGTCCCCGTTCCCTCCCAGTTTAGACAACCAAAGATGTCTTCCTACACTGTTAAGTGTCTCTTGGGAGGCTGTGGCAGACCAAATAATGGCACTGTGCCCCTCAAGGTGGCCACACCCCAGCACTGACATATCTTCCCTGTAAGGAAGGGTTCATTTCTTTAGGTGAGGAGACTTGCTTGGATTATCTGTGTAGACCCAACTCAGTCATGAGGTTTTTTTGTTTGCTTTTTGTTTTGTTTTTGTTCGTCTTGGGGCTTGAACACAGGGCCTGGCGCTGTCCCTGAGCTTTTTTACTCAAAGCTAGCCTTCTAGCACTTTGAGCTGCAGTGCCACTTCTGGTGGTTTTATTGGAGATACGAGTCTCATAGATTTTCCTGCCCCGGCTGGCTTTGAACCACGATTCTTGGATCCAAGCCTCCTGAGTAGCTAGGATTATAGGCTGGCTCAAGGCTAGTTATGAATTCTTTTTTTTTTTCTTCCCAGTTCTGGATCTTGAAGTCAGGGCCTGGGCACTGTCCCTCAGCTTCTTTTGCTCAGGCTAGCACTCTACCACTTGAGCCACAGCTCCACTTGCGGCTTTTTCTGTGTATGTGGTATTGAGGAATCCAACCCAGGACTTCATGCATGCTAGGCCAACACTCTACTGCTAAGCCACATTCCTAGTTATGAGTTCTTATTTATTTATTTGTTGGTTGGTTGTGGGTCTTGAACTCTGGGCCTGGCTGCTGTCCCTCAGCTCTTCAGCTCAAGGCGAGCGCTCTATCACTTGAGCCAGAGCACCACTTCTGGTTTTCTGGTGGTTCATTGGAGATAAGAGTTTTACAGCCCAGGCTGGCTTTGAACTGCAATCCTCAGGTCTCAGCCTCCTGAGTAGCTAGGATAACAAGTGTGAGCCACTGACACGCAGCACTAGTTATGAGTTCTTCAATGACCTAGCCAAGGCCAGAGCCAGAATAGTACTTCTGGCTGACTCCCTGGAAGAGCCACAAGCAAAGAAGTATGGCTAGAGCCAGGTACCGGTGGCTCACACCTATCATTCTAGCTACTCGGGAGGCTGAGATCTGAGGATTGCAGTTTGAAACCAGTCTGGGAAAAAAAGTCTCCATGAGACTCTTGCCTCTAATTAACCACTCTGAAACCAGAAGTGGCACTGTGGTCCAAAGTGGTAGAGCACTAGCCTTGAGCAAAAGAGCTCAGGGATAGCATCTAGGCCTGAGTTCAAGCCTCATGACTAACATAAAAAAAGCGTGTTCTGCCATGGGGTCTCTGAGGCAGGAAGCCCTGGGGATCCTGATGTCAGCCTTGGGAACGTTGGGAGGGACAGGGCATCTGTACTGTAAGGCTTATAGGGTGACAGCCTGTATAGTTTCCACTTGTTTGGGCATGGTGGCCCTAGGAAGCTAACCTGGGGACAATTCTAGTCTGTCCTGAATCTCTGGTCCTCAAGGTGAAGACCTAACCCTGGAGCTCAGTGTACCCCAGTGACTAGGGCATCTGGAGGCGGGGCCTCCTTGTCCTGAGAGGGTCTGGGATGGAGCAGCCAGGCTGGCAGATGACTGCCCTCTGGTGGCCACAGTGTGCTTGGCGCTCTCTTTGCCAGGATCCCGCCTTGGAACTCTATAAAGTCAATGATGGTCAGGGCAAGCGTGTCGAATGTCACGGCTGAACTCAATGCCATCCTCAAGGTGCTGGTACTGAGGTTGGGCCTTTGAGAGGTCATGATTAGTGATTAGCCAAGGTTCATGTGCTTCTTTTTTATTTTTATTTTTGCCAGTCCCACGGTTTGAACTTGGTATGGCCTCTGTCCCTGGGCTTTTGCTCAAGGCTAGCATTCTACCACTTGAGCCACAGCATCACTTCCAGCTAAGATAAGAGTCTCATGGACTTTTCTGCCTGGGCTGGCTTGGAACTGTGATCCTCAGATCTCAGCCTCCTGAGTGGCTAGGATGACAGGTGTGAGTCACTGGTGTTGGGCTTCATGGGCTTCTACATAAACCTCAGAGATTCCACCCTTTCCATCCCATAAGGACCCAGCAAGAAGGTGAGCAACCTTCTATGGACCAAGAAATGAACAGGTCCTTGTCAGACACTAGATCTGTAATTTGATATGGGAACTTTCCAGATGTCAGACTGTGAACAATAATTTTCCCTTTTAGGATTACAGATGTGCTCTACCGGCACCCAGCAACAATAAATTGATCCCAGAAGCTGGGTGCTGGTAGCTCACCCCTGTAATCCTAGCTACTCGGGGCTGAGATTTGAGGATTGTGGTTCAAAGCCAGCCTGGGCAGAAAAGTCCCTGTGAGACTCTTATCTCCAATTAACCACGCAAAAACTGGAAATGGGGGCTGTGGCTCAAGTGGTAGAGCGCTAATCTTGAGCACAAAGAGGCTCAGAAACAGCACTCTGGCCCTGAGTTCAAGCCCCATGATGGACAAAAAATAAATTAGGTCCCAGAAACACCTCCACTGTTCCAGGAAAACCAAGGTTGGCTGGTCACTTTCCTGCAAAGTGTAGGGCAACTTTAGTGGCAAAATAATCGACTTCCCTCCTGCCCACCCCCTAAGGCAGTGGCCACTCCAGAGATAGGTCTCTGGGGGTGAGGGGTGGCTGAGTTGTCCCTTCTCAGTCCCCAACCTCTGGCTCACAACAATGCAGGTGGGCCTTAGCAGACAATGGCCAGAGAGACCAGGAGGAAGGCCCGGCTTTCCCACTGCGGAAGCCTTGTCTCTACCAAGCCACCCATGTGTGTCTGCTACTTGTAGCCCCACACTCACCTGCTAGGGCCTGCACGGAGGGCTGGTCATGAGTGCTCAACAGCTGGGCCTGAATGGTCTCCACCACTCGCTTGAACCGTCGGCTGGGACCTGGGATGGGAGGGCAGGCGGTACTCAGTGAGATGGGGTAGGGAAGTAGGGCCAGCTTCCCATCAGGCCCACAGCACCTCCTCTATCTGCCTCATTAGCGTTTCCCCCCCCCCCCGCCCCCCGTTCTGCTGGAACCCACATCAATAGTTTGGAGAGGAAGGGTTTCTGTTTGTCATTTAGGGAATGCCTTAAACTCAGATACCTTAAAAAACAACAGGTCAATAGGTATTGGTTTCTGTGTAAATAGGTTTCATTGCTTATTCATTAATGATGCTGTGGAGAACCAGAAATATAAGGAAAATAACTGGGAGAGAGGAAAAACCTTGAAGTGAGAAGAGGTTCTACATGTCAAGTATTTAGAGGGAGAAAAAAAATCCTGTCAGCCATGTAGAATCCTGCCCAGCCTGATTTATTTATTTATTTATTTATTATTTATTTATTTTTGTCAGTCGTGGGGCCTGAAGTCTGGACCTGAGTGCTGTCCCTCAGCTCTTCAGCTCAAGGCCAGTGTTCTACCACTTGAGCCACAGCACCACTTCTGGCTTTTTCTGCTTATGTGGTGCTGAAGAACCGAACCCAGGGCCTCATGCATGCAAGACAAGCACTCTACCACTGAGTCACCTTCCCAGTCACCCCAGCCTGATTTAGATGAGCAAACTCATCTGCTGGCTGTGACATCTTAAGATTGGTGATAAAAGCCGGGTACTGGTGGCTCACGCCTGTAATCCTAGCTACTCAGGAGGCTGAGATCTGATTTTTTTTTTTTTTTTGGGGGGGGGGTCTGGTCGTGGGGCCTGAACTCTGGGCCTGGGCGCTGTCCCTTAGCTCTTCAGCTCAATGCTAGCGCTCTACCACTTGAGCCACAGTGCCACTTCTGAAGGGCTTTCTTCTTTTTGCTTATGTGGTGCTGAGGAATTGAACCCAGTGCCTCAGGCATGCAAGGCAAGCGCTCTACCACTGAGCCATCTTCCCAGCCCAAGGAGGCTGAGATCTGAGGATCGTGGTTCAAAACAAGCCCAGGCAGAAAAGTCCATGAGACTCTTTTTTTTTTTTGGTCCAGTTGTGGGGCCTGAATTCTGAGCCTGGGCGCTGTCCCTCAGCTCTTCAGCTCAAGGCTAGCACTCTACCACTTGAGCCACAGCACCACTTCCGGCTTTTTTCTTTTTGCTTATGTGGTGCTGAGGAATCGAACCCAGGGCCTCATGCATTGCAAGGCAAGCGCTCTGCCGCTGAGCCACCTTCCCAGCCCTCTTTTTTTTTTTTTTTTTGGGTCCGGCTGTGGGGCCTGAACTCTGGGCCTGGGTGCTGTCCCTCAGCTCTTCAGCTCAAGGCTTAGTGCTCTACTACTTGAGCCACAGCGCCACTTCCGGCTTTTTTCTGTTTTTGCTTATGTGGTGCTGAGGAATCGAACCCAGGGCCTCATGCATGCAATGCAAGTGGTCTACCACTGAGCCACCTTCCCAGCCCCTCCATGAGACTCTTAGCTCCAATAAACCACTAGAAAACCAGAAGTGGCACTGTAGCTCAAGCGGGAGAGCGCTTACCTTGAACTGAAGAGCCCAGGGACAGCGCCCAAGCAGAGTTCAAGCCCCATGACCATCAAAAAAAAAAAAAAGGGAGCCGGGCGCTGGTGGCTCACGCCTGTAATCCTAGCTACTTAGGAGGCTGAGATCTGAGGATCACGGTTCAAAGCCAGCCCGGGCAGGAAAGACTGTGAGACTCCTATCTCCAATAAACCACCAGAAAACCGGAAGTGGCGCTGTAGCTCAAGTGGTAGAGCACTCGCCTTGAGCTGAAGAGCTGAGGGACAGCGCCCAGGCCCAGAGTTCAAGCCCCACGACCGACAAAAAAATAAAAAAAATAAAAAAAAAAAAGGGAGGGGGCTGGGAAGGTGGCTCAGTGGTAGAGTGCTTGCCTTGCATGCATGAGGCCCTGGGTTCGATTCCTCAGCACCACATAAACAGAAAAATCTGGAAGTGAGGCTGAAGCTCAAGTGGTAGAGCGCTAGTCTACAGCTGACGAGCTGAGGGACAGCGCCCAGGCCCGGAGTACAGGCCCTGCGACCCACAAAAAAAAAAAAAAAAAAAAAAGGTGAAAAGGACAATAAATTCGTAATCCTTGACTATCCAAACTCCCACTGTGGAGACTCAGGGACAAAGATGTGGAAATGATGTGGGTTTTCATGTCTTGATTGGTTGTGTCTGCCTGGAGTTACAAGCTTTTGAAATTGCAACTGAGCAGCCGCAGGAAGTTCTACAATGGATTAGTGATGCCTGCACTGAGTAAGGGACTGATCTTTTTTTTTTTTTTTGGGTCCGATCGTGGGTCCTGAACTCTGGGCCTGGGCACTGTCCCTCAGCTCTTCAGCTCAAGGCTAACACTCTACCACTTGAGCTACAGCACCACTTCCGGCTTTTTTCTTTTTGCTTATGTGGTGCTGAGGAATCAAACCCAGGACCTCATGCATGCAAGGCAAACAGTCTACCTCTGAGGCATCTTCCCAGCCCCAAGGGACTGATCTTTGAGGACAGCTGGCTTTGTGTGTGTTTGCCCTTCTGACCTAGGATCTTAGGATAGTGCATAGTGTAAGGAGGTCTGGGATGAACCTCAGCTCTGCCACAGGTCACTGAGGGCCTTCAGGACAGAGTTCTTTCCTGTAATATGGGAGATTAATAAAAATCTAATTACCCACCTCAGTGGCTGCTTGAAAGCTTCCATGATCACCCATACTTGTAGAGAGAATGAGGAAGGAGAGAATGTTGCTGGGGGCCGCAGCACTCCAGTCCAAAGAGACTCACCAGAGATGAGAGTGAAGGTGACGGAGTAGACGCCACCCCCACTGCTGCCATCTCGACGGGGTGAGGGCTCTGGGCCGTCGGAGGAGCTGATGTCCACCTGGAAGCGGACAGGCTTCTGGAAGACGGAGGGGCCGCCGCTGGCCTTGTACTCAGCCCTGAAGCTGGTTTGTGACAATACACTGTGACTCAGGCTGGGGATCTGAAAGGGGGTGGGGGACACAGACGGATGGGGTAAATCGAGGGAATGGAGAACCACCGTAGACACAGCTTGGCCCAAGAAACTACAAGATCCGGAGGTAGGGGTGGGGGGAAAGGCCCCTCCTCAGACTTGTAGTTTCTTCTGCCCTACAATAAATGATAGGGGAGGAACTGAACTAACTAATCACAATGGCCTGGGGACTTGAGGGCTCCAAGTCCCAGGCTTCAGGACCACCTAGCACAGCCTGCGGCCTCCACAGCTACTGCATATCTATCCTTCCATGGACTGGAATCTCAAGTCCCACCATCCCTAGAGTAAAGGACGACTCCCCAATGATCTCCTGCCAGCTGGGACCAGGTGTCAGGGGAACTCTGGCTCAACCATTTTCCACTGAGATCTGGGAAACCGCCACATGTTCTGTCTGCAGGGCCCAGTCATCTTTTTCTGACCACATCCACCCCCCTCACTGACCAAACTACAAATCCCGTGAACCCCCACAGGAAGTCAAGCCAGGCAGTGCTGGGGTCAGGGGTTAGCCCTTGGGTGCTGGGTGCTGTGTGGGCCCCCAAGGCTCACCGACAGGAAGGCGTGGACGATGTCCGCTTTGATGCTGCTGAGGGGTTTGTCCTTTAGCACGAGGAATATCTGTTCTTCTTTGTCCAGGGAGATGAAGTTCCCAAACCAGGAGCGCTTGGCCAGCCTGGGTGGGAGAGGCCAGAGAGAGGGGGGTTCAGGATGGTGCCACGGGCCGGGCCCCATTCCCATTCTCTATTCCCTGTGGCACTCACTCTGTTTTTGTTTTTGTCAGTCATGGGCCTTGAACTCACGGCCTGGGCACTCTCCCTGAACTCTTCAGCTCAAGGCGAGCACTCTACCCCTTGAGCCACAGTGCCACTTCCGGATTTTTCTGTTATGTGGTGCTGAGGAATCGAACCCAGGGCCACATACATGCAAGGCAAGCACTCTTATCACTGAGCCACTTTCCCAGCCCCAGCACTCACTCTGGAGAGGACTCTGGCGTCAAACTGGACATCTCCTCAGCGGTGGGGACTAGAGGGGAAGGGGAGAGAAAGTGGACAAGCTCTGTCCATCATCCAGTGGCTGGACCCCAGAGGACTCAGACTCGACCCCCGCCCCTATAGCTAAACCCCAACTGGCCTGCATCCTGGTCCTGGGGAGGCCTCTCAGGTCATGGGCCAGTGGGGAGGAGATCCGGAGCCCAGGAGGGCTGGTCCTTCCAGCGGGCTCCGCCACCAGATGCAGGCCCTCTACCTCCTCTCTCCCAAACCTGGGTCCCTTTGGCCTCCTTCCTCCCTGAAGCCCCCACGTTAGGACTCATCCCTCAGTACCCCAAGCCTTGCACCCCAGACACCCATACCCTGCATTTTGCGCCGGTGGAAGCGAGGGGAGCCCAGGAAACTGTTGCGGATGGAGTTGAGACGACTCCTCCAGGCTGCTCCCCCGACGCCGCCACCTGGGCTGGGAGGTGGCGTCGTTCCCGGGGTCCCAGTGGGACTGGCCCGGGGTGTGTGCAGGGGTGAGTGCAACGGAGTGCCCCCGGAAGAGCGCGGGGAGCCTGGGGGTCCGGGCAGGGGTGTGGAACGGGCACTGGGAGGAGGGGGCTGCTCCCCGGCACCCCCGCCTCTGGGGCCCCGAGAAGGCAGAGTCTGCGTTTTGGAAGTTGGGGAGCCTCCACCCCTGGCCTCGTCTCCAGCGCCGGGCTCAGGTGAGAAGGAGAAGACTGGACTCTAAGGAAAACGGTCTGGTGAGACGGACTACAACTCCCATAAGATTCTAGGAGCATCACCTGCCCATGCTTGCAGGAGCTGGCCCCGAAGCATGCTGGGACATGTAGTCCAATCAGGGTTCCCCACGCATCCATCCTCCCAGGTAATCCAGGCCGTTAACCCAGATTGCCCACGGTAGGCAAGGTGGGGGGTAGAGTGTGGGGGAGGGTCTTCTGCTAAATAAATAAGCGAGTTTTCCAAACACACAACAGAGCCCCCTCTGATGAGGATTTGGGCGTCTAGCCTCGTGTGACTCGGGCCTGGTTTGGCTCAATTTTTGCTGACCGATAAACTTTACCCCCTCACCCCAGTTAATACCCTGGGGACCTGGCCTTACCCTTGGGCTGCTCAGAGGGCTGGAGGACAGACCAGTGGAGGCTCCACTCACACTGCGGGACCTGTTTCCAGGGCAGATTGACATAAAAACATGAGCCCACAGGAGGCCAGAGGACTTGCCCCATGCAGGCTTGGTGGGGGGTACAGGGGCTCCCACCTCTGGCTGTGCTGGGCCATCTCTAAGGCCCGTCTGGTGGGCACTGGGGATCCACCCCCGCCAGCATCCGTGATGCTCAGGACTTCCATGGACTTGCGCTCGGGTCTCCGTTTGCCGTGCCGGCTCAGCATGGGGGAGTCCACACGCTTCCGAGGTGGGTCTGAGAGAGGGGAGAGTAAATTAGATGGAGCTTCTTCAACAGATGAGGAAATTGAGGTCCGGAGCAGAGAGAGGAAGTGATAAACACTCATCAGGGTGAACACAGGACCTCAGGCCAGCTGTTTATTTTGGCCCTCAGGAATCCTGGAAGTCCACCTTTCCAGCCCTGTCTTCTCACCGGCATCATTGCGGGGAGGCAGGTCCTGGTCTTCACAGCTGGGATACCGCTCCTTCCGATCCAAGAGCAAATAATAGATCATCTTTTCTTGGTTTTCCCTGAGAGAGAGCAAGGTGGGAGGCAGGTAAGAGGACCTGAGGTCTCACCTGCTCCCGCCTGCCTGGATCTCCGCTCAGTCCACCCAGCAGTTCAGCCTCTAGTGCTGTTTTCCTAGGTGACCCACAAAGTTGGTTTCCTATCTTGGTTCAGCGCACATTTCAGCTTTGCTTTGCATTTCCAGTCCATCTCTCTGCATTTTTTTTTTTTTTTGGGTCGTTTGTGGGGCTTGAACTCTGGGCCTGGGCGCTGTCCCTCAGCTCTTCAGCTCAAGGCGAGCGCTCTACTGCTTGAGCCACAGCGCCACTTCTGGTTTTCTAGTGGTTTATTGGAGATAAGAGTCTCACAGACTGGGGCTGGGAAGGTGGCTCAGTGGTAGACCACTTGCATTGTATGCATGAGCCCAGGGTTCGATTCCTCAGCACCACATAAACAAAAAGAAGAAAGCCGGAAGTGGCACTGTGGCTCAAGTGGCAGAGTGCTAGCCTTGAGCTGAAGAGCTGAGGGATAGTACCCAGGCCCAGAGTTCAGGCCCCACAACCGGACAAAAAAAAAAAAAAAAAAGAGTCTCACAGACTTTTCTTGCCCAGGCTGACTTTGAACCACGATCCTCATATCTCAGCCTCCTGAGTAGCTAGGATTACAAGCATGAGCTACCAGCACCCGGCTCTCTGCATTTTTTTTTTTGGGGGGGGGGGCTTGGTTGTGGGACTTGACCTCTGGGCCTGGGTGCTGTTCCTGAGCTCTTTAGCTCAAGGGTAACAGTCTACCACTTGAGCCATAGTGCCACTTCCTGTTTTCTTTTGTGTTTTTTTGGAGATAAGAGTCTCACGGGGACTTTCCTGACTGGGCTGGCTTTGAACCGTGATCCTCAGATCTCAGCCTCCTGAGTAGCTAGGATGACATACAAAAGCCACAGTGCCCAGCTTCTCTCTGCATTTCTTGCCCCACTCTGTCCAGTCTGCAGGTGCCCAAGGCCCTGGAGTCTGGCTCCCTCTGCTGGCCACCGTGGGAACTGCCTCCTCTGGCTCCAGGAGGGTAGGACTCATGAATGAGCTGGAGTGTGTCTGTTTTGGGACTCATGAATGAGCTGGAGTGTGTCTGTTTTGGGGGGAGCGGGCGGGGGTTGTCGAGAAATGAGGTGGGGTTTGAGGAGGGGTGGAGATCTTACTCCTCACTTCGCAGCTCCCTGTGCAGCCGCTCACGGTCCCTGAAGCAGCCCAGCGACGCCATGCTCTCCAGGACGTCGGGGTCCAGCTCTCCGTTTGAAGGTAGGCTCCGCATGGCTACCCTGCGGCCCGGGGCTGGCTCCAGGCACGGGTCTGGCTCGTGCTTCCCACCTCTGGGACAGGGGAAAAAGCCTGTGCCAACGGGCCTGTGGCATCCTCATGCCGTGCCCACCCAGCATGCCCCTCTCTTCGGATCCCAGGAGTCCTGGCCTTGTCCCTGCCTCCTCTCTGCTTGTCAACCCCCCCTTCCTCCCCAGCCCAGTTGTCCACGTTCCCTTTACTCACAGGTACCATGGGTGTTTCTGAATTTGCTCCAGCTGTGAAGGGGCGGGTCATAGAGAAGCAGAAATCAGGTCACACAGTAGGTGTACAATTGAAAGCTGATTTGGGGGTGTGTGGTGTGTGATGCTCCTAACCATTAGACACCCCATCAGGGCAGGATGATGCACACATCTTGCCCTGGCAGCGACTGAGCGCATCCCTGCTCCTGTGCATTGGTGGTGGGACCAGTCCAGTCCGGTCTGGGACCTCTCTCCCCTCTACCTTCTCTCACTTCCCCGCTCTCATTCCCTTGCACTCACACTGAGCCTCTTTTCCGGTTCCACCTCGATCATTCCCCTCAGGAGACTCTGGCAGTCAGGAGGAATGAAGTGGGGCATGTGGAAGACGCCTCGCTTCACCTTCTCCAGCAGCTGGCGAAGGTTGTCATCATCAAAAGGCAGAGCTCCCTGCACCGGAAATGACAGCACCTCTGCTTATACACACACGGCTCAGGATGGCCTGGGCCCAGGTCCAAGCTTCAACCAACACAGGCAGCAGAGTGCAGGATTTGTGGGTAGGGAAACTGAGGTATGGAGAAGCTGGGTAGTTTACCCCAGGCCTCCTAGGATGTAACAAGTGGCAGCACAGAGATTTGCAAGGAGCAGCCTGATGCCAGAGAGAAAAAGGGTTTTCCCTGCTGGACGCCGGTGGCTCATGCCTGTCATCCTAGCTACTCAGGAGGCTGAGATCTGAGGATCAAGGTTCAAAGCCAGCCAGGGCAGGAAAGGCCGCGAGATTCTTATCTCCAATAAACCACCAGAAAACCCGAAGTGATGCTGTGGCTTAAGTGGTAGAATGTTCGCCTTGAGCTGAAGAGTGCAGGGACAGCACCCAGGCCTAGAGTTCAAGCCCCACAATGGACAAAAAACAAAACAAAATAAAACAAAAAACTTTCCTGCCCAAGTTGCCTTCAAACCACAATCCTCAGATTTTTAGCCTCCTGAAGTAGCTAGGATTATAGGTATGAGCCACTGACATCTGGCTTCCTGATATTTTTTTTGGGGGGGGGGCATCCTGGGGCTTGAACTTAGAGCCTGGACACTGTCCCTGAACTTCTTTGCTCAAGGCTTGTACTCTACCACTTGGGCCACAGCTCCATTTCTAGCTTTTTCTGTTTATGTGGTACTGAGTAATCAAACCCTGCTAGACAGGCACTCTACCCACATTCCCAGCCTCCTGACTTTTTTTGTTGGTCCTGTGGCTTGAACTCTGGGCTTGGGCGCTGTCCCCATACTCTTCAGCTCAAGGAGTGCTCTACCACTTGAGCCACAGAGCCACTTCCAGTTTTCTAGTGGTTTATTGGAGATAAGAGTCCAGGCTGGCTTTGAACTGTGATCCTCAGATCTCAGCCTCCTGAGTAGCTAGGATGACAGGGTGAGCCACCGGCACCTAGCTCTGACTTTTTGTTGTTGTTGTTGTTTGTTGATCATGAGACCTGAACTCTGGGCCTGGGCGCTGTCCCTCATCTGTTCAGCTCAAGGCTAGCACTCTACCACTTGACCACCACTTCCAGCTTTTTTCTGCTTATACGGTACTGAGGAATTGAACCCAGGGCTTCATGCATACAAGGCAAGCACTCTACCATTGAGCCACCTTCCCAGCTCTCTGACTGGTTTTTGAGATAAGGTCTGTGTAAATTTTTTTTCCTGGACTGGCCAGGAACCATGATCATCTCACCTCTTCCTCCCCAGAAGCTGGGATTACAGACAGGTGCCACCACACCTGGCCCTGAAAGGTGAGTATTTTACAGGCAAGAACCCAGGATGGGACAAAAGACATCCTTGCTCTCTCATGGGGCTCATGTTGCAAATCCAGAAGCAAACAGCTAGCGACATAATCACAAGAGCAGGGAGGGAGGCTTCTCTTGGGAAGTAGGGAGCAGAGACCCGAATGAGCCCTAGATCAATGACCAAAGAGCAGAGTCCTTGAAAGAGGATATGACTTGGGAGAAAGAGAGCAGAGGCTTGCATCTCGCATTTGCAACAGCAACCCCAGGACATCGGTGAGAAAGGACTTAACTCCTGTGAAGAATAGAGAATGGTACGTGCACCCCAGGGTGATGGGAAGGACCTCGAGAGGGTGGGGACGGGATAAGGGGTGAGCCTTGCAGTGTCCCAAGGACAAGTTGTCTAAGAGTGTCAAAGAAAGCATATGAAGACACCCAACAGGCACCAGGTCCTGAGTTCAAACCCTAGTATTGCCAAAAAATAAATGACCAGGGGCTGGGAAGGTGGCTCAGTGGTAGAGCGCTTGCTTTACATGCTCAAGGCCCTGGGTTCGATTCCTCAGCACCACATAAGCAAAAAGAAAAAAGCCAGAAGTGGCGCTGTGGCTCAAGTGGTAGAGCGCTAGCCTTGAGCTGAAGAGCTGAGGGACAGTGCCCAGGCCCAGAGTTCAGGACCCACGACCGGACCCAAAAAAATAAATAAATAAATGACCAAGCAAGGCTGCCCAGTGGCTTCACATCTGTCATCCTAGCTACCCAAGGTGTTGAGAATTGTGGTTTGAAGCCAGCACACACAGGAAAGTTTGTGAGACTCTTATCTCTAGGGAACCACCCAAAATCCAGAAGTGGAGCTGTGGCTCAAGTGGTATAGTGCTCTCCTTGAGCAGAAAAAGCTCAGGGACAACATAGAGGCTCTGAGTTCAAGCCCCAGGACCGACACACACACACACAAAATAAATACATAAGTTAATTAGTAAATAAAATAAGTCTAGAGAGGTTCTGGGAAGGTGGTTCAGTGGTAGAGTGCTTGTCTTGCATGCATGAGGCCCTTAGTTCGATTCCTCAGCACCACATAAGCAGAAAAAGCCGGAAGTGGGACTGAGGCTCAAGTGGTAGAGTGCTAGCCTTTGAACTGAAGAGCTGAAGGACAGCACCCGGGCCCAGAGTTCAGGCCCCATGACCGACAGAAAAAAAAAAAAAAAAAAGTTGGGCTGGGAAGGTGGCTCAGTGGTAAACGCTTGCCTTGCATGCCTGAGGCCCTGGGTTCGATTCCTCAGCACCACATAAGCAAAAAGAAAAAAGCCGGAAGTGGCGCTGTGGCTCAAGTGGTAGAGCACTAGCCTTGAGCTGAAGAGCTGAGGGACAGCGCCCAGGCCCAGAGTTCAGGCCCCACAACCAGACCAAAAACAAAAACAAAACAAAACAAAAAAAAAAAGTCTAGAGAATCACATAGTGAGTAACAGAGGAATAATTCCTACAAAAGAGCAGTCCTGAGAGCCAGTCACAAAACAGTCACTGCCACAGGCCCTTCCGGCACGCCCATCTGGGCATGCCTTGCACATATCCCGCCTCACAATCTGGTGGCTGGAAATTTGGCTGTGGAACAGAGCTGGAGGGCCACCGCCTTGGTCGGTTGGCAAAAACCTCATCTAACAGCACTTAAGTCATAAATGCAGAGATGAGCAGGGAGGTGAGGATGCTGCCTATGGTTCTGTGCCCCTAGGGGTGGGAATGTTCTAGAAATGGAGGAGGAGGGCCAGGGGCAACCTTACCACGAGCAGGGCAAACAGAATGACACCACAGCTCCACATGTCTGCCCGGCGGCCGTCATACTTCTCCCCCTGGAAGGGAGGGAGAGTCATGGCGTCTCCATCCCGGCCAGGCCCCCAGCAGCCTTCATGCCCCCCCCCCCAATACCCTCCCCACTCCCCCTGCCCGTCACTGACCTTGATCACCTCTGGGCATGCATAGTGGGGGGACCTGACAGACGAGAGAGTGTGGTGAGTCTCCAGGCAGCTGCCCACCCTGCCTCCAGACACCATGGCCACCACCACTCACCCGCAGCTGGTCTCCAGGAGGCTGTCCCCCACCTGCAGGGACGCCATGCCGAAGTCTGCGATGCGGATGTTGTTTTTCTCATCCAGCAGCAGGTTCTCTGGCTTCAGGTCCCTGTGGCTGAGATTGAGAGGAGGGGAGAGTGGAGGTGGGGAAGGGCTCAGCCTCAGGGCCCTCCCCCAGGGAGACCCTCCCCACACAGGCACCTTCTTGTGACAATCACAAGCATGCTAAGGAAACCCTGGTGTGTTCAACTTGCAAATCTCTCTCTCTCTCTCTCTCTCTCCATCCTTTTTTTTTTTTTTTTCTGGTCATACTGTTTTCCTTTTTGTGCTGGTCCTGGGGCTTGAACTTAGGGCCTAGGCATTATCCCTGAGCTTTCTGTGCTCAAGGCTAGTGCTCAATTTTTTTTTTTTTTTCCCAATCCTGGGGCTTGAACTCAGGGCTTGGGCATTGTCTTTGAGCTTCTTTTGCTCAAGGCTAGCACTCTACTACTTGAGCCACAGCACCACTTCCAGCTTTTTCTGTGTATGTGATAAACCCAGGGCTTCATGCATGCTAGGCAAGCACTCTACCACTGAGCCACCTTCCCAGCCCTAGTGCTCAAACTCTTGAACACATAGCTCCACTTCTGGCTTTTTGGTAGTTCATTGCAGGTAAGTCAGTATCTCACAAATGTTCCTGCCTGGGCTGATTTTGAATCGTAATCCTTAGATCTCAGCCTCCTGAGTAATTAGGATGACAGACATGAGCATCTGGTGTTCCACTTTCCTTGTTTTTTGAGGCAACGATTTTGCTTTGTAAGCCCAGACTGGCCTCCGAGTCACAGTCCTCCTGTCTCCACCTCCAAAGTGATGGGACTACAGGTGTGTATTACAGTGCCTGGCTGAATTTGGCACATTTTACCATATCTCTCCCACTGCATATTGTCTCCCCCTGGGATTATTTTGTCAGCAAACCCAGATATATGAATAGCTATTTTGGGGATAAGTAGGAGGCTGAGATCTGAGGATCAAGATTTGAAGCTAGCCTAGGCAGAAAAGTCTGTGAGAGGCTGGGTACCAGTGGCTCACACCTGTAATCCTAGCTACTCAAGAGGCTGAGATTTGAGGATCAAGGTTCAAAGCCAGGCTAGGCAAGAAACTCCAAGAGACTTTTTTTTTTAGGTTCGATCATGGAGCCTGAACTCTGGGCCTGGCCGCTGTCCCTCAGCTCTTCAGCTCAAGGCTAGCGCTCTACCACTTGAGCCATAGCGCCACTTCCGGCTTTTTTCTTTTTGCTTATGTGGTGCTGAGGAATCGAACCCAGGCCTCAGGTATGCAAGACAAGCGCTCTACCACTGAGCAACCTTCCCAGCCCCCAAGAGACTTTTATCTCCAATAAATCACTCAGAAAACTGGAAGTGGTGCTGTGGCTCAAGTAGTAGAGGGCTAGCCTTGAGCAGGAAGAGGCTCAGGGACAGTGCCCAGGCACAGAGTTCAAACCCTAGGACCAGCAAAAAAATAAATAAAAATAAAAATTTTCCATACCAAGTAATAGTAATAATACAATAACAGTAGTAACAATAATAAATATTGCTACCCAAGCTGCTCACTGGGCCCTCCAGCTCTTGGGCCAAAGTCATGCATGCAAGGGGCAGGCTGTGGGCATGAGCAGTTTCTATTTGGAGTGGACTTGAACTGGGTCATGCGGATTGTTAAATACATTGGATGTTGCCCCCAGAGGCCAGAGTCTCCAATGACAGGGCGAATCTGTCTTTTGAAGGAGGAGCTCTTGAAAAGGAAGGGTCTGCCTCTTGTTGTGGCTGCCGTCCAGCCCCCCTACCCCCATGTGCCCCTTTGCAATGCCGCTGCCCCTCAGGCTGCCACTCACCAGATGGAGTAGCTGTGGCAGAAGTCCAATGCCGACACGATCTGGCGGAAGAACTTCCGGGCTTCCTTGGGCGTCAGTCTCCCCTTCTTGACCAGGTAGTCAAATAGCTCACCCCCAGACACGTGCTCCAGAACCAGGTACCTAAGAGATACGGAGGAGGCAGAGGGCTGGAAGGGACATGGAAGACCTAGGGCCTGGTGTCCCTCTTCCATTGGTCCTGAAGGCAAAGACCCCCACACATTCCCATAAGCCTCTGAGATACAAGAGCCTCATTTCCATGACCCACTGGGAGAAGGGACTCCAATCTCCGCCGCCAGTGTCTAGGAAGCCCACACTTCATTCCCAGAGTCCCAGATCAATTTCACAGAGATCTATGCTTTGATTCAGAGTTGTTTTTAGAAGATAACTCCCCTGGTAGGGGGAGGTCAGAAACCCCAGTTCCCACGGGACTGTGGGAAATAAAGACCTTACTCCCATTCCTTCCTGAGAAGCCAAGTTTTTAATTCCCACACTTTTAATTAGAAGAAAATAAAATTCTCATTTTTTCTCTAGCAGGAAAGATAGGAGTGTGCACCAATAGGAGACTACAACTCCCACCAGCCTCTGGGAAGTAATGTCCCAATTCCCATCAAGCACTTGGATCCTAACGCTCCAGAAATCCGGCCAGGCAATAAGAGGTTAAATTTCTCATTTTCCATGTGCTCGTGGGAAACGATGGCTCAGTTTCCACAAATTCTTGGACACCAGAGAGTCCTGTGTGAAGCACAACTCCCATGGGCCCTCTCCACACTGATGGTGGATGGGGAGTGGTAACTCTACCTGTTGTGACAATGGCCCCCTGCCCTGCTGCCACTGCAGGGCTGAAAACTACAACTCCCATCAGCACCCAGGGCAGGTCTGCTTCCTGTTCTAGCTTGATGGATGTTCAGAGTCACTTAGTCCCCGAGGACTGGGTGATGGGGGTAGGACTCTGTCCCCTCTTCTGCTGCCTAACACAGCTGTCTGGCCCTTTGGGTCGGCAAAGTCTGTACAAAGGGACTTATTCTCTAGAGCCCAGACAGCTGGACCTCACTGACATCTGCAGTATCTGTATGGACTTACAGATACCAACATAGGACCCTTAAAGGAGGTCTAATGTTGGGGTGTTCAGCCATGACACCTGGATGATACCCTTGATTGCTCCAGAGTGTGATTCAGAAAGGTTCTTCCTAGCTGGGCGCTGGTGGCTCACGCCTGTAATCCTAGCTACTCAGGAGGCTGAGATCTGAGGATCGCGGTTCAAAGCCAGCCCGGGCAGGAGAGACCGTGAGACTCCTATCTCCAATAAACCACCAGAAAACCGGAAGTGGCGCTGTAGCTCAAGTGGTAGAGCGCTCGCCTTGAGCTGAAGAGCTGAGGGACAGCGCCCAGGCCCAGAGTTCAAACCCCAGGACCGACCAAAAAAAAAAAAAAAAAGAAAGGTTCTTCATACGTGCATAAGCAAAAAAAGGGCTGTGCACCCTAGGTAAGCTGGCTCTGGTTGAGAGTGTCAACACTCTTACCTGTATACACAGGTACGGTGTATATATACAGATATACAGTGTACATACAGGTATATGGTGTGTGTACAGGTATACAGTGCATGTACAGGTATATAACATATATACTGGTATGTACCAGATATCTGGGTATTTCAGCATGAGTGTTCAGCAGGTATACTACTATACTACTGCAGTTGAGGAAGTGAAGGCTGGGGCTGGGGGCAGTGGGAGGCTCAGCCTATGTCCCCCTCTGTCCCCTTCTCAGGATGATTGGGCCAGACAGTCCTGCACTAGGTACAGGTGAGCCTGAGAGTGGCTGGGGCGTGTTGGACAAAAGGGACTAGGCCTTTGGTGGTGCAGCCCGAAAGCTCCCATCTTCCCAGGCCCCACTAGGGGCCTATTTCTGGGAAGGTCTCACCCTAGCTGCGTGGGGAGGGCGGATGGGGTGCTGGGTGGCTATAAATAAATACCTACAAATATTTCTTGTTCTCGTACACGTCGTGGAGCTTGAGCACGTGTGGGTGTTCGATGAGTTTCAGGATGGCGATCTCCCGCTCCACCTGAGGGACGTAGGAAACAAAGTCAGTGTGGCCTCTCCGTCTGTGCCCCCCTCTCAGACCAATGAATCCCCTTTTCTCTCTCTCTCTCTCTCTCTCTCTCTCTCTCTCACACACACACACACACACACACCTTCATCAGCACTGATTCCGACAGCTTCTCCCGATTCACGATCTTGATGGCAACCTTCTGACCCGTGATGCAATGCACCCCAAGTTTAACAAGCCCTGGGGAGCAAGGTACAAATGTGAAGTATATTCCTGGAGTTCTCCCCTCCCCCCCCCCCCCAAACCTTAGCTCCCAAGTCTCCGCTTTGCCACTTGGTTTCCTCTGCCTTCCTGCAAGCTCTTTAACAGTAGCCTGAAACAGCCTGACCAGAATTCCTTCCAGCTGGCCACCTGGCCAACCCTTCACCTCCTAGGCTTACACTGATCCTTCTGGTATGGTCTGCCTAGGTTTGTCTTTCCGTATTTTGTTTCTCACTCTCTTCCAATCTGCCTCCTTCAAGTTTCTGTTTCTCCCATCAGTTCTTGAATCCTCTTCTTTGAGCCCTTTACAAAGCCCCAGGTATCTCAAAGAATATCATCTCCCATCTTCTCCTTTCCCTTTCTTTCAAACTTTGGCTCCTCAATTCCTTTGCCTTTTGAAATCACAGTCCAGAGCCCGCGAGCTCCACTACTCTTCTCCAGATTCTAGTTCCAGGATGGACCACCCAGCCCTCAGATCTGCACCCCTTCCCCTGTGACCTCCGGGGTCTGGACCACAATCCTCCACCTCCTCCCGATAGGGATGGAGGCAAAAGTTCTCCTCCATCAAATCTGGGTGTCAAGACCCCGGCCTTTCTCTCTGAGCCAGGAGTCCAGGCCCCTGCCTCCTCCCTCAGACCTGGAGGTCCAGGCCTCTGCCCCCTGCCTCCCTCAGTGGGGAGAATTCAGGTCAGCAGCACCTTCACAGGTCACCGCGGGGGCCTGAGGGGGGGGGCCTCCTTCCAGGCCTGTCTTAGACCTCGGACCCCCCTCTTCACAGGGCCTGTCGGAGGGGAGGCACCCCCCCCCCCAGCTGCAGGGAGGCTTCGGGGAGGAGGCCGGTGGCTGGCACCTCACACCCAGGAGGGTCACCGCTCCCGGGGCTCCTCCCAGGAGACCCTGCTCCTCCTCTCCACGCCCCAGCGGCTGTCAGGGGACCCCATGCGCCACCTCCCCGCCTCCCCCCAGCCTGCGGGGCAGGGCAGCGCTGGCTCTCCCGGGCCAGAGGTCAGCGGGAGAGAGGCCAGCACCAGGCGGCCGGCCTGCGCCTCCGTCCGCACCTGCACCACCCCGCCCCGGCCCCGGCCTCCAACAGCCCCAGTGGGGTCGGGCTGGGGGCATGGGGGCAGGCTGGGTCCCCAGAGCGCGGGGGCCGGGCCCGTGCCCCGCGCCCCCCGCGCCCCGCCCGCCCCGCTCACCGGTCTGCCCCTTGCCCAGCGTCTTCTCCAGCCGGTAGGGACCCACGTACTGGGCGTGCTGCGGCGGGTGCGGGTGCGGGTGCGGGAGGTGGTAGGCGGCGCGCCCCCGCCGCCCTCCTTGGCCCCGGACGACATGGCGCCCTTGGCCCCGGCCCGGCCGGCCCCCCGGCCGCCCCCCCTGCGGCCGGGCGCCCCGTTCCTCCGGTGGGGGCCGGCGACGGCCGCGTCCCGGCCCCCCCGGCCGCCGCCCGCGTCCCCGGGGGTCCTCCAGGGGGCTGGGCGGGGCCCCCCGCCGGCGGGCCGCGGGACTGGGGGAGGGGGCGCGGGGGGTCAGGCCCCGGAGTCGGCCCGGCCCGGGGGCGCGCGCCCCCCTCCCCCGAGCCCCCCCTCTCCGCGCCTCCCCCGCCGGGGGGGTCCGAGCTGCGGGCCGGCGGACGCTGCGGGCCGCGGTGCCCCCGCCCCCCCACGCGCCCTCTCCTCCGCCTCCTCCTCCTCTCCGCCTCCCCCCGCCACCGCGTCCTTTCTCTCCGGCACGCTGACATCACCATCCGGGGACTCCGGGCCCTTCCCCAAAGTTAACCCTTTCGGAGGGGGCGGGGGAGGGGTTGGCGAGGGGCGGGCCTGGGCACCCGGAGGGGGGAGAGGAGGTGGGGAGACGCCGGGAGGGGAGGGAGGCAGGAGGGAGACAAGGAGGGATGAGGGGATGCGGGGATGCAGGAGGATGCGGGGATGCAGAAGGATGCAGGGATGCAGGAGGATGCTGGGATGCAGGAGGGATGCAAGAGGATGCGGGGATGCAGGAGGATGTGGAGATGGAGGGATGCAGCAGCGATGCAGGGAGCAGGGGATTCAGGGATGCAGGATTCCGGAGGGATGCAGGGATGCGGGAGGGATGCAGGGGGATGCAGGAGAGGTGAAGGGATGCAGGAGGGATGCGAGAGGGATGCAGTAGGAATGCAGGGATGCAGGAGGGATGCAGGAACAATGCGGGAGGGATGTAGGGAGGATTCAGGGATGTGGGGATGAAGGAGGGATGCAGGAGGGATGCAGGGTTGTATGATTCAGGAGGGATGCAGGGGGATGCAGGAGAGGTGAAGGGATGAGGGAGGGATGCAGGAGGAATGCAGGGATGCAAAAGGGATGCAGGGATGCAAGGATGCGGGAGAGATGCAGGGATGCAGGAGAGGTACAGGGATGCAAGAGGGATGCAGAAGGGATGTGGGGATGCAGGAGGGATGCAGGGGTGCAGAGATGCAGGGATGCAGGAGGGATGCAGGTATGCGGGGGGATGCAGGAGAGGTGCAGGGATGTGGGAGGGATTCAGGAGGGATGTGAGGATGCAGGGATGTAGAAGGAATACAAGGATGCAGGAATGCAGGAGGGATGCGGGGGTGCAGGAGGGAATGCAGGGAAGGCAAGGACTCAGAGAGAGGATGGGGGCAAAGGCAGAGGGATACCATGTTCAGATCAAAGGAGGCAGATGCAAAATGGAGGTAGGGCATTTGCAATACTATGGTAGGAGGGCAGCTGTTAGCAAAGGGACTCTGGCTCTAAGACCCACTCAGTGCTCACAGTACCCTCACATCTCCCTGAAATCTCCAGAAACCATCTTCTAGGTACCACGTTACCTATACATCACACACACCAAATATAGGCCACATATTTAATACACATCACATATATATGTGTGTATAAACGCGGTTCTACATATGTGCTTGTGTTTGTTTTGGGGGCAGTAAAGGGGCTTGAACTCAGGGTCTCACACTTGCTAAGCAGGCACTCTACCCCTGAGCAAATCCTGCAGACTTTTGTCGGTCGTAGGGCTTAAACTCTGGGCCTGGGCGCTGTCCCTCAGATCTTCAGCTCAAGGCTAGTGCTTTATCACTTGAGCCACAGTACCACTTCGGTTTTCTTTTTTTTTTTGTCGGTCGTGGGGCTTGAACTCTGGGCCTGGGTGCTGTCCCTCAGCTCTTCAGCTCAAGGCGAGCGCTCTACCACTTGAGCTACAGCGCCACTTCTGGTTTTCTGGTGGTTTATTGGAGATAGGAGTCTCACGGTCTTTCCTGCCCAGGCTGGCTTTGAACCGCGATCCTCAGATCTCAGCCTCCTGAGTAGCTACAATTACAGGCATGAGCCACTGGCACTCAGCAGCAGACCTTTTTTTTTCATTGTGAAAATACCATACAGAGGGTTACAATTACATGGGTAAGATAATGAGTGCATTTCTTTTTTTTTTTGGGGGGGGGGAGGGTCCGGTCGTGGGGCCTGAACTCTGGGCCTGGGCGGTGTCCCTCAGCTCTTCAGCTCAGGGAAAGCGCTCTACCACTTGAGCCACAGTGCCACTTCTGGCTTTTTTCTTTTTGTTTATGTGGTGCTGAGGAATTGAACCTAGGGCCTCATGCATGCAAGGCAAGCGCTCTACCACTGAGCCACCTTCCCAGCCCAATGAATGCATTTCTTATCAAGCATTGTAGCCCCCTCCTTTGTTTCCCTTTCCCATCCCTTCCCTTCCTCCCCCCTGCCCCCACTCAATCCTCCTCCCCCCACCAAAGTTGTAAAGTTTGTTTTCCACATAATGACTTGTACATCTCATTGTTGCAATGGGTACACCTGTATCCCTATTTAAACTATGTTTTTTCCCTTCCCCTCCACAAATTATACCAGCATCAAATACAGTGAAAGCAGGGGTTATACCGTGGGGGAGCAGCAGACCTTTTTGTGCTCCATTTATTTCTGCCTGGGCCTGCACATGGACTTTTATTTTATTTATTTATTTTATTTTTTGTGCCAGTCCTGAGGCTTGAACTCAGGGCCTGAGCACTATCCCCAAGCTTCTTCTGTTCACGGCTAGTGCTCTACCACTTGAGCCATAGCCTTACTTCTGGGTTTTTCTGTTGATGTAGTACTGAGGCATGGAACCCAGGGCTTCATGAATGCTCGGCGAGCACTCCCACTGAGCCACCTTCCCAGCCCCCTGAACTTGGACTTTTATTTTGTGCTGCTTGCTGTTGCTGAGATGACAGTTCTGCACCACACTGCCCAACCACTATGTGCTCAAGCTGGCCAGGAACCATAATCATCCTGATCTCAGGCTCTTCCATAGTTAGGATGAGAGGCTTGAGCTACTGCGTCCTGCTCCCATATAAACATTTTGAGACCTTTATGTATTTTTTACTTGTAATAAATCTTCATATCTGCGTCAGGACAAACTCCACTGGCCCCTCAGCCATGGCTATACCATGCTCACACCAGTGCACAATCCACCTCTCTCCCATAGACTCCTCTATGTCAGGTAAGTGGAGGTGTTTGGCACCCATGTAATTTCCAAGTCTCCTGTAGGTCATACTCATGAGCCTTTAGGCTCCACTGAGATGTTAGGTCACTTAACCAGCCTCATTCCTTAGCTACTAGAAGCTCTCAAATGCCAGGAAAACATAGCCCAGGACATTAGCTCAGTGACAATCATTTTGTACTTCAGGCCTCCTAGAACTTCAAGATAATAAATAAATGTATGTGTCTGGGGGGACTCCCTTCCCTCCCTCCCTCCCTTCCTTCCTTCCTTCCTTCCTTCATCCCTCCCTCCCTCTCTCCCTCCCTCCTTCCCTTCCTTCCTTTTTCTTTCTTATGCTAGTATGGGACTTTTAACTCAGGACCTCATGTTTGGCTTTTTCCTTTCATGGCTGCACTCTACTATTTGAGCCACATCTCTCCTTCTGGCTTCTCCCCCCCCCCCCCCCCCCAGTTAATTGGAGATAAGAGTCTCTTGGATTTGTCTGCCCTAGTCTTCAAAAAAAGGATCCTCAGATCTCAGTTTCCTGAGTAGCTAGGATTATAGGTTTGAGCCACTGGCTCCTGGCTATAAGTGTATGTTGTTTCAAACTACTAAGCTTTGGATACTTTGCTAACAGAAGCCATAGGAACCTACTACAAGAGACTCTACAGGTTCAGACCCCTAGCTTAGCACAGGCAGCCACAGAGGCCTCTTCAGGCAGGTCACTCTTCCCATCTCTGCCAGCAGGGACCCCAGACCTCTGCGACAGTGACCTCACCTTCTATCCAGATGCAGTTTCCCTAAGCCTAGCCCCAATGCACCCTCCCAGGACAGGCCTGCCCCCGGGCACACAGGGCCTGCCAGCCGCCTTTGGTGCTCTGGCACATTTGGCTTCCTGGCTCCAGGCCTCCAGATCCCCCTCGGCTCTGCACCTGGGAGGTCATCAGGTGCGCCCCAATTTGATGAATGGGGAAACTGAGGCTGAGAAAGAGAGCTTCTATGCCTATGGGTGAATAAGTCAGGTGAGACCCGGAGTTTCAAATAGGAGGTGGGTGTAAAATCAAATTTGGGGGTCGACGTTTGAAATTCTGAGGCCTGGAGACAGCACAGCTGGAGCAGCAGAGGGGGCGTGGTCTATAAAGGTCGAGCGGGAGCCGGCAGATGCGCTAGGCGCTGGGGCGGGGCTTAAACGGAGCCTAACAGAGAGGAAGAAAGACCTAGAACGGGGGCGGGAAGTCTGGGTGTGGGCGGGGCCTACCCTGCGCGTGTGAGGAGACTAATGAGGAAGAGGGGTGGGGCTCGCTGGGACGCAAAGGAGGGCAGAGGGCGTGGCTTAGACTGGGCGCGAGACCGCAAGAGGGCGTGGTCATGGAGGCGGGGTCTGGCCGGGAGGGGCGGGGTCGGGCGGTATCTGCCAGGAGGAGCCGGGCCAGCGGCTTCAACCTCCACAATGTCGCCGAGTCGGGGGAGTGTGAGAGTGTGCGTGTGTGTGTGCGTGCGTGCGTGTGTGTGTAGCACTTCCGGATGAGGCCGTGCGCACTTCCGGCCAAGATGGCGGCGCCCAGCAGAGTCAGGTGCAGGCGATTCTCTCCTTAGGCGCGGCGGCGGCTCGAGGCTCGAGCGGGTAAGACCTGCGGTGCGGGGGACCCATCTTCGAAAAGGAGGGGCTTCGCCAGTCACTAAGGAGACCGTGCGGCTTTGGAGGCGGGGCAGCGGGTTGCTAAGAGACGGGGACGCGGGCTCAGGAGAAGGGGGGCTTGTTGCCAGGAAGAGTGGGTGGGGCCTGTTGCTAGGAATGAAGGAGGGGCTTAGGGCTTTGAGTATGAAGGGGCGGGGGCCGTGGTTAAGAGGGGTGCGGGTTGAGTGGTTTGGGGTCGTGGGGGGCCGCCGGACGCCCCTTAAACGCCACGTTTTCAGCAGACATCCCAGAAGTCGACCCACCAGGACGTCAGAGCGCAATCGGCGGTGACCATCTTCCCCTCCCATCACCTTTCTCCCCTTCCTCACAAACGGTCCATGGCAGACCAAGGCTCGGGGGGCAGTCGCCTCCCCCTGGCGTTGCCCCCGGCCTCTTCTCAGGGGTGCTCGTCTGGGGGCGGCGGCTCCTCAGCGGGGGGCGCCGGCAACCCCCGGCCCCCGCGCAACCTGCAGGGTCTGCTGCAAATGGCCATCACGGCGGGTTCTCAGGAGCCAGACCCCCCTCCAGAGCCCATGAGCGAGGAGGTAACGTACTGGGACCCCGGGGCCCGAAAGCCTGGGGTGAAGGTCTTGGGGATAGAGGTGTCTTGGGAAGTGTGGCTTGATGAGGGAGGGAGGAAGGCTTGATATTGAGGACTTCCTGGTTGGGGCGTCTTGATGTGGAGGCTTGGTAAGCTGTCTTTGGGCTGGATGGGGTCATGATGTAGGCTGAAGGTCAGAGGTCAAGTGTCTGATTCCCTGGACCAAGGGCACTGTCCCAGGAGGAAGAATCACCTCTTGGTTAAACAAAACAAAGCAAGAACGGAAAACCAAAAACAAAAAATATAGAAGGGCCCTCCAGGGCCCCACAGACTTGGAGTCTGGGCTGTCCAGCTGTATGACCTTGGGTCTATTAAATCTTTTAAAGGCTCGAGTTCATTCGTATGCAAATTGATGTTAACAAGGATTGCAAAACATTCTAAAGTGGCTCTAAGTTTCCAGTTCATGGGGCTCTACACAAGTACAGTGCACAGTTTGACTTAAGGCTCTGCAAGGGCTGACAATGACCTTGTCTTAGACAAGTCACAACCTTGCTCTTTTTTTTTTTTAAATCAGTTGGAGACACCTAGAGTTGTTTTGAAGGCAGGTAGAATACTATATGTAATGATTACTTCTAAACCCTGATTAGTGGAACATGGTGCTAATCTATACATATACTATGTCATTGAACCTTTTAACAGTGAGGTAGGAAATAGGTTCAGAAAGATTTTTTTTTTCCATTCATAAATCTTATTCCATTTACATGTGTTTCATGCATGTGTCCTTTTTTTTAATGATTTCTTTTGTCGGTCTTGGGGCTTGAACTCTGGGCCTGGGCCCTGTCCCTCAGCTCTTCAGCTCAGGGTGAGCCCTCAACCATTTGAGCCACAGTGCCACTTCCGGCTTATTCTGCTTATATGGTGCTGAGGAATCGAACCCAGGGCCTCATTCATGCAAGGCAAGCACTCTACCACTGAGCCGCCTTCCCAGCCCACAGGCTGGTTTTGAACAGTGATCCTCAGATCTTAGTCTCCTGAATAATTAGGATTATAAGCCTGAACCACTTGACAGCCAGCTCTGTGTGTGTGTGTGTGTGTGTGTGTATTTGTTTGCCAGTCCTAGGGCTTGAACTCAGGGTCTGGGCTCTAACCAGGAGTTTCTTTTGCTCAAGGCTAGAACTCTACTGTTTGAACCAGAGCACTACTTCTGGCTTTTTCTGTGTATATGGTACTGAGGAATTGAACCTAGGGCTTCATGAACGCTAGGCAAGCACTCTATCACTAAGCCACATTCCCAGACTTACATGTGTTCTTTTCAATGCCCAGATTATTATTGGTGAAAATTTCATAAAACATTTGTAAACAAACAAAACATTCTCAAGTTATTTCTTTTTAAACTTTTTTTCTAGCATGTATCAAAAATCATAAAGGCAAAAAAATTAAAAGTTCTGAAATACACAGGACTTACGTTGACCTACCTTCTCTAAGACTACCTCATTTAATTCTGCAGCCCCCCTCCAGCCATCCTGATCCTGTCTGCCCATCCTTATCCCATGGTGCTTGTTACAGAACCATATCTTGTAGTCTGCTTATCCTGTCTGCTCTCTCACCAGAATGTGGGTCACTCCCTCCCGCATTCCCACCCCATAAGAGTTTCTGCCTGTCTGGCTCAGGACCAAGAAAAGAGTTTGAATAAAAAGATGCCCTTGGACCAGAAGTGGTTCTAGTGGTAGAGTGCTAGCCTTGAGCAAAAGAAGCTCAGGGACAGTGCCCAGGCCCTGAGTTCAAGCCCCAAAACTGGCAAAAAAAAAAAAAGAAAAGAAAGAAAAACCCTGAAGAGCAGGGTGTGGTGACACACACTTTCATGCCAGCACTCTAGAGGCTGAGCCTTAGGAGCATGAAGGAGAATAGCCTGGGCTGCTTATTGGTTCAGATGAACCTGTGTAGCCAGTCCCTGTCTCAGGATAAAAAAAAAAAAAAAAAAGGTGCAAGCATGCTCCCTAGATACTTTCTTCTTTTGTTTGGGTGATATAGGGGTTTGACCTCAGGACCTCTCACATGCAAAGCTACTGCTCTACCACTAGAGCCACTCTGCTAGCTCCTTTTTTATTCTCAAGATAGGATCTTGCTTTGTGCCTGGGCCAGCCTGGACTGTGATCCTCCTGTTGGTGCCTACCTGCACCAACAGGACAGAAGTCTGTCACCACGTCCAGCCCTGTGCTCTGCTTGTGGCTGGGATAACAACACTCTTATCGACCACTGGTTGATATGGAGTCTCTTTTTTTCGCCACTTCTAACTTTTTCCTGTTTACTGGGGAATCGAATCCAAGGCATCATGCATGCTTGGCAAACACGCTACCACTAAGCCACATTCCCAGCCGGATGGGGTGTCTATGCCCAAGGGGATTACAAGCTTGAGCCACCATTCCCAGCCTAGACACTATGATGGAAAAGGCTGTGACTCCCTCCATAACCACCGCTTTCCTCCTCCTGCCTTGCAGAGGCGCCAGTGGCTGCAGGAGGCCATGTCAGCTGCCTTCCGGGGCCAGCGAGAGGAGGTGGAACAGATGAAGAGCTGCCTCCGGGTGCTGTCCCAGCCCATGCCCTCTGCAGTGGGGGAAGCTGAGCTGGCCTCCGATCAACAGGAGCGCGAGGGGGCCCTGGAGCTGCTGGCCGACCTGTGTGAGAACATGGACAATGCCACAGGTACCGACCCCCAGAGCACCCCGTCCCCTGCCTGGCTTTCTCCTGGGACCCGCAGCACCAGCAGCCCCTCCCAGCCTCCAGGTCCCCCTCCCCTTACACCAGGAGCAGGGTGGTGCCACAGTGACTCTCCGCTGGTGTCTGCTGCAGATTTCTGCCAGCTGTCGGGCATGCACCTACTGGTGGGCCGCTACCTGGAGGCACGGGCGGCGGGGCTGCGGTGGCGGGCCGCACAGCTTATCGGGACGTGCAGTCAGAATGTGGCAGCCATCCAGGAGCAGGTGCTGGGCCTTGGTGCCCTGCGGAAGCTGCTGCGGCTGCTTGACCGGGACTCCTGCGACACGGTACGCGTCAAGGCCCTCTTCGCCATCTCCTGTGAGTGTCCCAGGGGTGCCAGGGGGATGGGCTGGGGCCAGAGCTGGCCACAGGGGTGGGGCCTGCAGGGCCACAAGGGGTAGGGTACCAGAGTTCTGAAGTCCCACAGCCCGCAGCCTGTCCAGCGCACTTTCCCACTCCAGAGGCACAGGGAAGGTTCCTTGTCTTGTGGCTTGTGGGCTGTTTCCTTTCAGTACTGAAGAAGTGGGGCCCCAGGTTGGGCCTGGGCTTTCACTGGAAAGCAGGTATATGTCTGCAGAACAGTGGTCCTGCTGCCTGGGCGGGAGGTGGAGATGAGGCGCAGGGGCTGTGATCACAACCCAAGCCAAGAGTAGAGGCAGAGGGTGAGGGACTGGGAGCTCTAAGTGACTTTGGGCCCCCTGGTTAATTCTGGAGATGTTTCTGGTGGTCATATGGAAGCTCAGGGCTCTGGTGCTCCTCAACATCTGATGTGTATCTTACACTTGAAGTACATCTCAATTCAGATAGGGCATTTTAAATAGTTGCTATAAAATACAGTAACAAAAGTAACAGAATTGTGTTTTAATGGCTGAGATCTGAGGATTGCAGTTCAAAGCCAGCCCAGGCGGGAAAGTCCGTGAGACTCTTATCTCTAATAAACCACTAGAAAACCGGAAGTGGCGCTGTGGCTTAAGTGGTAGAGCACTCACCTTGAGCTGAAGAGGTGAGGGACAGCGCCCAGGCCCAGAGTTCAAGCCCCACAACCGACAAAAAAAAAAAAAAAGTCTCATGGACTTTCCCAGACTGCCCATCTGGCTTTGAGCCATGATCCTCAGATCTGTCTCCTGAGTAGTGAGGTATGAACCACTGTGCCTGTTTTTTGTTTTTGTTTTTTGGTGCCAGTCCTGAGGCTTGAGCTCAGAGCCTCGGCATTGACCTTGAGTTTTTTTTGTTTTTGTTTTTTTGGGTCCGGTTGTGGGGCCTGAACTCTGGGCCTGGGTGCTGTCCCTCAGCTCTTCAGCTCAAGGCGAGCGCTCTACCACTTGAGCCACAGTGCCACTTCCGGCTTTTTTTTTCTGCTTATGTGGTGCTGAGGAATCGAACCCAGGGCCTCATGCATGCAAGGCAAGCCCTCTACCACTGAGCCACCTTCCCAGCCCTGTCCTTGAGCTTTTTTCAGGCTACCGCTCTATCGCTTGAGCCATAGCTCCACATCTGGCTTTTTGGTGGGTAATTGAGATAAGAGTCTCCTGCCTGGGCTGGCTTCTAACCAAGATCCTCAGATCTCAGCCTCCTGAGTAGCTAGGACGGTCAATGTGAGAACTTGGCATCTGGCAGTTTGTTAACATTTAAGTTGATTTGAACTTGCATGGCTATGTTCCTCAGCCACATTTCTGAGTCAGGTACTTACTATAAGCTTACCAGGGCCTCCTGTCTGTCTTGGCGGAGCAGGCCCAGAGCCAGCCATGAGCTGGTGTTCCTGGGGGCGTGGGTCCTAGAGGTGCTTCCCCTGTTCCTGCCCTTCAGGGAGGCCATCCAGAGCTCTCATTGCCCTCAGAATAAAGGTCGCCCCTGCTCTGTAGCTGACCTGCTGGGTCTTCATTCCTTCAGCTATCAGATGGAATCCAAGAGCAATTACCTCTAGGAAAGTTCTGCCGGGTGTTGCTGGCTCACGCCTGTCATCCTAGCTACTCAGGAGGCTGAGATCTAGGATCGCGGTTCAAAGCCAGCCCGGGCAGGAAACGTCAGTGAGACTTTCATCTCCAATAAACCACCAGAAAACCGGAAGTGGCTCTGTGGCTCAAGTGGTAGAGCACTCACCTTGAGCTGAAGAGCTGAGGGACAGCACTCAGGCCCAGAGTTCAAGCCTCACTACCCACTCGGAGACTTCACATACAGGAGGAGGAGGTTTATTGGAGAGGGCATCTCTCCCCACGGGAGAGTGGGCAGTATGGCCTGCCCCTATCCAGGTAGAAACTTGTCACTCCAGAGCTAGAGAGGGTGGTACTCTGCCTGGGTAGGTAGATCTGGGCAGAGATGGCAGTGCCCACCTATGCTGGTGGGAGCTCTGTGGTAGAGAGGAGCTCAGGTCTTCAGGGAGCTTGGGGCTACCAGCTACCCTGGGAAATGTAGTGGGCCGGGCTGAGGGCATGACATGGAAGGAATCCTAACAGAGATTTTTTTTTTGCCAATCCTGGGGCTTGAACTCTGGGCCTTGGCATTGTCCCTGAGCTACTTTTGCTCAAGGCTAGCACTCTACCACTTGAACCATGGTGTCACTTCGTTTTTTTTTTTTTTTTTTTTTGGTCAGTTATGGGGCCTGAACTCGGTCTGGGCGCTGTCCCTCAGCTCTTCAGCTCAAGGCAAGCGCTCTACCACTTGAGCCACAGCATCACTTCTGGCTTTTTCTGCTTAAGTCATGCTTAGGAATTGAACCCAGGGCCTCATGCATGCAAGGCAAGCAAGCACTCTACCACTGAGCCTTCCCAGCCCCACTTCCTGCTTTTTCTGAGTAGTTTATTAGAGATAAGAGTATAATGGGGACTTTTCTGCCTGGGCTGGCTTTGAACTGTGATCCTCACATCACATCTCAGCTCCTGAGTAGCTTACAGGTGTGAGTCACCAGCACCCAGCTGTATGAGTGCATATAAGGAAAATGTCACTGCAGGCAGGAAAATCCATGCATTTGTCCAGCACTGCTGAGCGAGGGGAAGGGAAATTGCTAATGAGTACCAGCGTGATAAAAGCGTTCCAGAGTCGCATGACTGCGGGGACTGTGCAGTCTTGTATCTCAAAATGACAGTGAATGGATTATGAACTATACCTCCCAGAAATAAGCCCAAAAAAGAAGATAATGCATAGGTAGCACAGATCTATGGAGAGCAAAGAAAGTGGTAGTGGTGGTGGTAATGATGGTGGTGCTGTTGGTGATGATGACTATGATGAGGGTAATAGTGATGTGTGTGATGATGGAGATAGTGGTGGTGGTGGTGGTGGTGGTGATGGTGACCTCAAGGCCCTGCCTCCCCCTCTCCTCAGGCCTGGTCCGGGAGCAGGAGGCAGGGCTGCTCCAGTTCCTCCGCCTGGATGGCTTCTCCGTGCTGATGCGTGCTATGCAGCAGCAGGTGCAAAAGCTCAAGGTCAAGTCAGCTTTCCTGCTGCAGAACCTGCTGGTGGGCCACCCCGAGCACAAAGGTGGGCATCCCTGGCTGGGGTGGGCAGCCTGGGCTGGCGTGGGCACAGCCTAGGGGACACGACGTGCCGTGGGGCCTCTGATTGCTATCCTCCCACAGGGACGCTGTGCGCCATGGGCATGGTCCAGCAGCTGGTGGCCCTGGTGAGGACGGAGCACAGCCCCTTCCATGAGCACGTGCTTGGAGCCCTGTGCAGGTACACTGGCTGGAGCAGCCTGGGGGCATGGAGCAGGGGACTTAGAGCCTTCTCTGTGAGGGATGGAGAGCAAGGGGCCAGAGGGGAGCAGGCACTGCTTACGCTGCACACTGGAGAGGGAAGTCTTCGTTACCCCTTCCAAGCCATAGGTTGGTGTTTAGCCGTCACAGAAAGCAGCTGAGTGTTGGCTATGTCAGCCCTGCCAGGCACCTGGTTTATACAGGTCACATCCTTTCCCCCGTCACTGTGCAGGTGGGGGGTGGGCCACGGTGGGGGCTGGATGGTGGGAGTGGGCTGTGGAGGCCCTCTCTGTCCTAAGGGCCGCTCCCATGTCCCCCTGCAGCCTGGTGACAGACTTCCCCCAGGGCGTGCGTGAATGCCGGGAGCCGGAGCTGGGCCTGGAGGAGCTGCTGCGCCACCGCTGCCAGCTACTGCAGCAACATGAGGAGTACCAGGTGGGGCGGGCAAGGTGCCCCGCCCAAAGCTCTCTCCCCCCACCACTTGGGCATACGTACTGCTGCCCTGGGCTGTGCAGAGGGAGGGTGGGTGGGGATTCAGTTAAACACTGAGTGCCAATGCTCACGCCTGTAATCCCAGCTGCTTGGGAGGCTGAGAACTGAGTTTTGACACCGGGCCCTCTGGGAAACATTCTTCCTCCTGGCACCTGTCAGGTGACAGGCCCCCGTGGGCATGGGGGTGGGGTGTAGCCTACATTTCCCAGGAGCTCGTGGGAGGCAGAGGAAGCACAGGCCCATGTAGTGTGTATCTGTGCATGTATGACGTGTCCTATGTGTGGGTCTGTACGTGTCTGAGTGGCAGAGGTATGGTCGGCCTCTGTACTCAGGCCTCCTCTCTCACCCTCCTCCAGGAGGAGCTGGAGTTCTGCGAAAAGCTGCTACAGACCTGTTTCTCTAGCCCCACGGACGACAGCATGGATCGGTGAAACCAAGTGGCTTCTTGTGCTCTCTCCCTGTGGGAACCCCAGGCCTCCTGCCCCCTCCTTCCCACGGCGCCCTCTCCCAAGGGACTGGGGGCCTGGCCGGTGCCTGGGCGTGCCAGTCCACCTCTGGGCAGCCCCCTGGAGGGGTGCTGAGAATGGTGCTGGCTCTTTGGACCCCACCCTGCACACTCCCCCTCCCCATCTCTGCACTGCTCTTCCAATAAAGGCATTTCTCCTCCTCCTGCCACCTTGTCACCTCCTCTCCAGGGTCCCTGGGGGAGGGCTGGTGAGCGTAGGGACCTGGGGAACTGATGAAAAAAATAAAAGCATTGCTCGTGCTGTGGCCTTCCATCCTCCAGCCTCTGTCGGGCGAGGGTGCAGGGAACATTGGTCCTATTTTTGCTTTTTTGGTTGGTCCTTGGGCCTGAACTCTGGGCCTGGGCACTGTTCCTCAGGTCTTCTGCTCAAGGCAACAGCTCTACACTTAAACCACAGCACCACTTCTAGTTTTCTGGTGGTTAATTGGAGAGATAAGAGTCTCATGGACTTTTCTGTCCAGGCTGGCTCTGAACTGTGATTGTCAGATCTCAGCCTCCTGGATTACAGGTATGAGCCAGTGGTGCCCAGCTTATTTTTATTTGGGACTTCCCAGCATCCCTGAATTCTCCTGTTTGATTAGAAGCCATTTTCTTTCCCAGCATCCCTTGCAGTAGGGTAGTCATGTGACTTCCGCTGCAGAACATAGGGAGGGTGGTCCTGGCTGTGAGCACAGGCCATAGAAGAGGTCCTGTCCTGGCTCGTGTTGGACAGACAGGGCAGGGAACAGGTACACCTGGCATCTAGAGGGGATGGGCAGAAGTTCTTAGTGTTGGGATGGAGATCACTATGTCTAGGCCAGGCTTGTGGCTAGAACTCCAGCCTCACAGACCTTTGAGGGGAATGCCCTCTTTCCTGTAACAAATTAGTGTTGGGTGGTTAAGAGATTTGTCATTTGCAACTAAGCGTTTTTTTTATTAGCATATATGAGTTGTACAAGGAGAGTTTCATGTCATTTCCATACACATGAAAATACCTGGATCAAAGTCACTGTGTTCCATCCTTCTTAAAAAGTTTCAAACAAGGCTGGGAAGGTGGCTCAGTGGTAGAGCGCTTGCCTTGCATGCATGAGGCCCTGGGTTCAATACCCCAGCACCACATAAGCAAAAAAAGAAAAGCCAGAAGTGGCGCTGTGGCTTAAGTGGTAGAGCGCTAGCCTTGAGCTGAAGAGCTGAGGGACAGCACCCAGGCCCAGAGTTCAGGCCCCACGACCGGACCCAAAAAAAAAAAAAAAAGTTTCAAACAAGTTTCACTGTTGCATTTCATACATGTGCATTATTTCAAACACATTCACCCTTAATCTTTTTTTTTTGTCGGTCATGGGGTTTGAACTCAGGGCCCAGAAGCTGTTCCTGGGCTCTTTCGTGAAAGACTAGTGCTCTACCACTTTGAGCTGCAGTTCCACTTCCAGTTTTCTGGTGGTTAATTAGAGGATACTTTCATGAGCTGGGTGCGGGTAGCTCATGCCTGTCATCCTAGCTACTCAGGAGGCTGAGATCTGAGGATCATGGTTCAAAGCCAGCCTGGACAGGAAAGTCTGTGAGACTCATCTCCAATGAACCACCAGAAAACTGGAAGTGGTGCTGTGGCTCAAGTGGTAGAGCGCTTGCCTTGAGCTGAAGAGCTGAGGGACAGCGCCCAGGCCCAGAGTTCAAGCCTCAAGACTGACCCAAACTCCCCCCCCCAAAAAAAACCTGGGAGTACTGCTATGGTTCAAGTGGTAGGGTACTATCTTTGAGCACAAAGAACTCAGGGTAGCACCCAGGCCCAGAATTCCTGGGCAAAAAGACTTTTCTGCCCAGCCTGGCTTTAAACCGCAATCCTCAGATGTCAGCCTCTTGAGAAGCTAGGCTTACCATGGTAAGGCATCAGCACCCGGCTTCCCCCTCTCGTATCACCCACTGCTACTGGTATCTACTCCACAACAGAGTCTGTTTTACTTGGCTGTGATTCCTTTACTTTCCATATATATTAATACAAAGGATTTGTACTGCTGTAATTCTAGATGAGCATATATTATGACTGATATTGTTTTTTTTTTTTTGCAGTACTAGGGTTTGAATGCAGAGCCACCTGTGTGCTTATCTTACTCGACCAGCACTCTACTACCTGAGCCACACCTCCAGCCCCACTTTTTGCTGGTTGCTTTGGACTTTCCTGCCAGGTTGGCTTTGAGCTGTGAACCTCCAGATCTCAACCTCTTCAGGAACTAGAATGATAATTGTGAGTCATGTCCACCTGGCGCGATGCTATTTTTCAAGAGAGAATGGTGTGCTCAGAATGGCTAATTCCTGGCCAATTGTGTAGCTAGAACTCAGACCTAGACCAATTTTAAAGCCAGCTCCATTTGATAACTGGGCTCACAGCCTGACATGTGGGATACACTTGAGCACTTGGAAATTCTGAATCAGTTTGCTGTTTATTTGGGATAAATTGAGAGTCCACCTGAAGATCAGATGTCTTTTTTTTGTTGTTGTTATTGTTCGTGGGGACTGAACTCTGGACCTGGGTGCTATCCCTCCTCAGCTCTTCAGCTCAAGGCTAGTGCTCTACCACTTGAGCCACCTCTGGCTTTTTCTGCTTATGTGGTGCTGAGTAATCGAAACTAGGGCCTCATGCATGCAAGGCAAGCGCTCTACCACTGAGCCACCTTCCCAGACCTTACCTTTTTTTTTTTTTGGTCAGTGTTGGGGCTTGAACTCAGGGCCTGGGAACTGTCCTTGAGCTCCTTTTTGTTCAAGGCTGGCATGCTACTACTTTAGCCACAGCGCCACTTCCAGCTTTTTCTGTTTATGTGGTACTAAGGAATGGAACCCAGGGCTTCAGTCATTCTAGGCAAGCACTCTACCACTAAGCCACATCCCCAGCCCCAAGAATTTTTTTTTTAATCTTTTTTAATTTTTGCTAGTCCTGGGGCTTAGGCTCTGTCCTTGAGCCTTCTGTGCTCAAGGCTAGTGCTCTATCACTTGAGCCACAGCACCACTCCCAGCCTTTTCTGTTTATGTGGTACTGAGGAATGGAACCCAGGGTGGGTTCATGCATGCAAGGCAAGCACTCTACCACTGAGCCATATTCTCAGCCTCGAGAGTTTTTTTTTTCTGGTCGTGGGGCTTGAACTCTGGGCCTGAGCACTGTCCCTCAGCTCTTCAGCTCAAGTCTAGCACTCTACCACTTGAGCCACAGCGCCACTTCTGGCTTTTTTCTTTCTGCTTATGTGGTGCTGAGAAATTGAACCTAGGGCCTCATACATGCAAGGCAAGCACTCTACCACTGAGCCACCTTCCCCCCCTGAGAATTTTTTTTTTTAAGACTCCATCTCGGGGCTGGGAAGGTGGCTCAGTGGTAGAGCGCTTGCCTTGCATGCCACGCTGTGGCTCAGGTGGTAGAGTGCTAGCCTTGAGCTGAAGAGCTGAGGGACAGCACCCAGGCCCAGAGTTCAGGCCCCACAACCGGACCAAAAAAAAAAAAGATTCCATCTCAACAGAAAGAAGCTGGGTGTGGTGGCTCATACCTGTTATCTCAGCAGCAACAGGAAACTTAAAATAGATGAATTTTAATCCAGGTGTGTACCTGGACAGGAGGCAAGAAAAGAGTTCAGAAAAGAGCTTGTTTGGCTCAGCTAAACAGTGCTGCCTAGCAAGTATGAGCACAATGATTCAAAGCCAAGTGTGGCTACTTCCTTCCCCTAGTTCCAGTTCTAATACCTCTAACACCTATGCAGTTCCTAACAGGGTGGACACAGATTTCAGCCTTTGAGGCTTCTTGTAGCAAGCCGGACTTTAGGACCATCTTTAGTGCTTTTCAAGAAGGGTCACCCTTCTGCCCCTCAGGTCTCATGTGTGACACAACTGTGACATCATATGGTGGAGAAAACAAAAGCCAAAGGCTGGGTGAAGACCAAAGATCCCACACCCCTGGAGCAGGCTGCGGAAGGAAGTGCCTCCCTGCCATGGTTAATTTTAGGTTTAAAGTGACTGAGCTAAAGAGAGGCACAGAGCACTCATAGATGTTATTTCTGGAAGTGTCTGTGAGGGTGTTTCTGGAGAAGATAAGCTTTGAGCACTAACTCAGGGAAGTGCGTCATGTAACCCACCAGGAGCCTAAATTGAACATGAAGGTGTAGAAAGGGCACAATTCCTCTTTCTGCATGAGTTTTTCAGTCACCTTCCCTGGGCCATGGACACTCCTGGCTTTGGCCTCAAGAGGACTTGCACTGAAGCACTGGCCTGATTCTTTGGACTTTGGGCTTATATGCAGGGCACATGGGCAGCAAAGATGGCGCTGAGAGAGATTAGAGTGGGCTGAACCCAATTTGCCCTAAATTCAGTGTGTAACCAGCCCTTGGAAGCTTAGGTGCATGTTAGGGTGTGACCTTGACAGTGATTGGTTCCTCTTCCTCCCCTGCCATGCCACCAGCTCCTTTTTGGCTTTAAAAAGGGCTTCTCTCTGTTAATAAACGAGTTTTCTTCCTGCTTGATTTGGCTCCCCGCTGTGTGTGATTGGCTGGGGAAGGGGGGGGGGGAGACCCCTGTCAGTCTTTAGTGGGAAGGACAAAGACAGGCTTAGACTTAATGGCACCCCTATGTTGCTGGGCTTTCTGAGACTGACAGTGATCATGTAGGTCACACCCTCATAATCAGTCACTTTCTACACATCTGTAAATATTCTACTGGCTTTCAGTTGTATCCAACTGTGTAACGGGAGAAAGCTAGGCCTACTTTATAATGAGAATTCCAAGATGGAAGGGGGCCGGTCAAAGCTGAGGGAGCAGAGTCAGGTAGACAGCAGCCAGTGAGCCTCCCCACTCTCCTACCCCCCATCGGGGGAAGAAGCAAGCACTCCTCCCTCGGCTAGGCACTGACCATGTGGCTTACCTTGACCAATGGCTAGTGGCAGGTGCGAGGCACCCAAGACTTACACTAGACTAACCCCGTTGACTCGGTCTCCCAGACTGGCCTTCTTTACGAAGGGGAAAACTGTTCTCAGCATATTTCCCACTGCACTTCGAGCTGTGACGGGACCGAGGCCGTGTCCTACCGCACGCACCACGCGCAACAAGTACATGAGAAAGACCAGAGGAGACGTGGCTGAAGTCACGCGACTCACAGGAGGTGGCAGGGAAAGCCACTGAGGAGTTAACGGGACAGGTGCCCACCGCACACTCACGCGGGACGGATGTGCACCCAGGCGCCCGCTCCGCGCCCTCACAGCACGACCAGCAAACCCCAACGACCTGCGCAAACGCGGCTCAAGGAGACGCCGCGGGGATGGACAGCTCTCCCATGCACGCTCTCATCTAGCCCTGGGGAAGCTGGGGAAACTGAGGCTTGGGGCCAGAGGGGACGTGGAGGCGCCCCGCCCCCTCGTTATGTACCCAGCTGGGCTTTGCGCGGCTGCCCGTCCACAGCTAAGAATAGGGCCCGAGCACCGGACGCGAGCGGGGATCCGGGCCGCGCGGAGGCGTGGAGACGCGGCCACGGGCTCGGGGAGGGACCAGGCCAGAGCCGCAGGAGCGGCTGGGCTGGAGGACACGGAATGGCAGCAAGGAGCGGGAAATCCCGGAGCAGGACATTCACCGGTCTAGGGAAGGGAGTCCCGGAGACGCCCGCGGCGAGCCTCGGCGGCGCCTGCGCAGTGGACCGTTCAGGTTTCTACGGGGAGAGTCGGTTGGCGCCAACTGGCGCAGGCGCTCGGGCGGCGGCGGAATTCCGGAGTGGGCGGTAGCCGGCGTCCGGGCCTCGCGCGCATGCGCCCACCGGGAAGGCAGCGGGAGGGCGGGACCTCTTGCGTCCTCCCGCGCTCGGGGCATTGTGGGACGGTGGAGGTGCGTGCCGGTCGTCGGAGGCCCTGAGGAGGACTGCGGGGCCGAGAGGCCTGGCCCTTCGGCGGAGCTGCGGCTGAGGGAACGGCCTTTGACCACCGCACAGCCCCCACGGCCCGGCTTGCCCGCCCGCTCGGACTTCTGAGGTCCGAGGCGACTCCCCCCTCGCCCGCGTCCCGGAGGTGCCGGCCCGGGGCCTCGCGACGTCGCGCAGCGCCGCCGCCGGACGGGCGCGCCCGCCTCGCCGGCGCCCCCCGAGGGGCCCGCGCCGCCTCGCGACCCCCGCGCTCGGCGGAGCCCGGCCCGTGAGGCCCGGAACCTGCCCGTGACCCCGCCGCCGCCCCCGCCCCACACCCAAGGCCCCGCGACCGGGCCGGAGCTGCGGGCGGCGGGGCAGGGGTGGGCGCCCCGATGAGCCCCGAGTGCGAGGAGCCGCCGCCCCCCCTCGCAGGTGAGCGCGAACCTCGACCTGCCCGCGCCGCGCCTTCACCCCCCTCCCCCGGGGTCCCTTCACCATCCCGGGGTCCCCCCTTCCCGTCCCAGGTCCCTCCACCCCCGTCCCGCGGTCCCCCCTCCCCGTTCCGCGGTCCCCCTTTTCCGTCCCGGGGTCCCCATCCCCATCCTGGTCCTCCCCGTCCCGCGGTCCCCCTTCGTCCCGACGGCTTCTCCGCTGTACCCCCGTCCCCCGCGTCACCCAGTCATCTCCACCGGGTCTCCGTGTCCCGACCTCTCATTCCTGTACCGTCTCTCAGTCTATCCCAAATATCTCGACCCGTGGTCCCCCCAAGGCTGAGGCTCGCCCCAGTTCCCGTCCTGTGGTTCCCCAAGTTTCTTTTCCTGCCCCCCCCCCCCACCTTCCGTCTTGTGCTGGGACTCTCTTTAACTCCACCCCTCCCCCACGATTGGGCCCAGTCCTCCATCTCCCCAGTCTTCCTTTTGGGTGCCTTCAGCTTTTCTCCCCTAGACCCCGTCTCTCTGCCCTCCTCTCCCAAACCTTCTTGGGTGCCTTGGTCTCTCTGATCTCATCCTCAGGCTCAGGATCGCTGGAGAGTGGATTTTCCCTGTGTCTGGGAGTCGGTGTGCTCCCCGACCTGGCTCTGGAGGCCTGGTGAGGGCCTGGTGGGGAACACGGGGCAGAGCCCCCGGGGCAGACAAAGGCTCAGCTGGACAGTCACAATCGCCGTTGTGATGGGCAACCAGGGTGCCACCGCTGCAGGCCACGGGCAGTGGGAGAGACTGGCTGGCCGGATGGGTGGCTTTTTCTGTGTGGAAAGGCTGAGTAGGAGTTAGCAGATGGAGAGTGGGAAGAAGAGCTTTCCATGTGGAAGAACCAACATGTGCAAATATATGAAGGTGGGAAGGAACCGTAGTGGAGCCATGAGTGGGCTGTGTGGATGTGTTCAGAGGGCCAGGGGCAGAGTGGCTCTGCCTGTGGGCTTATCCAGGGCCTGGGTTTTGTAGCTCCCCCCCCCCCCCCCCCCCACCTGTACTGACCATTCAGGCCTTCTTTGTGTCAGGATGCACACACACACCCTCTACCTGTACTGACCATTCAGGCCTTCTTTGTGTCAGGATGCTTTTCTAAGGAAGCTGCTTTGTTTTGTCAGATGTGCTGGGTTCAAACCTGGTAAAACAATTGTCTTTACCCATACGATCGATTCCTCGCTGAGAGGTTGAGGAGGGTATAACCCTGAGCACCGAGGCACATGTTTGCATGGACTCAAGATTGAAGGTTGTGTGTGTGTGTGGGGGGCTTGTATACACATCCCTGGTAGTGACAGCACACAAGGATGTGCTCTGTGTGTCACCTTGCTGTGTACACTTTCTTGTGGTGGAAAGGCATTTGGAGTTGGCTCCTTCTGTTTAAAATGCTGTGCTCTTTGTTATTTAAAAACAAAAAACCCTTGCCCACCAATATCGTTTTGCAAAAGTTCAATTTGGGATTGGATAATGAGGAGGTAGTGGAGGCTAATTGGTTTAGAGAAAGACAGTGTCACACAGACAAGGTTCCTATCCTGGCTCTGACTTTCCAAGTGGTGAGTACTTGGACAAGTTGCTGAGGTCGCTGTGCCTCCTCCTGCCTAAGTGGGCACAGTAATAGGCTCAGCACAGAGGGCGCGGTTCTGGGGCTAAGTGCTAATGTTTGTAGATGCCTTTTACAGAATGCAGGGTGCAGTGAGCTCACCAGGATCAGTAGCTCTTAAGGACTGCTATTTTTTTTCAGATAGTGGGGGGTGTCTGCCTGGGGACCTTTAGCAATGTCTAGAGACATTTTTGTGTGTGTGTGTGTGTGTGTGTGTATGCTACTAGCATTTGGTGAATGTGACGGTCAGGGATGCTGTTCTTCAGCTTACGCTGTCCAGGACAGTCTCCACACAAATACCAACCCAGCTCCACATGTCACTAGTGTTGGTGGAGCAATCCCTGCTTTGATGCATTCATGTGATTTTTAGATTAGTTTTACCTGCTCCTAGCCTGGGTTTTATATTGTGATTTACCTTCATCTCTTTGGTGGCTTGCTTTCATTGGTCATGTGCATAGAGGAGAAATATGCCCATCTGCCAGGATATATGGCTGAGTGATCTTTGAAGATCCCCCCCACAACCCACTTTAATTTTCTTTAATCCAATAAACACCTTTGGATCTGGCTGTGCACTAGATCCTGGGTAATTGGTGTCAGTGGTAGGCAGGTATCCGAAAAGGCACATCCTGTCTCAGAGCGGAGATTCGTTGGCCTGAGTGGCTTCTTAAAGGATGTAGTGTTGTATAGAGGCCTGAAGGTCCAAGAGGAGATAGTTTGGCTCCAAGAACTGTCGGGAGGGTGGAGGGAGCAGCAAGCCAGGATGGGGCATTCAGGTAAGGCACCAGTGTACAGTGCCTGTGTAGATAGACTTGCAGCAAGCAAAAGTACCTGCTGGGTAGGCTGACACTCTTGTCAACATGCCAGACCCAAAGGGGTTTTCCCTTTGTGTACCAGTTTTATGGAGCCTTCCTGTGGGTATCAGACAGTCATCCTATCTGTGAGGTATTTGCCAGATGAGGAAACTGAGGTGCCATAGAGTTAGGTCCTTGATTAGGCCACACCAAAAATTTAGTTCAAGCCAGGCACCAGTGGCTTGTGCCTCTAGCTATTTAGGAGGCTGAGCTGTGAAGATTGAGGTTTGAAGCCAGCTTGGGCAAGAAAGTCAGACTGTTAACTCCCATTAATCACAAAAAAACTGGTAATGGCTAAGAAGATGGCTCAGTGGTAGAGTGCTTTCCTCACGTGCATGAGGCCCTGGGTTCAATTCCTAAGTGCCACATAAACAGAAAAGGCTGGAGGTGGCGCTGTGGCTCAAGTGGTAGAGTGTTAGCCTTGAGCTGAAGAGCTCAGGGACAGCGCTCGGGCCCAGAGTTGAAGCCCCACAACAGACCAAAAAAAGAAAAACACCTGGTAATGGAGCTGTGGCTCAAGTGGTAGAGCACTAGCCTTGAGGGCAAAAAGCTCAGGGACACCATCCAGGCCCTGAGTTCAAGCCCCAGGACCAGACAAAAAGAAAGAAAAAGATTGCTTAAATGGTTTGTTCCTGTAATCCCTGGTATGAGAGTGGCTGAGGTGGAGGATACTTTGGTCCAGGTTTGGCACACACACACAAAAAATTGAATTTAGGGCCTTTTTGGTGGGAAGAGCAAACACTTGCTATGTAGCCTAAGCTGGCCTTGAATCTCTGTCCTGCCTCTGCTGTCTCTTGAGTGCTAACATTGTAGATGGCTTCCATTTGGCTTTTTACTTTGGCTATTTCAAATCCATTTACTCATCTTTCCCTTTTTTCCTTTAAATGTTGGCTGGTCTGGGAGCTGAGTTCTGAGCTTGAGCCTTCCGGTCTCCTCCCAGTCCTTGGCCAAGTGTCCTTAGACTGTTTCCTAATTATTCCATCTCTCTGGGGTTAGGCTGTTACTTCCCCATCTTCCCCCAGGATTATGCCTTCTGCAGTCATGTACATGGCAGGTCCTGCTTGGGGATGGCTTCTGAACCACCCAGCCTTTTAAAGAGCTGTCAGGCCTGCTTTTTTTTTTTTAACTACTCCCCACCCCCGCCCCACTCCCCCCAGTCTGTTGTGGGGCTTGAACTCTGGGCCTGGGTGCTATCCCTGAGCTCTTCAACTCAAGGCAAGTGCTCTATCCCTTGAGCCACAGTGCCAGTTTCAGTTTTCTGGTGGTTCATTGGAGATGAGAGTCTCACAGACTTTCCTGCCCAGGCTGGCTTTGAACTGCAATTGTCAGATCCCAGCCACTTGAGTAGCTAGGATTACAGGCGTGAGAAACCAGTATCTGGCAGGCCTGCTTTTTTTTTTCTTTCTTTCTTTCTTTCTCTCTTTCTTTCTTCCTCTCTTTCTTTCTTTCTCTCTCTTTCTTTCTCTCTCTCTTCCTTTCTTTCTTTCTCTCTTTCTTTCTCTCTTCCTTCCTTTCTCTCTTTCTTTCCTGTCAGGGGTCCTAAACTTTGGGCTCTGTCCCTGAGCTCTTTAGCTCAAGGCTACCACTCTACCACTTGAGCCACAGCACCACTTCTAGCTTTTTTTGCTTATATGGTGCTGAGGAATTGAACCCAGGGCCTCATGCATATAAGGCAAGCGTTCTACCACTGAGTCACCTTCCCAGCCTCAGGTTTTCTCTGCTCCTGGAGTGCTTGGCCAGCCTGTGGACTGCCCGGATGCTGGAGCCTCTGCTGAACCTCAGAGCATTCAGGAACTGTCCTCATATGCCCTCCCGGAGGCCTCTGGTGGTGGCCTTTGACCTCCATTCTGAAGGCTTGGTCCCTGGGGCAGGTCAGGCAGGGCAGTGTTTGAAGAGACAGTAGTGGCAGCAGCAACAAAACAAGCCAGAGAGAGTGGTGTAGTTGGCAGGACAGGCTGAGGTAGTTTTCGTGTTTAATGGCTTCCCTTACAGTGGCTTCGTTTACAATTTCCCCTTCCGTTTGTAGCTAGAGTCATGGTTTTCAAACCGTTGCTAAAACCAGTGGTAGTCATTTCCGTTTTCTTGAAGTTGCTGAAAGTTGCAGCGGGTTGATGGGGGTGGCGGGCCGTGTGGTTCCAGCCTGAGTGTTTGAACGGTCCGAGGACAATACTGGGCTCACTTGGATAGACTTTGTGAGTCTCTTCACTATTTTTCTATTTTGAGAGCTGTCACCTAGGGTGGTGACCGTCTCTTACAGTTCTGTTGGAGAGGGCAGGGATGTGGTCTCAGGGACACCTGTGTTGTGTGGGGGCCTCCTGCCCTGAGTCACAGCAGCTCTTCCCGCTGGCTGTGTCTCTCACAGCCAGGGACACAAAGGCCTAGGTTAAGAGAATGAGAACAGCCTCTCCTGCCTGTTGGCAAGCTCATTAAGCGGGAAGGTGATGCTGAGAGTCAGGTGTAATAAATAAGGCTGAGGCAAATTGAAGGTTTGTGGGGAGGGAAAGGTTTTTCTCCCTTCTCCTCCCAGTTTTTCTGTATTGGCATCTTCATTGTTTAGAGCCTGAAAAGCAAAGTTTGCAAGGTGACAACTGCATGCATTTGACCCTGGTGATTCTGGAAGATCAACCTCGGTTAAATTCTCAAGGGATTGCCTGTTGGTGGAGCCTAAGCTTATGTGGACTTCCCTAGACACCACACCCCATATAGCCAGCACCTTCCTGACTGGTCCCTGAAAATGGAAGAGGTAGCCATGGCCTGTGTCCTTTAGCCAGCTGTCTGAGAAGTGAGTGGATGGGCTGGGTGCTGGGGGTTCACGCCTGTCATCCTAGCTACTCAGGAGGCTGAAATCTGAGGATCGCGGTTCAAAGCCACCCTGGGCAGGAAAGTCTGTGAGATTCCTCAGTTAACCACCAGAAAACCGGAAGTGGCACTGAGGCTCAAATGGTAGAGCGCACACATTGTGCTGAAGAGCTGAGGGACAGCGCCAAGGCCCAGAGTTCAGGCCCCATGACCGACCAAAAAAAAAAAAAAGATGGGCCTAGCTTTGAGAAGGGACCAGGGTATAATGGATTCTGCTGCTTGGTAGCTGGTAGGCTCTGTGTTCTTCTGCATCCCTTTCTGGGTGGGAACAATGGAAACCCTTAACCTTGTGTCTCCACTAGAAGCAAAGTAGTGAGAGGGTAGCTGCCTGGGTTTCCCAGAGGTGCTGGCTTGGCCCTGCCCCCACCCACTGTGTGAGGGGCTTATCTCCAGGATGTTGGTTTGAGGGTGGGTGAACCCACTGGAGCAGAACCTTGGTGAGTTTCAGCTCTGCCAAGCCAGCCTACCTGCCTCAGTATAGTGGCCCAAGACAGCTTTTTTTTTTCCGTATTATTTTTGTTGAAGTAGAATTCCTATGCCCTAAAGTTTATTCAACCTAAAGTCCACAATTAGGGGCTGGCAGTGTGGCTCAAGTGGCAGGGCACCTTCTTAGCAGTGCAAGGCCCCAAGTTCAAATCCCTATACTGTTCCCCCCGCCCCCCAAAAAAACCCCACAACACAATTCAGTAGTTCCCTAGTATATTTACAACTTTGTGGAACTATCAACAATTGATTTTATTTTTAATTTCTTTTTTCTCTTATGGTTGTTTTTAGAACATTTTAGAAAACCACCTCAAAAGAAACTGTTTCCATTAACAGTTGTTCTTCTAACTTTTCAACATCTGGCAACTTCACCTCTTCTGGGTGTGTCGTGTTGATGGCCTGTACAACTTGTGGCTCTTGGTGCCTGGCCTGGTTCTTTCAGCCCAGGAAGCTTCCTGCCCTGCCTGGTCTTACTGCCATGCAAGTCTCCCTTGTAGAGAAGGCTATGTGTTCTCCATGTTGAACTTCTTGTTGATTCCCACACTCACGGCTCCCCTTGGGCTTAGCAGTTGATCCTTGTGGTTACTCTAGTCCCAGGTACCCTGACAGTGCTTGGGAAGCCCCTTCCCATCCCATCTTCCCGCCCTTCCTTCCCTGCTGTTCACGTGCTATGTGAGAGCTGACTCACTACTACTAAGCCTCAGTTTTCTCATCTGTGACCAGGGTTCTTGTTGGCCTGATTTCCTCATTGCTAAGTGGGGGATACAAAGTAAGAAGGAGCCCCTGAGCTGGTCTGCCGAAACTAGGGCTTCCTGTGAAGTAGGAGCGCTTCTGCCTTCCTTCTCCATACCTGTGCCCTAAGGTTCCCTCCCCTGCCATTCCTTCCTCCCTACAGCTGGCAGGGGACAGGCTGGGGGGCTGGTGGGAATGATTTTACTTGGATTCCCCAGTGAGTAGATTGCCCCTATCTCATAGGCAAAGGTTGGTGACAACATGGTTTGGAGATAGGTGTCTGTCAGCTAATATTTGTGAGCATTTGCCATCACAGTGCTGGGTTCTATGCTACATGCATAAACCGGCATACCCTCGAGTTCAGTAACTTAGGGAAGGTTCTGGAATCAGTGCAGGTGTACCACAAGTGTGTCTTCACTGAGAGGAGTTTGCAGGCAGCTCTGAATGCGCTTCCCAGAGAGCATAGCAGGATGGTAGACAGGGGCAGGCCTGGGTGGCTTGGCAGGCTGGTTGGGGACTAGCCTCTGTACCTAACTTGAGGCACCTTCTGCTTGCTGTGCTGCCTCGCCTCTTCCCAGCTTCCTCCGAGGTAGGAGGAGGCAGCTGTGGTCAGTGCCTTGCCCTTGGCAAGATGCACATAGGTGCCCATCCTTGAGGCCATCCACCTTACCCAGGCTTCCATTTTCCTCCTGTGCGAGGGGTGGTGAGGAGTGGAAGTCATGTTCGGCAGCTGTGGACACGGGTTGGCTCTGCTGCCCTCGTTTCTGGAGCCTTATAGGCTCCTCATGAGGAGGAAGCTCCTTAGTGCTGGCTGGGCTCGGGGCAGTGCTGCTGTCTGTCTGTCGTCTGGTGCCCTGTGTGTGCTCCTTGTGGCTATGGAGCTGGGTGTTTGTAGCCTACTGTATTCCTCTGTTGAGGCTGTTTTTCTCGGCATGAATTTCTCTGGGCCCTGTCAGTGGCTATCCTGGGAGCTGACTGACCAGGACAGAAGTGGTGTTTGTCCTGTCCCAGGCAAGGGCGTGGGGTGACGGGTGAGATGATGGTTGGGTGTGTTTGTGTGTGCAGTGTCCAGGCAACAGCCGCAGCCTCCACGCACAGACTTCCTCTCTCCCCGTCACTGCCCCTCACAGCATGGGCACCAGCTGTGCACTGGTGGCCATGGGGCATTTGAATTTGTTCAGCAAATAGAGACTGCACTGAATTTGAAGCCAGAAGTTCAAGTGGTATCCTTGCTCAGATGGGGATGATGGACATGGGTTTGGGACAGGCTGAGGTCACTGGGCGGTGTTGGGCCTCTCCCCGCGGGCCCCACATGGTCCACGCTGAGGCCTTTGCTAGGTCTCCCTCCTGAGGAGGGTAGAGGACACCTTGCCCTGTAGGAAAGGGAGCTAGGCTGGAGGCAGTGGCTGGGGCTTCCAGGCGGGCCTATTTCCTGTTGGGACACCGAACATGTGTGATGTGGTGCTGAGTCCAGGACCATGGTGGGGAGGGATTGGTGGCTCCCAGACTCAGGGGTCTGACATGTGGATTGTGGTACTGCAGGGCGCCATGTTTTGGAAGTTTGACCTGCACACAAGCTCGCACCTGGACACACTGCTGGAACGGGAGGACCTGAGCCTTCCTGAGCTGCTGGATGAGGAGGACGTGCTGCAGGAGTGCAAGGTTGTCAACCGAAAGCTGCTGGACTTCCTACTGCAGCCGCCCCACCTGCAAGCCATGGTGGCCTGGGTCACCCAGGAGCCGCCCATCAGTGGTGAGGAGCGACTGCGCTACAAGTGAGTCCCCACCCACTCCTGCACTCAGGAGCTGAGGTTTGGGGGTGAGGGATCTGGGTGGGAGGACCAGGCTCTGCCTGGGCAGGCTTTAAGATCCACACTGCTCCCATTCTAGACTCAGAGCCCTTTGCCACTCACATTTTATGTTAGCCACTCCCTTCTGCTTTTTCGTGGTGTGTGTGTGTGTGTGTGTGTGTGTGTGTATGTATACGTGTGTGCATGTGCTGTGTGCGTGTTATTGTTTCCCCCTTCAGTACCAGGGTTTCAATGCATTTTGCTTGCTTGCTTGGCTGGTGCTCTGCAGTCCAGGTTTTTGCCGGTTATTTCAAGATATATTCTTACAAACTTTTGCTTGGCCTGGTGTGGAACTACAGTTTCCAGACCTCAGCATCCAGACCTCAGTGGTTAGGTGCTGTGGGCACCCAGCAATTTCCAGTGTATAAAGATGGGCCTCCTTCCACCCCCATGAGCCCCTCATTGTGTGTGTTCCCTTCCCAGGTACCCCAGTGTGGCCTGCGATATCCTGACCTCTGATGTGCCCCAGATCAATGACGCCCTGGGTGCAGATGAGTCCCTCTTGAACCGGCTCTATGGCTTCCTGCAGAGTGGTGGCAGCCTCAATCCTCTGCTTGCTAGCTTCTTCAGCAAGGTCATGGGGGTCCTCATCAACCGCAAGACGGATCAGGTGCCTGCCACCCCTCGGCACCCAGACGGGGTGGAGGGCGGAGGGCTGGGTTTGAGAGCCTGTGCCCTGATGCTGCCCTGTGCCCCCAGCTTGTGTCCTTCCTGCGCAAGAAGGATGACTTTGTGGACCTGCTGCTGCGACACATAGGCACCTCAGCCATCATGGACCTCCTCCTGCGCCTGCTCACCTGCGTGGAGCGGCCACAGCTGCGGCAGGATGTCCTCAATGTGAGAGGGCCTGCTTCGGGGGGGGGGGGGGGGGCGGTGGCACATGGCTGGGGACCTGACAGCCCCTGCCCTTGTCCCTCAGTGGCTCAATGAGGAGAAGATTGTCCAGCGGCTGATCGAACAGATTCACCCATCGAAAGATGACAATGTGAGTGCCGCGGACATAGCCCGGCTCCTCCCTCCCGCCGTGCCCACACCCTGCTTACCCCCTTTAAAGGGCACATGGCAAGAAAAGGGTGCAGTGTACCCACTTGTGTGTCCACATCTCCTTGACCACTGTGGGGGCCTGAGGGATAAGGGCAAGGATGGGGCCTGAGCTGCATGCTGGGATAAGCTCCACTCTCTGCTCACGTCCTGAGAACTGCTTTTTTTTCTTTTGTTGTGGGGCTTGAACTCTAGGCCTGGGCAATGTCCCTCAGCTCTTCAGCTCAAGCCTAGCGCTCTACACTTGAGCCACCGTGCCACTTCCGGTTTTCTGAGTGGTTTATTGGAGATAAGAGTCTCACGGATGTTCCTGCCTGGGTTGGCTTTTGAACCTTGATCCTCAGATATCAGCCTCCTCAGTAGCTAAGATGACAGGTGTGAGCCACTGGTGCCTGACCCTGACAACTTTTGTGACAGTCTACCAGGAGAACAGTGCATACATTTCGCCTCCCAGAGTTCTAATTCTGTAGCTTTCAGCATACTCAAAGGGTTGTAGAACTGTCACCACATCAAATTAAAGCATTTTTATACTGCAATTAAGAAACCTTGTGATCAGCTGGGCACTTGGTGGTTCACACCTGTAATCCTAGTTACTCAGGAAGCTGAGATCTGAGGACTGAAGTTCAGAGCCAGCCTGGCAGGAAAGTCCCTGAAAGACATTTTTTTTGTTGGTCATGGGGCTTGAACTCTGGTCATGGGCACTGTCCCTGAGCTCCTTAGCTCAAAGTGAGCCCTCTACCACTTTAAGCCACAGCGCCACTTTTGGTTTTTCTGGTGGTTAATTGGAAAGAAGGGTCTCACGGACTCTTTGCCTGGGCTAGCTTTGAACTGTGATCCTCAGACCTCAGCCTCCTGAGTGTGTAAGATTATAGGCGTGAGCCACTGGTTCCTGGCCTTTTTAAATTTATTTTTATCATTAGTTACCATCAGTTTTATTATAAAAGAGATAGGGAAATTATGTACATGATAGAAGATCTGAGGCCTTCCATGGCATGGGCAGCTTCACATGATGCCATTTCAACCATGTGGCCACGCTGCATGCTTGCCAAGAGTCTCATCATTCCTAAAGGAAAAATAACCCTTGTTATCTAGAACTACTCCGGTGCCTCCATACTCTGAGAGAAGAACTTTATCTCCCACTTTCACACTAACTGGCTGAATCTCTCCACCCTTTCCTTTAGAGCCCAATCCCACAGGCCACTACTGTGGCTCGCAGTACTTTTCCTTGGGACTTTTCTGGAAGCATAATGCCTCCTTCGGTTAGTTTTAGGTGCACTCCTTTTGACCAACAGTTGGTCAAACAGGAAGAAACTTCCTAAACATTTGTCCAGCCATGACTCTTGTGTTTACTACTCAGACCCCTGAGGAGACTCTTAAGTAGAACTCTTAACTAGAAAACTAGAGTGGTGGGCTGGGAAGGTGGCTCAGTGGTAGAGTGCTTGCTTTGCATGCATGAGGCCCTGGGTTCGATTCCTCAGCACCACATAAACAGAAAAAGCCGGAAGTGTCACTGTGGCTCAAGTTGGTAGGGTGTTAGCCTTGAGCAAAAAGCTCAGGGAGGGTGCTCAGGCCCTGAGGTCAAGCCCCAGGACTGACAAAAACAAAACAAAGCACAAACACCTTAGTTATTAGCAGTCCTCTACTTTTACTCATACCTCTGCTCCTAGCACAAGTACTTCTGTCTCTGGACATTTCTCTTCTACACGTCATACAAATGGGACCACACACTACAGCATCCTCTTTTCTCAGCCTCTTTATCTGGGCATGGTGTTTTCAAAGTTCATTTGCTGAGATGGTAGTTCAGTTGTAGAGCACTTACCAAGCATGCCGTGGGCCACTATTGGGGAAAACAGCAATGAACGCCCTCATTGTGTTGGTCAATGCTACGTTCCTTTTCTCAGCTGCTGTGGAGAGGATCTAGTGTGAAGTGCTCACGTGTGTGTACACCTGTCTCCTTTCTGGAAGCCTTTGCACCTCCTCATAGCACATGTGTGTGGCTCTGCTTGTGGAGGGTCAGCTTGTGATGGGTACTTTTTCCTCCTCTCCAGCAACATTCCAACGCATCCCAGTCCCTGTGTGACATCACCCGCCTGAGCCGAGAGCAGATGATCCAAGGCCAGGACAGCCCTGAGCCAGACCAGCTGTTGGCTACCCTGGAAAAGTGGGTTTGCAAAACGAGTGCCAGGACCCAGCAAGCAGGGCGGTCTCAGGACAGCCTCTACCCTCCCTGATCTCTGATCTCCCCTCCCTGTAGGGAGATCCCCAGCCTCTCTCTGACCTCCTCTCTCCCCCCAGGCAGGAAACCATTGAGCAGCTCTTGAGCAACATGTTCGAGGGGGAGCAGAGCCCGTCTGTCATCGTCAGTGGAATCCAGGTGCTGTTGACCCTGCTGGAACCCAGGAGGCCAAGGTGAGGGGACTGGCCAGAGACTGCGGGGCCTCTGCTAGAGCCATTACAACTCCCCAGACTCCAAGGTCTGGATGGTCACTGGGCAGACGAGTGGCTGCTCTAGACTCCTTGTTGATTCCCAGCCAGAGGCTGTTCCTCCTCTACTTGCCTGACCTGTCCAGATGACTGGCACCCCGGGAACATGGCTGCACCCTTCGTATACCATGCACAGGCTTGTCTGACTCAACTGTCCTCCATCCTCCCCCTGCCCCAGGTCCGAGTCTATGACCATGAACAACTTCTTCAGCAGTGTGGATGGGCAGTTGGAGCTCCTGGCCCAGGGGGCCCTGGACAGTGCCACATTCAGCCCAGGTGTCCTGAATGCTTTGCGCCCTCGACTTGGCTGCTTCCACCAACTCCTGCTTGAGCCTCCCAAGGTTGGGAACATGAAGAGTTCTGTGGTCTTGAAAGGAGGTGGGTGGAAGAGAATGTGGCTTTGGGCCCTGAGCCCCCTGTTTCCCTGTTCCTGCAGCTTGAGCCTCTACAGATGACCTGGGGCAGCCTTGCCCCGCCTCTGGGCAACACGCGGCTGCATGTGGTCAAGCTCCTGGCCAGTGCCCTGAGTGCCAATGACGCTGCCCTAACACAAGAGCTCCTGGTTCTGGACGTGCCCAACACCTTGCTGGTACGGGGTCTGGGGACTGGGGCGTGGAGGTGGGGCGGGTTGTCTCCAGTACTAGCCTGTGCCCCACTGTAGGACCTCTTCTTCCACTACGTCTTCAACAACTTCCTGCATGCACAAGTGGAGGTTTGTGTGAGCGCCATGCTGAGCTCAGGGCCCCATCCTGACAGCAGCTCTGACACATCAGTTCCAAACCCTGTTGTGAAACATGTGAGTTGGGACTCCCTGCTCCCTGACCTCCCTCCAGGGCTCCTTCTCCCAGAAGGCCCTCCCCTTTCCTTTCTCCCACCTTCTTTGAGCAGTATCCCTGTCTGCACCTGGGGGTGTCAGGGTTCATTAGGCAGCAGAGGTGAGGATGCTGGGACCTCGTGTGAGCTGGGAGGGTGGAGGCTGTGTGCACAGTGCTGCATGCTCCCTGTAGAGATCCAGAGACAGTGCTGCGTGGGGTGGTGCCTGCCAGAAGTGTCAGTACTCAGGAGATGGGAGGATCATCAGTTCAAGGCCAGCTTAGACTAGACAGCCGGACCCTGTCTCAGTCATAAAACCAAAACCACAAAACTGCCAGATGTCTTTGGCCTCTGTTATGGCCTGGGGAAATGTCCTTACCAGGTCAGGTCCCCCTTGCTGCTGCTGAGCTTCCTGAGAACAGGCCCCTGGGATACTCGCTGAGTATGACCCCTGAACTACCCCCTGAGTACGACCCTGGGCTGAGCCCAGCTGCTCTCTTGCAGCTACTGCAGCACTGCTGCCTGGTGGAGCGGATCCTGACATCCTGGGAGGAAAACGACGGCGTGCAGTGAGCACAGCTTCCATGGATGGGTGGACAGGGAGGGGAGAGGGAGGATGAGGTGGTGGGGAGGGCTAGAAGAAGGCCTGAGGCACCTGGTGTCCAGCCTGCCGTTCAGCTGTGGCCTCCACGCTCAGGTCTGGGGGAGGCCCAAGGAAAGGCTACATGGGCCACTTGACGCGTGTGGCCAACGCACTGGTGCAGAACATGGAGCAGGGACCCAATGCCGAGCAGCTAGGGCAGCTGCTAAAGGGTGAGGCATGCTGGCTGGGGCTGTGGGGGTTGGGGTGTCTGAGGCTTCCAGAACCCGCAGACACCTTACCACCCCTTGTATGCAGAATTGCCAGATGAGCAGCAGGAGCGGTGGGAGATGTTTGTGTCAGGACCCCTGGCTGAGACCAACAAGAGGAACACGGTGGATCTGGTGAGGTCCCCGGTCCCCGTGGCACCCTGTTTTCCTCCTTAGCCAGCCCCCCAGGCCCACCTGCATGCCCTCATCTGGGGGCTCCCACAACCCCTGACTCCTCACCGCTCTGTCCTCAGGTGAACACCAACCATCTCCATTCCTCCAGCGATGATGAGGATGACCGGCTCAAGGAGTTCAACTTCCCCGAGGAGGCCGTGCTGCAGCAGGTGGGCTTGAGGCTGTGCCAGGCCACAATGGGGGTCTGCCTGCCCTGGAGCCCCTCCAGCACCAACCTCTGCCCCTTGCAGGCCTTCATGGACTTCCAGATGCAGCGCATGACCTCGGCCTTCATTGACCACTTTGGCTTTAATGATGAAGAGTTTGGGGAGCAGGAAGAAAGTGTGAAGTAAGTGTCCCTTGCACAGGTGTGGGCTCTGCCCTGCCTGTCACAGCACGTGCTGTACCTGTATATGTGGAATGGCGGTCCTGTTCACTTCATGATGCCACACGTGTCCGCCTGCTGTCCACCATGGGCAGTCATCTGTTTATGTACCATGGCCCAGTCTGCAGATACTTCTGAGCTTTCCCAGCCATGGCCTGAAACCGTGTAGTCTTCCTCCCCACGCTGAAGGCCAAGAGCATGAGCAGACACCCTCAGACTGAGGACAGGTAACAGGGCATGGTGCCTCAGTGAGACTGAGTGCTTCAGTGTCACTACCAGCAGAGAGCTGCTGCAGACAGCGGGCGAGGCCCGGGATGGTGGCAGAGCATGGTGAGGGCTGTTGTGCCATGTCTCCACAGTGCCCATCACTTGCCTCTGAACAGGGCTTTAGATCTCACATAGCCAGAAATATGGAGGGTTTCATTAAACTCCAAAGATGATTCTTAGTTCACTGTAGAATTTAAGCCCCAGATTGTAGGACTGTCAAGATATGTTGCTAGCTTGCCCAGTGTTCTCACATTGGGTATCAGCGCCCCCTGTCAGGTGTGTTCCGGGAAAAGTCCTTTCACAACACTGTACACTCCCACTAAAGACAAGAAAGCATAGCGGGCTGCTACTCAGGAAGCTGAGACCTGAGGATCAGTGTTTGATGCCAGTCCAGGCAGCAAAGTCTGTGATTCTTATTTATAACCACCAAAAAAGTGGAGCTGTGGCTCAAGTGGTAGAGCACCTTGAACAAAAAATTTCAGGGACAGCGCTAAGTTCAAGCCTCAAGACCAGCACACACACACACACACACACACACACACACACACACACACGCACACACGCACACGCATGCACGCGCGCATGCACACACACACGTATAGCAACCACAAACCCAAAGCCTGCTTGGATAAGTGATTCTGTAGCACTCTGCAAACTGGGTGTGCCCCATTCTCACACTAAGTGGCTGGTGAGAGGGAATGACTGGAACCAAATCACAACAGTCAGTTGTTGCTCCGAGGGGAGACACCAAAGTGTATTTAAACTTCTTATGGTCACACCTGTCAGTCTTACACCCGTCAAACCACACATGGTAGTGATTCTATTTCCTTGGTTTTATGGGGTTCCACAGAGTTAGGTGACTTGCTGTAGGCTGCCCTGGGGACGGGTGCAGGAATGGGGTTCGGAGCTTCCTGCACTGCATGCATGCCCCCTCCATTCCTGACTGCACGCCGTGGTTAGTGTATTTGTGTTAAGTGTTTCACGGAGGACACATCCTCTGTAGCTATGAGAATGGAGCATGCTGGGAATATGTGACAGGTAAGAGTTCTGTGAGGATTGAAGATGGGGTACATACCCGTTTCAGGGAGCAGATGAACTTGCAGCGAGGAGTCGTGTAGGTGAGGTTAAAGAATGTGACCTAACAATGCTGCCCCCACCCCGTGGCTGGCTCACCATACTCCTACCTTCTCTTCTAGTGCACCGTTTGACAAGACCGCCAACATTACCTTCTCCCTCAATGCTGATGATGAGAATGTAAGCACTGCTAACCCGTCTGGGTTGTGCCCAGTGGGGGTGTCGTGGGAGGGCCGCAGGCAGTGTTGACCCCTCCGCCTCTCTGCACCACAGCCCAACGCCAACCTGTTGGAGATTTGCTATAAGGACCGCATCCAGCAGTTTGATGATGATGAGGAGGAGGAGGAGGGCCAAGGCTTGGCAGAGTCTGATGGAGAATACGGTGCCTGGCAGAGTGGCCAGCCGTCAAGGGCATCCCGTGCAGGCCAGCCACCTGGTGTCCGGTGAGCCAGCCAGCCTCCCACAGCTCAGCTCCCGTGTGTTAGGGGCCTCAGAGCTCTCAGATGTATGGGGACTAGGCTGACGTGCATGAGGAGGTCAGGAAGGTGTATTGGAGTATTGCTTGGGCTGCCTGAGTGTTGCTTGGGGTGCCTTCATCTTGAGTGTTAGAAACCCAGTAGAGACAGACTGCAAAAGGGACAGGGCACTTTCTCCTATAAAGGGCATAAGATGACTCCAGGCAGTATCCCTCTCCTTGTTCGGGGAGTGGGGGGCATGACCACATTCCTCTGGAGGTGGTGACAGCTTGTGCTCTGGTCACTGTGATCAAGTAGATTAGTGTTGTGCATACTAGCTGGCATGAGCACTGACTCATGGCTCCTTGCCCTGTGATGTGTGGAGTGCTTGTTACAGTTGATTGGGGACATGTGCACTGGATCTGGGAAAGCCCGGATCCGGAGTCGTTTCCTGGCTCCTTGGGTGCTCTCTGCCAGCCACTGCCCTCTCTCCAGGGACATTCTGCCCACAGATCCACCTTGCCTCTTCTCTGCAGAATTATACAAGTTGAATATTCTCTATCTGAAATGCTGTCTTGGCTTTGGAGCATTTCACATGCTGGACATGGTCTGCCACTGTCCTAGTGCCAGCCCTGGTGGTGGTGTGGGCCTCCTCTTGCTGCCTTGTGGCAGGCGGGCAAGCAGGCAAGCAGGCAGGCAAGCAGGCAGGCAGGCAGGCAGGCAGGCAGGCAGGGTTAGGGTTAGGGTTAGGGTCAGGGTCAGGCTCTCATGTGGGCCCAGCCTTTGTTGGCTGGTTCTAGAGCAGATGGGCCTTTGGACAGGTTCTTGTTCACTAGTAAGGATGAGGTGGTGATTCGTGTGTTTTCATGTAAGTGTGTTGTAATGATGAGGTGTGTCCGTAGCTACAGGTGCCGGCCATTCCCAGGGCTGAAGACACAGCTCCCTGGAGGCCAAGTGCTGGCATTCCTGCCTAGAGGCTGTGATAGGGGTACCCCCTCACCACTGCTGCTCCCTCCTTGCCCTCTGGCCTCAGCACCTGTATGCCCTGGGGCTCAGTGGCCCTTCCTGCCTCCTGTGGCCATGTGGGGTCAGTGGCCTGGTCCCACGTGGCTTCTAATGAGGCAGTGTCTGGGGCAGGAGTGGAGGCAGCACGGACAGTGAGGAGGATGAGGAGGACGAGGATGACGAGGACGAGGAGGGGGACCGCCGGGGAGCCTGTGTGGGGGCTGGCCCTCCGTTCTGCTCCAGCCCTGGATCTCAGCCTCTCAGTGAGTGTCGAGCGCTTGTACTCTGTGTTCTGGGTGTGTGCCTGTCTGTGGCAGGCAACAGCTCACTCTGCTCCTGCTCCCTGCCCCAGGCCCAAACTGGAGAGCCACCTTTGACACAGTGCCTGTGGATACCCTAACGGGTCCCCAAGTCTCCAGGGAGGAGGAGCTGCACGCTGGGCCCCCAGCCCCCATGGTGTCTCTCAGCATGTCCCTCGCCCAGAGTGCGACCACTTCTCCAGTCCAGGATGCCCTGGAGCTCAGGTGGGGACTGGTGGGCAGGTGAGCTGGCACCTACGCCTGGGCTGAGCTGCAGTCCTGGTGCTGACCATGGCTGTGCCCTTGGGTCCTCCCTTGCTCAGGTCTCAGGATGCCAGTACCGCCTCAGCACCTCAGGAAGCCGCTGAGGCCCTCGAGGGCGTGGAAGCCCCGGGTAAGTCATGCCTTCCTTTCTTCCCTCCCTCCCGGGGGGCTGGGTGCCCAGCTGGTGGGGATGACAACTGACAGTCTGTCCTCTCCCTCCATAGCCCCCGACCCGGGCACCCTGCGTGGGATGTGCTCCTCCCCCAGCTCCTTGGACAGGTGACCAGTGGGGGCCCCTTCTGTGCTATTGGTGGGGGTGAGGGAGAGGAGGGCAGAGAAAGCCAAGCCTTATCTATCCCTGACCTGCCAGTAGCTGAGTCCTGCCTCATTATCATTAACCCCTGTGCTGGGTGGACTTTTCTCGTGAGTGTGGTGGGGGGGCTCATGTGAGAGCCTCAGCCTGCATCAGGAAGAGCTTCTACAAAGGTGGCAGGTGGAAAGGAGCTGGGGTCACACACCTTGTCAGCTGCCTGGGCCTTGTAGGCATGTGGGTGGTTCTCGAGACCCCTTCTGGAGGGGGTAGCCGGCCCTGGCAGGCTGGGTTCTGGATGCATCTACAGGTGCAGTGGAGGGGACTCATGCCCATGCTGTTCTTGCCCACAGTGCAGCCAGAGACCCCTCTACCTCTGTCCCGGCCTCCAGGACCCAGCAACACCCCCGGTCCAGGGACGGGGGAAAGAACCCAGAGACTTTGAGCTTTCCTGAAAGCCAGAGGTGAGCCTCAGAGTGGATTGTGGGAGAGGAAGGGAGGGTTAAGTGGGGCAGGGAAGTGACCCAGGTCCTCTTTCCTGACAGTGCTCAGGCCCACGAGCCTCCGCCTGTGCCCAATGGCTCTGCTCCTGGAGGGCCCGGCTCCCCGGACTCCCAGTGAGTGTGCGGCAGCCTGGGGGTCGGGCAGTGGCGGGCGCCTGGACACTCAACCTATGTCTCCTGTTCCCAGGTAGCTGCCGCATGGCAGTGGTGGCCAAATCTCGCGTCCTTCCCGTGGACCCCGGCGAGGCAGCGTGTCCTCGATGGGCGCCCTGTCCTCACCATCCCCTCCATTCTTTCTGGACTGCCTGGAAGCTGGCGCCAGAGAGACAGAACCCTCACCCATTGCACTGAGAAGAGAGATTACGGAGCTTTGCCTCCTAGAATAAAGAGAATCACATAGAGAAAGAGAGACGTATATTATATATATATATATATATATATTATATGTGTGTATGTGTGTATATACATATACATGTGTGTATATACACGTGCACACATATATATATTGAAGAGGAGAGAGGGAGCCAGGCTGTGCTGGGGCTGGGCTTTGAAGCACACTCCCATCTGTCTCAGTGGGGATTGTGCTGGGGTCCCAAGGCCAACACCACTCCTGTCCTGTGCTGTGCTCTGTGCTCCGGTGCAGACCCCATACCCAGCTTTCAGCTCAGGTCCACCGGGGGCAGCTAGTGATGGCATCAGAGGGCCCTGCCCAGGGGGTTGTGCCTTCGCCAGACCCTGCCCTCTGACCCAGGCACCTGACCCCAAGAAGTGGGGCCTCCCTGGCAACATCCCTAGGGACCCTACCCTGAGTCGGGTCGGCTGGGTCCCCTGCGCCAAGGGTATGGGGTCCCAGCCCTGCTGCCAAGTGACCTTGTCCCGGCTCCCCCTCCCCCAGGCTGGTGTGAGTATGTGTGTGTGCTGAGCTTCTATTTCATATTGCAAATATAAATAAAGGAAGACAGTTTACGATTCCTGGTGGCAAGAGTGGTGGAACTGGGGTGGTGAGGTTGTGAACCTCACTGGACAGCAGTCCCGGGAGGTGGGGACATTCAAAAGAGGCAGGGACTCCAGAAGGAAGAGACCTAGCCTGGACCATCTCTGGCGCTGGTGCACAAACCCTTGGACCTACTCGGGCAGGTTGGGTGGGGGGCTTCGAGGGCCGGGAGAGCTGTCCACGTGCCCCTAGTGGGGGGGGGGGGCTTGTGTGTTGCCTGGGTGAGGGGGACATAATGGCCCAATGGTGGGCCAATGCACTGGGACCAGTACACTGGCCCCCATCTTCCACATGGGAGGCTGAGAGCCAGGCACTGACACCAGTGGCCCTCATCCACGAGAAGGCTCACTTGCATGTGTACAGTTGAGCGAGGCTTGAGCCAGTGTTGCCTGTGATCTCATCCAGTGCTCTTGGGAGCAGGAGCCCAGTCCACCTGCAATGGGCACTGGTCAGCTTCCACACCCACAGGCCTGCACCGCTTGCTTTGAGCAGAGTCCAGGGCCCCTTGTGCTTGGCAGAGGCTGTGGGAGAGGGCGGGGAGTCCTTGGATCTCAATGTGCACCTTATCAGGTGCCCTGGCAAGGCCATCTAAGGTGGGGGCAGCATCTCCCCGAGCCTTCTTATCAGTCAGAGTCCACAGGACGGTCTTTGGGTTAACGTATAACTAAGAGACCGCCCCTCCACCCTGTGAAGCCACTCTGGGTGTCACGGACCAACATGGACGCTAGGAAAAAGGGGGTGCCCTTGAAGACGTCTGTGGTCCAAGTGAGAGCCTACAGAGGCTGGGGGCAATGGGATGGGAATCAGTAGTTGTGGGGAGGCTGGTTTGGGAGACCTGGTTTTGGTCTTTGGCAGGAGACCTGGGCGGCAGGTCACCAGGGAGACTGGACATCCTGATCCTCAAAGAGACAATCTGGGCGGCTCGGGGTGGGGATGGGGAAGAAGCCCGGAGAGCTTGGTTGAGATGGTATTGCCTCACGCAGCCGGCTCCTCCAATCCTCCTGCCTCACACTCCACTGGAGACCCATTGTGATGGGTGGGGTTGAGGGCTGGGCTCCCAAGAGGTTCAGCAGCTTGCCCCTCCTCTGGGCACCTGTGGGACCCGTTGATCTCCCTCTGCGCGTCTACAGGTCTGCCTGTGGCTGAGCCCCTTCTTCTTCGCCTGTGCCATCTACTTCCTGGTCTGGATTCCAGAGAGCCACCAGTCCTGGGTCAGCGCCCTGGTCAAGTGCTTGCCTGTTCTTTTCCTGGTGGTGTTCCTGTGGGCTGTGGCCCCGGGCAGGGCCTACACTAGGCTACTCCAGGGAGCACTTGTGTGCTCAGCGGTGGGGGATGCCTGCCTCATATGGCCCGAGGCCTTCATCTATGGTGAGTGAGGGTTAAGGGTGCTAGGTGGGGTCCGAACCTGTTGCACAGCCAGACTACTGCTCAGAGCTGCAGGGGGCAGAAGTGGTGGGTTGGGCCCTGGAGGAACATAGGAGAGGGCGAGGGGGTCTCAATGAGTGTCCAGCAGGTAAGTAAGGCCTTGCCAAGGAGGGGATGGTCCTTAGGAGTCTTGAAGGAAGGAGGTGCCCGGGCACCTTGGGGTGGGGAGGAGGAGGAGCTTGCTGAGCCAGGAGATCACAATGGAAAGGGCCTTCTGGCTGGCAGGCTAAGGGTGCAAGGCCTCACAGATGGCGGGGGTCTGGGGGGCACAGAGCAGACCTAGGACGCGGCCCTGCCTAAGAAGGGTCTGAGGGTGAGGTGCGCTGGGCCCATGGCCTCGGGGGCAGTGTCTGCACCCAGTCCTCGTCACAGCCAGGGCATTGATGGTGGCGAGTGGCGCTTGGCTCCCACACGCTCATCTCTTCCCCAGGCATGGTTGCCTTCGCTGCTGCCCACCTCCTCTATCTCCAGGCCTTCGGCCTCTCACCCCTGAGGCTGAGTTTGTTGCTGTGCCTCCTCCTGGCATCTCTGGTGTACTACGGCTGCCTCCTGCCACACCTGGCACCCAGCATGGTGCTGCCTGTGGCGGCCTATGAGCTGGTCCTGACTACCATGCTGTGGCGGGGCTTGGCCCAGGACGGGTGTACAGCGTGGGGCGCCCTGCTCTTCACCTTCTCTGACGGGGTACTTGCCTGGAACAGCTTTGCCCAGCCCCTGCCTCATGCTCGCCTGGTGATCATGGGTACTTACTACGCGGCCCAGGCCCTCCTTGCCCTGTCAGCCCTCACAAGCTGGGGCCTCAAGATGCACTGACGAGGGCCCAGACAGTCAAGGGTCACCCCATTCTGTCTCACAAGGACCCCCAGATTGGCCCACCCTGGGAGGCTTACAGCAATAATACTCTTTAGTGCTAGAGACATTTGTGTGTGGCTGGCAGAATCAGTCTTATCTCCTGGCTCAAACTACCTCCACTCAGTTCTGAGTCTGGATTCCAGGGCCCCCACACTGCCTCCTTGGCCACTGCTGCTTCTGCTTCTGGTCATCAGCCACCGAGCGCCTGTCCCTTCTCACCCCAGGCTTTTTTGTTGCTTAAATAAAGGCCTTGAAACTGCAGTGTCACAGTTATTTTGGGAAGGACATTGGGATGACAACCATTTGTACACCTTCCCTCCTTTCCTCCCTCTTTCTACTTTCTTCTCCTGCTTTTACTTTCCTTTTTTAAAAAATATTGTTTTTGTGCTGGTACTGGGGCTTGAATTCTGGGCCTGGCCACTGTCAGCCTTTCTGGTCAAGGCTGGCATGCTACCACTTTAGCCACAAGTCCACTCGGACTTTGCAGCCTGGGCTGACTTTGAACCTTCATCCTCAGATCTCAGCCTCTCCTGAGTGGCACCATCTGTAGCATGGTGGGGAAAACACCTCGTGGAAAAGTGCCTCATGGGTTCTTTGGTGTTTGTCAGTACTGGGGTTTGTGCTTGCGACTTTGCTTTCGCCAGTCCTCTGCAGCGTGAGCCCTGCTCCCAGCCCTTCTTGCCTTAGTTACCCCACAGGGCCTCATGTCTGCAAATGGTTGAGAAGGCTCTGTGGTCCTGGGCTGGCCTGGATCTCAGCATGGGATGAGCGTGCCTGGGCTTCAGCTGCCTGGCTAGGTTTTTTTTTGTTTTTGTTTTTGTTTTTGGGTCCGGTCGTGGGCCTGAACTCGTGGCCTGGGCGCTGTCCCTCAGCTCTTCAGCTCAAGGCTAGTGCTCTACCACTTGAGCCACAATGCCACTGCTTATGTGGTGCTGAAGAATTGAACCCAGGGCCTCAGGCATGCAAGGCAAGCACTCTACCACTGAGTCACCTTCCAAGCCACCTGGCTAGGTTTTTTTTTTTTTTTTTTTTGTCAGTCATGGGGCTTGAACTCTGGGCCTGGGTGCTGTCCCTCAGGTTGTCAGCTCAAGGCGAGCACTCTACCTCTTGAGCCACAGAACCACTTCCGGTTTTCTGGTAGTTCATCGGAGATAAGAGTCTCATGGACTTTTGTGCCAGGGATGGCTTTGAATCGTGATCCTCAGATCTCAGCCTCCTGAGTAGCTGGGGTGACAGGTGTGAGCCTCCAGCGCCCAGCTGCCTGGCTGGTTTTGATAGAACTGGTTTTACATAGTCCACCCTTCTCAGGGGTGTGTCCAATGAGCTGGCCGGGTTTCATGGACTCTTGGCAAGTCAGTCTGTAGCAGGTGGAGAAGAGCCTCAGCCTGGGACAGGGTGGTGGTGTCTGGCGCTCTGCCTACCCCCTCTGCTCCCCTTAGGCCCTGGATTATACTCACATTGCAGCTTCCATCCGGCAACGCCCCCAAGGAGGCAGGGAGGTGGGATAAGAGCATCTATGAGACTGTTCGCAGCTGGTGGCCTGTCCCAGAATGTGGCTGGCACCGTTTGTGAAGACCTGAATGAGACAGTGAAGACCATCCCCTCCTGGTCTTTCCCCTACAATCTGCCCTGTCCCCCACAAGCCCAACACAGCCTTCTGCCTCACACCCGTGTTCTCACTAGAAATGCCTCTATGGGGCCTTGGCTCTGGAATACGGGACACACTGAGGAATTGTACTGCGTTCTCGGGAGATTGCTGGGAGCCTTTGCTTGGGCTTTTCCACAGGGAGCAGGGCTGCGGGAGAGAGGGGCTTGTCATCCAGGAGGGCAAGGGAGGGCAGGCCCTGGCCAGGGACCTAGACAGATGATTGAGGCATGGCAGCCTGCAGGGAGATGCCCAATGTGTGTGTGGGGGGGATGAAGGGTAGACATCTGTAGAAGCCTGCTGGGATGTGAGATGCAGAGATAGCAGATTTTTTTTTGGGGGGGGGTGTCATGAGGCTTGAACTCTGGGCCTGGGTGCTGTCCCTCAGATCTTCAGCTCAAGGCTAGCACTGTACCACTTGAGCCACAGCGCCACTTCCGGTTTTCTGGAGATAAGTCTCACGGACTTTCCTACTTGGGCTGGCTTTGAACCGCAGTCCTCAGATCTCAGCCTCCTGAGTAGCTAGGATGACAGGTGTGAGCCACCGACACATTTAGGGATAACAGATTTGAAGAGCTGCAGTCCCCAGGAGGGCACTGGTCTTCCCCAACCCACCTGCAGGCTCTGCCAACTGGAAACAAGGCTGGCTCTCTCTTGTCTTCTCAGGTGCTCTACCACTTGAACCACTTTTTGCTGGAGACGAGTCTCTCAGATTTTCCTGTGCAGGGCTGACTTTCAACTAGGATCCTCAGATCACAGCCTCCCATGTAGCTAGGATGACAGGCGTGAGCCACCACTGCTGGGCTGAGCGTGGGCTTAACAAGCTCCAAGTAGTTCTCTTGTGTGCTCTACTTTAGCATACAAGGGAATTTCTAATTTGGATTGATCATGAGATCCCTGCCACAAGATGTGACACTGTAGCGAAGCTGGGTTTACTACTTTCAAGGGTGTAGTTCTGAGGACTCCAGTTCTTCCCATTATCAAAACCCAGAAGGTGAGTTGGACACCAGTGGCTCATGCCTGTAATCCCAGCTACTCAGGAAGCTGAGATCTGAAGATCACTGTTCAAAGCCAGCCTGGACCGGAAAGTATGTGAGACTCCAGTAAACCACCAGAATATTGGAAAGTGATGCTGTGGCTCAAAGTGGTAGAGCACTAGCCTCAAGTGAAAAAGCTCAGGGTCTGTGCCCAGGTTCAAGCCCCATGACTGACAACAAAAACTCAGAAGGTCTGTCTGTCTGCTGCTTTCTAGGCAACTCTTGTGCTCTCTGGACCCCTGGGGTCTCCTGAGGCATTCTCCATTGGGTCTTGACTCCCTAAGCCCCAGAGCAGGGCTCGTGGGGCCATCGTATGCCCCATAAGTCATAGATGCAGGGGCTCCCTTTCCCCAATGCCCCGCCATCCTGGAGAATGAGGTGGTCCACAAGTCCACGGCATGGTCCATAGCTGAGTCTCCCAGCACCCTCTGCATTGAGGGGACCCAAGCCAAGCGAAGCTGGTGGCTGGGTGGGGGCTCTGCAGGCACAGAGCACCCACCCCACCCTCCTTGCCACCCAGGGGCTTCTCACAGATGCCCTATTCCCAAGAGGACCGCTCTGGAGCCAGCCCTGGGAAGTGGACAGCAAGTGATTTCTGGAAACAAAGAACCACCAGACTGGTTGAGACCTTTGTCCCCTGGTCTCCCAAGTGAGGTCATACTTCCACTGTCATCTCTTTTTTTTTTTTTTTTTGGTCGGTCGTGGGGCCTGAACTCTGGGCCTGGGCGCTGTCCCTCAGCTCTTCAGCTCAAGGCGAGCGCTCTACCACTTGAGCTACAGCACCACTTCCGGTTTTCTGGTGGTTTATTGGAGATAGGAGTCTCACGGTCTTTCCTGCCCGGGCTGGCTTTGAACCGCGATCCTCAGATCTCAGCCTCCTGAGTAGCTAGGATTACAGGCGTGAGCCACCAGCGCCCGGCTCCACTGTCATCTCTTATGACATCCTTCCAATCCTTTCCCCGAAAAGGAAACCAGAAAGTCACCTGCCCAGAGTCCAGAACCCGAGGACTGGCTCTGTGCCGCCATCTGGTGGTGACTCTCTAGGTGGGCATCATGCATCAGTGTAGATCCAGGGCTCAGGGCTGCTCAGGCTGGTAAGAGGACGGGCAGGCCCTGGATTGGGGAGCATCAGGGTAGCTGGGGTTCCTTCTGGTGACTGGGGGGGTTCTGTGCATAAGAGGAAGAGTTGAGGGCTGGGAAGGTGGCTCAGCAGTAGAGCACTTGCCTTGCATGCATGAGGTCCTGGGTTCAATTCCTCAGCACCACATAAGCAGAAGAAAAAAAAAGCCAGAAGTGGCGGTGTGGCTCAAGTGGTAGAGCGCTAGCCTTGAGCTGAATTGCTGAGGGAAAGAACCCAGGCCCAGAGTTCAGGCCCACGACCGGACCCCCCGCCCCCCCCCAAAAAAAAAAGAGGAAGAGGTGAGGTTAAGATGGGGGTGTGGGAGGGGTGAGGTCGTCTCATGAACTTTAAACCTGGGTTGGCCTTGAATTTTCGTTTTCCCAACCTCAGCTATCCAAGTAACAAGGATTACAAATAGGAGCCACAGTGCCTGACTCATTTTGGATTTTTGAGATGAGGTCTCAATATATAACCCAGAATAGCTTTGAACTCACAGTCCCATCTCCACTTTCCAATGCTGGGATCACAAGTCATGCACCACTATGCCCAACAGAAGATGGGTTTTGAACAGAGGACAAGTACTAGTCGATGGGCATAGAGGCAGAAGAGGTGATATATCTGTGTCTATATATCTATATCTGTATATATCTATGTATGTGTCTGTTTATATTTATCTGTCTGTCTATCTATCTGTTGACAAGCAAAGTGGTCATGCCTAAGAGTTGGTAAAAGATCTAGAGGGAGAAGAGAACCAAAAGAAAGTAAAACAGAAACAGAGAAACATGAATAGTTGGTAGGGGAGAGGTCTCACTGCACAGTGGAGAAGAACTGTCTTGCAAGCAAAACCCAAAGTTACACAGATAGGGAAACAGAGGCGTTGTCAGAGAAACTGGCTTCCCCCTAAAGACTGGGTGGCTGGTGGCTCACGCCTGTCATCCTAGATAGTCAGGAGACTGGTATCTGAGGATTTCAGTTCAAAGCCAGCCTAGGCAGAAAAGCTTGTGAGACTCTTACATCCAATTTAATCACCAAAAAAGCTGGAAGTGGGGCTATGGTTCAAGTTGGTAGAGCACCAGCCTAGAGTGAAAAGCTAAGGGACAGCTCTGAGTTCCGGCCCAGGATGGACTCACACACAAGAAATGACTGCCCTTGTCTTGTACCAGGTGTTCAGGAAAGCCCTGGGCAAAGTGCAAGAGAAAGGAATGCATGCACCCTGCCAGGTGCAATCAGAGGGGGTGTGGTCTGCCGGCCAGGTGTGACCCCAGCAAGCCCTGCTTCCTCCTGTGACTCAGAGAAAATGTCAGGGGCTGAGTTCCCGCTCCTCAGCCCCCCTCCTTGACAGAGGGTGTGGTGGATATCATAGGTAGGGATGGCAGACATTTATTCATCAACTACTGTATGCCAAAGGCGGCCTTGGCATGAGACGTCCCCAGGGCCCTCACTTCCCACTGTTAGCGACCTCAGGGCTGAATGTGGTGATTCCCAGCGTGTGGGTGTGCCAGCACGTGGGCATGGCCTTCTGAGGGTGTGCGGCCATAGACATTGGTGATGACTTCCTTGCTCAGCTCTCTTGCATCTGGCTGGAGACTCTGGAGAGGTGGAACACTCTGTTTTTTGTAGGGCCTGAACTCTGGGCCTGGGAGCTGTCCCTCAGCTCTTCAGCTCAAAGCTAGCACTCTACTACTTGAGCCACAGCGCCACTTCCAGGTTTTTCTTTGTATGTGGTGCTGAGAGATCAAACCCAGGGCCTCATGCATGCAAGCCAAACACTCTACCACTGAGCTACCATCTCAGCCAGGAGTGCTCTGTTCTAAGGACACCCCTGTTGCAAGTTAGGGACCCCAGGTAAAGCTACAGGGTGTCAATGCAGCCCCGGTGACTCCTTTGTTTTGGAAGTGCTTGGGTTTGAACACGGGGCCTTGGGCTTTGGCTGGTGCTCTGCCACTTGATCTATGCTTCCAGCCTTGCAAAAAGCTGGTTTTAGCTAGGCACTGGGGTCTCATGCCTGGCATCCTAGCTACTCAGGAGGCTAAGATCTGAGGATCGCGGTTCAAAGCCAGCCTGGGAAGGAAAGTCTGTGAGACTCTTATCTCCAATAAACCACCAGAAAATTGGAAGTGGCACTGTGGCTTAAGTGGTAGAGTGCTAGCCTTGAACAAAAAGAACCCAAGGACAGAGCCCAGGCTCTGAGTTCAAGCCTCATAACTGACAAAAAACAACAAGAAGAAGCTGGTTACTTTGGAAATGGAATCTAGTGGACTTTTCTTTCTTTCTTTCTTTCTTTTTTTTTTTTTTGTCGGTTGTGGGGCTTGAATTCAGGGCCTGGGCACTGTCCCTCAGCTCTTCATCTCAAGGCTTGTGTACTACCACTTGAGCCACAGCACCACTTCCAGTTTTCTGGTGGTTCATTGGAGATAAGAGTCTCACAGACTTTTCTGCCTGGTCTGGCTTTGAACCGAGATCCTCAGATCTCAGCCTCCTGAGTAGCTAGGATGACAGGTGTGATCTGCTGGCCCCTGGCGAGCACCAGTCTTGAATGAGAAAGCCAAAGGACAGAGCCCAGGTTGTGAGTTCAAGCCCCCAGTACTAGCACACACAAGAAAGGAAGTAACGGAGGGGAGGGGTAGAGAGGGGAGGATGAGAGGTGAGCACTGTCTTGGGATTTCCTTTCAACTGTCATGGAAGGATCATTTTTGGCACAAAGGGTAAGCTGACAGCTGAGGGCTGCAGTCCGGGCTGGCGGGCGGGGCAGCGAAGGCAGTTGGGAGTCCCTGCTGGGCAGGTGAGGGATGGGGCAGGGCTGGACTCTCAGGCTGACAACCTCCACTTCCTCCTCCTCCCCTTCCTGTGCCAGTGCTGGCCCCACCAGTGGCCGGCAGAGGGAAAATCCTTGAGTTGAAAGTCCAGCAGTTGCAGGCAGGAAACTTGGGGCTCTTGTGTCCCCCACAGCATCTGGACAAATGGCCAGGACCGGTGGGGGCCCCGGGAGAGGCCCCTGGGAGAGCTTGGTGCTACTGGTGAGTTCTCCCTACCCAGGGCAGAGCCCGGGTCCCCAGGGAGGGAGGGACTGGGCACAGAACCCATACTCTTGGGGACTAAGGGACACAGCCACTGAGCCAGGACCCAGAGGCAAGGCTGGCTGTGCCCTGGGGAAGGAAGGAGGAATATGGAGCTGGACCAGGTTGGGGGTACGCTGTTGTCTAGGGTGGAAGGCAAGGCACCAGGCTCCTGCTCAGGTGTGGCACAGACCTAGACCCCAGCCTTCTCCCTTAGACCCTGGAGGCTAGATACCAGCCCTCCTCCCTCAGACCTAGAGTCCAGACCTCAGCCTACTGCCTTAGACCCAGGGTTCCGGGCCCCAGCCTCCTTCCTCAGACCAAACCCAGCCTCCTCCCTCAGACCCAGAGATCCAGATCCCATCCCTCCAATCTCCATCTGTACCAAGACTGTGTGTTTGTTTTCTTCCCCTCTTCCTCCCTACCCCCATCTTCCAAGGCTGCATTTTTTGAGAAAGGGAACTGATGCTGTTCATCTCTTGCTTGAGCAGAGGAGCCAAGCTTAGCTCCAAAGCCCAGGGAACTCCGCCCCAGGACTCATGCCCTGCTTCCCCATCAAGAGAGTGACCTTTGTCAGAGCTTAACTCCCACTTATCTCTTGTCAGGGGTGATGGGGGAGAGGAGGGAGGAGGAGGGTCAGGGCGGAGGCTAGGGCAGCCCCACAGCTTACTCAGTGTCTAAAGCCTTCCATTCCCTCCAGGGTCTGTGCAGTTGGATGGCGATCGCCAGGGGAGATGGTGAGTGACCTACCTGCCTTGGCCGTATGCACACAGAGTCGCACATACAAGTCTCACTGAGGCAAGGTGGTTGCCGGGAGGCTTACCAGAAGTGGGGAATTCTTTTCTTTTCTTTTTTGGGTGAGGACTGAGACTTGAATTCAGGACCTGGAGCTCAGGCCCATTGTTTTTATTTTTCTCAAGGCTGGTGCTCTACCACTTGAGCCACAGCGCTATTTCTGGCTTTTTTTTTTTTTTTTTTTTTTGCTGGTGAACTGAGGCTAGAAGCCTTCTGAACTTTCCTGCCTGGGCTGGCTTTGAATCCTGAATCTTCAGATATCAGCTTCCTGAGACCAGGATTATAGGCAGGAGCCACTGGCACCTGGGTACTGTGTTTTTGTTACTTATTTTGGAGATGGAGTCTGGTTAGACTTTTCCATCTAAGCTGGCATGTACTGTAAACCCCAGCTTGCAGCTCCTGAGTAGATAGGACTACAGGTATAAGCCCTCGGCCCCCAGCTACATTTCCACTTTTACATCAGCTATATCACAATAAGGGAACAGAACCAGGGCTAATGGATCACACACAGTATTTCATGTAGGCCAGCAGCTCCAGACACTGCCCTTTAGCAAGCCACCAATATGAAAGGAGAAATGGGCCTGGGCATCCTAACTTCATGCCAGCCCTGCCCAACTGTGAGTGGCCCCACATCACCAAAGGTACTCCTCACCTCACACCAGAAGCTCCACGTTCTGGTGGAACTGGGGCCACCATGCTGGATGTGTGGCCTCGGCGTCCACCTCCACCCTCTTATGCCAGGCTCTGGGAAGGGCTGCAGAACTTGGGCACTGGGCACCACTGCTCACCCCTCTTCCTCTCTTCTTCCTCACCGCCAGCCCCAGACCCAGTGAGAAACCTGAACTTGGAAGGACAGAATAGCAGCTCCATCACCCTGGGCTGGGCTGGCCCTGAGGGCGCGGACGCCCACAACCTCACCTACTGGGCCCAGTGCACTGGAGATGGAGACAGGACTGAGACTCGAAACACAACAGATACCTGGGTCACCGTGGATGGACTTGAACCTGGGTCTTCCTATGTGTGTTCTGTGTGGGTGGAGAAAGATGGAGTCGTGAGCTCCAGGGAGAACCTCACTGTCTCCACAGGTGAGAGGCGGCTGCTCCTCCCTCCTTTCCTTCCCTCTCATCCCATATCCTCTTCCCTTTTCCTGCTTCCTTTCCCCCTTTCTTCCTCCATACCTTCTTCTCCTCCCCTGTCATTTCCTTCTTTTCTTTCTCTTTCCCTTCCTCTTCCTCCATCCTCTTTGCTTCTCTTCATTTCTTCTTTTCCCTCCTTCCCTCCTTCCTTCATCTCTCCTTTCCATCCTTCCTTTTACTCCATTTTCCTCTCTCCACCTTTGATCTTTCCTTCTATTCCCTTCCCCTTCTCCTCTCCTCCCCTCTTCTCTTCTTTTTGTACTCCCTCCCTCATTCCCTTCCTCCCTCCCTCCCTTTCTCTCTCTCACTCTTTCTTTCTTTCTTTTTCTTCTTTCCTTCCTTCTTCTTCCTTCCTTCATTTCTTTCTTTTTTTTCTTTTTGTTTGTTCAAACCAGGACTTGAACTTGGTATTTGACACTTTCAATCATTGGCTCATGCTCTACCAAAGGAACCACGCTTCTGTTTTCTTCTCCTCTTCATTCTTTTTTTTTTTTTAAATTTAATTTAATTTTATTTGTGAACATACTGTACAGAGGAGTTACAGTTACATGGGCAGGATAATGCGTACATTTCTTACCAAGCATTGCAGCCTCCTCCTTTGTTTACCCTTCACATCCCTTCCCAGCCTCCCCCCTCCCCCCCTAATCCCAATCCTTCTCCTCCCCCCCCCCCCCCCCACACCAACGTTGTAAAGCTCGTTTTGGACATGACAACTTTCCTCTTCATTCTTTTCTTTGTCTTTCTTTCCCTTTCATTTCCTTTCTGTCCCTTTCCCTTCCTCATTTTTTTCTTTTCCTTTCCTTTTTCCCCTTGGTCCTGGGGCTTGAACTCAGGGCCTGGGCACTGTCCCTGAGCTTCTTTTGCTCAAGGCTAGGGCTCTACCACTTAAGCCATAGTGCTATTCCCAGCTTTTTCTGAGTAGTTTATTGGATATAAGAGTCTCACAGACTTTCCTGCTGAGGCTGGCTGTGAACCACCATCCTCAGATATCAGCCTCCTGAGTAGCTATGATTACAGGTGTGAGCCTCTGACGCCTTACCTCCCTTCCTCTTCCTCTTTGCTTTCTTTCTTTCTTTTTTTTTTTTGGTACGGTCGTGGAGCTTGAACTCTGGGCCTGGGCGCTGTCCCTCAGCTCTTCAGCTCAAGGCTAGTGCTTTACCACTTGAGCCATAATGCCACTTCCGGCTTTTTCCTTTTTGCTTATGTGGTGCTGAGGAATCGAACCCAGGGGCTCGAGCATGCGAGGCAAGCGCTCTACCTGAGCCACCTTCCCAGCCCCTCTCTTTGCTTTCTTTCCTTTCCCTTGGAATAGGGCAGGCTATGTAGCCAGTCTAGCCTGGGTCTCCCTGCCTCCTGAAGCACGGAGATTGCAGGTATGCAATAGCATTCTGGGTCTTCTATTCTTCATTTATTAAAGAGAGGAGGTGGAGGGAGGCTGGGAGCTGGTTAGCCAGGGGCAGATTCTGTGACCCAAAGAAAGATGGACCCATGACTCATGGAAGACACGGATTTTAACTGACTTTTCTTATCCGCTGTATCAGAATAGATGGAGTAAAGCAAGCATGTTTCACAGATTATTTTGCAGTATTTTGGTAGCCCTGCATTGACAAACACTGCCCTTTAGTGTGCAATCAACATGATTGGAGCAATGGGACTGGACAACCTAACTTCGTTTGCCCCTGCCCAGCTCCGTGAGTGGCCCCATATCCCCAAAGCTACCCCTGGCCTCACACCAGGAGCTCCACATTCTGGTGCAACTGGAGCTGCCATGTTGGATGTGCGGCCTCAGTGTCCACCTCCACCCTCTGAGTGCCAGGCTCTGGGAAGAGCTGCAGAACTTGGGCACCAGGCACCACTGCTCACCCTTCTTCCTCTCTTCCTCTCCCACTTCCAGCCCCAGACCCAGTGAGAAACCTGAGCTTGGAAAGGCAGAGCAGCAGCTCCATCACCCTGGGCTGGGCTGGCCCTGAGGGCGCGGACACCCACAACCTCACCTACTGGGCCCAGTGCACTGGAGATGGAGACAGGACTGAGACTCGAAACACAACAGACACCTGGGTCACCGTGGATGGACTTGAACCTGGGTCTTCCTATGTGTGTTCTGTGTGGGTGGAGAAAGATGGAGTCGTGAGCTCCAGGGAGAACCTCACTGTCTCCACAGGTGAGAGGCGGCTGCTCCTTTGTCCTTTCTTTCTTTTCAAATATGCTACATCTTTGTCTCTAGCTCCCTCTCTGTCTGTCTCTTTCTCTCAACAGTGTCAGGCTATGTAGCTGTCAGGCTGGAATTCAGTCCTCTTGCCTCAGCTTCCTGAGGGCTGGAATTACAGGTGTTTTGTCCTTTGTTTCTGGGAAGTGGTAGGAAGTGAGTGGGAAACTGAGGGGAGAGGTGATAGGTTGTGTGATGCATCAGAAATAAAATGGAACCTACACACCTAAATTTTCTTTTTCTTTCTTTCATTTATCTTCTTCTTTTTTTTTTTTTTCTTCAGTCATGGGGCTTGAACTCTGGGCCAGGGCGCTGTCCCTGAGCTCTTCAACTCAAGGCGAGCGCTCTACCACTTGAGCTCCAGCACCACTTCTGGTTTCTGGTGGTTAGTTGGAGATGAGAGTCTCATGGACTTTCCTTGCCTGGGCTGGTTTTGAACAATGATCCTCAGATCTCAGCCTCCTGAGTAGCTAGGATTACAGGTATGAGCCACTGGTGCCCAGCAAGCACAAACTAAAGTTTCTTTTTCTATCACTTTCTATCAAAATAGAAAGAAAGAAGCTGGGTACCAGTGGCTTACACATAATTCTAGCTACTTAGGAGGCTGAGATCTGATGACTGGGATTTGAAGCCAGCCCGGGCAGCAAAGTCTATGAGACTCTTATTTCTAACTGACTACCAAAAGTGTAGAAGTTGAGCCATAGCTCAAGTGGCAGAGCATCAGCCTTGAGCAGGAAAGTCCCAGGAACAGCACAAAAGGACACATAAAAATAAAACAGAAGGAAAGTAGGGGAAAGGCTAGGGATGTGGCTCAAGTGAGAGAGGCCCTGCCCTGTGCCTTCCAGAACCTGAGTTCAGGGGATGGGAAGGTGGCTCAGTGGTAGAGCGCTTGCCTTGTATGCATGAGGCCCTGGGTTGGATTCCTCAGCACCACATTAGCAAAAAGAAAAAAAGCCGGAAGTGGCGCTGTGGCTCAAGTGGTAGAGCGCTAGCCTTGAGCTGAAGAGCTGAGGGGCAGCACCCAGGCCCAGAGTTCCGGCCCACGACCGGACCCAAAAAAAAAAAAGAGAACCTGAGTTCAAAGTCAATACCAACAGAGAAGTTGACATAGAAGCAGATGGAATGCATTATTATGGGATAAGTTATGTCATTCCAGCAGGTCCAAACACTGCCCTTTAGTGTGCAATCAACATGAACAGAGCAATGGGCCTGGACATCCTAATTTCCTGCTGGCCCTGCCCAGCTCTGTGGGTGGCCCTACATTCCCAAAGCTACCCCTTGCCTCACCCCAGGAGCTCCAGGTTTCTGATGGAACTGGGGGCGCCATGCTGGATGTGTAGCCTCAGCATCTACCTCCACCCTCTGTGTGCCAGGCTCTGGGAAGGGCTGCAGAACTTGGGCACTGGGCACCACTGTTCACTCCTCTTCCTTTCTTCCTCCCCACTTCCAGCCCCAGACCCAGTGAGAAACCTGAGCTTGGAAGGGCAGAACAGCAGCTCCATCACCCTGGGCTGGGCTGGCCCTGAGGGCGCGGACACCCACAGCCTCACCTACTGGGCCCAGTGCACTGGAGATGGAGACAAGACTGAGACTCGAAACACAACAGACACCTGGGTCACCGTGGATGGACTTGAACCTGGGTCTTCCTATGTGTGTTCTGTGTGGGTGGAGAAAGATGGAGTCGTGAGCTCCAGGGAGAACCTCACTGTCTCCACAGGTGAGAGGCGGCTGCTCCTCCCTCCTTTCCTTCCCTCTCATCCCATATCCTCTTCCCTTTTCCTGCTTCCTTTCCCCCTTTCTTCCTCCATACCTTCTTCTCCTCCCCTGTCATTTCTTTCTTTTCTTTCTCTTTCCCTTCCTCTTCCTCCATCCTGTTTCTTTTCATTTCTTTTCTCGCCTTCCCTCCTTCCTTTATCTCTCCTTTCCATCCTTCTTTTTTCTGCATTTTCCTTTCTCCACCTTTGATCTTCCCTCTCCATTCCCTTCCCCTCTTCTTTTCTTTTTGTCCTCCCTCCCTCTTTCTTTCCTGTTGTCCCTTAATCTCTCTCTCTCCTTCCCTCCCTCTCTCCTTCCTTCCTTTCTTTCTTTCTTTTTATTTCTTCCTTTCTTTCTTTTCTGTCTGTCTTTCTTTTTGTTGGTTCAAACCAGGACTTGAACTCAGTATTTGACACTTTCAATCATTGGCTCATGCTCTACCAAAGGAAGCACGCTTCTGTTTTCTTCTCCTCTTCATTCCTTTCTTTGACTTTTTTTCCTTTTCCTTTCCTTTCTGTCCCTTTCCTTCCTCATTTTTTTCTTTTTCTTTCTTTTTTCCCCTTAGTCCTTGGGCTTGAACTCTGTTCCTGAGCCCTGTCCTTCAGCTCTTCAGCTCAAGGCTAGTGCTCTACCACTTGAGCTACAGCTCCACTCCGGTTTTCTGGTGGGTTATTGGATATAAGATTTACATAGGGGCTGGGAAGGTGGCTCAGTGGTAGAGTGCTTGCCTTGCATGCATGAGGCCCTGGGTTCGATTCATCAGCACCACATAAGCAAAAAGAAAAAAGCTGGAAGTGGTGCTGTGGCTCAAGTGTCGTAGAGTGCTAGCCTTGAGCTGAAGAGCTGAGGGACAGCGCCCAGGCCCAGAGTTCAGGCCCCACAACTGGACACCCCCCCCCCAAAAAAAAAGATTTACATGGACTTTCTTGCCCGGGCTGGCTTTGAACCGTGATCCTCAGATCTCATCCTCCTGAGCAGCTAGGATTACAGGTGTGAGCCACCATTGCCTGGCTTCCCTTCCTCATTTTTTTTCCTCTTTCTTTCTTTCTTTTTTTCCCTTGGTCCTGGTGCTTGAACTCAGGCCCTGGGCACCGTTCCTAAGCTTCTTTTGCTCAAGGCTAGGGCTCTACCACTTAAGCCATAGTGATATTCCCAGCTTTTTCTGAGTAGTTTATTGAAGATAAGAGCCTCAAATGACCTGGGAAGGTGGCTCAGTGGTAGAGTGCTTGCCTTGTGTGCATGAGGCCATGGGTTCCATTCCTCATCACCACATAAGCTGGAAAAGCTGGAAGTGGGCACTCTGGCTCAAGTGGTAGAGTACTAGCCTTGAGCTGAAGGGCTGAGGGACAGTTCTTGGGCCCAGAGTTCACGCTCCATGACAAACAACAACAACAAAAAGTTTTAAAGACTTTCCTGCTGTGGCTGACTTTCCTGCAGCACCATCCTCAGATCTCAGCCTCCTGAGTAGCTATGATTACAGGTGTGAGCCACTGACACCCAGCCTCACTTCCTCTTCCTATTTGCTTTCTTTTCTTTCTCTTGGAACAGGACAGGCTATGTAGCCAGTTTAGCTTGGGTCTCCCTGTCCTCCTGAAGCATGGAGATTGCAGGTGTGTACTAGTATACTGGGCCTTCTATTCTTTGTTTATTTTATTTATTTGTTTGTTTATTTTCTCAGTTGAGGAGCCTGAACTCTGGGCCTGGACACTCTCCCGCAGTTCTTAAACTCAAGGCTAGCACCTTATCACTTGAGCCATAACACCACTTCCAGCTTTTTCTGCTTACATAGTGCTGAGGCATAGAACCCAGGGCCTCATGTATGCTAGGCAAGCACTCTACCACTCAGCTACCTTCCCAAACCCTATTCTTTGCTTATTAAAGAGAGGCTGGGAGCTGGCTGGCAGGGGACAAGTTCTGTGATCCAAAGAAAGATCTCTCGATCATGGAAACCACACTTTTTAATTGACTTTTCTTATCTGCTGTATCAGAATAGATGGAGCAAAACCAGAACGTTTAACATATTGTCTCACGGTATTTCTGTTAGCCCTGCAGCTCCAAATACTGCCCTTTAGCAAGCCATCAATAAAAAAGAGCAATGAGACTGGACAACCTAACTTTGTTTGGCCCTGCCCAGCTCCGTGGGTGGCCCCATATCCCCAAAGCTACCCCTGGCCTCACACCAGGAGCTCCACATTCTGGTGCAACTGGAGCTGCCATGTTGGATGTGCGGCCTCAGTGTCCACCTCCACCCTCTGAGTGCCAGGCTCTGGGAAGAGCTGCAGAACTTGGGCACCAGGCACCACTGCTCACCCTTCTTCCTCTCTTCCTCTCCCACTTCCAGCCCCAGACCCAGTGAGAAACCTGAGCTTGGAAAGGCAGAACAGCAGCTCCATCACCCTGGGCTGGGCTGGCCCTGAGGGCGCGGACACCCACAACCTCACCTACTGGGCCCAGTGCACTGGAGATGGAGACAGGACTGAGACTCGAAACACAACAGACACCTGGGTCACCGTGGATGGACTTGAACCTGGGTCTTCCTATGTGTGTTCTGTGTGGGTGGAGAAAGATGGAGTCGTGAGCTCCAGGGAGAACCTCACTGTCTCCACAGGTGAGAGGCGGCTGCTCCTTTGTCCTTTCTTTCTTTTCAAATATGCTACATCTTTGTCTCTAGCTCCCTCTCTGTCTCTCTCTCTTTCTCTCAACAGTGTCAGGCTATGTAGCTGTCAGGCTGGAATTCAGTCCTCTTGCCTCAGCTTCCTGAGGGCTGGAATTACAGGTGTTTTGTCCTTTGTTTCTGGGAGGTGGTAGGAAGTGAGTGGGAAACTGAGGGGAGAGGTGATAGGTTGTGTGATGCATCAGAAATAAAATGGAACCTACACACCTAAATTTTCTTTTTCTTTCTTTCATTTATCTTCTTCTTTTTTTTTTTTTTCTTCAGTCATGGGGCTTGAACTCTGGGCCAGGGCGCTGTCCCTGAGCTCTTCAACTCAAGGCGAGCGCTCTACCACTTGAGCTCCAGCACCACTTCTGGTTTCTGGTGGCTAGTTGGAGATGAGAGTCTCATGGACTTTCCTTGCCTGGGCTGGTTTTGAACAATGATCCTCAGATCTCAGCCTCCTGAGTAGCTAGGATTGCAGGCATGAGCCACTGGTGCCCAGCAAGCACAAACTAAAGTTTTTTTTTTTTTTTTTATCACTTTCTATCAAAATAGAAGGAAAGAGGCTAGGTACCAGTGGCTCACACATAATTCTAGCTACTTAGGAGGCTGAGATCTGATGACTGGGATTTGAAGCCAGCCCGGGCAGCAAAGTCTATGAGACTCATTTCTAACTGACTACCAAAAATGTAGAAGTTGAGCCGTAGCTCAAGTGGCAGAGCATCAGCCTTGAGCAGGAAAGTCCCAGGAACAGCACAAAAGGACACATAAAAATAAAACAGAAGGAAAGTAGGGGAAAGGCTAGGGATGTGGCTCAAGTGAGAGAGGCCCTGCCCTATGCCTTCAAGAACCTAAGTTCAAAGTCAATACCAACAGAGAAGTTGACATAGAAACAGATGGAATGCATTATTATGGGATAAGTTATGTTGTCCAGCAGTTCCAAACACTGCCCTTTAGTGTGCAATCAACATGAACAGAGCAATGGGCCTGGACATCCTAACTTCCTGCTGGCCCTGCCCAGCTCTGTGGGTGGCTCTACATCCCCAAAGCTACCCCTTGCCTCACCCCAGGAGCTCCAGGTTTCTGATGGAACTGGGGGCGCCATGCTGGATGTGTAGCCTCAGCGTCTACCTCCACCCTCTGTGTGCCAGGCTCTGGGAAGGGCTGCAGAACTTGGGCACTGGGCACCACCATTCACCCTCTTCGTTTCTTCCTCCCTACTTCCAGCCCCAGACCCAGTGAGAAACCTGAGCTTGGAAGGGCAGAACAGCAGCTCCATCACCCTAGGCTGGGCTGGCCTGGAGGGTGTGGACACCCACAGCCTCACCTACTGGGCCCAGTGCACTGGAGATGGAGACAGGACTGAGACTCAAAACACAACAGACACCTGGGTCACCGTGGATGGACTTGAACCTGGGTCTTCCTATGTGTGTTCTGTGTGGGTGGAGAAAGATGGAGTCGTGAGCTCCAGGGAGAACCTCACTGTCTCCACAGGTGAGAGGCGGCTGCTCCTCCCTCCTTTCCTTCCCTCTCATCCCATATCCTCTTCCCTTTTCCTGTTTCCTTTCCCCCTTTCTTCCTCCATACCTTCTTCTCCTCCCCTGTCATTTCCATCTTTTCTCTTTCCCTTCTTCTTTCTCTCTCCTCTTGTGTCTCTTCATTTCTCTCCTTCTTTTATCTCTCCTTTCTTTCCTTCATCTTTCTCCTTTTTTCTCTCTCCACCTTCCCTTCTTCCCTTCTTCTTCTCCTCTTTCTGCCTTTTCTTTTATCTGGTCCAAAGCCAGTCTTGAACTCAGTACTTGTTACTTTCAGTCATTGGTTAGTCCTCTACCAATGGAGACAGGCCTCTCTTTTCCTTTGTTCTTCCTTTTTGTTCTTTTCTTTTCTCTTTGTTTTGTTGGTCATGGGGCTTTAACTCTGTGCTTGGGTGCTGTCCCTGAGTTCAAAGCAAGCACTCTACCACTTTAACCGCAGTACCACTTCCGGTTTTCTGCTGGTTTATTAGAGATAAGAGTCTCATGGTCCCCCCCCCCCCCCCAGCCACCCCCCCCCCACCCCCGGCCAGCTTGAACCTTGATCCTCAGATCTCAACTTCCTGAGTAGCTAGTATTACCGGTGTGGTCCACGGGTGCCTGGTTCCCTGAGCTTTTTGTTCAAGGTTAGTCTTCTAACACTTGAGCTAGAGCACCACTTCCAGTTTTCTGGTGGTTAATTGGAGATGAGCCTTAGGGCCTTTCCTACCTGTCTTTGAATTGTGATCTTAGTCATCTGAATAGCTAGGATTGAAGGTGTGAGCCACCAGCACCTGGCTTTTTTTTTTTTTGGTCTTTGGAAATGGGTTCTTTTGGTTCAGGGAGGAGTTGGTCCCCCCTCTCAGGAACCTGGAAGCCTGGATTCCTGGACCTTGGGCGGCTGAGGAAACTACAATGTACAACAATCTTCTACCACCTTGGTGTGTCTAGGGTAAAAAAGAATTCTGGCCCTGGGTGGCCCTGGGAGATGAAGATAGTCAGACTTTGAGCTGAGTGGACTACAAATCCCATGATGCCATGATGGGGGTCAGGCCTTTGTGAAATTGTTGATACAGAGAGTCCATGGCTTCATGGGGGTTGTAGTCTGGGGGGGACTTGTATCTATGCCGGCAGAGGAAGAAAGGGATGACCTGAGACCTAGCACTAGAGCCAGGGGACAGAGTGAACTCTTCTTATTCTGATCTCCACTAGACCTTGAGCTCCCCTTCTCTCCCCTTTCCTCCCCTCCCCTCTCCTCTCTCTGTTCTCTCCTCTTCTGGGACTGGGGCTTAAACTCAAGGCTCTCACATGCTTGTTTAGCTTTTTCCATTCAAAGTTGGTACTCTTACCATTTAAGGCATACTTCCACTTCTAATTTTTTGCTGGTTAATTGGTAATAAGAAGCTCTTGGCTTTGTCTGCCCTGTGAACTACGATTGCCAGATATACCTACTGAGTAACTAGGATTCTAGGCATGAGCTGTGGGTTCTTGGCATCTCCCTTGGGTTTGCTGGTTCTTCTTGGGGCTCCTGCCTCTGTTGCTAGAGCAGAGATAAGTGGGGCATGGTGGCCTTGCTGTTGGGGTGTGGGGACTGGTGGTTCTTTGAGGACACACCCTCTTAGAGCTCTGTCCTTGCTTTGCAGCCCCCAGTGAGGTCACACTGCTGCAGAAGGAAGGTCAGACCAATCACTCGGTGACCCTGAGGTGGGAGGCCCCTGTGGACCCCCACTCCCAGCTCTACACCTACTGGATTCACTGGGCTGGTCAAGAAAACCCTCCCAGGACGCAAGAGCCCCAGGGGCCCTGGGGCAGCTCAACAGGCAGGACCAATGACACCTGGTATGTGGCAGATGCCCTCATGCCTGGCACTTGGTACAACTTCAGTGTGTGGGCAGAGAGAAATGGCATTTTCAGTTCCACGAAGAGCCTCCAGGCTCCCACAGGTGAGAGACCCCACCCCGCCCATCCCTGGTAACTGGGCCAACATCAGACCTGCAGGGACAGGAGGCAGGGGTAGACCACAGAGGGCATCAGGTCCCAGGGTTTCCTCTTCTTAGGCTGTGGTCACAGAGGCCAGGGGGCCAGGGGACTGCTCTGAGGCTTGGCAGGACAGGCGGGATGGGGTGGCTAGGGGACCTTCAAAGGCACCTGCCGACCCCGCTGCCTCCTTCACCAGCCCCCGATGCCGCCACCATCATCTCCTGCCTGAGCACCTCAGGAGGCTACGCCATGGTTGTGACCTGGTCCTGTCCCACTGGGGGCTACGAGGCCTTTGAGTTGGAGGTGGGTGGGCATCGGGCCTCCCAGGACCGGTCTTCGTGTGGGAAGGGCGTGACTGTGTCAGGTCTTGGGCCGGCTCAGTCCTACCCCACCACTGTCACCACCACCTGGAGTGGATTAAGGGCCCAATCTGCCCCTCTCACCTGCTACACAGAGCGTGCAGGTGAGCAGAGAACCTTCCTGTGTGAGTCCATGGGGCTGTCTGTCTTTGGTTTTCTGTTTTTTCTTTTCTTTTCCCTCCCCCCATTCCCTCCTCCCTCCCCCCTCCCTCCCTTCCTTCCTTCCTTCCTTGCTTTTGTCTGTCCAGGGCCTGGGCACTGTCCCCCAGCCTCTTTGTGGTCAAGGCTAGTGTGCTACCACTTGAGCCACAACACTACTTCCTGCTTTTTCTGAGTAGTTTATTGGAGATAAGCGTCTCATGGACTTTTCTGCCGGGCTGGCTTTGACATATGATCCTCAGATCTCAGCCTCCTCAGTAGCTAGGGTTTCAAGCATGAGCCACCGATGCCCAGCACAAGACACCCACTTAAACATACGATGCAGCCAGGCGCCAGTGTCTTCCACCAATAATCCTAACTGCTCAGGAGGCTGAGATCAGAGGATTGCAATTCAAAACCAGCCTGGATACGAAAGTCTATGAGACTCTTGTCTCCAATTAGCCAGCAAAATAATCAGAAGTGGAGCTGTGGCTCAAGTGGTAGAGTGGCAGCCTTGAATGAAAAAGCTAAGGGATTGTGCCTAGGCTGTGAGTTCAAGTCTCAGTACTGGGAAGATAAATAAAGACCTGGGTTCTTAAGGGCTTCCTATGCCTCCTCCCAGGGGTCATTGCGGGAGCCATTGTGGGTGTCCTCCTGTTTCTCATCCTGGTAGGCCTCCTGATTTTCTTCTTGAGGAAGAGGTGAGACTCATTGCAGGCCTGCCTCCTGGAGGCTGCCGCCGGCAGGGAGAGGGGAGGACCTCTGGTCCCAGCCTTATGCTCTGAGCCTTATGTCCCAGAATCCTTTTCCCCTCCAGGAATCAGAAGCAGCAGCAGAAGGTGGTCCCCAAGGATCTTATGTTCAGGTGAGCAGAGGCTCTGGGAAAAACGTCCGAAACACTGTGTCAGGCCCATCAGGGGTCATCTATCAAAGGGCAGGGCCTGCGGACTTATCCATGGGGGCCTCAGAAGGGACTACGGACCTCTGTGACAGGCCCTGAGTTCAAGGCCCAGGACTAGTGTCCAGGCCCTGAGTTCAAGCACACACACAAAAGGCAAAATAATATAGTCTACGATGTGTCTTTGGAGACCACGAAAGAGGAGAAGACAGAGTGAGTAGAGGGACATTTTTGATAGGTGTTAAAACTGCATGAAGCTGGGCGCCCTGGCTCACACTTGTAATCCTAGCTACTCAGGAGGCTGAGATCTGAGGTCATAGTTGGGGGCCAACCAATGCAGAACAGCTTGTGAGAGTCTTCTCTCCAATTAACCAGCAAAAAAATCTGGACTGGAAGTATGGCTTCAGCAATAGAGCACTGACCAAGTGTGAGGCACAGCAACACACACACACACACACACACACACATAGTCAAATATAGGGAAAGCCTTGGTGACTATAGAGATTTGAAAGCCCTTCTCTTGCAGGTTCAAAGCAAGCCAGTACAAGAAAGTCCATGAGGACTGGGAAGGTGGCTCAGTGGTAGAGCGCTTGCCTTGCATGCATGAGGCCCTGGGTTCGATTCCTCAGCACCACATAAGCAAAAAGAAAAAAGCCGGAAGTGGCGCTGTGGCTCAAGTGGTAGAGCGCTAGCCTTGAGCTGAAGAGCTGAGAGACAGCGCCCAGGCCCAGAGTTCAGGCCCCACGACCGGACCCCCCCCCCCCCAAAAAAAAAAAAAGTTCATGAGACTTATCTCTAATTAAACAGCAAAAAGCCAAAAGTGAAGCTCTGGTTCAAATAGTAGAGCAGCCGGTGGTTCACAGCTATAATCCTAGCTACTCAGGAGGCTGAGATTTGAGGATCACGGTTCAAAGCCAGCCCAGGCAAGAAAGTACATTAGACTCTTATCTCTAATGATACACCAGAAAAACTGTAAGTGGCACTGTGGCTCAAGTGGTAGAGCACTCACCTTGAGCTGAAGACCTCAGGGACAATGCCCAAACCCAGAGTTCAAGTCCCACGACAAAAAAAAAAAAAAGAGTAGCTTTGACCAAAATAGCTAAAGGACAGCACTCAAGGCCTGAATTCAAGCCCTGGTACTGACACACACAGAAAGAAAAAAGTGGAATTGTATATTAGTTGTCTTTTTTTGGGTGGGGAGGAGTCTGGCTTACTTCTCAACACAGTGTCCTCAAATTTACTTATGCTGCAGCGTGTGTCAGACTCACTTTAAGGCTGTATACTATTCCATTGTGTTTGAGTCCATAGAACACTTGGTTGCCATGAGTGTGGTAACCTCCCTTCAAGCCTCGGTCTTCCTTTCTTTTGGGTTTGTGCCCAGAAGTGGCATTGCTAGATGGCAGTCATCTCTTCTTTTACACCCAAAGCACTGCATGTCGGCAGGTTGACATCTTCTCCTTTCCTTCTCCCTACCACAGCTCCCCAGGGGACATCCTGGCCAAAGACTTTGCTGACCACGTTAGGAAAAATGAGAAGGACAGCAGCTATGGATTTGCAGAGGAGTACCAGGTCCGGGCACCAGAGAAGGGGTGGAGCTCTGCACAGCCCTGCCCCTGCCCCACCAAACCCCCTCACCCCTTGGGTTAAGCAAAAGCAGTAAACCTTCATTCCTGAGCTGCGCCAGGGAACCAGGGGTCTAGCATTCAGCAGTCAAGCCCTCTATGGCTGGGCCGTATTCCAGCTCAGACTGGCTAGCTTTGTACTTGCTGTATCTATAGCTCAGGCTGGCTTCAGACTCATGATCTCCCTTGCTTCTGCCTCCGCTTGCTGCAGTAAGAGTTGTGCTAGGATCTGCTCAGTTCTAGAGAATTCCTTGGACGTGCTTATCTTTTCAACTATTGGTGTGTGTGTGTGTGTTGCTGAGGTTTGAACTCAGGGCCTCCTGCTAGCTAGGCAGCACTGCATCGCTGGAGTCATACCTCTCCCCCTTTTACTTGGGTGCTATTGTGGGTCTTGTTTTCTTTCTGGGGCCTTCCTGGACCACAGCCCTCCTCCTTGCACTTCCCATCATAGCCAGGATGGCAGGTACCTGCCACATAACTCACTCTGCTTTTTGGTGTTTGTTTGGTCAGTTGTGGGGCTTGAATTTGGGGCCTGGGTGCTGTCCCCGAGGCTCTTTGTGCTCAAGGTTAGCACTCTACTATGAGAGCCATAATGCCATTTCTAGTTTTTGAGTGGTTTAGTTGGAGATAAGAGGCTCACAGCAGTTTTCTGCCCAACCTGGCTTCAAACTGTGATCCTCAGATCTCAGCCTCCTGAATAGCTAGGATTAGTGGTGTGGGCACCAGTGCTCCGCTTTTTCGCTTTTTTTTTTTTTTTTTGGTCGGTCGTGGGGCCTCAACTCTGGGCCTGGGCACTGTCCCTCAGCTCTTCAGCTCAAGGCAAGTGCTCTACCACTTTGGCCACAGCGCCACTTCTGGCTTTTTCTGCTTATGTGATGCTGAGGAATTGAACCCAGGGCCTCATGCATGCAAGGCAAGCACTGTACCACTGAGCCACCTTCCCAGCTCCCTCCCCTTTTTTTCCTGTTGAGGTGTGTGTGTGTGTGTGTGTGTGTGTGTGTGTGTGGCATCTCATGAACTTTCTGCCCAGCCTGGCCTTGAACTGAAATTCTCTTGATCTTAGGATAATAGGCATGATCTACTGCACCTGGCTCTTTAGTTATTTTTATTTTATTCTTTTTGTCGGTCATGGGGCTTGAACTCTAGGTCTGGGTGCTATCACTCAGCTCTTCAGCTCAAGGTGAGCACTCTACCACTTGAGCCACAGCACCACTCCTGGTTTTCTGGTGGTTCATTGGAGATAAGAGTCTCATGGACTTCCCTGCCCAGGCTGGCTTTGAATCACAATTCTCAGATCTCAACCTCCTGAGTAGCTGGGGTTACAGGCGTGAGCCACTGACACCTAACTCTAGGTTGTTTTTAGATAGGACCTCACATGTTTGTCCATGCCTGCCTTGGTCTGAAGCCTCCTTCCCCTGCTTCCCCAGTAGCTGGGATTTCAGGCATAAATGGCCATGCCTAGCCCTCAGCTCACTGACAGCTTAGAACGAGGATAGCTGCTTCCTCCAGTGACTCACACCCACAGGGATGGTCTTTCGTTCTCCTGGCCTCTACCCTCTTGCCTTCCTGAAAAAATCCCCGCATCTCCTGTTAGCCTGTTAGATTCCCTAGGTGAGAGGTGGGTAGCTGCCCAGCATCTGTTGTGTGGGTGCTACAAAATCCCAGGGTATGAAGGGCAAACAGGAGGGGAAGGAGAATTCCAGGGGCACTGCTGGGGAACTCTACAACCCCCTCTTCCCCCCATCTCTGTCCTAGCTATTGGCCCTGGAGGGCCATGGCCAATCTCAGATGGTGGCTTCTGCTCCAGAGAACATGGCCAAAAACCGCTACAGGAATGTGCTGCCCTGTGAGTCCTGGATTTGTGCTGTCTTCATCCCCAGCTCCAATCCTGTCCACCGCCCCCATCCCTGTTCCCCATCCCTGTTCTCCTATGACAGACAAACCCTGGTGTGTGCCCCTGCACACCCCCCCCACCCCCCCCATGGCTTCCAGGGTCTGTCTAGCCTCCCTCCCTGGGTCTCTCTGCCCTGTCTATGTGCACGGCTAAGGCCACGACTTTTTGTGCCTTCTTTTTTCTTTTTTTTTGTCGGTCGTGGGGCTTGAACTCTGGGCCTGGGTGTTGTCCCTCAGCTCTTCAGCTCAAGGCGAGCGCTCTACCACTTGAGCTACAGCGCCACTTCCGGTTTTCTGGTGGTTTATTGGAGATAGGAGTCTCACGGTCTCTCCTTCCCGGGCTGGCTTTGAACCGCGATCCTCAGATCTCAGCCTCCTGAGTAGCTAGGATTACAGGCGTGAGCCACCAGCGCCCGGCTTTTTTGTGCCTTCTTGTAGACGACTGGTCACGGGTACCGCTGCAGCCCCTCCGCAATGAGCCGGGGTCCGATTACATTAACGCCAGCTTCCTGCCGGTGAGCCTGCGAGGGCACCTGGGGGTGGGGGTTGGGAGTTGGGGAGGGGGGAGAGGTCTTCTGTGACAGTCACCCACCAACCCCCTGACTGCCTGCTTGCCTCGACCAGGGTCTCTGGAGTGCCCAGGAGTTCATCGCGGCCCAGGGTCCCCTGCCCCACACTGTGGGTGACTTCTGGCGCCTGGTGTGGGAACAGCAGAGCCACACCCTGGTCATGCTGACCAACTGTGTGGAGTCCAGCCGGGTGAGGAGACCTCTGTCCCAGGGTGGACCTCTGTGTGGAGCGTGACCCTCCCACACACAACCTGCCTCCACTCCCACCCCACTCTCCCAGAGAGGGGCCCTACCCCAGCATGAGCTATGTCCAAAACAGCCCCAGCTGGCCTTCCCAGGGGCTCCTCCACCAGGCTGTCCACTGGTCTGAGAGTAGGAGGGTGGAGGTGAGGTGGGGGAGGAGGGTGTGAGTGTATGCTCAGTCCATCAACTGTTCCTGTGAGAACCATAGACTGGGTCGATCATGGGGGCTTGAACTCTGGGCCTGGGCGCTGTCCCTCAGCTCTTCAGCTCAAGGCGAGCGCTCTACCACTTGAGCCGTAGCACCACTTCTGGTTTTCTGGTGGTTCACTGGAATGAGTCTCATGGACTTTCCTGCCTGGGATGGCTTTGAAATGCAATCTTCAGATCTCAGCCTCCTGGGATTACAGGCATGAGCCACCAGCGCCCAGCTGACTGGGTGATTTATAAAGAAGAGGGGTCTATGTGGCTCAAGGTTCTGAAGGCTTGGAAGTCTAAATACGCACCATAATGTGGCAGAGTATCCCACAGTGATGGAGCAAGCTTGCTCTTTCTCCTCGTCTTCCTCCTCATCCTCTTCCTCCTCCCCCTCCTCTTCCTTCTTCCCCCTTCTCCTTCTGCTTCTGTTTTATTTCCTCTTCTTTCTGTGTGTGTGTGTGTGTGTGTGTGTGTGTGTGTGTGTATGCATGCCAGTCCTGGGACTTGAACTCAGAGCCTGGATGCTATCCCTAAGCATTTTGCACAAGGCTAGCCCTCTACCACCTGACCCACAACTCTACTTCTGATTTTTTTTAGAAGTTTATTTGAGACAAGAGTCTCACAAACAGCTGGGCATGCCTGAAATCCTAGATACTCCCGAGACTAGGATCTGAATATTGCAGTTAAAACCAGCCTGGGCTGGAAAGTCCTTGAGACTCTCATCTTCAATTAACCCCCAGAAAACTGGAAGTAGCGCTGTGGCTTAAAGTGGTAGAGCGCTAGCCTTGAGCAGTAAAGCTCAGGGACAGCACCCAGGCCCTGAGTTTAAGCACCAAGACCATTAAAAAAAAAAAAAAAGTCTCATAGTCTTTCCTGCCCAGGCTGTCTTCGAATTTCAATCTTTGGATCTCAGCCTCCTCAGTAGTGAGGATTACAGGTGTGAGTCACCAGTGCCTGGTTCTCTTCCTTCTCCTCCTCCTGTTTCTCTTTTTCTCCTCCTCCTCCTCCTCCTCTTCTTCCTTCTCCTTCACTTCTTTCTCCTCTTCCTTCTCCTCCTGCTTTTCTCTTCTTCCTTTGTTTCTTCTCCATCTTTTATTTTTTTTAGACAAGGTCTCACTGTGTAGCCCCAGCTGGCTTCTGCCATTCCTTTTGCCTAGCTCCACTCCTCAGTCTGGGGTTGCAGATAGGTAACCCCCTACCCAGTCTCTCCCTCTTTTTTGTTTTTTTTGGGGGGTCCGGTTGTGGGGCCTGAACTCTGGACCTGGGCGCTGTCCCTCAGCTCTTCAGCTCAAGGCTAGCGCTCTACCACTTGAGCCACAGTGGCACTTCCGGCTTTTTTCTTTTTGCTTATGTGGTGCTGAGGAATGGAACCCAGGGCCTCAGGCATGCAAGGCAAGTGCTCTACCACTGAGCCACCTTCCCAGCCCCTCCCTCTTTTTATAAAGCCACAAATACCATCCAAGAGGCTCACGACCTCATCTGATCACTTCCTCAAGGCCCTGCCTTCAAATACCATTGATAGATACCTTTGGGGATAAAGTTTCCAACATGGACATTTGTGCAAGGGTAAGATCGGGCTCAAGATGGATGGGCCCACTTGGCTGGCAGACATCGTACTTAGATGCCCATGGCATGCCATTGTTACAGCATGGTGACGAGACACCCTGTTGTCAGTGCGGGGGAGCCTCCTTGCTCTGAACACAAGAGCCAGGCAGAGGGGCTCCTGGGCTTGACGTCCTGGTTCTACCCCAGGTGAAATGCGAGCATTATTGGCCTCTGGATTCTCAACCCTGTACCCACGGGCTCCTTCGGGTGACACTGCTGAGTGAGGAGGTGACAGAGTCCTGGACGGTGCGAGAGCTGCAGCTCCTCCATGTGAGCACTCACCCCACCCAGAATGCCCTCTGTGAAGTATCTCTACAGTGCATCCTGGGAAACTCACAATTGTCCCTGCAATGCATCCTGGGAAACCCACCATCATCCCTGCTGTGCATCCTGGGAAACCAACCATTAGGTGTAGAAGCCAAACCCCAAAACCTATATGCCCTCCCCTCTCCCTCCAGGTGGAGGAGCAGAAGACTCTATCTGTGCGCCAGTTCCATTACCTGGCCTGGCCAGACCATGGCGTCCCCCACTCCCCAGAGCCTCTGCTGGCCTTCTGGAAGTTGCTCCGTCAGTGGCTGGATGAGACCGTGGAGGGAGGCCCGCCCATTGTGCATTGCAGGTGAGAGTCACTCTTGGGACTCAGAGTCGAGTTAGGTGAGTCCTTGGGGTCCTTCAAGGTAAGTGAAAGGAAGATGGTGAACACAGAAGATATACGGGCTTGAGAAGGGTGCAAGGCACAGAGAACAAGGTCTGACAGAAAGAAAGACTCCAAGGCAGCATGACTTTGGACCTAAGCAGTCCCCACTGAAACCATATCTTGTCCAATGCTGAGGCTCCTGAGTTCCGCAAGACTGCCCCCTCCCCATCAGCCAGGACTCCAGATGTGCCTCCCCTCCACGGCATGACCATGGTCCCCCTTCCTGCCTAGTGCTGGTGTGGGCCGGACAGGCACACTCATCGCCCTGGATGTCCTGCTCCGGCAGCTGGAATGTGAGGGGCTTGTGGGGCCCTTCAGCTTCGTGAGGAGGATGAGAGAGAACCGCCCACTGATGGTGCAGACTGAGGTGATGGGGAGGGCCCCTCTTCACCCCATGCCTCTTCCCCAGGCTGGGAGCTCCAGAAGGCCCAGGGCAGGGAGGGCAGGTGTGGGATCCTGGGCCAGCCCCCTCATGTAGTGCCTCCCTCCAGGCCCAGTATGTGTTCTTGCACCATTGTATCCTGAAGTACCTCCAGCAGTCAGCCCCTCCCTCCCCCCAAAATGAGGCCATGCGGGATAATGGGGCCTGCCTCATCTACCAGAACTCCGAAGCCATCCAGGCCCAGCAGCGGGAGGTCTGAGCTATGGAGGGCGGAGTCTGCCTGTGCTGCCTCAAGCGCCCCATCCCACGAAGAGCCGACTGTGGGTGGGAAGAGGGACTGGGAACTGAAATGCCTGTCTCCCCAGGAGACTGGGTGTGGTGGGCTTTCACCCAGAGTGTGTAGGGGAGCCAGGGCGGGTTCCTGGTTCCTGGGAAGAGCGGGAGGGGGGGAGGGATCTGGGGATTTCTCTCCCGGGCTCAGGGTCCCAAGGAGACAGTCTGGAACTTGGATTCTGAGGAAGGATGGACCCTGGGTTGGAATTCTGGCGACGGGAGGAACAAGGGCAGGTTTTCCTTTCAGAATCGGAGTCGGTCTGCGGTCGCCGTCGGGGTGCGTTTTCTTTCTGTTCCATAATTTATTAAATAATGCCTCTCAGGCAAGGTTTGCTCTAGTGGATCTCTGGGTCTCAAGGGGGAAATTGGGGCGGGAGTGGACTGCTGATCTTGTTTTTTTTTTTGTTGTTGTTGGTCATGGGGTGTGAACTCTGGGCCTGGGTGCTGTCCCTCAGCTCTTCAGCTCAAGGCTAGGGCTGTACCACTTGAGCCACAGTGCCACTTCGGCTTTTTCTGCTTATGTGGTGCTGAGGAATCAAACCCAGGGCCTCATGCATGCAAGGCAAGTGCTCTACCGCTGAGCCACCTTCCCAGCCTCGTGGGCTGCTGATCTTAGGGAACCATGGTTTTGTTTTGTTTTTGTTTTTTACCTGAAAGGCAGGTTTAGTCGGGCACCGGTGGCCCACGCCGGTCATCCTAGCTACTCAGGAGGCTGAGATCTGAGTTTCGAAGTTCGAAGCCAGGCTAGGGGGGCAGAAAAGTCCCCGTGAGATTGTTATCTCCAATCCACTAACTCAAAAAGGCCGGAAGTGGCGCTGTGGTCCAAGTGGTAGAGCGCCCGCCTTGACCACAGAGAGGCACAGGGACGGCGCCCGGGCCCTGAGTTCAAGTCCCAAGACCGGCAAAAAAGAAATGTAGGTTGTATGGGCGCCCCTGGGGGAGAAGGCCGGGGTCCCCGGACGCTGGACTGCGGCGGCTGGGCCCTGGCCTCCGGGCCTCCAGGAGTTCTCCGGGCCAAGCTGCGCGCCCGGAGCCTGCCCGAGTGTGTGGGGAGCGTGGGGCCGCAGAGGAGTCTGTTGGTCCCCGGTGTGCGCCGGAGCCGGGGGGCGGGGCGCGGGGCGCGGGCTTGGCGGGGCGGAGCGCGTTCCCGGGGCGGAGCGCACGCAGCCCAGGCCGGCCCGGAGATCAGCACCCGGGACAGCGCCGGCGCCCACGTGTCGGCGGGGACGGCGAGTCCAGGCTCCCGGGGGTCCCAGCCGGCTTCCCTGCCGCCCCGCAGGTAGGAGCTGCCCAGACCCTCGGCCGAGCCCACCCCTCGGGGACGGGGGGCGGGCGAGGGGAGGGATGCTGGGGAGGGGGGAGGTCGGGATTTAAAGGTGCGAGACAAAGAGACGGGGGTCGGGGGAGGAGGGCGGGGAGGGGGGGACCCCCTCCGACGGAGCCCGCACACTGCGGAGGGCAGCGAGACGCACTCGGGGAGGACGGGCGGGAGGGGGGTCTCCGCGAGGAGCGCGGACGGCCGCGGCTGCGGGTGCCGGAAGCAGGGAGAGGAGGGGGGAGGGGGCGTGCGGGGCCCGGCGGCGGAAGGGTAAGCGCCCCGCCCTCCGCGAGGAGAGGGAGAGGAGGGGGGTTAGCGAGGCTGCGGATGCAGAGCAGCCCCCCCCCGCTCTCATCCGGGGACCCCGCTCGGGGTGAGCAGGGGTCCCAGGCACGGGCGGGGTGGGGAGCCAGCCTGCCCTGTCCGGGTCCCGGCTCCGTGCGTCAGCCCCGCCCGTCGTCTTGGCAACAGGCGATAGCTCGGCAACCAGGGATTCCCGCCCCGCCCAAGACGAACCGCTCTGGTTGCCCGGGGCAACCCGGCGCCCTGGTTCCCACGTTGGCCTTTCCCACTTCCGGTGCGGGCCCTGGGGGGGGGGGGGGGGTCGGGGAGGAATTGGGTGGGTGGGCGGGGCGATTGAGGGGGCGGGCGGGCGGAGGAAGGTAAGGGGCGGGGTTATGGGGGCGGTGCTGTGGAGGGGCGGGCGGGGCGGGGCCTCCGGGGTCCAGGGGCTCCGTTCGGGAGGGAACTGCGGCCCCCGGCATGAGCGCGCGGCTGGCAGGAGCTGGGCTCCCGGTCGCTCGGAGGACTCAGTGGGTGCTTGGGGGTGGGAGTGGGGGGCCCGGGGCGCTCGGGTGCCTCTGCAGCTGGAACCACAGCGCCCCGACGCCACCATGTTCCCGGAGCCCGCGACCCAAGGGCCCCCAGCGCCCGACGCGCCACCCGACTCCAGCCGCCTCCACCGGGGCGCAGGTGAGACGCCCGAGGCTAGGCGCTCGGCCCCGCGGGGTCCCCGGGAACGACGGGCTGGAAAACCCGGTGGGATCTGGCTGGGATCTTCTTGAGTCGGGAATCGGGATGAAAGGCGAGGAAAAGGATGGAACTGGCGTCCTAGTGAAACCAGGGCTCAAGGGCGGAGCACAGAATGAGGTCTTCTACCTGCGAAGGAGAGGCTCCCCTCCCCCTCCGTTTTACAGATAGGGAAACTGAGTCCCAGGAAGAAGAGGCAGGCTTCTCTTAACCCTAGACATCAACGGATTGAGCAGCAATTACAACGGGATGGGGAAGAAGGGAGAAGTAAAGAGGGAACCCGGATGCTGTGGGCCTGATTGGGGCGTCAGCTAGCTTCGTGGGTGAGGTGGTATGGAAGGACAGCACGAGGAATGGCCGGAGTGGAACATGAGGCCAGGAGTCCCGCGTTTACAGGGAATCCAGCCTGCCTCTGGGGACCTAAATCTGTCTTGTCTCCCCTCTACTTCCCAGTGCCTCCGTGGGTCCTGCCTACCCTCCTGCTAGGCGCTGGCCTCCTGCTCTTCAGTTGCTGTTTCTATCTCTATGTGAAACGCTGTCGGAAGCGGCTGGGCAAGAAAAGCCAGGCCCAAGCCCAAGTCTACCTCCAGGAAGTGAAGGAACTAGGCAGGAGCTACATAGACAAGGTGCGTGGCCCAGCCTAGCTCCTCCACCCTACAGCCTCTATGTCCCTTTTCAGTGCCCCACACATCATAATCCCGTGTCCCTTCCCACCACCGTAGCCACCACACCCATCTCTTCAAACTCTGACTCTGCTTAGACCAAGGAATGGATCTGTGAACTTCCCAGGGCTTATGAGCCTTGAGGATGATTCGGTTATCAGGGGAAGACATCACCTGCTATTGTCCCTGGTCCCTTCAGGTGCAGCCGGAAGTGGAGGACCTGGACCCGGCGCCATCTGGGCGGGAACAGCAGGTGGCAGAGAAGCAGGAGCTAGGACGGCTGCAGTATTCACTGGATTATGACTTCCAGAGTGGCCAGGTGAGTCTGTACTGGTGGGGTGGGGGGTTGGGAGACCCCAGAGGATCACAAATTCTTTCCAGAGGAGGCCCTGGAAATAGGCTAAGAAGGGTCCTCCTTCTGTGGCTTGGCACCTGCAGCTTCTGGTAGGCGTTCTGCAAGCGGAGGGCCTGGCGGCCCTGGACTTGGGGGGCTCCTCTGACCCCTATGTCAGCGTCTACTTGCTGCCAGACAAGCGCCGGAGGCATGAGACCAAGGTGCATCGGCAGACGCTCAACCCGTACTTTGGAGAGACCTTTGCCTTCAAGGTAGTGCAGCGGTGACTGCTTATGCTTCTCAGCCTATGCCAGGCCCCTGACTGGCGGGGGACAGACCCTGCACCCAGGCCCCAGATGGCCAGGACAGACCTGAGTCTGGCCCCAGACCTGCAGCTGGCCCCCGGATGGCCAGGGACACCCCCTTTAGCTTTTCCCTAGAGGCAGCCACAGCTCAGGTGGCAGCTTCCAACTGGGCTTCTAGCACAGAGTTGTCCTTTGGGGGCACTGGTGACCCCTCGGAGCTGGGTGGACTCCCTTTTGGGTTTCATTGACCCTTGGTCCCTATCCCCCATAGATCCTTGTATTTCTTTATTGGGTTCCATTTTCATCTCCCTCAACTTTTTTTCTGGGACCCACCTACCCCCCACTTCCACCTGAATGTATCGTATCCCACTTCCTCTCTGACTTCCTACCCCTTTCCCAAGGTCCCATATGTGGAGCTGGGGGGCAGGGTGCTGGTCATGGCAGTGTATGACTTCGATCGCTTCTCCCGCAATGACGCCATCGGGGAGGTGCGGGTCCCCATGAGCTCCGTGGACTTGGGGCGCCCAGTACAATCCTGGCGGGAGCTGCAGGTGGCTCCAAGAGAGGAGGTGAGCATGCGCGGCCACACCCCCAGCTCTCTCCCCCTGCACCCTGGGCCAATCAGAGCCCAGGCCTCCTGGTGCCTTGACCAATCAATCAGAGTCCAGGCCTCCTGGTGCTCTTCCCTGGCTTCTTTGGGCACCCAGAGTTTGATGTTGGCCTGTGGCAGACCCGACCTTGTGGGCCGGGCGAGAGTGGTGATGGCTTCCATTCCGCCTCACAGCAGGAGAAGCTAGGGGACATTTGCTTCTCTCTCCGCTACGTTCCCACGGCCGGGAAACTCACCGTCATCGTCCTGGAAGCTAAAAACTTGAAGAAGATGGACGTGGGGGGGCTGTCGGGTGAGTGAGTGGTGAGGAACCGGGGGCTCTGGCTTCGGTTCCGCTGCTTTCCGGGGCTCCGAGGGTCTAGGGACAGAGGGGCGGCCACGAGGAGGTGGAGATCCTGTTTGAGCACCTGAGGTACTGTACCTGGAGTGTCCCCAAACCCTAGTGTGTCCTCCCCATCAGACCCTCGCTCCCCAAACTCACAGAGGGGGGGACAGCTCCGAGACCTCTCCGCTCTCTCCCCAGATCCCTACGTCAAGGTGCACCTGCTGCAGGGTGGCAAGAAGGTGCGGAAGAAGAAAACCACCATCAAGAAGAACACGCTGAACCCCTATTACAACGAGGCCTTCAGCTTCGAGGTATCCTGCGACCAAGTCCAGGTGAGCGCAGCCGGCCCCTCGCCTCATCCACAACCTTTCCAGAAGAGCCCCAGACCCTCAGGAACTCTGGCTGCAAGAGGAAGGGAGGCTTAGCCACCTGGGTGCTGGGGCCTGAAGTTACCCTGTCAGCTCCTCCTGCCTCCGATGAGGGTCATGAGTCCCAGCCCACTCAAGTAGGGGTGTCTGCCTCCTTCCTCCCTCCCCCCCTCCTTCAAGCTCCTCCAGCAGACCCCGGGTGGGAGGGAGAGGAACTTAGCCTTCCCTGGGCCTGCTTCTCTCACCCTCCACCTCCTCTTCTTCCTCACCCACCTCAGAAGGTCCAGGTGGAGTTGACCGTGCTGGACTACGACAAACTGGGCAAGAATGAGGCCATCGGGAGGGTGGCGGTGGGCGCGGCAGTTGGGGGTGCCGGCCTGCGGCACTGGGCCGATATGCTGGCCAACCCCCGGCGGCCCATTGCCCAGTGGCACTCTCTGAGGCCCCCTGACCGAGTGAGGCCACCGCCTGGTCCCTGATCGAGTCATCCAAGCACCTGACCCCAGACCCCGCCCTGGCCCAGCTCAGCCTTCACCTGTAGATGTCTCCCAAGTAGCCCCTTTCTGCTCCCCTATGATGCTCTGCTCCATTCCTGCCTTTGCTGCTCCCTAGGGACAACTGTCCAATCCTCCCTTCTCCCCCCCCCAGGAGCCCCAGGGACCCCTGGCCCATCCTCCCCTCCCAACCCTCCCTCCAGGTGTCTCTCCTTCCCCTGCACTGTGCTTGGCTGCCTGCTCCCTAATAGGGGCCACAGGGCTGGTTTCAGGGGGGCGGTATGGACGCCACTTGTCCTGGTGGCTCACCAGGACCTGGACATTCATCCTCTCCTCCACTGGGTCGTTTCATGCAACCATCGAGCCTCAGTGTCTGCTCTGAAGAAGTGTCCTACTAACAGCTGCTGCTTCGCTGTGAGGAATCCAAGAGACTCCCTCTCCCAGCCACAGATCTGCCCAATCCTCACTCACATGAATGGTGTGGGCTTTGGTGGTGGTGGTGGTTGCAGCAATGGGGTTTGAACTCTGGGCCTTGCTCTTGCCAAGGAGGTACAGTGTGCAACTTTTTTTTTTTTGGTTGGTCGTGGGGCTTGAACTTGGCTTGGGCGCTGTCTCTACACTCTTCAGCTCAAGGCGAGCGCTCTACCACTTGAGCCATAGCTCCACTTCCGGTTTTCTAGTGGTTTATTGAAGATAAGAGTCTCACAGACTTTTCTGCCTGGGCTGGCTTTGAACCATGATCCTCAGATCTCAGCCTCCTGAATAGCTAGGATTACAGGCCTGAGCCACCGGCGCCCAGCTAGTGTGCAACTTTTTGCTTTAGTTATTTCTCAGATAGGGTCTCATGCTTTTGCTAGGAGCTGGCCTAGAACTGTGTACCATCCTGCTAATCTCCACCTCCCACATAGCTGGGATTACAGGCATGATCCACAATGCCAAGCTGCTCATACCTAGTTTTGCTTCCTTCCCTCCATCCCTCCCTCTCTCCCTTTCTTCCTTTCCTCCTCCTTTGGTTTCTTCCTACCATCACTCATCCGTTATATCCCCTGAGTCTTATATGTCCCAGCTTCTGTGAAGGCTGAGAATCCACAAAAGAGGCACGCCAAGCAACAGCTCCCCTTCTCCCCAGTGACTTACTCTCATGGAAATGTGGCAGAAGCTGTCTCTGATGTTAGTTGCCAGAGATAGGGGGAAGGGAAGGAAAGACTTTCCTGGGAGCCCATGGTTCCCCTTTCACCTCCTGCTTTTAACAAATATCGCTTCCCTGTTTGCTTCTGGGAAGGTTTTTGTTTTGCACCCCTCTGCTTCATCCCGGATAGGATTTTGAGTGGTGCACAATGGTCTATGCAATTCCACAAGGGAGTTTCCTGGTGAAAGGGGCAAAGGCACCTTCACGTTCTAGAAAAGGGCAGTGTTCTGACTTGCCCCTGAGCTTCCTGGTAGCCAATGGGAATAGGGTATCAGATCAGAACACAGGTCACTCTCGTGTGTGTGTGTGTGTGTGTGTGTGTGTGTGTGTGTGTGTGTGTGTGTGTGTGTGTGTGCAGCTTGAGGAGGGGGTGCCTTTATGAAGACAGCACTATGTTATTACTGTCAGTAATTATGAGCCATCAATAATAACCCTCACAGCAAACCCATTAAATAAATGCAGTTTTCACTTACAAGGGACAAAGCATCAGTGTGCTTGCTGAGAACCACATAGCTAAGACATGTGTCTCTGAATTCCAGGGCTGAACTTTTTCTGGCTTAGGTCAGCAGCATACACACGCTGCCTTATGTGAGGCCCTGGGCTAATCATCACTTGACTAGCGGCAGTGTTTTCTCCACTCCCTTCTGCAAGGAAGATATTATTAGCTCCCAGGATACTCTGCAGAGCCTCAGCCAGCCATGCTGCTCAGCCAGCAAGAGACTAAGATGTGAATCATATCAGCTCCACACTCCTCCCCTCCTCTGCATCCCAAGGCACACCAAGGGGGGCCCAGGGAGGGCTGGCAGCCATTCTGTGACAGGGCAGAAGGAAACTCCAGTGGGGTAGAAGGATGGGCAGAATTTGGGGATGGGCAGCCTGAGAGTGGATGGGGTAGGGGGAGGGGATGATTCAGACCCAAGGCCTGAGGAGCCTGGCGCACATCTGCTGTGTTTCTCAGACAGTGAGTCAGGCTGTGGGCGAAGCACCTGTGTGTGGAACTGACAGCTTCCAGGAGAGCATCATGGATCTCCTCGGGCCCAGGCTGGGGTCCCTAAACCGGAGGTGAAGCCAAGTAAAACTCACACATATGTGTCTGTCTGTACACGTGTGCACACATGAGTGAGTATGGTTTTAGAGATAAGGTCTTGGCGGGCGCTGGTGGCTCACACCTGTCATCCCAGCTACTCAGGAGGCTGAGATCAGAGGGTCATGGTTCAAAGTCAGCCCAGGCAGGAACGTCCATGAGACTTTTCTCTCCATTAACCGCCAGAAAACTAGAAAACTAGAAGTGGTATGGTGGCTCAAGTGGTAGAGTGATCTCCTTGAGCTGAAAAGCTAAGGGACAGTGCCCAGGCCCAGAGCTCAAGCCCTATGACTGACAAAAAAAAAAAAAAAAAAAGTTCTTGCTCTATAGACAAAACCTTGAGCTCAAAACCCTGCCTCACCCTCCCCAGTGCTGGGATTGCAGCTGGCACTTGGTGCAGCATTTAAAAAATAAAAATACAAAAAAAAATGTTCACAGTGGATAAAATATAAAATCCTTAAGCATAGATTCTGGGTCTTGCATTTAAATGAACTTTGGCCTGAGCTCTAATAAAACTTTATTTTCAAAAATAGTTGGCTAGTGGCTATAATTTGCTGATTTGAAATGTTAAACATTATCATTGAATGCATTTGTATCTGTATATGTAAACTCATACACACAAGTGTGGTGCCGGAAGTTGAACCTAGGGCCTCTGCATGCTAGAGATTATTCTACCACTCAGCTACACCCCAGCCCCCCAAATAATATTTCTTTCTTATACTTACAATAAAGGGAAATAACTTAGAGTATTAATAATAGCAAATATGTAAACAATAACTAGTAATAAATAGTAAACTCTGAAGTGGTGAGTTTGACGTATTTCTTACATATTTGCAGTAGTGTGTTTGTAATGGATGCTTGTACCAGAGCTTGAACTTGGGGCTTTGCACTCTCATTTAGCTTTCTTGCTTATGGCTGGTACTCTACCACTTGAGCTATGCTTCTAGCCCGAGTACAGAGGTTTGGCCTCAGGTCCTCACACTTGCTAGGCAGATGCTGTTCCCTTTCAGCCACAATCCCCAGCCTTTTTTTTTTTTTTTTGGTCCAGTTGTGGGGCCTGAACTCTGGGCTTGGGCACTGTCTCTCAGCTCTTCAGCTCAAAGGTAGCGCTCTACCACTTGAGCCACAGTGGCACTTCCGGCTTTTTTCTTTTTGCTTATGTGGTGCTGAGGAATGGAACCCAGGGCCTCAGGCATGCAAGGCAAGTGCTCTACCACTGAGCCACCTTCCCAGCACCCCCAGCCATTTTATTTTCAGTTATTTTCCAGGTAAGATTTCTCACTTTTTGCTTGGTTGGGCCTCAGGCTTCTGTTCTCCTGGGCTTATTTATGGGAATCTGATCTTGATTTTGATTCCTGCCTTGTAAGCCTTTATTTATTTATTTATTTGCCAGTCCTGAAGCTTAAACACAGGACCTGGGTGCTATCCCTAAGCTTCTTTGTGATCAAGGCCAGTGCTCTACTGCAACTTCTGACCTTTTCTGACTCAGAAAAAAGAGATAAGATTCTCTGGACTCACAGACTTTTTTTTTGGGTCCGGTCGTGGGGCCTGAACTTTGGGCCTGGGCACTGTCCCACTGTCCCTCAGCTCTTCAGCCCAAGGCTAGTGTTCTACCACTTGAGCCACAGCGCCACTCCCGGCTTTTTTTTCTTTTTGTTTATGTGGTGCCGAGGAATCGAACAAACCCAGGGCCTCAGGCATGCAAGGCAAGCGCTCTACCACTGAGCCACCTTCCCAGCCCCTCACAGACTTTTCTGTCCTGGCTAGTTTTGAACTGTGATCCTCAGATCTCAGCCTCCTGAATAGCTGGGATTACAGGCACAAGCCAGCCTTTAAGTTTATTCAATTGTAAAATTTCAGGGCTGGGAATGTGGCTCAGTGGTAAAGTGCTTGCCTAGCATGCATGAAACCCTGGGTTTAATTCCTCAGTACCACATACACAGAAAAAGTTGGAAGTGGTGCTGTGCCTCAAGTGGTAGAGTGCTAGCCTTGAGCAAAACAAGCTCAGGGACAGTATCCAGGCCTTGAATTCAAGCTCCATGACTGACAATAAATAAATAAAAACTATAAACTAAAACTTTAAAAATAAGAGGTCTCTTGTTTCCGTATCTTAAGAGTTCATTTCAATATGTATATTATTTTATATAAAATGATAAGGCACTGAGGCATTGTGCCTTTGTATTTTTCTCCTAAAATATCCTCTCTTGGTCTCACTCTGTGTGCATATCTCAAATCATATCCCAGTGCATTTTAGATCTAATTTCCACATATCAGAGAGAACATGTGCTTGTTTGTCTCTCTGAGCTTGGCTTACCTCATCAATATGATTTGTTCTAGTTCCACTCATTTCCCTGCAAATGATATTTTATTCTTTTTAATGTCTGTGTAAAATTCTATTGTATGTAGGCACCCCATTTTGTGGTTCCATTCATCTACTGTGGAGCATCTGGGCTGTTTCCATATCTTGGCTATTGTGAATGGTGCGGCAGTGAACATGGGTGTGCAGGTGTCCTTGTCATATCCTGGCTGGTGATGCTTCAGGGTAGATGCCCAGGAGTGGTATGGCTGGGTGGTAGGGAAGGTCTGTGTATTTGGAGGAACCTGCAGACTGCTGTCCTGAGTGGTTGTATTAATTTACTTTCCCACCAGCAGCACAGTAGGGCTCCTTTTCCCACATCCTCACCAACATTCGTTGTTGCTCCAACTCACAATGTTGGCCAGTTTTACTGGGGTGAGATGGAATCTGATGGAATATGGGTTTGTTTGTGTGTTTTTTCTGCTGGTCTTGGGGCCTGAACTCTGGGCCTGGGCACTGTCCCTCAGCTCTTCAGCTCAAGGCTAGTGCTCTACCACTTGAGCCACAGCACCACTTCTGGCTTTTTCTGCTCATGTGGTGCTGAGGAATCAAACCCAGGGCCTCAGGCATGCAAGGCAAGCACTCTACCACTGAGCCACCTTCCCAGCCCCTGGAATCTGTTTTGATTTGCATTTCCTTCATGGCTAGGATGGAGAGCATTTCCTCCCGTATTTCTGTGGCATTCTTCCCTCTTCTTCTGAGAAGTCTCTCCTTAGCTCTCTTGCTCGTTTAGTGATTGGTTTATTAAGTTTGGGAGGGGTTCGTTTCTTGAGCTCCTTGGATATACTGGCTATTGGGCCTTTGAGGCATTGCTGGCAAAGAGCTTCTCCCAGCCTGTCTGCTGTCTTTCTAGTGTATTAACTATATCCTTAGATTGTGCAGACACTTTGTATTGGGATGTCTTCCCACTTGTCAAGTCTGTCTGCTGGCTCTTGGGCCTCCTGGGACTCTTCTGTAGGTTTCTGCTGTACCTGTTAAGTGCGAATGTTTTTCTTACTCCCCCTTGCAGTAGTTTCAGGGTTTCAGGTCTGATGTCGAGGTCTTCGGCCCGCTTTGAATTGCTTTTAGTGCCCGGTGACGGTTTTCTGCATCTGGACGCTGGTCTTCCTTTGAAGAAGCAGACCAGGCCTTCTCCTCCCCAGGAAGTGGACAGACCCGGATGGTCCCTTCTCCGCCGCCCCGTCGTCTTGGCAACCGCGTCTCCCGAGCTGGTGGGGGGGGGGGGGAGGAAACTGGCTGGAAGTCCTTCCTCGGCGCTCCTATTGGTCAGAAGTTTGCAGTAGGCGGGCCATATCCTTATTCATTGGTTAGGCTTTGCGAGCCCACACGCTCTCATTGGCTGATTAACCAAAAGGGGCGGGGCCTCGGGTCAGCGGTTGTAGTGAGGCGCCGAAGCGCGGTGCTGCGCGGTGCCAGGACCGTCCCGGGATATTTGGAAGGTTAAAGGTGAGGGGGGAAGGGTCACGTGGGGATTAAGGGGTGAGAAGAGAGTGGAGGGAGATGGGTGGGGGTTCTCAGGTGTCTGTTCCCCAGGGGTATGACCACCGCGGCGGGGTCCGGCACCGGCTTCGGCTCGGTGTCCTGGTGGGGCCTGTCCCCGGCGCTGGACCTGCAGGCGGAGAGTGAGGCACCCCGGGGTCCTCCCACCGGGGGTCCCCCTGCACTCGGAAGCCCTCCCTCGGGGTCCCTTCCCCCAGGAGCCCCCTCACCCGGGAACCCTCCCCCGGGGTCTCCACACCCAGGAACCCTCCCCCGGGAGCCTTCCCCCGGGGTACCCCCACCCTGGAGCCTCCCCCGGGGGGTCCCCTTCACCCGGAGTCTCCCCCTCCCGGGTCGCGCGCCGTCTGAAGCCCAAGTCCCCAACCAGGGCCGGGGCGGAGCGGGGTCGCAGGGCTGGGCACAGGGCAGGGGCTCCCCGAGTCCCCTCTGCCGACTCCCAGCCTCAGGATGCTGGGCCGCGGATCCCTGGGAGCCCAGGCCCGACCAGGGTGAGCCTGCGGGGCCGCGGTGCGGAGGCCCAGCCTGCCGTCCTCCGGCCAGGTCCTCCTGCGGAATGGGACCGTCGGGCCGACCCCGAGCCCGGGCCCCCCGAGCTGGAGGTGCTGCTGCTGGGCTCCGTGGACGGGCGGCACCTGCTGCGGACCCTGGCCCGGGCGTCGCTGTGGCCTCGAAGGGGCTTCCAAGTGAGCTGGGGGGGGGGGGGTCTGGGGCCTGGGAGGGGAGGTAGGAAGAGAAGGGAGGAAGGAGGGAGGGGAGGGAGAGTAGGAAGGGGAGGAGGAAGGGAGGGGAGGGGGAAGGGAAGGAAGGGGGGAAGGAGGAAGAAGGGGAGAGGACAGAGGGAAGGAGGAGGAAGGGGAGAAGGGAGAGGAGGGGAAGGGGAGGAGAGGGGGAAGGGAAGGAGAAGGAGGGAAGGGAAGAGGTGGAAGGGAGGGGAGAGGGAGGAGGGAGGGGGTGGAGTAGGGTAAAGAGGAAGAACCTTACAGCCCACATCCCTGGGTTGTGGAGGGAAGAGGGTGTGGATCTAGAGCTGGAATCTGCATTGTCAGAGTCACCGGTGGGAGTTGGGATCCGGGACCGTTGTCTTGGGGGGAGCAAAGGGCCAGGGGCTTTGGGTTTTGACCAGGAGAAAGGTCTCTGGCATTGGGGGGTTAGGTTTTGGGGTTCTAGGGATGCAGATTCATTTTGCCCTGTCCATCTGACCTCCAGTTTTATGTGCTGGAGAATAATCTGGAAGCAGTGGCCCGGCACATGCTGATCTTCAGCCTTGCTCTGGAGGAGCTAGACAAGATGGGCATTCAAGGTCAGTTCTGATCCCACTTTCTTGCGTTATTCAATCACACCACTAAAACTTATAAACCTGATAGAGTGCTTGCCTCGATTGCACGAGGCCTTGGTTCGATTCCTCAGCACCACATAGGAAAACAACAATAGCAATAACCAAACCATGTTTCAATCACATTATTATTATTATTATTGTCAGTTGTGGGGCTTGAACTCTGGGCCTGGACGCTGCCCCTCAGCTCTTCTGCTCAAGGTGGGAGCTCTACCACTTGAGCCACAGCACCACTTCTGGTTTCCTAGTGGTTTATTGGAGATAAGAGTCTCAAGGACTTTCCTGCCCAGGGCTGGCTTTGAACAGCGATCCTCAGATCTCAGATTCCTGAGTTGCTGGGATGACAGGCGTGAGCCATCCGCCAGGGCTCAATCAATCACATTGTTTAATGCCAGCAATAAAGGCTGAGGAGGAAGGCCCTCCCCGCCTCTCCGCCCCAGGCGGAAGCAAGAGACCTCACGAACACTAAATGGAAAAGGGCTGGGTTGTCACTCAAGTGGAAGAGTGCTTAGAAGGTTTCCAGAGCCACTGTAGGTAGACAGACAGACGAGGTATCAGGCTGGCCCGGGATTCGGGGCCCCGGGTGAGGACTGGTGACCCCGTTATTCTCGGGCGGGCTCCTGGTCCGGGTCTGAGTCTGACGTGTGCTCTCTCGATCCCCCCCACCTCGTCTCTCCCCGCCCCCCTGCAGAGCGCAGCGAGACCTTCCTGGAGCTGTGGGGAAACGCGCTGCTGCGCCCCCCGGTGGCCGCCTACGTGCGCGCGCAGGCCGCGCGCCTGGCTCAGCTGGTCCCAGAGCCCGACCGCCTGGAGCGGCAGTTTCCCTGGCTCCGCCTCTGCGCTCTCAAGGTGCGGGCTCGGCTTCCCCCCGCCTGCCCCGCCGGGGACGGGGTCGGGGGGGGGGGGTCGCGAGTTCGGGTCCCGGGTCCCAGCTCGGGGACGGGGCGGGGTGCGGTCTCCGTGGTGGAAGGGAGCAGCCGCTCTCCCTACCCCACCCCGCTCTCTCCCCCGCGTGTCCGCAGTTTCGCGAGCGGGACGCCCTGGAGGCCGTGTTCCGCTTCTGGTCCGGAGCGGAGCGGGGCCCCGCGGCCTTCCCCGTGCGCCGGCTCTGGGACGCGCGGCTTCGCCATTACCTGGGCTCGCGCTACGACGCGCGCCACGGCGTCAGCGACTGGGACCTGCGCATGAAGCTGCACGACCGCGGGGTGAGGGGCGGACAGACGGACGGCCGCGAGGCGGGGGACGGAAGCGAGGCGGAGGGCGGACACGGGATCGTGGCCCCTGACGGTGCCGCGGGCTTCCCTAGCTGGCTTTTCCTCCACACCCAGGCCCAGGTCATCCACACCCGCGAGTTCCGGCGCTGGCGGGACACGGGCGTGGCCTTCGAGCTCAGGGACCCAGGAGCTTACCTTGAGCCCAACAGGACGCTGGCGTCCGGCCGCCTCCTGAGCCACGTTAGTGCCGCCTGCCCGTCTGACCTCTTCGTCCGGGGTTCCCGGTCTGGGTCTCGGGGAGGGCCTCGCCCACCTGCCCCCGTGCGGCTTTGCCCGCCCCCCACCTCCGTCCCCCTTCCCCACCCCCATCCGCCTGTGCGCGGCCTCGCTCGCCCACCCCCCTCCTCAACCCGCTCCCCCCGCCTCACCCCCCTTCGCAGCGTGGGGAACGCGTGGCGGCGCGCGGGTACTGGGGGGACATCGCCACGGGGCCCTTCGTGGCCTTCGGCATTGAGACGGACGACCAGAGCCTCCTGCGGACCAGCAACGGACAGCCGGTCAAGGTGTGGGCGCGGTCTTGGCCCCCCAAGTTCCAGCCTCCCCCAGGACTACACCCGGTCTCCCCCAGCGCCCCAAGTCCAGCCCTGCGCACGCGAGGTCCCTGCCCGGGTCCCGTCGAGCCTCTTCTCTGCCCGTCAGACCGCCGGGGAGATCACGCGGCACAACGTGGCGGAGCTGCTCCGGGAGCTGGCCGCCTGGGGGCGCTCGCAGGGGGACCCCGGGGCCGCCGACGCCTCAGGTGCTTGGCGGGGTGCTCGGGGGCGTGTCTCCCCTTTCCCCAAGTCCTAGCACCGTGGGGGATGGGGTCTGGGTCCCAGCGCTTGGGGCAGGCATCCGACCGGGCGACCATCACTGGCCCTGCCCGGTGCCAAGCCCTCTCCGGAGATGCCCGCTCTTCCTCTCTCCGTCTTCGGTTGCCTGGTGTAAAATGGACTCTGTAGGCGCACGGGGCTCCGGGGCGGGCGACCCGCCTCAGCCGGGAGGATGGCCGGCGGTGGCCGGCCTGGCCGGGGCGGGGGGAAGGGGGAGGAGTTCGCAGCGCAGGCCCCGCCGCCCCGGCCCCAGGCTTCGCGAGTCTCAAGGTCTGCCTCCCCGGCCCCCCCGCGGCTCCTACATCCAGGGAAGGCGCCCACCGCGGCGCCCTTCACCATCCACTTCCTGCCCCTGGGCTCCGCGCAGACTCTGCACCACAAGAGCTGCCACCGTGGCCGGTTCCAGCTCCTCTACGTGTCCTGCGGGTAAGGGGTACGGTGCAGGCACGGGGTCCCAGGCCCGGCCCCTCGAGCCCTGGAGCCCGTCCCCACCCAACCCTCCCCTGCTCTCTGCAGCATGGCCCATCTTCTCAGCCCCGAGCTGGGGGCCTGCGTGGCCCGCGGCGGGAACCTCGTCGTGGAACTCGCTCGGTGAGCCCGCGGAGCGCCGGGTTGGGGATCGGGGCGGGATTGGGGCCGGCCGGAAGCGGGGCCTCACCCGCCTTCCCTGAGCAGGTACATGGTGGACCTGCGGCCCGAGCAGCTGCGGGCTTTCTCCGCCCAGGTCGGGGAGCTGGCGCGGGCCGCTGGGTTCGCTGAGCACCCTGGGGCCCACCCCTCCGAGACCTTCGCGCGCTTCTGTAAGTCGGGGGACTCGGCCGCTTACCCCAAGGACTCAGCTGTGGGATCAGAACCTCCGCTCAGAGAGGTCCAAACCCCGCCTCTAGCAGGAATGAGCCCGCCCTGGGCGGAAGTGGCCACGCCCCTAGAAGCAATGAGCCCGCCCCAGGTGGACGCGGCCACGCCCCCAGAAGCAATGAGCCTGGCTCAGGAGGACGTGGCCACGCCCCTAGAAGCAATAAACCTGTCCCAGGAGGACGCAGCCACGCCCCCAGAAGCAATGAGTCCACCTCAGGCTGACGTGACCACGCCCCCAGAAACAATGGACCCTCCCCAAGATGACGTGACCACGCCCCCCGAAGCAATGGACCCGCCCCAGGTGGACGTGGCACACCCCCAGAAGCAATAAGCATACCGCGGACGGACGTGGCCACACCCCCTGACCTCTAGGCCTTGCCCCATTCTCAGAAGCTCTCTAGGTACTAGGGTCTGCGTACTAGGGTACACCGGAAGCTGCTGGCCCTGCCCAGGGAGGCTCTGGGCAGGTTGACTCCAAAACCAAGAGCCCAAACACCTCATCCTTAATAGACTGGAACCTGCTCAACAATTCTAACCCCGATAGAATTTTCTTTCTCAGCATTGGATGGATGCCGAGCATTTCGGATTCCGTTTCTGGGATTCTCCCTTCAACTCCTAGAACCCTACCTAGATGGTTTCTCAGCAGTCTGTTTCCCCTCTGCCGAGAGTTCTCACCTGAGACCTGGCCTCTGTTGTGCCTTTCTCCTGGGGCGGTCCCCGCTCAACCGGGGATGCGAAGGCTCTCCAAGGCCCAGTCAGCTCCCACACGGAGGAAATAAAAATGCTGGGATCTCTTCTCTGTCGGTGTCCAGTATTTCTCCTGACCCCAGTCTGTCTCCAGGGCTGGGAGTGGAGGGCCCGGATGTCCAGAAACCAGACTTCGGGGGTTCCAGGCAGACTGAGGTGTATTTCTCAGTAACATAGGTCCTACACCCCAACCCCTCAAACCAACCAGCTACAGGTACTGTATGGCTAGCAGATTTGGACCTCAAACTGACTCTAGGACGATGAAAAACATAGGGGACATTCTCAGCAGGGGCTGAAGGTGGAGGATCTTGGGTCTCGGAGGGAGGAGGGGCTGAGTGTCTGGATCTCTGCCCTTGAGAGCGGAGGGGGCTGAAGCTGGACTCTATCCAAAGTGGAAGGACCAGGGCAGGGCCCTGTAGTCTTGGGCTTGAAGGAAGGGGCTGGGGATCCGTCTTATGAGTCTGCAAGAGGAGGGGGTTAGAACTTGAAGGTCAGAGGGAGGAGGCCACTCGGGATCTGGCTGGAAGTCCGCCCGCCCCACCCCTCTCGCGTCATCCTTTCCCACCCTGGTGGGGGAGGAGACAGTATATTTAGTGTCTGTCCTCGGCCCTTATCTCAGCGTCCTCACCCAGGCTCGAGCGGACCGGAGGAGACCGCAGTTTGGGGACCGCCAAGGTCACCCCAGACACCCCTCACTGGCCTGGCAGGAGCCCCTGCTCTGCCTCCCACCTCCCATGGCTGATGAGTGTGTGGGGACCCCCAGGAAAGAGGGATGGATGGGGCGGTCTGCAGGGTCCTGGGAGGCTGGACAGTGTGTGTGGGGGGGACGCAGGGTAGGGTCCCGGGGAAGCAAGGTGAGAAAGCGGGAGGGGATCGGACTCCAGGCACCCCGGCGGGATGGACGGGTGGCCCCGGCCTCAGCGGGCCTCCGACATCCCTTCGGGGCCGCACCGCCATGGCCCACTAACCACCCTCTCCGTGTTCCCCTTGCAGGAGCAGCGAGGCGGTGAGTGCCACGGGCTGAAGCAGGGGTGGGGGGTGGCCTGGGGCTCCTGGGTGGGTGCCACACTGAGGAGTCTGCAGGGCGCAGGGGCTGGGGACGAGTGGGGACCTCTCGGTGGTGATGCGACTTCTGACCCTCTCCTTTACCCGCAGGCTGGGGAACCGAGCCCCGCCCCTGCCCCCGTCAGACGTCGCTCCTCTGCCAACTACCGGGCTTATGCCACGGAGCCCCACGCCAAGGTGGGCGAGGCCGGTGCGTCGATGGGCGGGGCTTGCGGGGGCGGGGTCAGTGCCCTGTGGGGTTTAGGGTCTTGGGTGAGGCCTCCTGATGGAGGGCGGGGCCAGGCCTCAGAGCCAGGGGGTGGGGTTTTGCTGTGGGCGGGGTTAAGATAGGTGGGTGGGCTTTCTGGAAAGGATAGGTTCCGATTGGTGGGAGCTGCCTGTGGGCAGAGTTCCGCTGTCCACAGGCTGGGGGGTGACTGGTCAGTGCCTAGCAGGACTGGAGTCCTAGACTGGTGAATGCATTTGAGAGGCATGCAAAAGGCACGCAAATGGGGAGCGACCCCCAGTCTGTAAGCACTTGACTGGGGTCGTGGAGTCCTTCCCACTGTCTATCACGTGTCCCTCCTTGACTCCTACATGCTCCACGTCGCCCTGGCAGAAAAAGTCTAAGATCTCCGCTTCAAGGAAACTGGAGCTGAAGGTGAGGCTGTCCGCCTGAGGGCGGGTGGGGGCCGGCAGGGCCCTGAGGGGCTGGGTCGTTGCTTTATGGGGCGGGGCCGGCGTGCCCCCTTCCCCTCCGCAGATGCTGATGCTGCAGATTGCCAAGCAGGAGCTGGAGCGGGAGGCGGAGGAGCGGCGCGGGGAGAAGGGCCGTGCCCTCAGCACCCGATGCCAGCCTCTGGAGCTGACCGGGCTGGGCTTCGAGGAGCTGCAGGTGAGGATGGACGATCGCCGGCCTGTGTGCCTGGGCTTAGGCGTGCAGGCAGGACGGCGCCTTCTACCCGGGGCCTAGCAGCCCAGCAGAAAAAGCCCAGGGACAGCGACCAGGTGCAGAATTCAAGCCCCACAACCCACCAAACGTAGCTCTGGACCACTTTAAGCCACAGCTCCACTTCCAGTTTTCTGGTGGTTCATTGGAGATAAGGGTTTCCTTCCTGGGTCGCCTTAAACTTGCAATCCTCAGATCTCAGCCTCCTGAGTAGCTAGCATGAGCCACGGGCGGCTGCCTGGCTGTAGCCTTAATCTCGGGAAAGCAAGGAGTTGAGTGACAGCCATTTCCAAAACATGGTTCCTCTAGCCAAATTCTCTGGAGTCTAGGCTCCAGTCTCCCACTTGCAGACCAGAGGGTCAGGCCCCAGCCCTCTTCCCTCAGACCCAGAGGTCCTGACTTTAGCTCTTTCACCCAGGTCCAGGGTTCAAACCCAGCCCTCATCCCACAGACCTGGGAATCCCATCTTCCATGACCCCACAACACACCCATTTCCCTTCACCAGGAGCTATGCCGGAAGCTCCACGCCCAGGTGGATAAGGTGGATGAGGAGAGATACGATGTGGAGGCAAAAGTTACCAAGAACATCACGGAGGTGGGAGTCTTGGGCGGGGTGGCACCCTCGGGCCTGGAGTCTCAGTCTGGCTCTGGCAGCTGCTTTTGGTGGCAGATCTCAGGAGAGTCAGGACCACTGTGACAGATGAACATAATATGGAAAGGGAAGTGTGTTTCAGCACATGGATCGCAGCAGCAATGCTGGGGCTGGGACGTGTAGATACTCTTGTGGAAATGTGTGGTTGGAGCACTGGACAGTGTAATGAATTCAAGAATGAGTGGGGTCTTGTGGCTTGCACCTCGCTGGCCATGATGTGTCAGAAGTGTCAGGAGACGAAGCTGGGGCACATCTGACAATCCTGAGTTCCAGAATTGTCCCCCTGAATAGCAGCAGGGGTCCAGGAAGGGAAGGTGAGCTTTGGAGGGAAGTGTAAGGTGGGAGGCATGTGGGTCAGACCTCCACACCCTCAGATTGCAGACCTGACCCAGAAGATCTTTGACCTCCGTGGCAAGTTTAAGCGGCCCACCCTGAGGAGGGTGCGGATCTCAGCAGATGCTATGATGCAGGCACTGCTGGGCACCCGGGCCAAGGAGACCTTGGACCTGCGGGCTCACCTGAAGCAGGTGAAAAAGGAGGACACTGAGAAGGTGAGCATTGGCAAGGCCCCTGGGCAGGGCCTGGGAGCTGCGATGGTGCTCAGATGAAGGCTGTGAGCAAGTGTGGAGGGAGTTGTGGCAGCTGGCAAAGGTTTTCAGTGAGAAGCACAGGGGACACAAGAAGTGCAAAAGGAAGGCAGGAGGTGAGCTGCACAGGGGACACAGGAAGTGCATGAGGAAGGCAGTAAGACATGAAGAGGGGAAGATAGTAAGTGCATTGGGGAGAGAGGAGGCAAGAATCAGGAAGTTGATGACTCTACCAGAAGTTCATGAGAGAAACAAAGCAACTCAGGAAAGAAGGGAAAGACAGGAGCATGGAAGGAAGGGAAGAAGGAAGCTGATGCAAATTGTACAAAGAAGTATTTAAGGGACACAGGAAATAGAAAGAAGACAGAAGATTAATAGTAAAGAAGTACTCAAGAAGATAGCAAAAGCTGGGTGCCAGTGTCTCATGCCTGTAATCCTAGCTATTCAGGAGGCTGAAATCTGAGGATTGTGGTTCAAAGCCAGCCTGGGCAAGAAAGTCCATGAGACTCTTATCTCCAATAAACCACCAGAAAACTGGAAGTGGTGTTGTGGCTCAAGTGTTAGAGCGCTCACCTTGAGCTGAAGAGCTGAGGGACAGCGCCCAGGCACAGAGTTCAAGCCCTATGACTGACAAAAAAAAAAAAAAAAAAGCAAAGTATATAAGGGGACAGGAAATGCCATGAAGGAGACAGGAAGTACCACAAAGGGAATAGGAAGTGCATGGGGGAATTGTCAGAGGGTTTACAATAGTGCTAGAACTAGATTCCTGGCCAGGCATCCAGAACACAGCGGTCCAGCAAGCCCCAGGGAAGGTAGGGGACACCCGGGGATGGGAGACAGGAAGAGATCCTAAGCTTTGACCTTATCCCTCACCCCCAGGAAAACCGGGAGGTGGGCGACTGGCGGAAGAACATTGATGCGCTGAGCGGAATGGAGGGCCGCAAGAAAAAGTTTGAGGGCTGAGCCCGCCAGGGCCACCTAGGCCCTGGGAATGTCCTCGAGGAATAAAGTCTCTCTCAGAGCCGGAAGTGACTGCTTGTCTGCGGCTGCGCGGAGGCTGGGGAAGTCAGAAAGGGAGGGCCCATGTCCCCAAGCCATGGCCCAGCCCAGGCAGGCTGGACTTCTACCATGGGTCTTGTGGTCACAATTCAAAAGAGAGGGACAGAGACACAGAGGGGTGCTGGGGAGACAGCCACGGACCCATGAGAGAAGAAGGATGACAGAAACACAAAGGAAGAAAACAGACTAGGGTACTCACTGAGCTGCAGGTAGATGGCGGAGATACAGAAAGAGGAACCCAAAAAGGGAAAAACCACATGGACTCACACCAGACTCGGAGAGAACTAGAGAGACAGACACTTGCGCCCCCCCCCCCCATTCCCCATGGAGCACAGAGAGAAAGCCAGAGGGAAACTGAGGTATGGACAGACAGTCAAGGGTCACCAGGAGCCACACACACCAAGGGGCAGAGACAAAGTCATAGACAGAAAACCCTGAGAGAAGAGACAAATAGCAGAACCCAACCAGAGAGCCAGGAAAGGTCGAGAAACAAAACACAAAGATGAAGACCAAGCGGCAGAGGATGCCTGTTTTCCAAGGCTGGTTTCCCTAGAGTTCAAGGTCATAGCTTGGCTGGAAAGGGGGTGGGGCAGAGGCTACAAAAACAGACCCGTGTCAGGTGGGGGGGAGGGGGAGGCCGCTCCAGTTTAATGACACCCTGTCCTCTCCCCTCCCCGCCACACCTGCTCCCCAGCTTTAGAGCCTGCTGTCACCAGGGTGGCATTCTGGTGACAAAGGGGTGGGGGCGGGGAGAGGGAAACAGAGGGACAGAGATGGAGAAGTTCAGAAAGACAGAGATACACCGGTGGAAGCCCTTAGGAGTCGTTGGTGAAACAAATGGAGCCCCGGAAACGGAGAGAGGGAGCAGGAAGTGGTCTTGTACCCACTTTATCATGAAGCATCCTCCTAGCGCTGGCTGTGTGCCCATTGTAGCACTTCAAAGCTCGGGCGCTGGGTCCCCGTCAGGGAGTTATTTAGTTCTCTTTGAGGGGGGTGCCTGACCCTGGCCCAGGGTCCAGGGGTCACCGATGGCGTCTTGGAGCATCTGGGAGATGCCTGGACTCACGGGAACGGGGGCAGGGTGGTTGGAGCTTTGGAGCTGTGGCACTTGTGTCTGAGCAAAGGAATTCTCTCCCCTCCCCTGACCCCCGCCTCCGGGGCGGGGCTGAGCTTGCGGCTATAAACCCTGGCACTCGTGGGCCAGGGCTTTCTGCAAAGGCTCCCACTGCCATTAGAGCTTCTGTGGCCTGGCCTTAGGTAAGGGGGGGTGGGGGGCTCTGGGGGTCTGGAAGGTCTAGGGGAGGCACAGAGGTAGGCACAGAAGGTTTGGGAGTGTGGGAGACAGGAATGGAGGAACAGGTGTTGGAATTTGCGGGTTGTTCTGGGGAACACTTCCCTAGGACTGCTTGGGACTGGGGTGGGGGAAGTCACAGAAATCGGGGCAATCTGGGCTAGTGGGTCAAACAGCTCAGACAGTAGATGTTCTCAGTGTTGTTTAAGAGTTTGAGAGCCTAGAATCAGAGTATCCGCTTTGGGGGTGTAATGGTGCAGAGTGCTATGAAATGCACCTCCGAACTTGACCATCAAGGTATGTTTCTTGGGGGATGTCATATACCTTGAGGCCTAGAATTGAGGTTCATACCTGCAGTGTCTGAGCTGTATATATGTACTCTTTCATGAACTGGGGACCGAGGAGCTGGAGTTTGATGGAAGTGTTGGTCTGTTTCCAGGGCTCACAGATTTGAGGGTGTCAGAATCTGTGGGTCTTAGGATTTGGGGGGGTCCCTTAATCTGGGAACTTTGGGGCCTAGAGGGTCATGGAGATGGGAGAGGTAAGGCACCCAGCCCTCTGTGGATGGGGTGAAGGTGTGGGAGCCCAGCAGGGGGGAGCGGGGGGGAGGGGAGACGATGGGGCTGGCAGTCTCAGAAGCTCTGAGGAAATGTCCCGTTCAGCCAACTACAACATACCCCAAAATAGCACTCAGGGTGGGGCAGCCATTGTCTTCAGGCCACCGTCCCTTCTCTGGTACCCCTAATCCCCACGGATCAAGTTCCCGGACCTGTCACAGGACAAAAGGGGACAGACAGTAGCGTGTCACAGGACAAAAGGGGACAGCTGTGCACGGGGTGGGGCCTGCAGCCCTCCAGCTGCCCCAGACACGTTCCAAGCAGACTGAAGACTAGCTTGGGCCCCAGCCTCCTCCCTCAGATCAGATCCAGGGGTGCAGACCCCAGCCTCTTCCCTCAGAGTCGGGGGTCCAGGCTCCAGCCTCCTCCCTCAGACCCAGGGGTCCAGGCTCCCAGCTCCTCCTCCTCGGTGGCCTCCTGCACCTCGTCTCTTTTCTGGCCCTCAGGTTTCTCCAGGATGTCGGACCTCGAGGATCAAGACTATGAGGAGTAAGTGGGGGGTGGGGGGACTGGTCATGCGGTTAGCCCCTCTGCCCCTCTCCCTCCGGCCCCTTCCCTCCCCAAGAGGACTAACTATGCCTCCTTCTCTCCATCCGTCCGTCCTCAGGGAGCAGGCGGAAGGTGAGTGGCAATGGGGACCCGGGTCTGGGCCTGGGGGCCGCGCAGGGGCGCGGTGGGGCGCGAGGCGCCCAGGGCCGCCCGCCCGCCCCGTCGGGGCGCTGTGACCGCCTCGCGGCCGGGTGCACAGGGCCGGGCTCGGCTCTCGCCCCGCCCTCCGGCCTGGACCCCATCTCCTAACGTCCCCCTTGTCCGACCCGCCCGTCCAGCAGAGGAGGCAGCAGAGGAGGAGGAGGAAGGTGAGGCCCGGACTCCGCGGGGAGGGCTGAGCTGGACGCCGGGGTGCGGGGCGGGGCGGGGTGCGGGGCTTGGGGCGCTCGGACCATGGAGTGCGGGCCCCCGCGGCCGCGACTCACCCTCTAACCCCCGCTCCGGTCTCTTCCCTCCTGCCCGCACACCCCGTGTGGCCGTCCCCCCTCCCCGCACTCCCAAACCCCGCTTCTCCTCCCGCTCTTCCCAGCCCCCGAGGTGCCGGAGCCAGCGGCTGAGCGAGGTAACCGCGACTGCTTGGCTTCCCGAGAGCGATTTCGGGGGTCGGGGGACCCCGATATCACGCGGCCGGCCCTCCAGCGTCGCCCCTTGGCTCCTGGGTAACCCGCGCGCCCCGGGCCCGCCTCCACACCGCGCCAGGCCACGCCCCCACGCAGCCACGCCCTTTAAGCCCCGGCGGCGCGGCGCCCTCTGGTGGCTAAGAAAGGAAATGGCTCTGCCGCCCTCGAGTCTTTCCCTTCTTTAAAGGGCCCGGCGCCCCCACCCTGCCTGTCGTCTTTCTCCTCCATATACATTCAGAGGTTGGGGCCTGGACTTGAGGATCGCAATAGAAACAGGGTGTCTGTGTCCCAAAAGGGGAAAGGGGCCTGAGGCCAGATCCCCGGGGTAGCTGGATGAGCAGAAGGGCCGGGACCCCTCCGTGGCTGGGCCTTCTATTATTATTGCTATTATTATTATTATAATGGTGGTGAGGCTGGAAGCCAGGTCCTGGGCCCCGGAGGCAATTTCCCCCATTGAGCTCAGTCCCCACCTCCACCCCCCCCAGGCCTTGATGGCGGCCAGCGACTCTGGGCTTATTAGGGGCGAGGCTGGGGTCCCAGGGCCCCCACACCAGGGCTGAATGTATATCTGATACGCGTACCTGGCTTCCTCCTCCTCCCTCCCTTCTCCTCTCCCCTCCTCCCCAGCCCTGATTCTAGGGTGCTACCCTGGGCTCCTGGGGGGCTGAGGCTTGGGGCTGCTCTGAATTCTTGCTAATAATCTTTATATCTTCCACCACCCCCAGAAGAGGAGCGCCCTAAACCCAGGTGAGCAGAGGAGGGAATGTGAGCCGTGGTTGTGCTTCTTATAGAGGTTCGCCCATCTCCAGGGAGAGGGGGAAAGAAAGAAGAGGAGAGGGCTGAAATCAAAGAGCCCGCAGGACTTTCTTGTTCTCATTTCCCATCAACTCCCAGACAGCTGGAAGTGAAGCTGTGGCTCAAAGTGGTAGGGTGCTAGCCTTGAGTGAAGAGCTCAGGGACAGTGCCCGGGCCCTGAGTTCAAGTCCCAGGACTGGCAAAAAAAAAAAATCTTTAAATCTCAGCTTTTTTTTTGGTCCTGGGGCTTGAACTCGGGGCCTGGGCATTATCCCTGAGCTCTTCAGCTCAAGGCAAGCAGGTTTTCTCTACTTTATTGGAGATGAGTCTCACGGGCTGGCTTTGAACCGTGATTCTCAGATCTCAGCCTCCTGAGTAGCTAGGATGACAGGTGTGAACCACTGGCGCTAGGCTTAAGCTCAGCTTCTAGTCACAGGCGTGATAAGCAGCCCTGGCTGTCTACATTTTTCTATTGTATCAAATCTGTGTCATCTGCTGGTTTTGTTTTTTCTGATAGCCCCATGGGATCTCTTGCTGTCACTTGGGCAGCGGGAGGGCTCTGGGGTAGCAAGGGCAGCCTGCTCACGCGGTTACCCCTCTGACTGTGCAGCCGTCCAGTTGTGCCTCCTCTGATTCCCCCCAAGATCCCTGAAGGGGAGCGCGTGGATTTCGATGTAAGCGCGTCGGTGGACCAGGCCTGCTGGCCTTGGGGGGGGGGGGGTGGAGGGGGCTGAATTGAGAATTGTCCCCTGCTGTACAAACTGTGTCATTCCTTCCTGCTGGGAGGGGCTGGGTCGGTGGGGTCACGGGGTGATGGGGCCCTGGCCCCCGCAGGACATCCACAGGAAGCGCATGGAGAAGGACCTGCTGGAGCTGCAAACGCTCATCGATGTGCACTTCGAGCAGCGCAAGAAGGAGGAAGAGGAGCTCATCGCGCTGAAGGACCGCATTGTGCGTGCAGTGCCCGTGGGGTCCGGAGTCCCCTCTCCTCTCCCGTGGTGTCTGGGGACTTGGGGGGGGGGACACAGAAGATGGACTCCCCTCAGCCCCAGGCGGAGGCTGGACCTGCTTCTCTTTCCTCTTGACTTCCAGGGGTGAGGGTTGGTCTCCTCACCCCCTTACTCTCCTTCTCCCCTTCACCTGCCCCCACCCCCAGGAGCGGCGCCGGGCCGAGAGAGCTGAGCAACAGCGCTTCAGAACAGAGAAGGAGCGCGAGCGGCAGGCCAAGCTGGCGGTGGGTGCTGCGTCCGGGGCCGGGTGAGGCCGAGCAGGCGGTGGGCGCTGCGTCCCGGGGCTGGGTCTGGTGGGCCCCTAGGTCACCCCGAGCTCACTCGGGATGCAGCTCACTCACGGCGCACCCTAAGTCCCCTTGGGACTCGATTCCGCCCCGTGTGGCGCCCCGTGGGTGAACCCCGCCATTCCCGCAGGAGGAGAAGATGCGCAAGGAGGAGGAGGAGGCCAAGAAGCGGGCGGAGGACGACGCCAAGAAGAAGAAGGTTCTGTCCAACATGGGCGCCCACTTCGGGGGCTACCTGGTCAAGGTGAGAGCGGCCTGGGAAAAGAGGGGGTGGAGGCCGGATTCGCGGTCCGGCGGGGGCTGGGTGTGAGGGTGTAGGCCGGGGTGGGGGGAGTTGCTGCTCTGGACTGGACACGGGTTTGGTCCGGAGGAGAAGCCTGGCCCCGGCCCAGGCCTCCGCTCCCCGCCCCGCAGGCAGAGCAGAAGCGGGGAAAGCGTCAGACCGGGCGGGAGACCAAACTTCGGATCTTGTCAGAGCGGAAGAAGCCTCTGAACATCGAGTACCTGGGGGAAGACCAGCTCCGGTAGGCGGCGCGGGAGGCGGAGGGCCTGGCCCGGGAGGCGACGGGGTCTGGCACTGTTAGTCGGGGTGCGTGTCTCCCTCTCTCCGGGCGCTGCTGTGCTCTCTGGGAAACGCCTCTCCCTCTTCTCTCCTCCTTCCCCGCCCCACTTCATCTCCTTCCTCTTCCTCCCCGGTGTGCTGCGGACCTACCGTGGGTTCCTCACTACCCCGACCCGGGAACGGCGAGATCGCGGTGGGGATGGATGGAACCCCCGCGCCCCCTCCGCGCTGTGTGACTCCGGCCCGCTCCCTCGGCGTCTCCGGGCTCGGGACTTGCTGGTTCCCCTCCGTTACAGCCCGCCCTCCTCCTCGCCAGGGAGAAGGCCCAGGAGCTGCTGGACTGGATCCACCAGCTGGAGTCTGAGAAGTTCGACCTGATGGAGAAGCTGAAGCAGCAGAAATACGAGGTGAGGCGGGCCCTGGGCTCTGGGAAGGCAGGCCCGAGGCGGGCCAGGGCGGGGTGGGCGTGGCCTTCCGGTGGGGCAGGGCCCGCCTGGTGGGCGAGGGCGGCGAGGCTGATGGCGTGGGTCTGGGAGGGTAAGTGGGCCCGGGCCTGTCGGGTGGGTGTGGGTGGCGTGGGTATGGCCTATAACGTGGGCGGAGTAGAGTGGATGGGCGTGGCCTGCTGGGTGGGCGTGGTAGACGGGCCCGACAGCGTGGGCGGGGCCGGCAGTGTCGGCAGGGCCGGCGGGTGGGCATGGCCATCCCCCTCCACCCACACACTGACCAGTCTTTCCCTCTCTCCTACAGATCAACGTGCTGTACAACCGCATCAGCCACGCCCAGAAGTTGTAAGCTGCCCTGTTCCTCCTCCACCCTCTGGCCCTGAGGCTCCCTGTCCACCCCTTAAAGCTATGCGGCAGCCCCCACTAATCCTGTACTCATGGTGTGGAGGCCAGGGATCTTAGTTCCAGAGCAATGCTGTGTGTGTGTGTGTGTGTGTGTGTGTGCATGAATGTTCTGGGAACCCAAGCCAAGCCTCAGAACTCAGGACAAATGGCTCTACTTCCGTGCTTCCTCCTGACTTTCCCATGTCCCAGCTGGACCCCGCCCCTGGCATCTGGTGGGCAGTGCCTGGAACTCTGCTCTGAGTCCCACACTGGACTGTTAGGCCCTCGCTTACTGCACCGAGGGCTCTGGCGGAGTGCCCTCTATGGCTCCATGTATTTTTCTTTGTTTCATTCTCAGTCTCTGTTTATTCCACATATAATATATATTATGTATATGTATATATACTATATATACATATACTATATGTATAATATATATGTATATAATATATATGTATGTATATATGTATTATGTATATACATATATACATACTATATATACATATGTATATATAGTATATATAGATGGAATAAACAGAGCCTGAGAGATTAAAATATATACGTATATATATTTATATATTCTCGGGTAAGCAGGTGCTTACCCACTTGAGCCACAGGCCTAGCTCTTTCTGTTTATTTTTTGAGTAGGTTCTCCTCCCCCCACCTGCTTGCTTGTTTGTTTTTTTCAGCCTGGGCCATGAGCTTCCCATTTGCCCTTCCGACCTTTGCTAGAATGACACACTATCACAGTCAAATTTTATTGGTTGAGATGGGAAGGGGGAGGGTGGGGAGAAATCGCAGTAACTTTTTACTTGGGCTAGCCTCAAAATGTGATTTTCTTGGCCTCTGCCTCCCAACTAGCTGGGATGATAGGCCTGGCTTGTATGGTGCTTTTGAGACAGAGTCTTGCTGATTTTGCCCAGGTTCTCCTTGAACTCACCACACTCCTATCTCTGCTTCTTGAATAGCTGGGATCACACGCGCACGCGCGCACACACACACACACACACACACACACACACACACACACAGCACCATCCAGCATGCCACCCCGACATTGGATCCCTCTTCCTCCCCCATCCCACGTATGAACCTCCTGACTCCCTGAAATCAACTCCCACATGGTCCACCTCCCACTCTCAGTGAATCTGAAGAGTAACTTGGCCTGCCTGGGTCTACCTCCTCCCTTGACTGGGGGCGGGTGCTTGGCTGATTGAATTCGAGGCCTGGGGTGCTGCAGATCCATGCCTGACACCGCATGCATCTTTCTCCCACAGCCGCAAAGGGGCGGGAAAAGGCCGCGTGGGAGGCCGCTGGAAATGAGCAGCGCAGGACTCCAGACCCACCTTGAGGCGTCGGGAGCCAATCCAGTGGGTCCCACATGCAACTCTAAATAAATAAATGCTCTAAATAAAGGCTCCTCAGATACATCCGCTGCTGAGTTCTTTGATGTTTTTCCTGACCATTTGGGCACTCAGAGGAACTGGCATTTGACTTTTGTCCTGTGACCTGATTTTCTGGGATGGGAGTCCCCTGGCCTACAAGGCGTTGTGCCTTCAGGGGTATGGCCGGGAAACTACATTCCCCAGCATGCCTGAGGTTGCCAAGGTTGACGTGACCTTTGCACCACAGCTTCTGGCTTTACACCTTCTTGGGGAAACTGTCTTCAAAGGCTTCTGGGATGAAGACCCACTTTCACGTGGGCTCTGGAGTTTTCCCACAACCTAGGCTGCCCATTCATTCAAAAAGGTATTTTTTCTGGAGAGGTAACAATGTACTCATTACCTAACTCGTGCAACTGTAACCCCGTGTATATCTATATCTATCTATCTACATGTGGTATTTTCTAGAATGCAAAAAGAATCCCTGCCCTCAGGGAGTTGATTTCTAACTAGAGGGGCTAGATAAGCCAGGATAAATGGAGTATACAGTGTATGAAAGTGGGTAGCCTTTGAGGGCCGTAGTTCTGTATTATTATTTATTTTTTTGTCAGTCGTGGGGCCCAGAACTCTGGGCCTGGGTGCTGTCCCTCAGCTCTTCAGCTCAAGACTAGCACTCTACCACTTGAGCTACAGCAGCACTTCCGGTTTTCTAGTGGTTTATTGGAGATAAGAGGTTCACGGACTTTTCTGCCCGAGCTGGCTTTGAACCACGATCCTCAGATCTCAGCCTCCTGAGTAGCTAGGATTACAGGCGTGAGCCACCGGTGCCGGGCCTTAGTTCTGTATCTTTCAGTATCTTTCAGTACCTTTTAGTTCCCCCCACTCCCATATCCCTTATCCTACCCGGCTCTGTTTCCTTCAGAGAACTACATCTCCCACCATGCCGCGGACCGCGCTCCGGCCTTTTCCCAGAGTTCCCCGGGACAGGCCGTTTCCACTCGACTCCCTGGGAAGAAGTGCGCACTTCCCAGTGTGCCTGGGGGCATAGAAGGTCTAGCGACTTCCGTCCAGAGACTCCATTTCCCAGCGTGCCCCGGGATGACGTCCTGACGTCATCGCACCGGGCGGGGGCCGCGGGATCCCAAGGCGGCGCGAGGTGAACGGCAGTTCCGGCGGCGGCCCCCGAGCGGGTGGGTACGCTGTCGGGCGGCGGCGGCGGCGGCGGCGGCGGCGGCGGCGGCGGCGGCGGCGGCGGCGGCGGCGGCGGCGGCGGTTCGGCGCTCGCTCACTCGCTCGGTCGCTTCGTGCCCGGCCGTCCGAGCGGGCGGCGCGATGTCGGGCGAGGACGGCCCGGCGGCGGGCCCGGGGGCGGCGGCGGCGGCCCGCGAGCGGCGGCGGGAGCAGCTGCGGCAGTGGGGGGCGCGGGTGAGCGCCGAGCCGGGCCCGGGAGAGCGGCGCGTCCGCACCGTCCGCTTCGAGCGCGCCGCCGAGTTCCTGGCGGCCTGCGCGGGCGGCGACCTGGACGAGGCGCGGCTGATGCTGCGCGCCGCCGACCCCGGCGCCGAGCCCGACCCCGCTGCCCCGCCGCCCGCCCGCGCCGTGCTCGACTCCACCAACGCCGACGGCATCAGCGCCCTGCACCAGGTCGGCGCCCCCACCTGCCCTCCGCTCCGCTCCGTTCGGATCGGACCCGGCCCCTTGGCCCTCGTCCCGCCCAGGCCCCTCTCCCGGGCTCTGGCCTTCCCTGGCCGCCCCGGCTCCCCGACCCCGAGCGCCCTCAGCCTGTGTCGCCTGTGTCCCCTCCGCGTCTCAGGCTGTCATCTTCCCCCAGCCTCCCGCATGCCTCCCCCGCCCGCAGGCTGCCCGCCTCCGGCCGTTAACTTTTTGCCTCGCTGCCTCTGCTTGGGCATCTGCCTTGGTCGGGCTGCCGTTGCCGAGGGATGGTCTTTCCGAGAGGGCCTCCTCCTCTGTCCCCGGCGGGTGTCTCCCCTGCCGGTCCTCTCCTGCTCGCGCTTCACTCCGCCCTACTTTCCTCCCCACCGCATTCACTGGGTTTGAACGCAGGCTTTCCTGCTGGCCAGGTTGCCACTCATCTCCTGAGCCACGCCTCCATCCCCGGTTATTCTGGAGATGGAGTCTAGGGAACAATTTTTTTTTTGGGGGGGGGGGGGTCGGTCGTGGGTCTTGAACTCTGGGCCTGGGCACTGTCCCCGAGCTCTTTAACTCAAGGCCAGCGCTCTACCACTTGAGCCACAGCACCACTTCCGGTTTTCTGGTGGTTCATTAGAGGTAGGAGTCTCAAGGACTTTCCTGCCCGAGCTGGCTTTGAACCGTGGTCCTCAGATCTCAGGATTACAGGTGTGAGCCACCAGTGCCTGTCTCTAAGGAACGTTTTGTGCTGGCCTTGAACTGTGATCCTCCAGATCTCAGCCTCCTGAGTAGTTAGGGGTTACAGTGTGAACCACGTGCACCCAACTTAGTTGGTGGCATCAGGGGCTTGTCCATCACTTGGCAAAACTGGTACGCTCTTCTCTCTCCCAGAGCTCCTGGAATATTAGTGGCAAGGAGTGTGGGTTCTAGGAGTGGAAGGATCTGGAACTGCTGGGTCTGAGGGAGGAGGCTGGGGTCTGGACCCCTATCTCTGAGGAAGGCAGACTAATGCCTGGGAGGAGGGCCAGGCCTGGATTCCCTGATGCTCAGGCCTCAGCCATCGTTCATGGATGCCTACACAGGGCCAGGTCCTTGAAAGGGAAAGGCCCATCTCCCTGCTTGCCCCCCCTCTCTTTGCCATGGCAACGGAGTGGAAATAAACGTTCCCAGGGCAAGTGTGGCCCCCCTTGCAGCCTGAGTTTCCATGACTTCATGCTCCTGGCCTTGGAGCTCCCTCCCCCTCCTGCAGATGGGTAGCTTGGGAGCAGTGAAGGCATGGGGGTGGGGGGAGAAACTTACCCTGAGAACCCCGGACTCCAGCACTGGTGCAACTGCTGGCTGGGTGCTGTGGGGGCCCAGTTAGTACTCAGTTCCCTGGGACAAGGGGGTTAGACAGGATGGGCCTGAAAACCCCTGCACAGAGTAGGCCCGCAACCTCAACATTGCATTGCTCAGCCTGGGTGCAGAAATAGCCTCTTCACTCCCATGTGCATCCTACCCCAGACCATTGTTCTGTCCCTGGCAGGTACTAGTGTGTATACAAGTTCACTGTTTTTGTTTTGTTTTTCCTGTGCTGTGGATGGGATGCAGGGACAGGCATCTGTCTTTACCACTGGCATGAGTGCTGCCCTCCTGCATGGCCTGCTTCTTTCTAGGGGTTGCATCCTGAGTAGGCTGCCCCATGCATTCTCCATTCAACCCCCTGGAAGTAATCCCCAGTCCGGGGAGTGAGTGGCCAGGGTCCTTTCTTGGTATGACTGCTGGAAGTCCCATTCTAAGGTAGTCACTGTGGGTGATGCTTTGAGTCAGGGAGGTTCAAGAGTTCCACACGAGGGTTAGAGTGGTGGCTTAACATCTGTAGTGCCAGCTACTTGGGAGGTGGAAATGGAGGAATCACGGTTCAAGACCAGCCAGTCAAATATTTAAGTAAACTACATCTTAATAAGCTAAGCTTGGTGGCATGTGCCTGTCACCTCAGGAAGATTGATGGCTGCCCTGGGCAGGAGACTCTATCAAAAAAACAAAACAAAACAAAAAAAACCCCAAAAAACCAAGCCAGGCACTCGTGGCTCACGCCTGTCATCCTAGCTACTCAGGAAGCTGATATCTGAGGATCGTGGTTCAAAGCCAGCCTGGGCAGGAAAGTCCGTGAGACTCTTATCTCCAATAAACCACTAGAAAACCGGAAGTGGGGCTGTGGCTCAAGGGGCAGAACGCTTGCCTTGAGCTGAAGAGTGCAGGGACAGCGCCCAAGCTCAGAGTTCAAGCCCCACGACCGACCAAAAAAAAAAAGAGATGGCTCAAGTACAGAGCCTTGAATTTGGATCCCACTCTCCTCCACAGAAAGCCCCACCCCTAGATACAAACTCAACCCTTTCCCTCTGCCCATGCCCACTGGAGTCCACTCAACTCTTCTTGGCTCCAGGTGCCCAGCCCACCTGCCATGGGGTAGCCAGGGGTACCTTAAAGGACTGTGTGCGTGGAGGGCCCCAAGGCTATGCCGGGGAGGGCTGGCCTCTCACCGACAGCTGCTCGTACCCCCAGGCCTGCATCGACGAGAACCTGGAGGTGGTGCGCTTCCTGGTGGAGCAGGGAGCCACCGTGAACCAGGCAGACAATGAGGGCTGGACGCCCCTGCACGTGGCTGCCTCCTGCGGGTACCTGGACATCGCCAGGTGAGGCGCGCTATGGGGATGGGACCTCGCTGGGAGGAAGGCTTGGGACTGGCAGCCTTGACTTCACCCTACCCCCAGGTACCTCTTGAGCCACGGGGCCAACATTGCTGCGGTCAACAGTGATGGGGACCTGCCGTTGGACCTGGCTGAGTCAGATGCCGTGGAGGGGCTTCTGAGGGCGGAGATCACCCGCCGAGGTGGGCCATGGCATCCAGGACGAGAGCTTTGGGATGGTGCTGCCTGGGCTTAGAGGCCATGTCATTCGCTGGGTGAAGCATTCCCCCACCACAGGGAAGTGGGCAGTCATAGGAAGTCCCCAGAAGTGAGTGGTCATAGAAGCCCCCAAAGTGCATAATTATGGAAGCTTTCCTGATGTGCTGCCCAGAGCGAGAGTGCATGCCGTGTGGTTGTCATTTTACATGACACTGGTGGAGGAAACAAGCCGAACTGTGGGAGGTGGGCGTTTCCCAGGGGCATGGAGGGGCACGTGGCTTGAAACTGGGCTCCCTGAGTTCCAAAGGGCTCCCTACCCTGAAGGGGACTGTATCGCAAAGGGCACCGCACCTGGCTGCTTCCAGTGGGGCAGGGCAGAAGTTGGGGCCCATCCAACCTTCCCCCTGGCCACCCAGGGAAGAACAGTGGATTTGGCCCCAGGAGGTGTGAGCCCCGCCCCTCACCTGTCTTTATTCTTGCAGGTGTGGATGTGGAGGCTGCCAAGCGGGCTGAGGAGGAATTGCTACTTCACGACACGAGGTGTTGGCTGGATGGGGGGGCCATGCCAGAGGCCCGGCACCCCCGCACTGGGGCCTCTGCCCTGCATGTGGCTGCAGCCAAGGGCTATATCGAGGTGATGAGGTGAGTGGGGTCACTGCTTTGTCGGTGTCCCTGAGGCTACCTGTTTCCCTCAAAATGCAGCGTTACCTAAACCTACACGTTTTCATTGTGATTGAGGTAAAACAGGTCGGAATTTGTGACTTGTGACCGTGGGTTATTTAGAGATATCTCATCATTTATTACTGAATCCCGGTTTATCTGTGTTATAGTCAGAAAGTATGTACGATACCATCACAGCCTTTTAAATTTGTGGAGGTTTGCGCAGTATATGAGCTGGCCAGTGTGGAGTCAGTCCTGTGTCCTCTATGGGGGCAGCTTTGCTTCAGATCTTCTCTACCTGGCAGGGTTCCCCTGTTTACTCCATCAGATTCTATAAGAGGTATGCCAGCATTTCTTGGCAGACTTGTGAACTTTGCCTGTGCCTCCTTGTCATTCTGATTTTTAAAAAAAAAATTATGTATTTGAAGGCAGTGTTACTTTTTTGTTTTGTTTGGGTTGGTCAAGGCTTGAACTCAGGGCCTGGGCACTGTCCCTGAGCTCTTTTGCTCAGGGTTAGCACTCTACCACTTTGAGCCACAGCGCCACTTCCGGTTTTTTGAGTGGTTAATTGGAGTTAAAGAGTCTCATGGGGACTTTTCTGCCTGAGCTGGCTTTGAACTGTGATCCTCAGACCTCAGCTTCCTGAGTAGCTATGATGACAACCCACCGATGCTGGGTTGCATATATGTTTTGCACATTGTTGTGTATGTTCTTCCTTGTCATCTTCACCTCCATTGTGGATGTTACTTTGCAGTCCATTCACCTCATGGTAGGGGAGTTGGAGCTGGTTCCCCACTCACTTTTCAGGTCCCTTTGCTGCTTTTTTACCATGTAACACTTTATTTTTTTAGCTTGAAATGGAATTAAGATGACTCCATCCTTCTCTTTGAACTTTTTTTTGGCTGGTTGTGGGGCTTGAACTCTGGACCTACGCGTTGTCCCTCAGCTCTTCTGCTCAAGTTGAGCACTCTATTACTTGAGCCACAGCGCCACTTCTGGCCTTTTCTGCTTATGTGGTGCTGAGGAATCGAACCCAGGGCCTCATGCATGCAAGGCAAGCACTCTACCACTGAGCCACCTTCCCAGTCCCCATCTCTCTGAGTTTGAGAAAAGGCTCTCTTGAGAAAAGGCTCCCACTAGCGCGACAGGCAGATGGAGAAGCTGCTGGGTATATGAGGGGGAGGCAGCATTATGCTGCCAGATACCCTCTCTCTAGGACAGCTAGAGTCACAGAACCTGCTGCCCCAAGATTGCCTTTGGGGGCTGGCAGAGGGTGCATTGAACCTACCTCCTCTAGGGGACACCCTTGCTCCCCACCAGGGAGTTCCCAATCTCATGGGATTTGAGGAATGGGTTCAGGAAGCTTTGGCTGCTTGCCTGAGGGAAGAGGCAGCAGCCCGTAGGAAGAGCTTGGCGCTGTGGCTCTCTGGCCAGTGCAGGGATGTTGAATGTTCTAACTGGTACCACTGGCCACAGATGGCTATCTTGGCCCCTGACATCACCTGCCCTGGCCCTCAGGCTGCTCCTCCAAGCAGGCTACGATCCAGAGCTCCGGGACGGAGATGGTTGGACCCCCCTGCATGCAGCCGCGCACTGGGGTGTGGAGGATGCCTGCCGCCTGCTGGCCGAGCATGGAGGGGGCATGGACTCGCTGACCCACGCGGTGAGGGCTGTGCCACATGGTGGGGGCAGGGCCAGAGGCTCCCTCACCTGCTTGATTGTCTGCTTGTGCTCCCCCCCAGGGGCAGCGTCCCTGTGACCTGGCTGATGAGGAGGTGCTGAGCCTGCTGGAGGAACTGGCCCAGAAACAGGAGGATGTGAGTCCTGTGCTGCCCCAGGGACCCCTTCCCCGCCTCTCCCCCCACCCATTCTCTTCCTGCCCTGGGACCAGCAACAGCCCAGAGCTGTGGACAGGGCATCGTTGGACAGCTAGAAGTGCTGGGTAGGGCAGGGCTAGCGCAATCCTGTGGACACCAAGAAGAGGCAAGCCCTCTCCTTCCACATCTGGAGCGAAGGCTGCCCTGAGGGTAGGGAGGAGGGTAGCCCAGGGCTGAGTCCCTGAGCCTGGCCTGGGCACCTCTTCCTGATGCTGGCTGGGAAAGCAAGCGTCAGTCCCGGCGCCCTCTGTGGCTGGAGTGCTGGCCGAGGCTGGGTGTACCGGTGCTGTTCTGCCTGGGCGCGCGCGTGTGGTGCCGGTGTTCTCAGCTGCCCCTTTCCCTTGCAGCTTCGGAACCAAAAAGAGGCTTCGCAGAGCCGAGGCCAAGAGCCCCAGGCACCCCTGAGTGGCAAACACCGGAGGTAGGAGGAGTCTGGGTGGGAGGCCAGAGGGGCCCCCACTTCCCCTCAACGCACGCTGCCTCCCAGGAGCTCCGTGTGCCGCCTGAGCAGCCGTGAGAAGATCTCCCTGCAGGATCTGTCAAAGGAACGCCGGCCTGCTGGGGCTGGGGCGCCCCCCATTCGAGATGATGATGAGGGAGAGGAGAGCCCCACAGGTTGGGGCTGGTCTGGATCCCTGGGTCTGAGGGAGGAGGCTGGGGTCTAGATTCCTGGGTCTGAGGGAGGAGGCTGGGGTCTAGACCTCTGGGTCTGAGGAAAGAGGCTGGGGCCTGGACTCCTGGGTCTGAGGGAGGAGGCCAGGTCTTGGCTCTCTGCGGCACTGGCATATTCTGTAAGTTCCTGCCTGTTCTCCCCACAGAACCTCCCTGCCCAGAGCCAAGGGCCCTCAATGGCGTGTCCTCCCCACCGTCCCCAGGCCCCAAGAGCCTTGCGGTGAGCTAGGTCACACTGAGAGGCTCAGCAGGGGAGGTGGAAGGTTTGGGGGGGTAGGTGGACTACAGGTTTGGGGGGTAGTGGACTGCAGGTTTTGTGGGGCAGGTGGACTGCAGGTTTGGGTCCACTGAACATGAGCCCAGAGCTGGCGGGCAGAGGTTTGCTTGTCCTGTGGGTGACCTGTGTCTCAGGAGAGGACTCTGTGACGTGACAGGTGGTGGTTCCTCTCTCCAGCTGCCGGAAGAGGCTGCCTTCCCTCGCCGCTTTGGTCTCCAGAAGACAGGCAGCTCCAGTGCCCTGGGACCCACAGAAAGGCGGGGGGTCGAGGGAGCCCCTGGGGCTGGGCTGCAGCGCTCAGCCTCCTCTTCGCAGGTGGAAGGGACCTCTGCTCAGGTGGGTGGGGTGGGACCTCCGCTCTGGTGGGCAGAGCAGGGCAGGGCACCGCCTGCCTCCATGGCAGGGAATACCTCCCAAGCTCTTTGCCATGCAGGTCTGGGAGCCACGACTTGCCAGGATTCCCCCTACTCCCTCCAGGAAGGTTCCAGATACCGCTCCTCTGTGAGTCTCTGGGCAAGTTGGGGTGGAGGGGAGGTGGGTCTGTCCTGGCTCATGATCCAGGGCAAGTCTGCTCTCTGGGCCTCCTGACTCTCCCCAAGTGCTCTCCCTCTGCCCCTCCCCCCCACTACCCTCACTTCCCTTTGCGTGTATCAGACACAGTGAAATGCTCAAGGCCTCGGTCATCTGCCTCCCTTCATGCCCTCCCCCGCTTCTCTCTCATCCCCTTCACACCTATGGGGCTGGCTCTGTCCTCCTGGCTTTCCTGCAGACCCTCCCATCTATGAAAGGCAAGGTCTCTGAGTCTCCATGTTTGCAGCTTTGCTGTTTCTTTTCCCTGATGTTCTTTACTCTCTTGTGCTCCCGGGTTTGCGTCTTTGTTGAGCTGTTGGGCTCAGCGCACGCAGCATGTTCTGCTATGTCCAGTGTCCAGTGCAGATCTCAGGTCTGAGTGATGCTGACTTGTGAATCCACACAGGTCTGACCCCGCCAGGCCCCCTCCTCCCTCTGCAGGAGGGCCTGCATCCCCAGGCAAGCCCGATGTTCCCGCCGACTCCCGGGACCGGCGGAGGTAAGGCTGCATGGGGTCCCCGTGCTGTGGCAGCTCCTGTCTGACTGTGTCAGTGTGTGGAGGGGGACAGCGCCCGGAGAGCACGCCTGAGTGCTGGTCCTTCCTCAGGTCCTACCAGATGCCTGTGCGGGACGAGGAGTCAGAGTCCCAGCGGAAGGCTCGCTCCCGCCTCATGCGCCAGTCCCGGAGGTCCACCCAGGTGGGGGCCAGCTCCTGGTCTCCTGAGGAGGCTGTGCCTAGACCCTGGGTCTGAGGGAGGAGGCTGGGGTCTGGATCCCTAGGTCTGAGGGAGGAGGCTGGGGTCTGCATCCCTAGTCTGAGGGCAGACCTGGCTGGCTGACTGTCCCCTGTTCCCTGACTGTCCCTCTCCCACAGGGCGTGACTCTGACAGACCTGAAGGAGGCAGAGAAGGCCGCAGGGAAGACCCCAGAGCCAGAGAGGTCATCGATGCTCAGCTTGGTGAGCAGGGTTAGGTGAGCACTGTGTAGGGTACAGGCTCCTTGGTCCTGACTGCCCCCTCCACCCTGCAGGACCCGCCCCAGAGGCCCCGCGTGCCTGGTGTGGAGAACTCCGAGGGCCCTGCCCAGCGAGGTGAGATTCGCCTTCTGCAGAGTGACTGGGCAGACTGCCAGCTCCCCCCAGGGCCTGGCTGGGCGCCCATACACTGAGTGACGCCCCTTCCCCAGCAGAGGTGCCCGACGGGCAGGGCCCAGGACCACTGGCTGCCAGGGAGCACAGCAAGCCCAAGGCCAACAGAGAGCGGAGGGGGCCTGCGGAGGTGAGGGTCTGGGCCCTGGGGGGGGTGGGGCTGGGGTCCAGTAGGTGGGGCTGACCCCTTCCTTCTCTGACTTTCGGCAGGGGGAGGAGGCAGAGCCGGGGGACTACAGTGCTGAAGGCAGGTATGTGGGCTGGGCCGGGTGGTCTGGTTGGTCTGTAGAATCCGCATCTTGACGCCCGCACCCCTGGGCCCCCTCCACCACTTCACAGTGCCGTGGATGGTGGCACGGCCCGCAGGCAGCGCGCCCAGCGGGACCTCCACCCAGAGCCGCAGCCAGGGCCTGAAGAGCCAGATGGAGGCTTCCGGAAGGTGCAGCCCATGCCCATGCTGCCTCTCCTGCCTCTGCATGCTGGGCCGCCCTTGCCCTGTCTCTGCCCTCCTGACTCGGCCTTCTGCCCCCACCCTCTGTCCTTGCCCTCCTGACCCAGCCTGCCCTCCCCCTGTCCTGACCCGGCCTGTCCCGCCCCCCCTTGCCCTGCCCCTGCCCTCCTGACCTGGCTTCCTGTCCCCCCGCTGCCCTGTCCCCCCATCCAGCTATATGCAGAGCTGCGCCGGGAGAATGAGCGGCTCCGAGAGGCCCTAACAGAAACCTCACTGAGGCTGGCACAGCTCAAGGTAGAGCTGGAGCGAGCCACGCAGGTGAGGATGCCCAGCTCTGTTGCCCAGCTGTGACGGGCAGCCTGGGCCTGGGAGCTGGACCCTGAAAGTCAGAGGACCAGGGTCTGTGCATCTGGTCTGACTGGTGGTCTGGGCTGGAACCGGGGCTGACCCGGCCTTCTCTGTCCTCTCCAGCGGCAGGAACGCTTTGCCGAGAGGCCCGCTCTCCTGGAGCTGGAGAGATTCGTGAGTGGGGGCTGCCTGGGCTGGGGAGCCTTGACCTCTGCCCCTGAGTGCCAGCCACAGGCGCCCTGACCTTGCCCCTTGTTCTAGGAGCGCCGGGCCCTGGAGCGCAAGGCTGCAGAGCTGGAGGAGGAACTGAAGGTGGGTGTGGGTGCTGGGCCACTGACAAGCCCGGTGCGCTGCGTGGACCGCTGACCCCACTGACCCTGCCCTGTGCCCTAGGCCCTGTCCGACCTCCGCGCTGACAACCAGCGGCTCAAGGATGAGAATGCAGCGCTGATCCGGGTCATCAGCAAACTGTCCAAGTGACTGCAGAGCCCCGCACCGCATCTACGCAGCTGCTTCTGACACATGCACCCCGCCCCCGTGACCACGAGTGACCAGGCTCCGGGGAAGCCCCTGAGAAGCCATAACCCCCTCTGGGGACCTCAGGACCCAGAGGGAAGCACAGAGGCTAGGAGCCAAGGGGGCCCAGGCCAGGAGGGAGGCGGGGCTGAGCCAGGTAGGGGGATGTTGCCGAAAGGAGATGGGGGTGGGGGGCCAGAGAAGGGACCAGGAGGAAGCTAGGATCAAGCAGCCCGGGGATCACTTGCCAAGACCCGCGGCCACCGGGGCCCACTGCACGTGTGACGCCACCCAGCACCCCTCCCGAGCAGGGATCTAGGAATGTGCCAAGAGTCCTGCCCAGCCTCTGCCGACTGGGTGTGGACATAGGGTCCATGTGCAATAGGGAGGAACGTCTTCTATTTTTGCTGCCCCTTCCCCACCTGTTTTGGGGAAGGGGAGAAGGTATTTTCGAGACAAAGCACAGGCACAAATAAAAACGATAACATTGCCACTCCATGCCTTTAGCCAGCACAGGTGGGGCGTGGGTGGTGCTGTTTCTGGTTTTGGAGCTCAGGTGTTTTTTTTTTTTTTGTCAGTCGTGGGTCTTAAACTCGGCCTGGGTGCTGTCCCTGGGCTCTTCAGCTCAAGGTGAGTGCTCTACTGCTTGAGCCACAGCGCCACTTCTGGTTTCTTACTGGTTTATTGGAGATGAGTCTCACGGACTTTCCTGCCGGGGCTGGGTTTGAACCATTATCCTCATATTTCAGCCTTCCGAGTAGCTAGGATGACAGGCGTGAGCCACCGGCGCCCGGCTGGATCAATAGGTCATATGAGTGGGGTGTTGCAGGTGGGAAGGAGCTTGTTCACAAGGGTGTGAGGAATACTCTAGAAGGAGCAGCTTGTGAGAGTGAGGGCCCTAAGTGAGGCAGAAGTGGTTGGAGGTGTACGAGGGTCAGCTGGGGCTGTGGACATGCTGGGCTCAAGCAGCCTTTCCAACAGATTGGAGTCAATTGTCAACATTTAGCATTTGAGATGACTCACATAGACAATCTGGAAATGTGCCAGCAGCCAGGTCTGGAGCAGAGGTTGGAGCAGCACATGCGTGACTCGTGCAGTCAGTACTGGCTGTACTCCACTGCCGGGCCCTGTGTACTGCTGCAGGCCCATGCTGCTGGAAAGGCCCTGCTGGGTGTGTGTGTATGTGTTTATGCGTGCGCGTGCGCGCTGGGGGAGAGGCCTGGCCCATGGTGAGGTGGGGGTGTGTGGGGTGTGCACATGGTACATGTGGTGCAGTGTGGTCGGGGAGGTAGACCCTTGAGCTTGGTGGAGTGTGAGTTGTGTACCTGAGTCCTTGATGTGGTGGGGGCTGCCTTTGCAAAGGCCCTGGGGTAGAAGCAGTTCTGACATGTTAAGATGAGATAAGCCACTGGGGGCAAACAAGTTGGAAACATATTTTTTTAAAAAGTGGCGCTGTGGCTTAAGTTCAAGCCACACAACCAACAACAACAGCAAAAAAAGGGCCGGGCACGGTGGCTCACAACTGTCATCCTAGCTACTCAGGAGGCTAGATCTGAGGTTCATGGATCAAAACTAGCCAGGACAGGAAAGTCCATGAGACTCTTTTTATCTCCAATTAACACCAGAAAACTGGAAGTGGCACTGTGGCTCAAGTGGTAGAGCACTAGCCTTGAGCTGAAGAGCTGAGGGACAGTGCCCAGGCCCAGAGTTCAAGCCCCATGACTAACCAAAAAAAAAAACCAAAAGCCATTGATAGTGCTGTGCAGTCCAGGGCTCTGAGGACTTAAGCTCAAGCCAGATCAGACCACCATGTCTCATCCACCTTGGCTTTTAGGGGGACATCCTGGCTGCTGCATTGAGAGTAGACTGGAGGTTGGGGGGTGACAGGCCAGCTACAGGTGAAATCCCATCTGGAAAGAATGGTGGCCCCGAGCAGGTGATAGAGTGAAGATGGTAAGAAGTGGCCTGCTAGCTTGTTCACTGTTTCCTGCAGGCATTTTGGCCTGCAGCCTGGCTCAAGGACCCCTCATTAGGAAAGAGTGTGGAGAACAGAGTGGTTTTCATAACTATTTGCATTTATAGTTCCTCTACTAGAAGTGAGAAGTGGCAGCCACATGCTTGTGATCCCAGCACTTGGGAGGCCACCACTGAGCCAGGGCATTGCCGGCAGGAAGAAGCAGGCCTCGAGCCTGGCCATTAGCCACAGGCAGTCAGTGCCACGCTGGGACCAGGTGGTGCATGTGTTTGGTACCGGGTAGGACTGGGCTGGACATCGGAAGGAGCCCATGTTCCAGGATGAAACTAGGCATGAGGAGCCCAGGCTCCTGTCTGCTCCAGGCTATCTCAGAGGCCCTCTGATTTTCCAGGGCCCTGGGGTGGGGTAGGGGGGGCATCCACCTCCAAAGGGAGCTGCTAGAGGCCCCAGGATGTTGCCAGGACTCAGGCTGTAATTCCTGGAGGCAGAGGGACGCCTGGTCCTCCAGCCCTGCTGGACAGTGGGGACTGGACATGAGGCTTGGAAGGGGGGCAGATTTCACAGTGCCCCCAGCATGCAGAGATGGCTCTGCCCTTTCTGTGAGTGGACAAGGTAGAGTGGGTACTGGGGTACTAGAAGACGGGGCTCCAGGGTATCTGAGCTGGGTAACGAAGACTGTCTAGGAGTTCACCAGGCTTGGAAAGCCCGTCCTGACCAGCAAAACCATCAGATGGGAATGCCTAGGGGTGAGGAAGGGCAGGACCAGGACGTGGGGGGCGAGGCGGGGGTCGCAGAGCAGCTGGGAGCAGTGGGGACCCTTGGACGCCGGGCGGTCAGGGGACAGCAGGCGACACTGCGGTTGAGAGGAGGCTGTTTATAGATGGGCGGCTGGTCCGGGTGTCCCGAGCGTGACCCCGCCTCCACTCGCGAGGCCGGGACTGGGCCGGGCCCGCCGCGCTCCCGGATGTAGGCCCACCCCCGGGAGGGGCGCGGGCGCCCGTGACCCCACCCAGCTCTCATCACTTTTCGTGGATGGGCCGGGGGCGGGGTCAGATGACCCCTGTCTCGGTATTGCCTTCCACCTTCTTCTTCTGCTTCTCCATCACGGCCGCCAGCTCCGACACTTTCTCCCTGTCCTGGTGGGCGGGCGGAAATCAACACCTTCCCCGCTGGCCTGCTGGCTGGCCCGCCCGCCGGCCAGCCCCGGGGCGCGGGGTGCGGAGCGCTCACCTCCCGCAGCGCCCGCTGCACGGTGACGAGACTGAACACCCGCGCCCCCTCTGCGGGGTTTACGGCCTGCAGCTCCTCCTTCTGCAGAGAGAAGAGCTGCGCCCCTGTCAGCACCCCCAGCGCCTCCACGGTCCTGAGGGGTGAGGGCGTGGTCAAGCGGGACAGCCATTCGCTGTCCTGCCTGCACGCCACACCCCCTCTGCCACTGACCCAATCAGCAGCGCCCTAGTCCCCCAGGCGGGGGCGGGGCTTAAGGAGCCAGCCCCCTCCACACCTCTGCGCTCCAAACCCGGCAGGTTGTCCCGGGACTCCGGGTGGAGCCTTTCACCGGGAGCCGTCTCAGGACCGGCCCACTCCGCGGGCGGTCCGCCCGGGGACTGTGGAGGGCTGCTACCGTCTCTGGGCTCCGCACCTCACCAGGGACAAGGCCGGGCTCCACTCACCCAGAGCTGAAGCCCTTGGCCCGCAGCCAGGCGTGGACCTCAGAGCTGTCCGCGCTGGGGCTGAGCGGTGGCTCCGGGGCGCGGGGCCCCAGGGCAGCGCGGCTCGGCCCCTGGAGGCCCTGGGCCAGGCGGGCCTGCAGCTCCTCGTTCACGCTGAGCATCTGACAGAATTTCTCTGCGGGAGGGACGCACCTTCAGAGCCAGGCCTCGGTTTCCCTGCCTGGAAAGCCAGGGCGAGGTCCCCTCCCCTGAGGCAGTGTCTCTCCCCCCCCCCCCAACCTAACTCACCCTTCTCGCTGGGGTCCAAGTTGTTGAGACTGTCGCAGCTGTTCCAGAGGGGACGGGCCGGCGCCGGAGCTGGAGCCGGGCCTGGCGGGGGAGGCGGGGCGCTGCCCTCCTACGGGGAATGGGGAGAGTAGCTGGATCAGGAGAAGACAGGCCCAGCCCTCCACTCCCTCCTGGATTACAGCCCCCCCCCCATCCTCATGTGCCCCCCAAGCCCAAGGGTCTGGGCCTAGACTCCCCTCCCTGAAGACCTAGGAGTCTGCCCCGGCTCACCAGGCTTCCTGCAGGGCTTTGGCTGTGGTCCACATGGGGTCCGGGGTGAGGAGTCAGGATATTGTAGGGAACATACCCCTCCTGACCCCGTTGATCCCGAGCCTTCCACCACTTGCGCTTGTCATCCAGGATCTGGATGGGGTAGGAGGAGCAATTCAGGGCCTGGGTCTGCAGGGCTGCTGGGAGGGCTGATTCCGGCATCTCAGATCCCACCCTGCCCCCCTCCCCTAACCTCCAGTACATCCCGGTGCTTGACTGAGAGCTCACTGCTATTTCGAGCCTGGAAGTCATAATTACACAGGACCCACTTTCTTGCGGGCTCCGACTCCTGCTGGGGCTCAGCTTGTAGCTCTGGGTCTTGGTGACTGAGGAGAATTGGGAAGGCTGAGGATTAGGAGGCAGCCAGCCTCACTGGTCTGAGCTCACTGTGAGAGCTGGGGTTAGCATCAAGCAGGGGCTACAACAGCCAGTGGGCGAGGTTAGTGCATTCATAGAGACCAGAAACGGGATGAGAGCCTGGAAATGTGTTGCCTGTCTCCTGATGTGGCACTGTGCTGCAAGCTCAGGTTTTACCACCACTTCCACCCCATGGGGGAAGCAAAGCAGTCACTCTATGTGTCTGTGTGGCTGACCAGCTACTAGATGCTGGATGCACTAATGATCAGTCATGTACATAGTAAAAACATTACCCAACACTTATGCCAGGCACAGGACAAAGTCTGGCCAACTGAGGTCTCCTGAATAGGGACATGAATTTGGGGGCTCTGTCCCCCAGTTCTTTCCTCCCTCCTTCACTATAATCTCCAGTTTTGCTAGAAGGAAGGGAAGATACAAGGCTGAGAGCAAAAGAGAGAGAAGAGGGCTGGGAAAGTGGCTCAGTGGTAGAGTGCTTGCCTCACATGCATGAGGTCCTGAGTTCAATTTCTCAGCACCACATTAGCAGATAAAAGCTGGAAGTGGCACTGTGGCTCAAGTGGTAAAGCACTCGCTTGAACTGAGGGACAGCGCCCAGGCCCAGAGTTCAAGTTCCGAGAGAGAGAGGAGAGAGAGAGGAGAGAGAGAGAAGAGAGGAAAGAGAGAGAGAGGAGAGAGAGAGAGGAGAGAGAGAGAGGAGAGAGAGGAGAGAGAGAGAGAAGAGAGGAAAGAGAGAGAGAGGAGAGAGAGAGAGAGAGAGAGAAAGAGAGAGAAGAGAGGCTGGACATTTCCCTCATGCAGCCCATGTTTGGAGAACTGGTTCCTGAGGTTCATGCAAGAGGCTTTGAACCCAAGCCAGGCCACAGTCTTGAGCTCTTTGTTAGCCCCTACAAAGCCACAAGCTCCCCACCTTTCCAGGAAGGGATTATCATTATTCCTGTTTCCCAGACTTGAGGCTAGAGAAGGTGAGTGACAAACCCAGGTGCCAAGATCTAGAAGCACAGAGGGAGCCTTGCAATACCATGCAGCCAGGAGGAGCATCTGCTCTTGACCCCCAATGAGAGGGACCTCAGTTTGGATCAGGCCTACCTGTGCAGGACAGAGGGGGGGTCTTCAGGGCCGCGGCGCCCCCTGTGTGGGGCCGGCAGGTCCCGGCATGCTGTCTGTGCTGAGACCTGCTGCTAGGCCCTCACCCAGACCCCATTCACCTCCTCCCACCTCACTGGCTTGTTTTCTCCTTCTCATCTCACACCAGTTCCTCCTCTGTCCCCTTCTTGCCCCCAGGACCCTAGAGTTCCAGCCTCTCCTGCCTCCTCCCTGAGAGTCTGAGATGCTGAACTCCACAGCTTAGAACCATGGAGTTGGATCCCTAGACTTTTCCCTTCCCAGGAATCCAGGCAGAAATCCAAGCCTCTAGCTTCAATTTTCCAAAGCTTTTGGCCCAGAAAGCTTCCCAGGCAGCACCCAGCACAGACTTGGGCTATTTCCTTAGAGCCTTCCAGACGGGAAACATTTCTCCTCTCAGCCTTTACCTCCATGAGGTCCAGGGACAACCTACTAATTAACTTTCAACAAAGTTCGCTCTTAAGCCCTTCAAGTCTCACATGTGAGTCTACAAAACCCCAAACACCTGATCCCAGCTCTTCTTATCTAATTCCCCTGCCTCCTCCGTCTAACGCCCAGCTAGGACTCTGTCCCTGGGAACCCAGGCCTGGAGCTGCCTAGGCCCCTCAAACTCCCAGCGGCACTCCCTCCCGCCTTCTGAGGGCACAGGGATCCTGACTCTCAGATTTGCCCACTCCCAGGCCCTTCCTCCCTAAGCCCCAGGATCCTAGGCCTCTATACCCTCTTCCCTGCAACCCTGAAGCCCGGCAACCCTTCCCTCTCCCCCCCCCCCCCCCCCGCACCCGCCCCGGCCCCGCCTCTTCACCACCTCACCCACCTGCGGGAAAAAGAGAGAAAAGAAGGTGCGCAGTCATCCTGGGGAGCCTTGGGAACGCACCCCTCCTGGATCGCCCTCCCCGCCCCCCCCCAGCCCCGTCCTCCATGGAGCGGACACTTACCCATTGACAGCGACCTGGGGGGCGCTTTGCTGTGGAGAGTAAGAGCCTGGGTGAGGAGGCTGCATCTGAAGTAACAGACCCAGTCCTGCCATATCGCCCGGGGGATGCGGGGGGAGGGGGAAGGACGCGGGGGGGGGGGGGACAGGGCAGCGCGGGCCACACCTGCCGGCGCCTCCGCTCATGCTGAAGCTGTTTCTCCACCGGGTCCTCCCAGGGGCGGCCCTGCGGGTCGGTGGCGGGGGGCTCCCAGCCGCTGCAGAACGCGGGGCTGTACGAGGGGCCCTCCTCTAGGGGCAGTTCCAGCCTGTGACGCAGAACAGACGGCTTAGAAGCCCAGTCATGGGCTTTCCGCTCCCCCGAACATCTCTGTACACAACGATTCTAGTCTCCATCCAGTTCTGTCGGCCCCGACCTTTAAGTTCCACTCAGAAACTCAATTTAAGTTTCTGAATACATTGGTTCTGCTCCCATGTCCTCCCCGCCTCTGAATTTCACCTCTGTCAGCGACCCGGGGTAGGGGGTCCCTTTCTAGCAACTTTCTTCAGACTCGTGGGCCACACACTGGCCACACACTCCGCAAGACCCGCCTCTTCCTGGCGGCCACGCCCTCACTGCAGCCCATCATTTACCTAAGTCCCGCCTCTTCCACGCGGCCACGCCCTTTCTACAGTCTATTATTTCCATAAGCCCCGCCTCCTTTGCGCAGCCACGCCCTTCCCCGTAGGCTTTCCCTAAGCCCTGCCTCCTTCGCGCGGCCCCGCCCCTCCTTGCAGTCCATCATTTCCCTACGCCCACCTCCTCCGCGCGGCCACCTCTCTCTCTGTAGCCCATCAATTTTCCTAAGCCCCACCTTTTGCTCCAATTTGATTCACTGGTGAAGTAAAGCTCTCCTTCACGCGAATGTGGTCATTCTTCCAATCAGATCCTGCACTTGCCCTCACTCCCAGCCCACCCCCGGGTTCCTTAGCCATACCCCTGCCCGCCACGCCCCCTTCGTTCCTCCAGCCCCGCCCTCTCTGCAAGCTCATCCCGGCCCCCCGCCCCCCCCCCCCCCCCCCGCTCACCCTGGGCGGGTCCACGAGTCCCCCAGCGAGGTCCACAGCACGTTCTCCCGCGCAGTGACGTTGTCGCGCAGCAGCGCCACCGCCTCGGCCGTCAAGGGTGGCTGTCTCACGCTGCTCGCAAACTCGGGGCCTCCTGACGTGTTCACAATCTGCCAAAAGGTCAGGCGTGTTGGTCGGCCTTCCGTCCCTCGGGAAGTCCAGCCTCAGTTCCAAGGCCACAGGCTGGACCTGCGGGCCGGGGGGAGGCTCTCACCATCTGCAGTGGCCCGAACAGGAAGTGCAGCAGCTCCGGGGATGAAGGGTTGGCGATGTTGCCGCGCAGCCGGGCCTGGGGCGGAGGGAGCGCGCGGGTCGTGCGTGGACCGGCCGCCCCTCGCCACCCGCCCCTCCCCCCCCGGACGCCCAGGACTGGGTCTGTCCTCACCAGCAGGCTGAAGGCGTACTTGATCTTCTGGAGCACGTCGGTGTACTCCGCCTCAGAGGGTGGCTTGGCCCGCAGCGTCAGCAGGCCCTCTGTGGAGTGAATCAGCGTGCGCACGAGGGGCATGGGGCCCGCATCAGACAAGGAGGGGGGGCATCCGGGGAGACCGTGGCAGGCGGCGGACGAGTGGGTTGGGGAAGGGGGCGTTCTGCTCAGGGGCTCTCCTTACCCCCCGCTGCCCGGCGCCGGGTCCGGCGGCCTCGCTCCCGGTGTTCCAAAACGCGAGAGGCCTCGGCCGACTTCTGCAGCCTGGACACGAAGCTTTCCACGTCGTCGAACACGTGGTTCAAGATGTCCTGCGAGGGCCAAGGTTGGGCAGGCTAGGAGGCCCTTGCCCTCCTGGTCCAGACCTGCGGGGCTGAGCGCCCAGACGCGGCCTGGGGAGGCCACGCCCCCAGGCCGTGACAGAGACCACGCCCCCAGAACCGAACTCCACCCACCCCGCGCTCCGAGACCCACGTCTCCCCGCCCAACCCGTCCGACTCGGACCCCAGAAGTTGGCCAGGCCCTGCTCACCACGTCGCGCTCGGCCTGCAGATTGGCCAGCTCTGGACCCCGGGGGCCCAGGTCCGGGGAGGCCGGGTCCGCGCGCTCGCGCGTAGACACCCGGCCGGGCCTCCCGGTCTCCTCAGTCTCGGGGACTGGGTCCACCTGGGGTCGCCCGCGGGCCAGGGCCGGCTCCACCGCACTGATCACTGCGCGTACCGACGGGCGGCGCTGCAGGGGCGGGGTCTCCGCCGCGGGCCGAGGCCCGCGTAGCAGCTCCTCCTGCGTGGCTCTGCGGAGGGAGGAGGGGAAACTGGGGCCCAGCCAACCGCGGGGAGGGAGTCGGCTCCCCAGAGACCGGCGCCCTCCGGCCTCCTCACCTGAGCGCCGCTGCCCTGCGATCCCCGCGGCCGGAGCGGTGGTTGTGTAGGGCCCCCTGGATGTCTTCTCGGATAAGCTCCGCCTGCCAATCGGGCTATCAGGCCACGCCTCCCTCGGCCCAGGCCAAGTCCCTCACCCATTATTATTGGCCCAGCCCCAGGCTTCGAGCTGCCCTCGCTGACCCACCCGTGGGGACCCGTGTGCGCCCACGCCTGGATTCGCGCCCAGGCCCTAAATCTAGCCACGACCTCGCCATGGAGATCCAGCACACGAGTCTGTTCCCTGTCCTGACCCACAAGGCCTGCACCCTCGTTCTGGCTGCTCCCCAAACCCAACCGGTCCGCACACCCCTCTCCTTCTTAGAGCAGTCTCGTCCTTCCGGCCCCCTCATTCCTGCCCTAACTCGGCCTTGGACGGCCGAGACCCCAGACCGCCGCCCTGACCGCGAGACCCCGCCCACATGAGGGCCCGCCTCGCCCGAGGCGCCGCTCAAAGTGAGGCCACGCCCCCAGAGGCTCCGTCTCAAACGCAGGCAACTCCTCCCCAAATATAGGCCCTGCCCCAAAGGCTCCGCCCCTAAACGAGAGGCTCCGCCCCATTCCTCCCGTCCCCGAGGCCCCGTCCCTTCCTCGAGGCCCCCCCCATTCCCCGACGCTCCGCTCGGTTCCACGCCCCCCCACCCCCGCTCACCCCCAGGCCCAGGCCCTGGAAGAAGTGCACATCGGGCTGCGCGCGGTCGGGCTCCTGGCACACCAGGAGCAGCAGCGCCCGGCTCCGGCCCGGCGGCACCACAGCGTCGCAGCGCACGATGGCACCCAGCGGGTACGACTCCAGCTCCTCCTGCGGGGATGGGCAGGGTAGATGGTGGGGTACACGGAGGGCGGGACCGTGGCCAGAGGGTTGGGGGGTGCACCCGGAAGCGCAGGCGGGGGTTCGCCGGGGGTCCTGCCAGCCGTGTCCACCCCCACCCGCCCCTCCCCTCCCCGGACCTTGACCACTGGGTCGAGCAGCGCAACGTGGTCGGGGGCCACGCGCAGCAGCATCTCCTGCGCCCAGACTCGGCCCTGGCTGTCCATGAGGGCCAGTCTCCGGGAGGCGTCCTCCACAGTGTGCACGCCATCCTCCTCACCCAGGCAGAAGGTCACCAGGTGCTGGGGGCACAGACAGCGTGGGGACATGGGGTGAGCTCGGCCTCCCACGCGGGCCTCCACGCGGGCCTCGGTACTGCCCACTGCACAAGCCGGGTGCCCAGTCTGCAGCCAGGCCGCCCCGGGTCAGCCAGGAGAGCTGCTGTTCGCCCCGGGGCTGGCGCAGGACTTGTTCCCGAGGAAAGTCAGATTTCAATGGGCCAGTTTATATTTATGGGGTGCGTGTGTGTGTCATGGGTCTTGAACTCTGGGCCTGGGCGCTGTCCCTCAGTTCTTCAGCTCAAGGCTAGTGCTCTACCACTTGAGCCACAGTGCCACTTCCAGCTTTTTCTGCTTATGTGGTGCTGAGGAATCAAACCCAGAGCCTCATGCATGTGAGGCAAGCGCTCTACCACTGAGCCACATTCCCAGCCCTCTATGTTTGTTTTTGAGACCCTGTTTTACTCTGCGGCCAGGTCTGGCCTCAAACACATCACCCTCCTGCCTCAGCTTCCCGAATGCTGGGATCACAAACCTGTACCCCATCACCAGGCCTAGCCCAACTCTTCTCAACAGTGGCTCAAGCCCACCTCTCCCCCGGAAGACAACTCCCCAAACTTACGTTCATGTGATACTGCGACACATCAGCCATGACCACGGTGGAGTAGCGTTTTCTCTGCTCTAGGAGGCAGAGAGACAAAGAGGATGTGACTGGAGCCTGGGTGGCCCTCTGCCCTCAGACCCAGGGGTCCAGACCCCAGCCTCCTCCCTCAGACTCAGGGGTCCAAACACCAGCCTTTCTCATCCAAAACCTCCATCACAGGTGCCTTTGGGCCCCAGCTCACCATAGATGGACTTGGCACTTGGTTTGGGGGCAGCTTCTGGGCTGAAAAGAGAACAAGAGGACTGAGGGAAGACCCTGCAGGAAGCTCAGGCTGGGCACACAGACTTGGTCATGAGTCGTGGGGGCTGTGGAAGGTTCCCAGCTAGTGCAGGGAGGGCAGTGTCTAAGCTGGTTCTGGAGACAAGCAGCAAGGTGTGGTGCCGTTGGTGCGGGCAGTATGTCTCCACCGTCACGAATACCTGCGTCCGCCCCCTTTGTGATGCTTCAGCCCCAGACCATTGGGGCATGGCGGGAACTTAATGTTCCCTGCCTCAGTTTCCCGTTTGGTCACATAGCAGCCGCCTGGTGGGGCTGTAGCTTGGGGGACAACCACAGAGATGTAGCTCACTACGTGAGAGTTGGTACCAGAGAGAACTGTCTCTCCCCTCCCTTGTCCTCAGTCTCTGCCTGGGCGCTGTCCCTCAGCTCTTCAGCGAGCGCTCTACCAGTTGAGCCACAGCACCACTTCCGGTTTTCTAGTGGTTCATTGGAGATAAGAGTCTGATGGACTTTCCTGCCCAAGCTGGCTTTGAACCGTGATCCTCAGATGTCAGCCTCCTGAGTAGCTGGGATGACAGGCGTGAGCCGCCAGTGCCTGGCCCAGTCTCCTCTTAAGAGCCCTGAAAGCCCCATCTCTGTGGTCCCTCTGCTGACCACAGGCCGGGCAGGGAGCACAGGGCCCTTCCTCCTCCCCAACCCCAGCAGGGAGGGAACAGGATCAGCGGGTGTGGGGGAGGGGGGCAGCACTCACCCTGAGGTGCTCATGGTGCCCGAACGGAAGCTCCTACCCACCTGGAGGTGTCAGGAGCAGCAGAAGATGTGAGCATTTGACCTGCTGCCCAGACCCTGTCCCAGCCTCCTCCCTCAGACCCAGGGGACCAGGCCCAGCCTCCTCCCTCAGACCCAGAAGTTCAAACCCCAGTCCTTCTCCCTCAGATCCAGAGATCCACATCCCATCCTCCTCTTTCAGAAACTGGGAGTCCAGGCCCAGCCTCCTCCTTCAGACCCAGAAGTTTAAGACCCCCAGTCCTCCTCCCGCATATCTAGGGATGTAGATCCCAGCCTCTTCCCAGACCTGGGGGTCCAGGCACAGCCCTTATCTCTCAAACCCAGGGGTCCAGCCCCAGCCTCCTCCTTCAGACCTAAAGGTCCAGCCCCAACCTCTTCCCTCAGCCCCCCACCAGGGCTGGGGCTCCTTACCTGTCCAGCACCTTCCTGCTTTCAGCCCTGGCCCTGGTGTCCGTCTCTTGGTGTCTGCTGTCCCCTCCTCCTCCACTAGCTTGGCATGGCCTTCCTCCTCCGCATACCTGAGCGCTCACCTGGTACTGGCGGGCGGGCGGGGCTGGGCCCTGGAGGCAGGGCTGTAACAAGGCAACCATGACAGCTACAGGGTGACCTCACACCTGTGCCCCGGTCAGCTCGGTCCCTGCGCCCAGATCCTCCAACACACAGTGGTGTGTGTGTGTGTGTGTGTGTGTGCAGAAATGCAAACCCAGAGAGGTTAGGCCTCCAGTCCTGGTCACAGCGGGGTATGGAAGAGGATTTGAATTCAGGCCTGGGAAGGTGGCTCAGTCAGTGATAAGAGTGCTCGCCTCGCATGCATGAAGCCCTGGGTTTGATTCCTCAGCACCACATACACAGAAAATGCGGGAAGCAGTGCTGTGGCTCATGTGGTAGAGCAGTCACCTTGAGCAGAAGAGCTGAGGGACAGAGCCCAGGTCCTGAGTTCAAGCTCCAGGACTGGCAAAAATAAAAATAAAAAATCAGGGCTGAAGCCGGGTGCTGGTGGCTCATGCCTGTAATCCTAACTACTTAGGAGGCTGAGATATGAGGATCACGGTTCAAAGCCAGCCTGGGAAGGAAAGTCCAAGACACTCTTATCTCCAATAAACCAATAGAAAACTGGAAGTGGTGCTGTGGCTCAAGTGGTAGAGCGCTTGCCTTGAGCTGAAGAGCGCAAGGACAGCTCCCAGGCCCAGAATTCAAGCCCCAAGACTGGAAAAAAGAAAAAAAAAATCAGGGCTGAGTCTGTGAGGGACCAGCTTTAGTCCTTGCTCCCTGCTTGGGGATCTTCCGCCAGAGCTGCTGTTTCTGAGCCCCATCGTTCCCCCCTCCCCTTCCCTCTCCATTTGGGAATTTCCCTCCAAAACATCACCCCTTGTAGCTGAACATGGTGGTGAGCTGTTGTAATCTCAGCACTGGGCTAAGGCAAGAAGGTGGTTTGATTACTTTTGCTTGTGAGACTCAGAAAAACACAACAACAACAACAACAACAATGGAGACAAATAAGCAACTGCAGTTGTTGCTGCGCATCTTTAGCGTTTGGAGAATACAGATTGACTTGGAAAGTGTTTTTGTGACTGACAGAAAACATATCTCCAGGGGCATAATGTAGCCAGGAGGTTGAGGCAGGAGGGTCAGGGGTTTGAGGGCATCCTGGGCTATCCACGGAAGCCTCTCTTTCTCTGTCTCTCTCTCTCTCACACACACACACACACACTGCTGGGAGGGGCTTGTTCAACGCTGGGTGCACAGGACTCTGGAAGCTTGGAGGAGTTCAGGTCATTTTTCAACTCATGGCGGGGGATTATCCCCCACTGTGGCCCCCTGATTCTCCTTGCACAAAAGCGGGAGTCTGTGAGGACCTTTGTGACTCCACTCACACCTCATTTCTTCCTCTGCCCTGATCTGAGTGTCCCTACACTGGCTCCCCTCCTGCTCCTGGAACCCTGGGCTCCATCCTGCCTCAGGGCCTTGGCACTTGCCCTCATCTCTGGGCGGAATTCTCTCTGCCCTTCCTCATGGTCCTACCTCTGATGTCAACATTTCACCATGCTGGTTAACATGGCTCCCGCCCTATCCCTTTCCCTGTGGTCTCTCCCTGTGTTTATTTACCCTGCAGCCTGCCTGCTCCTCCCAGGCCACATTACTCCACCCCGCTGTCAGAGTCATGGCTTCAGCCTTCAGAGCTGGCAAGAGCCCTGGGAGTCTGTGTCATAGTCCTGTGGCCTGGCATGTGGCTCAGCACATGTCCACGCCACTGCCCATCAGCGAGGAGCCAGAAAAGGCACAGTGTCAGTCCACAGCTGGACCCCTGGGGCTGAGGGAGGAGGCTGGGGTCTGGACTCCCTGTCTAAGAGAGGAGGCTGGGGCCTGGATTCCCTGTCTGAGGGAGGAGGCGGGGTCTGGGCTCCCTGTCTGAGAGAGGAGGCTGGGGTCTGACTTCCCTGTGGGCAGTGCAGGATACCCTGTCTGGTCTGCCCAGCAGTGCCAGTCACCCAGACTAAGGCTGACACTGAAACCTGAGCTCCACCCTGGTGCCTGGTGGAGCCTCTTTCCTCCTTCCTTCCCAGGGGCAGCTGCAGCCCTGCCCTCTGTCCACACAGTGCCTTTGATTCCCAAACACTTGGGGGCCAGGCTGGGGCTGCCTGACTCAGCCTGGGGCGGAGGTGCGTGAACTCCCTTCCACCCCAGTGGCTGCCAGGCCTGGTGGGCTGCATGCCTGTGGGTTTCCCTCCCAGCATGTCCCTGGAGTCTCTCAGCCTGAGTTTGCCCCCAAGCCCATCTCGGGGTACAGTGTTTCCTGAGCTGGGTTTTCCTCTCTCATGTAGAAATTCCAGCTGAGAGGCTGGTTTTCCCCTCATGACACATTTGAAATGATCACCCCGGCACCCCCGCCCCCCCTTATACCCCAGAGTGTGGGAGCTGCTGCTGAAATCTCAACAAGGAAAAGAAAAGTCAAATGTGCTGGCACAGGGAGCCACAGCCTGCTGTGGAGGGAGGCTACATGAGAAATGACACCTTTTAGCCAGGCACTGGTGGCTCACACCTGTCATTCCAGCTACTGAGGAGGCTGAGATCTGAGGATCACGGTTCAAAGCCAGCCTGAGAAGGAACATCCATGAGACTCTGTTTCTCTCTCTCTCGCTCTCTTTTTTTTTTTGGTCTTAAGGCCTGAACTCTGGGCCTGCGCGCTGTCCCTCAGCTCTTCAGCTTAAGGCTAGAGCTCTACCACTTGAGCCACAGCACCTCTTCCAGCTTTTTCTGCTTATGTGGTGCTGAGGAATTGAACCCAGAGCCTCATGCATGCAAGGCAAGCACTCTACCACTGAGCCACCTTCCCAGCCCCCTCTCCATGGGACTCTTATCTCCAATGAACCACCAGAAAACCAGAAGTGGTGCTGTGGCTTACGTGGTAGAGTGCTCACCTTGAGCTGAAGAGCTGGGGGACAGCACACAGGCCCAGAGTTCAAGCCCCATGACCGACAAAGAAAAAAAAAAGAAAGAAAAAAAATGATGCTTTTCAGGTGTGCAGCATGTGCTTTGGTCATTCAATACATAAGGTTGTTTGTGTGTGTGTATGTGTGTGCGCGCGCACGCGTGTGCGTGCATGCATGTACCTGTTCTGGGGCTTGAGCTCAGGGCCTGGGCACTGTCCCTGAGCTTTTTTACTCATGGCTAGCTCTCTACCACTTGAGCCACAGCTCCACTTCCAGCTTCTTTGTGGTTCATTGGAGATTAGAGTCTCTCAGACTTCCCTGCCTGGACTGGCTTCAACTCTTGATCCTCACATCTCAGCCTCCTGAGTAGCTGGGGTGGCAGGAGTGAGCCACAGGTGCCTGTTAATCATGGCTTCTGACTTGTACCCTCTGCCTTCAAGAGAAAGTCTTTTAGAGGAAACAGACCTGCACGAGTGCATATAAATAGAGGTGGCATTGGATGCTGTGAATTATCCCCAAAAGAAATCCCTCATGCTGCCTTGGGAGAAGGGAGTGACGCAAGGAAGTCTTCCCTGTTGTGCCAATTAGGTGGGGTTATGGAGGGTGAATAGGAGTTCGGCTAGGTAAAGAACAACACTCTGAGAATTGGGAGTGTTGTGCACAGCATCTGGATGTGATGTCGCGGTGGACACCTGAGCAGTTGCAGACATGCAAGGATGGGTGAGGCGGGCGCCCGAGGATGTCTCCACGGAGGGTGGGGTGGGTGAAGATCTGGAGGAAAGGGTGGAGGAGGAGGAGGAGGATGTAGGGGCTAGGCAGCAGAAGCCGGGTTGTCACCAGGACAGCTCAGGGGACAGGGCAGGTTTTCCCTCCCCACGGTAGCTCTGAGAACTGGCCTGGCCGGAGCAGGCCAGCACACCGGGGGAGGGGCCGAGGCCGGTCCCGCAGCGCCTCGGGGCAGCTGGAGGAGCCAGGGCTTGACCCAGGGCGGGAAGAAGGGGTCCCTGGCGGACCTGAGTTTGGATCTGGCTTGGCCAACACACTTGCGGGGTTTGAACTCAGGACCTTGCTGCAGTTAGGAAAGAGCACTACAATGATGACCACGCCCACAGAGACCACGCTCACCAACCAGATAACAACTACCGTGCCCACATATGTATGCCACGTCCATCGGAGAGCCACGCCCACCAAAGCAAGGAATAGTAAATCACGCCATGGGCCACGCCCACAGAGACCACACCCACACACCGAGCAACACAAGGACCCGTCCACACAGGCCACGCCCACCGGTGAGTCATGTCCAGCAAAGCAAGAAACAAACCACCACGCCCACAGGGCCACGCCCCCTCAGGGTAAGCCCCGCCCCACCCCCAGCCTTGGGCCTCTGGATGGGAACAAATGACTTGGCTCCCAGCTCTGCCCCTCGGTTTGTCCTCTGCCAGGGCACAGGTCTCTGCAGTGGTGATCCGGGCAGTGGGGAGGGTTGGGCTACGACGGAGGTCCAGAGCTGGGACAGTGGGTGTGGCGGTGGCCAGCTCCCCATCGTCCCAGGGAGACAGAAGCAGGAAGATCTGGGGTTCGAAATTGTAGTACCAGGCCGCAGACCCCCCCCCCCAAAGACCACCAGGGAGCCATCACCGATGTAAATGCAGAAAGTCATTTATTACAGCTCGAGCTGGACTCACAACCCTTCCTGACACAGCAGGTTGGAAATTGTGAGCCCCAACCCCTTGTCCAGCAGGGTTTTTATTGAGTATGTAGCAGGGGGAAAGATGCCTCAAGCTCATTTGTTAGGGGTATGATCATTTTCAGTAAGGGCAGGGACTTTTTAGCTTGGCACTTATAGGATAGGTTAAATCATACATCATTGGTTGGATAAACGGGGCTAACCACAGGAATGCTGTCTTGTCCTAAATGTTTTCCCAACAGAGTTGGGGGGAGAGACCGGTCAGGGCAGCCTGATCCCTTAATAATTCTTACTGTTATCTTGCCTTGGTGCAGGATCTAACACTTACTTTCCAGTAACAGATGACAAATGTTTTAGTTTTGTCTGAAATTACTGACAGACTTATTTTTGGTCTCTCAAAACCAGCCTGGGTCATATAGTTCCACGTTCTGTCACTTGCTCTTCAGTACATCATGCACCTGGCACTCGCAGCCTGAGCCATGCCCCTTTGCTTGGTGTGGCTGTTATTTGTATATATTGCCTTGATTTGTATATACTCAGCTGGCGTGGGCTTTCTGTGCTTTCTTTGGTTGCTGGGTTGACAGGCACAAGCCACCATGGATGTCTCTAGAGACAGCACTGTTCCCATCAGCCAAGGCAGGGAGTCAGAGCCGGGTTAGTGGGTGAATGGATTCAGAAACGATGGTCCATAGGCACAATGGAGCTTTATTCAGGCATGGAAAAGAATAAAGTAGATGTCATGTGCGTGAACGTGAATGGCATGGGAGATCAAGTTAAGTGCAGGACAAGTGTTTTCTCTCTCATGTGGAATCTAGACCGGGGAGGGAAGATGTGTGTGTGTGTGTGTGTGTGTGTGTGACAGAGAGAGAGAGAGAGAGAGAGAGACAGAGACAGAGAGCGAGACACACACCCTGGATAGGGTACACAGGGTACACAGACAACCCTCTCAGAACCAGGGACAGCACTCAGTGCTTATCAGGAATTTGTAAACATTAACACTGGACGAGGGTGCTCAAAGACATTCCAACAAGGCAGGGAGTGTCTGGGAATGGGGTAGGAGGCCTCAGAGTGGTGAATTGGCATGCATGGTCCTCTTTATCTCAATCTGAGCAGCTAGGATTGCAGGCCTGTGAACTACCAAGGCCTGGCAAGGTTGTTTCTTATTTACACATTTGCTTTTTTTTTTGTCAATCCTGGGGCTTGAACTCAGGGCCTGGGCACTGTTCCTGAGCTTCTTTTGCTCAAGGCTAGCGCTCTACCACTTGAGCCACAGTGCCACTTCCAGCTTTTTTGGTGTATGTGGTGCTGAGGAATCAAACCCAGGGCATCATGCATGTGAGGCAAGCACTCTACCACTGAGCCACATTCCCAACCCCTACTTATTTGCTTTTAAATTTAATTTTGTGTGAGGTTGACTTTGTTTGCATATAGCATCTCATGATGAGAGAGCCAAGACTGTGAAGAAGTTTCCTACATTTATTTCTTTCCAAACCACCAGCCACACCCCTAGAATATAGATGCTTAGCTGGGTCACACACCTGCCGGGGTTTTACCAGCAGGTGGATGGATGGGATTTAAGGAGCTCCATGTAATTGTCACGCCCACCTGAGGGAGTTCCCCCGTCCTTGCCAACACTGTGAATTATTGAAGATAATTGTCCCAGCCAATCTGATAGCTGAGATATTATCAGTCTTAATGAGCTCGCACGTGGGCATGCTGGGCAGGTTCTCCAGCCCTGGGATATGTCCTGTTTACATGAATCTCAGTTCCTTTCCTTCCTCCCTCCCTTTCTTGTTGGAGATGGAACTTAGTGCATTTTTCCTCACATTTTTCTGTGGTACAGGGTTTGAACTTGGGTCCTCATATTAGTTAAACAAGACTTCTTTCTTACCACTGAGACACACTTCTAACCCTGATATTTTTGCTAGTTATTATTATTTTTGGGTCTGGTCATGGGGCTTGAACTCTGGGCCTGGGCGCTGTCCTCTGCTCATCAGCTCAAGGCTAGCGCTCTACCACTTGAGCCACAGCGCCACTTCCGGCTTTTTTCTTTTTGCTTATGTGGTGCTGAGGAATCGAACCCAGGGCCTCAGGCATGCAAGGCAAGCGCTCTACCACTGAGCCACCTTCCCAGCCCATATCTAGTTTTTTGTTGAGTTTTTTCTGCCTAGGCTGGCCTTGACCATGGATCCCAATAATCTCAGCCTTCCAAGTAGCTAGGTTACCGGTATGAAGCCCACATCAGGTCCATGACATTGACATCATCATCATCATATTTGCTGGTCCTGGGGCTTGAAATCAAGGCCTAGGCTCTGTCCCTGAGCCTCTCTGTGCTCTGTAAGGCTGGTGCTCTACTACTTGAGCCACAGCACCACTTCTGACTCCTCTGTTTATGTGGTACTGAGGGATTGAACCCAAGGCCTCAGGCATGCTAGGCAAATACTCTACCACTAAGCCACCTTCCCGGCACCCCAGGACATATTTTTCAGTGTGAATTCATACTCTTTTTCTCCCTCAGATCCAGGACTTCGCACTTCAGCCCTCCTCCCTCAGACCCCGGGGGCCCAGGGCCCAGCCACTGTTCCCCTAATAATGTCTCCGTTTGCTTTCTTCTTTCCCTCCCTGCCTCTCTTACTCTTCAGTCCCGGCAGCTGGATGACGGCCCACAAGCCACCCCATGTCCCGGGCTTTGGTTTGTACGTCTGTTTCTGAGGCCAGGTCTTGATCCGCCCGCCTCGGCCTCCGATGGGGGCTTGGCGGGCACGCACCACCCAGCCCGACGTAGGCTGTCCATCTCCCGGCAGCGGGCCATACGGAGGCAGTCAGGCCGCCGTGGCTCCAGCCAAGCTGATAAAAAACAGCTTCAGGGCTGGGAAGGTGGCTCAGTGGTAGAGTGCTCGCCTAGCATGCAGGAAGCCCTAGGTTCCTCAGCACCCCCCCCCCCCCCCCCACAGAAAGACGGAAGCCCTGGGTTCCTCAGTAACACACACACACACACACAGAAAGCCGGAAGCCCTGGGTTCCTCAGCACCACACACACACACACACACACACACACAAAGCAGGAAGCCCTGGATTCCTCAGTAACACACACACACACAGAAAGCCGGAAGCCCTGGGTTCCTCAGCACCACACACACACAGAAAGCAGGAAGCCCTGGGTTCCTCAGCACCACACACACACACACACACACACACACACACACAGAAAGCAGGAAGCCCTGGGTTCCTCAGTAACACACACACACACAGAAAGCAGGAAGCCCTGGGTTCCTCAGTCTCACACACACACACACACACACACACAGAAAGCAGGAAGCCCTGGGTTCCTCAGTAACACACACACACACAGAAAGCAGGAAGCCCTGGGTTCCTCAGTCTCACACACACATACACACACACACACACACACACACAGAAAGCAGGAAGCCCTGGGTTCCTCAGTAACACACACACACACACACACACACACACACACACAGAAAGCAGGAAGCCCTGGGTTCCTCAGTAACACATACACACACAGAAAGCAGGAAGCCCTGGGTTCCTCAGTCACACACACACACACACACACACACACACACACACACACACAGAAAGCAGGAAGCCCTGGGTTCCTCAGTCACTCACACACACACACACACACACACACACACACACACACACAGAAAGCAGGAAGCCCTGGGTTCCTCAGTAACACATACACACACAGAAAGCAGGAAGCCCTGGGTTCCTCAGTCACACACACACACACACAGAAAGCAGGAAGCCCTGGGTTCCTCAGTCACACACACACACACACACAGAAAGCAGGAAGCCCTGGGTTCCTCAGTAACACACACACACACACACACACACAGAAAGCCGGAAGCCCTGGGTTCCTCAGCACCTCCTTCCCCCCCCCCCCCCCCCCCAGAAAGCCGGAAGCCCTGGGTTCCTCAGCACCACACACACACACACACACACACACACACACACACACACACACACACAGCCGGAAGTGGCGCTGTGGCTTAGTGGTCGAGCGCTCGCCTTGAGCACAAGGAGCTCGGGGCAGCGCCCAGGCCCTGAGTTCAAGCCCTGTCTCCCGCCCCCCACAACAGCGGCAGACCCCGCAGGCGAACGGGAAGTCGAATGTCTTCTTCACTCCAGAACCTCGCGGCGCCTAGCGGAACGTGACGTCATTCGCCAGCGACGCAGGCCATGCCTCTCGACCTCGCCCTACCCTCGGCTCCTGAAACTACACTTCCCGGCATCCTATGCGCCAGAAAACGATTCTGATAGGCACGTCGCTCTGGCTCCGCCTGGCCGCCCCGCCCCCTGCGAGTCGGGTCCCGCCTCCTGTCGCCGGGTTCCGGAACCCCTTGTGGAGTTGTCGCGCGGGCCGCGAGTCGCAGCGCGCCGCCTTCTCCGCGGAGACCCCTGGCGGGCGGACTGCGGACCTCCGGGGATGAACCGCTTCCTGCTGCCTGCGTCCGCGCTGGGCGCAGCGGTGGGTGGCGTCGTGCTGTTCAAGTGAGCGCAGGACGGGCCTCTGCCCGGCACGGTGTCAGGCCGGGCCGGCCAGGGGCGCCGCGGGGTCCCGGGGCGGGACGGGGGCCGAGGGTCACCCCGAGGAAGCTCTGGGACCTTCCTTCCTGACCTTTCCTCCGAGGAGGGCGGTGTCCTGGGGTTTGAACTCAGGGCCTGGTGCCTGCTAGGCTTGCGTTCTTGCCCTGACTCCCCACCGGACTCCGGATTGATCGATTCATGCACCTAGCAAATGCTTAGTGACTGGTTCTGGACAAAGAAGAAAAAAAAGTACACAGACTACGATACAGACATTAAAAGGACACAAGGGCTGGGAAAGTGGCTCAGTGGTAGAGTGCTGGCCTAGCGTGCAGGAAGCTCTGGATTCGATTCCCCAGTACCACATACACAGAAAGCCGGAGTGGAGCTGTGGCTCAAGTGGTAGAGTGCCAGCCAGCCTTGAGCAAAAGAAGCCCAGGGACAGTGCCCAGGCCCTGAGTTCAAATCCCAGAACTGGGAAAAAAAAAAAAAGAAATTAAACGACACACACCAGGCTGACCTGACTTTACCTTGAGATGGCCTTGCTGCTACCTCATTTGGGGATAACAAAAGTATTCAAGCAGAACTTCATGTGCACAGAGGCCCAGCACAATGAGCCTTGCCTTCTATCTCCAGGAGACTCTTAGGGCAAGGACAGTCATTCCCTTTCTCTACCCTCCCCTCCACTTTATTTATATATTTATTTTGTTTTTTTGGTGATAGTACTGGAGTTTGAACTCAAGGTCTTGTGCTTAGAAAGCAGCAATAGGAGGACTGTGGTTTAAGTGCAGCCTGAGTAAAAAGGTTAGTGTAACTTACCTCAATAACAAAGGTGGCCTATGAGCCCAGCTACTCAGGAGGTGCAGGTGCGAGCATCATAGTCTGAGGCTGGAAAAAATACCAGATCAACTAGAAGAGAAGGACTATGTGTGGCTATCATGGCAATGTGCTTGCCAAACAACCTAGAGGTCTTGAGTTCAAAGCCCAGTACTGGAAAACAAAAATCAAAGCTTCCTGTGCCTTCTCTCTCCATCAGGGACTATGTCACGGGTGGGCTTTGTCCCAGCAAGGCCACCATACCTGGGAAGACAGTCATTGTGACAGGGGCCAACACAGGCATTGGGAAGCAGACTGCCTTGGAACTGGCTAGAAGAGGTACAATCACACTGTCTTTGTGGGGCTTGGAGTGAGGCTCATGTATCTGTGTGTGTTCCGGAGATTTTGTTCAAATGTAACCTGCTGAAGCCAGCTCTTGTGATCTGTGGAGGGATGTTTGCATTTTTACCTTCCACAGAAGGTGGGGTATATCTTTTTAACTTCTCTAGGTTAAACTTATGAGGCACCTTTTTCTTTTTCTTTTCTGGTCGATCGTGGGACTTGAACCCTAGGCCTGGGCGCTGTCCCTGCACTCTTCAGCTCAAGGCCAGCACTCTACTGCTTGAGCCACAATGCCACTTCTAGTTTTCTGGTGGTTTATTGGAGATAAGAGTCTCATGGACTTTCCTTCCTGGACTGGCTTTGAACCGTGATCCTCAGATCTCAGCCTCCTGAGTAACTAGGATTACAGGCATGAGCCATCGGTGCCCAGCATGAGGCACCTTTTGTTTTTACAAACCTGCTTGAGCCTCCCCTCCAGCCCTTTCTACTTTTGTTATTTTTCATATAGGATCTCTGTCTGTCTGTCTGTCTGTCTGTCTGTCTGTCTGTCTGTCTCTGTCTCGTTCTGTCTCTCTCTGTCTCTCTCTCTTTTGGCCTGGCCAGCTTGGACTGTAATCCTCCTATTTATACCTCTGGCATAGCTGGGATGATAGAATTGTACCACCACACCCAGCGCTGGTTGAATGAGATCTCATGAATTTTTTCCTGGGCTGGTCTAAAGTTGCAAACCTCCCAATCTCAGACTCACAAAAAGCTGGGATGACAGGCGTGACCCCTTGCTCCTTTTTTTTCCTTCTCATGTTTTTCTGTCCCTGATTTCCAGGAGGCAAGATCATCTTGGCCTGCCGTGACATGGACAAGTGTGAAGCAGCGGCCAGGGACATTCGTGGGGAGACGCTCAACCATCGTGTGAGCGCCTGGCACTTGGACCTGGCTTCCCTCAGATCCATCCAAGAGTTTGCAGTGAAGGTCACTGAGAGTAGGTGGACAGTGCTGGCTTGGCAGGCTGAGGTCTGGGGTGGCTGCTGCCTGGGGCTAACCTCTCTACCTAGATTCTGGTCTCACTGTGTCTAGCACTGCCAGCACTTGCTGTCCCCCCTGCCACTGGTTCTCCTGGCAGTGCCTGTCACTGGAGGGTTCTCGATTGTGTGTTGGCTGTCAGCCATGCTGGCTGGAATGTCCATTCTAGAAAGGCAGGCCCTTAACCATGTCATCCACCCCGTGTACCCAGTGCCTGGTAACAGGTGCTTCAAAAATACTTTTTCCTTGAGTAATAATTACATATTTCCACCAGGCTGGTGCTATTATCTTTTCTTTACAAAGGAGGAAAGTGAGTCATGGAAAGCTATGTAATCTGTTCTGGGTCAGAGCAGGGCCAAGATTTGAACCCTGGTCAGCTCCAGAACTTGTGACCTTGCCTGACCAAGGTGAAAGAGATGGTGGTCCATGTGTGGTAGGGGTCTGTGGGGCTCAGGTGTGCTCCCCTGAAAAGAAACACTGGGGTCCTGGCCCCCAGCTGACCTTGTTTGGAGGCAGAATTTTACACACACACACACACACACACACACACACACACACACACGTAATCAAGTTACATTGAGCTCACTAGGGTGGGCCCCAGCTCAACAGGTCTGTTGTCTTCGAAAAAGGAAATTGGGAGCCGTTTCAGATGTACAAGTCTGTAATCCCTGTGGCTCAAGGGAGAGGTGGGAGGATGAGTCTGAGGCCAGCCCAGAAAAAACATGAATCTCTAGATTAAAAGGAAAAGGACTAGGGTGTAGCTCGAGTGGTTTTGCCAATAGTGCTACAAAAAAACAAAAAACAGAAAACAAAAAAAACCCCACAACCAAATAAAAAGTTCAGCTGGGCACTTGTAGCTCATGCCTGAAATCCTAGCTAATCTGGAGGCTGAGAGCTGAAGATCAAAGTTCAAAGCCAGCCCAGGCAGGAAAGTCTTTGAGACTCTTATCTCCAATTAGCCACCAGAAAAGTGGCACTGTGGCTCAAAGTGGTAGAGCATTAGCCTTGAGCAGAAAAGCTCAGGGATAGTGTCCAAGCCTCGAGTTCAAGCCTCATGACTGACAAAAAAAAATAAAAAAGGAAATTGAAGCATAGAGGCAGGGACCAATGTACACAGAGGGAAATAGATGTGGGGAACACAGGGAGAAGACAGCCACAAACAAGGAGAAAGGCGGGATAGATTCTGCCTCCAGCTCATTAGGAACTCCGGGGCCACACCTCGACCCAGGGTTTCCAGCCTCTGCCCTGCCCTCACCAGGTGTCTACTGTTTGCCCTGTGTGTGGGCCTGGGGGCTTCTCTGGGACACCAGGGGAGATGGGTAGAACCCACCCTAATCCTGATGGGATTAGATGACCTATGCCCAGACCCTGTTTCCAAAAGAGGCCACCTTCCCAGGGCCACTGTCCTCAGCCCTGAGGACCCATCTCCATCCTCACCTGTCTTCCAGAGGAGGAGCGAGTGGACATTCTCATTAACAATGCGGCCGTGATGCGGTGCCCACACTGGACCACTGAGGATGGCTTCGAGATGCAGTTTGGTGTCAACTATCTGGGTGAGCTCTGAGCTGAGGACTGTGATGCTCTTGTTTGCCTGGACTGAGGCTGGGTTCCACCAGGGGTCTGTGTGGGACCTAGCGTGCTTGGGGGTGGGGGGGACTTGCTCCACTGTCAAGACAGCTGGCTGCTCCTGTGGGTGACCTGACAGCTCAGGAAAAGCCTTCATTTGGGTACCAGAGTCTGTGGGTGCTCACGTGACTTACATGAGAACATTTGTGTAGGGCTTGATGCACCCTGCAGACCTTTTTCACATAGAGGACTCTTTAATTCCTCATGTGATGGAAGTGCTGTGGACAGCAAGAGTCTGCTCATGGCACATTGCCTATGTAGGCCTTTTCTCAGTGATCACCAAGGCAAGATGAGTCTGCAGATGTGCAGTCAGCCTCCAGATGCGAGGCTGGACTGAACTGTGTACTGAAAGTGAGTTCTCACTTTCTTGTGGACTTGGAAAAGTAGGATGCCCGTATGTTGCTGGTGGGAATGAAAAATAAGTGGGGCTTGGTTGTTGGGGGACCCTCGTACAGGTCACTTTCTCCTAACTAACCTGCTGATGGACAAGCTGAAAGCCTCAGCCCCCTCCCGTGTCATCAACCTCTCATCCCTGGCCCACATTGCCGGGCACATAGACTTCGATGACCTGAACTGGCAGAAGAGGAAATACAACACCAAAGAAGCCTACTGCCAGAGCAAGCTAGCCGTAGTCCTCTTCACCAAGGAGCTGAGCCGGCAGCTACAAGGTGTGTTGAGTGCCCCGCCTCACTTGTCTTCCTCCTCCTGGAACATCTCTTCTGAGACTCTTGGCTGATAAGACAGGCAGTAATTCCAGATGGTGTAAAGAGGTGGCTCTCATATGTCTGTGCCCAAGGCAGACATTACTAATCACACTGCATGCCCACCTCTGTGCTCAAGGCAGGCTTCATTAATCAGTCACATCACATGCCCACCTCTGTGCCCAAAGCAGGCATCAATAATCAGTTATAATACATCTCCACCTCTGTGCCCAAGGCAGGCATCACTAATCAACCTTACCACATGCCCACCTCTATACCCAAGGCAGACATCACCAATCAGTCACTGTTCTAATGAGTAGCCATCACCAAGCCTGTCATGGACAGGCTTCTAAGCCAGTGGTTCTCACCTGGGAGTGATTTTGGTCCCTAGGACACATGTGGCATGTCTGTGGCCATGGTTATCATAGCTGGATGTGGGAGGGGATGCTCCTGGTGACTCCCGTGCTGAATCCAGGTGTGGGGTTCACCACTGTGCCTTACACCAGTCTGTGTCCAAGGCAGCTGTGTTGGGTGGGTGGCCATGTAGCACAGCTGCTTTGTTTTTTTTTTTGGGTCCGGTCGTGGGGCCTGAACTCTGGGCCTGGGTGCTGTCCCTCAGCTCTTCAGCTCAAGGCTAGCGCTCTACCACTTGAGCCACAGCGCCACTTCCGGCTTTTTTCTTTTTGCTTATGTGGTGCTGAGGCATCGAACCCAGGGCCTCATGCATGCAAAGCAAGTGCTCTACCACTGAGCCACCTTCCCAGCCCAGCACAGCTGCTTTGTAAAAGGGAGCTACTTGACACAGGTCCCAGAGGAAGGATGGCACGGGTACCGTGTGGGCTGCAGGGCCTCCCAGGGAGGGGTGAACCTGGTGTCCACCTCCTTTTCACCCCCACTGTGTATTTCCACAGGCACAGGCGTGACTGCCAATGCCCTGCACCCTGGCGTGGCCAGGACAGAGCTGGGCCGGCACACGGGCATGCACAAGTCTGCCTTCTCCAGCTCCCTGCTTGGTGAGTCCCTGCTCGGTATCCCCCTTCCCCCTCCCCCTCCTGGCTTGGAACCTCAGTTTCTCATCTACAGCCAGGACCAGAATAGGACCTACCTGACAGTCTCAGCCAAATGAGACCCTCCTGTGCTGGGGCCTGGCCCAGGGTGCAGTATAGGCCAAATAAACCAAGCCTGGGAAGGTGGCTCAGTGGTAGAGCGCTTGCCTTGCATGCCTGAGGCCCTGGATTCCTCAGCACACATAAGCAAAAAGTAAAAAGCCGGAAGTGGCACTGTGGCTCAAGTGGTAGAGTGCTAGCCTTGAGCTGAAGAGCTGAGGGACAGTGCCAGGCCCCACAACTGGACGCCCCCCCCCCCCCCCCCCCCCCGAGAAACCCTCCCAAACCAAGCCTTGTTACTCGTAGGAGTTTTTAGTGGGACCAAGACTTTTAATGCACGAGGTGCATTTACTAGGTCAAAATTGTCTTCAGGGGGATGGGACAGGAAATGGGCTGGCCTTCTACAGGCTTCAGGGCTTCAGGTTTTGGGCTGGTCCCTGGGGTGGGCCAGTGGCCTGGGATGGGCTCTGGGGTCCCAGGGCCTCTGTGGGTGGAGGCTGCGTGGACTGAGTGCCCGTGTGCTGGTCGCAGGGCCCTTCTTCTGGCTGCTCTTCAAGAGCCCCCAGCTGGCGGCCCAGCCCAGCACATACCTGGCCGTGGCAGAGGAGCTGGAGGGCGTTTCCGGAAAATACTTTGATGGATTCAAAGAGAAGGTGCCAGCCCCTGAGGCCGAAGACGAGGAAGTAGCTTGGAGGCTTTGGGCTGAAAGTGCCCGCTTGGTGGGCTTGGATGTGTCCCATTGGTCCCCTGGGAGGGGACAGGTCCAGTCCAGGTGACTTCCACTGGGTCTGACCCAGGACAGACCTGTGGCAACACTGCCATCCTCCTCCAGGGGGCACGGCAGCAGTGAGGTGAGCCAGCCTTCCGGCTGGAGATGCTGCTGTGCTCCCGCTTTGTCCTCTTGGGGCAGTGTTGGTTCTGTCCTATCTGGCCCAGTGGTTTAGACTGCAGGTGGGTGCCGGCTGGCTGGTGTGTGCCCTGCTGACATCTGAAGGGGAGGAGGCCCCTCAGGTGGCAGGGGCTGGGGTGGTGGACTCCTGTGTGGCCTCCAGCACCTTCTCTGAACTGGGGCTCTGCAGAACAAGTGTGGAGAGCTTGAGGTCTGACTGCAGGTGTGGTGAAGGGAGCTGGCATCCATGGGCATCATGCCCAGGCCCCGCTGTTCTGGCCCAGGGCCTGGGTTCCTAAAGGAGGTGGACGCAGACCCAGCCTGGTACCACAGGGCCCCCAGGACCACAGGGACTGAAACCCATGTTTGCCCCGTGGCGGGCCGCGATCACGACCTCCTTCCAGTTCCTGTGGTTGCTCCAACCTCAGACTTCATTTTTAGTAATAAAAATCCCCAAGGTGTCTTGGAGTCGTGGGTCCTGTTCTCCGCGCATGGGGGAAGGACGGCTGTGTGCTCCCTTTGACACTGTCACAGGGGCTAATGCAGCCGGTGCTGGAGCCTGGAGGAGGTGGAGGCCATGTCTCTGCAGCGGCCACTGAGGTCCAGTCTTAGGTACGTCCCTGTTAGGTGTGATAGTCTCTTGACAGGGCGCAGAATCCAGGGACCTCCTGAAAGCTCTGTAATTTAGAACACGGATGCCAGAGATGGAGCTCTGAGTCCTATGGCCCCCAGGAGCCAGAGGCTTGGGGTGGCTGCCCTGTCCAGACTAGGAGGGGGGTGAGGTGGGGGCTGTGGCCCCTGCTGGTGCACCCCCAGTGTGGCTCAGCGGTGAGCACAGAGGATACGCTCAGAGAAGCATTCAGACATCCACATGCTGAGCACGGTTCACTCTTGAGGGCCCAAATGCTCTTCCCTAGGGGCTGTGCCATGTTATAGCCACAGCACCAGGGCCCCAGAGCCTCCACAGCCTCATCAGCATTCATTTTCCAGATTAGAATATTAGTTCAGGGCTGGGAAGGTGGCTCCCAGTGGTAGAGTGCTTGCCTAGCATGCGTGAAGCCCGGGTTTGATTCCTTAGTACCACATACGCAGAAAAAAGCCGGAAGTGGTACTGGGGCTCAAGTGGTAGAGCCCTGGCCTTGAACCAAAGAAGCTTAGGAACAGCGCCCAGGCCCTGAGTTCAAGCCCCAGGACTGGCAAAAAACAAACACATTGTCACAGGCATCTCTCAAGGTGCAAAGCACATTTCTCTAGTGGCTGTGGGGAGTGTGGGGGGGACAAAGACGCCACTCTGGGAGGCAGAGGATGATGGGATACCAGGCTGCCCAGAGGAGATAAGTGGAGCCCCTTGAGGTTTGTGTGCAAGTCTTCCTGCCACAGGGACAGGCTTGGCTTGATTAGCATCGGTCAGGGAGAGCCAGGGCTGGGGAGGAAGGGAGGAGGCCATCTCCCATCCCCTCCTCCTGCCCTCTGCTCCCAGCTCCCAGCCTTCCTCCCTCTTTGGCCGCCGCAGAGCTCAGGACAGGCCAGGCAGCCATGTTACCATCCCTGAGAGCCCTCGTCTGCCTTGGTGAGTCCTGGGAAGGGCCGCAGGAGGGGCCCAGTGCTCCCCACCAAAGGCCAAACAAACTGCTTCCGTGGTGAATTCAGGCGTAGCAGGGACCTTGAAGGGCTGGTCGCCTTTTGTGTGGGAAATTGGAGGCCCAGGGAGGTGGTATGTTTTGTCTGAGCTATTCCAAGTTGTGAGGTCTAGCCCCTGGTGAGGATGTACACTCGCGTAGGCTCCCACTTTCCTCCATGCCCCACAATTCCTTGTGTAGAGGAGAATGCGGATGCATGTGGTCACCATGCTGGTCCTTCTTTCCTCAGGACTGTGTCTTGGGCACTTCATCACGGCCCACAGCGGTGAGTTCTTCTCCCTTACTCCTGGGATGCTTCCTCTGGGTCCACCAGATGTGGGACCCTGGGAGAGGCACCCTGTTGGCGGTGGGCTGACCTCCATCCTATGCTTGCTTTCCAGGCCTGCTCCCTAAGCCTTCCCTGCAGGCTCTGCCCAGCAGCCTGGTGCCCCTGGGCGGCTCGGTGACCATCCTCTGTCAGGGCCCATGGCCCGTGGATGGGTACCGCCTGGAGAAGCTGAGGTCCAAGATGTTTGCAGACCAGGACTCTCTCTCCATCTCAATCATGAGCAGAAGCGATGCTGGGCGCTACCGCTGCTCCTACCAGAATGGGAGCCTCTGGTCCCCGCCCAGTACCCAGCTGGAGCTCATCGCCACTGGTGACTGGAGGGGAGTGTGGGAGGTGCCTGCCAGACCCCGGCTACTCAGACTCAGCCCTGGGGCTGGGGGAGGGTAAAAAGTTTCTGTGACTGGGCGCCCGTGGCTCATACCTGTCAGCTACTTAGGAGGCTGAGATCTGAGGATCACAGTTCAAAACCAGCCCGGGCAGGAAAGTCTATGAGACTCTTATCTCCAACACCCCTCCTCTCCCCCCCTCCCCCATAGAAAACCGGAAGTGGTGCTGTGGCTCAAGTGGTAGAGTGCTCACCTTGAGCTGAAGAGCTGAGGGACAGTGCCCAGGCCCAGAGTTCAAGCCCCACAACTGACCAAAAAAAACCAAAGTTTGTATGTAAGGGCTGGGAAAGTGGCTCAGTGGTAGAGTGCTTGCCTCCCAGCATGAAGCCCTGGGTTAGATTCCTCAGCACCACATACACAGAAAAAGCCAGAAGTTGCACTGTGGCTCAAGTGGTAGAGTGCTAGTCTTGAGCCAAAAAAGCTCAGGGACAGCACCCAGGTCCTGAGTTCAAGCCCCAGGACTGGCACAAAATCCAAACCCAAAAACTCATTGAGGGGAATGTCTCTCAATGTAGGCATTGTGGCGTGAGTGCAGCCATGTCCTCTTGGACATTCTAAGTATGGGAAGTGGTGACCCCTAGGAGGGAGGTGACCCCCTGGGACAGGGCGGGGGGGGGGGGCTGTGGAAGGGAGGGACAGCAGGAAGTTCCTGAGCTGAATGGTAGGTGAGGTGGGGGGCATCCCTGCTCCACAAGGGAGGCCCTGGGCCCATCTTTACTAAACCCTCTTCCCTCCCAGGAGTTTATACCAGGCCCTCGCTCTTGGCTCATCCTGGGCCCTCCGTTTCCCCAGGAGGGAATGTGACCCTACAGTGTCAGACCAGATATGGCTTTAACCAGTTCGCATTGTCCAAGGAGGGGGACAGAGGATCCCACGAGGTGCTCAGGAGATTGTCCCAGCCTGACTTCCTCATGGCCGCTGTGACAGCTGCCCACAGTGGGGCCTACCGCTGCTACAGCTTCTCCAGCAGAGAACCGTACCTGTGGTCTGCTCCCAGCGAGCCCCTGATGCTCACTGTCACAGGTGAGGGCTGCAGACCCAGGCCTCTGCCTGGCCTTCACAGACCTGTGTCAGGATCTGAGAAAACCATTACTGTAAAACCTGGATCCTTCTTCAGTCTTCCTGCTCACAGCGAATCATTGCATTTATATCAGATTGTTGCTGTTTTGTTGGTCATACAGCTTGAACTCTGGCCCTGGGTACTGTGCCTGAGCTCTTCAGCTGAAGGCTAGCACTATGCCACTTGGAGCCACAATGCCACTTCTGGTTTTCTGGTGGTTCATTGGAGATAAGAGTCTCATGGGCTCTCCTGCCTGGGCTGGCTTTGAACCATGATTCTCAGATCTCAGCCTCCTGAGTATCTAGGATTATAGACATGAGCCACTGGTGCCTGGCTGGTTTTATATCTTTTAATAGTTCTTTTTCAGTGTAATTCCAAGGATGTAACACAATCCAAATAAAAATGAATCATCCAGTTTGCTAAAAACAAACACCAAGTGGTAATTATTAGGGAATCAAAATTAGTGAAGAGTTATTACTCCCCCCCCCCCCCCATTTTCTGGTGCTTCTGGACTGTGTAATCTTAATTTTTTAGAGAACAGAAACAAACATTATTAAAGAAGTGATTTTTTTGTTCGTTTTTGGTAACCCAAGTAAAGTGGTACACTTAATGTATGATATTGTAACCATGACTAAAAGTAAAACGAGGAAGTGGCTCTGTGGCTCAAGCGGTAGAGCACTCTCCTTGAGCTGAGGAGCGCAGGGACAGCGCCCAAGCCCAGAGTTCAAGCCCCACGACCGACAAAAAAAATACAAAAGTAAAATAAAGGTACAGGCGGGGTTGCAGCTCAGCGGTAGAACTCACGCTAGGAGCATCCACCTGGGTTCTAATCACAGCAGCAAGATAAGAATTAACTAATGAACAAGAGGAAAGACACAGCATATGCTTTTCTACTATGACAATTGTAGAGTATAAAGAGCATCTATTAGTTTAGTTGTTCAAGAGAGTTTTGCTTGGATGTACCCATATTCTTTGATCAGACTCATCCCCCTTCCCTCTCCCCAGATCCACCTTGGAACTCTTCCCTGTTCCATTGCACACATGGACATGAAGTAAACCATGTTTACCCTCCTTCGCCCTCTCCCTCAATTCCTGTCTCCACTTCTACCCGATCCCAGGCTCAACCTATTTTACATCCTGTCATTGATTGTCTTTTTCAGCGTTTTCTCATTGCTCAAAGGGTTTTACTGTGGCACTATATGCGCGTACATACGGTATTTGGTTTGGATTTAATCATTCACTCTTAACTCCCTGATTCCTCTTAGCAGCTTTTTGTATCTGTCTAGAAGCTTCTCTGTACTCATTCTCTATGTAAGGAAACTAAGCCAGGCATCAGGAATGTTGCATGGTTTTTCCAGGTCCCATGGCTGGCAGAGCACAAACTTCTTTCCTTTTCCACCTTCCCAGGAGCCTCTGTGATCCCTGGGCAGCTGCCCATAGAGCCCCAGTCCTTCCCCCCTGGTGAGTTCATGAGGGTCCGCTCCTGCTGGCTGGAGCATGGGATCCCTCTTCCCTCTCTCTCATCAGTCTACATTTCTTGAACACTTAACGTTTGCACAAAATCCTGTTCATGACCGTGTTCAAATCACAATAACCTCAGAAGAGATATCTCCATGTCTGCCGTTCATGACTGTGCCAATTGTTTCCAGCCATGGAGAGACGGGGGCTTAAGTCTCAGGTTCTTTTGAATCTGTCTTGTGCCTGGTAGTGGGCCATCAGAGAAAGAAGGTTTAGGGAGCCCAGGTATCCAAAGGGGGGGTCTGGAGCGTAGAAACTTCTGGAAAGAACTGATGATACTCCCTTCACCATCACAGAAGCCTCCAGGAATCCAGTCATCTCACTCGCCACAGAAGTTTCCACAACTGGTAAGTGATGGGACACTTAAAGCTGGGCAGAAAGGAGTGTGCTGGTGGCACTGTGTGCTTGTAATCTGCTCCCTCGGGCCTCTGACCCTATCCTGGGAAAGCTCAGTCTGATGTAATGCCTGGAGACTTGGAGCCTCAAAAGACCACCAGGGACCAAAGATCAATGCAAGCGGCAATAAGTCATTTATTGATGAGCTTGAGCACGGACCCCTCTGTGCACTGATGTCTGAGTGCAGAGAGAGGCCCCCAGCACAGAGTTACAGCACCTGTTATATGTTCTTTGGTAGGGGTAAGGCCTCAGTATGTATTGGCAATGAATCAATACACCACGCGGGAAATTTAAATCATAATTCTAGCGGATGATTGGTGCAATACAAAGCGGGAAAAGGGCTGGGGCTAATAACTGATCAGGCTAACGAGCTATTGTGCTCTAAACTAATTAGACGGTACTTCTAGGGTAACTTAGGAGAAGTGGTTGCCAGATGGCCATTATCTCTGACCCCGACCCAGGGGAAGTGGTTGCCAGGCAGCCACTATCTCCGATCCTAGGCCCGGGAAAGGGGTCTGGAATGTGTACTTTGTCAGGTACTCCCTGCCAGAGCGTTGTTAATTTAAGCTCCAGATCCGGGAGTGTCTGGGGCTCAAGGGCAGGTAGAATAGCAGCTGCATTCTTCAAGCGGGTCTAATACAAAATGGCAAATACAGGTCTATCTGGTTATATATATCACACTTCTCACTGAAGGCAGAGGATGGGCAGGAGGAAGACACTGAAGCCAATGTAGAGGAGCATTCTGGGTAGGCTGGCCGTCTCCAAGATGGCAGACAGCAAGCTCACCCCTCCCTGCACGTTGTTCTCTGAAGGAAGTGCTCACATGTGATCCCATCTCTGTGTGGAGCCTGTGCTAGCCCTGCAAGACAGACCCCTGGGGCTAGCTTGGATGTCTCCACCAGGCCCACATGGCCCTGGATGCCTTTAGGCTCCTGAGCTCAGAAAGTTCTTCCTAATGCTATGGTCAGATTCTTCCCATTCTCAGTGTCCTCAGTGTCTGAAGTCTTCTAGTTTTCCCTCAGAACATAGACTGGCTGGATTCCATGTGACCCTTCTGTGGGTCCCAGCCACTCAGCCACTCCAGACTCCAGGGTCCCCAGGTTGCCTGTTCTTGTCTTTCCCTCCATTTCCTGTGTCTTCTGTTCCTTAAGAAAGGGTTGGGGGGGCTGGGAAGGTGGCTTAGTGGCAGAGCGCTTGCCTTGAATGCCTGAGGCCCTGGGTTCGATTCCTCAGCACCACAAGAGCAAAAAGAATAAAAGCTGGAAGTGGCGCTGTGGCTCAAGTGGTAGAGCGCTAGCCTTGAGCTGAAGAGCTGAGGGACAGTGCCCAGGTCCAGAGTTCAGGCCCCACGACCAGACCCAAAAAAAAAAGAAAGAAAGAAAGAAAGAAAGGATTGGATTGGAGCAGCCTGACTCTGTAGTTCATGCTGTCCTGGGGTGCTGCCTGCTAGGCACGTATGTTCACATCTAGAAAGGAGAAATGGTTCCGTTTGTTCATAGCCCGGCTTTCTGGATTCCTAGGGAAGTCTGCAGACCTCACTTTATCTTCAGAAGGCTCCAGCCCTACACTTGGTAAGTGCATCTCCCCTCTTGGCCTCCATGTCTTTACCTAGAACAGAGTCCTTTCCTGGTACGGGGTGAAGCTTGATCTTCTTGGGTTCTGCTAGGCAAAACATTAGAGAGAGAGGGTGAAATGTTAGCATAAAGAGTCCAAAATCAGGCTGGGAATGTGGCTTAGTGGTCGAGTCCTTGCCTCGCATGCATGAAGCCCTGAGTACACAGAAAAAGCCACAAGTAGTGCTGTGGCTCAAGTGGTAGAGTGCCAGCCTTGAGCTAAAGAAGCTCAGGGACAGTGCTCAGGCCCTGAGTTCAAGCCCCAGGACTAGCCAAAAAATGAAAGAGGAGTCCAAAATTGGTCAAGGATTTTGTGGGTAAGTCAAGATTTTCAGTAAGAGTCAGAGGAAGAAGTTTCCTTTCTCTCCACAGCCTTGTAACTTTCTTCTCAGTCAGGTGACAGGTAGAATATGTGTCTAGGGGAAGAGGGGCTGTAGGAGGCCTGTATGTCACACATGGGAAGGGCACCGTGTTGACATGGAGCTGGCCCAGTGCTGGCTTTGGTGGGAAGGAAATAGGCATCTCAGCCAGTGGAGGAGGTTCTCAGATCAGAGACAGCTGACTGTGAGAAGCCAGGCTGGGCTAGAAGATGGCCTTTGCCAGTTACCTGCTCCCTCTTCCTGTCACCTGCTCCCACCTTTCTTCCTGCCAGGTCCTGCCCGCCAGGACTACACCAAGGGGAACCTGATCCGGATATGTCTTGGTGTCACAATTCTGGCACTCCTGGCAGGGTTCCTGGCAGAGGACTGGCACAGCCGGAAGAAAACCCTGCTGCAGAGTCAGAGCTGTGCAGAGGCCCCTCCCACTGCTCCCAAAGACCCCCAGATCCCATGGCTGCCCGCATGAGGAGGAGTCAGATGTGCAGAAACATAGATACCACCGTTAGCTCTCGGCAGTCATCAGAGCCCAGAGGGGCTGTGGGTGGGGAGGTGGCGGGAGGAGTGGGGGTGAAGGGCTTCAGGGTCGAGAGGAAGGCAGGGCACCCTGCCCTCCTCTGTCCCATCAAAGAGTAGTGCTGGCATCTCCCCATTGTCTGTCCACTGAGTCTGAGGGAGGCCTGTTTGTGTGAGTTAAAAATTAAGGTTAGGGCTGGGAAGGTGGCTCAGTGGTAGAGCGCTTGCCTTGCATGCATGAGGCCCTGGGTTCGATTCCTCAGCACCACATAAGCAAAATGAAAAAAGCCGGAAGTGGCGCTGTGGCTCAAGTGGTAGAGCGCTAGCCTTGAGCTGAAGAGCTGAGGGACAGTGCCCAGGCCCAGAGTTCAGGCCCCACGACCGGACCTAAAAAAAAAAAAAAATTAAGGTTAATTTCATGTTACATGAACTTTGCCTCAATAAATATTATTAGAAAAATCCCTGCTCCCCACTTCTTATTTCTGTGTGGGGCTACCTGTCCTAGAGTCACTTGGGATTATTCTAGAAGAATTTCCCTTTCACTGTCACTGGGCCCAGCATCCTGGGATTGCCACCTCCCTGGAAATGGAAGCTAATTTGTGATTTGTGAGTGGTAAGCAGAACTAGGATAGAAAAGTCTCAGAATTGTTTTAACTGTTCAACCTGTGGTTAACAGGCCCAAAGGAATCTAGTACCAGTGCCCTGTTGGGATTTGTTAAAAAAACCAGCACTGCTATTACTCAGGTGTTCACGATGTTATTGAAAATGCTAGGGCATTGTCATGGATCTCATTTATTGTGTGTTGGTTTCCTGCTTGATTATTCTGTGCAGTGACACAGAGATCCATGTTGGCTTTGTAGGGAGATGGGTGAATACTAGCTGACACCGTAATGGCACAGAACCCCACGCAGCAGCCTTGGGCAGTGATTGCATTGTGCTTAGGTCAAGGGAGACACCAGTCTAAGAATTCAGCCTGGGTGCTGTCCCTGAGCTGTTGTACCTTGTTTTGCAAGAACAAAGAGGCAATGATAGGGTCCAAAATTGAGCTAGGGGGTGCAGCTCCACGGTAAAGTACTTGTCTAGCATGTGTGAGACCCTGGGTTCAATACCCTAGCTGAAAGAAAAAGTTCCAAATATTGTGGGTTTGTAGAACTATTTGGTTGAGTATTTGTCAGGCAGTTATCTGTGTAGGTCCAAATATACCAGAATTGGCTAGGGATGTAGCTGAGTGCTAGAGTACTTGCTTAATATGTGCAAAGACCCAGATTTTATGCTCAATACAATGAAAAAAAATACAGAATCAAGTGAAGATTGGTAGAAACCATACTCAGTGAAGTCGAACACTTACTACATTCTTTTACCCTGGCAGAGTTCTTTTCAAATAAAATATCTCCTCTCAACCAGGTGCCACTGGTGATGCCTATAATCCTAGCTACTCAGAAGGCTGAGATCTGAGGATCATGGTTCAAGGCCAATCCAGGCAGGAAAGTCCCTGAGACTCTTATCTCCACTGAAAACCGGAAGTGGCACTGTGGCTCAAGTGGTAGAACATTGGCCTTTAGCTGAAGAGCTCAGGGACAGTGCCCAGGCCCAGAGTTCAAGCCCCACGACTGACCAAAAAACCCCCCAAAACAAGAATCCATGAGGAAACACAGTCTCTATTCATGAACGTGCTTGCTTTTATTTCCCTCAGCATATTAGTGCTAAGACATTTCACACCCAATAGTGTCAAGTGACATGTGCTCATTTTACATTCACTAGGGGAGAAAGAAGGCTTGGACTTCGCCCAGCTCGTCCATGTGTGATGTTCACCGTGGGTAGAGGCCTCTGACCTCGGAGGATGGATGGTTTTTGCTGGCTCAAGCAGGGAAATCCTCAGGTCTCCTTTTCCTGGGGTTTTGGTGGTCACTGTCAACAATCAGCTGGGGGTTGACGTTTTGTATTGTTTTTATCAGCTTCTTCACTTCAGGATTCGCTTCATTTATTTTCAACCTGGGACATATGACACGGGAAGGGGGGAAAATGGTTAATACTGCTCTAGGAAGATGCATCCCAAATTCCCAAGTTCATAAAGCTCTCGTGGTTAGACAATGTCACAGATCTCATTTATATAGCACTGGCCCCGTCTTGATTCTTCTGTGCAGTGACACAGGGTTCCATGTTGGCTTTGTAGGGAGATGGGTGATGTCTAATGGACACTGATGACACAGAACCCCACACTGCAACCTTGGGTGGTGATTGCATTGTGTTTCAGCTGACAAGAGACACCAGTCTGGAATTCAGCTTGGGCTCTGTCTCTGAGCTTTTGTGCTCAAAGCTGGTGCTCTTACCCCTTCAGCCACAACTCCACTTCCAGCTTTTTGGTGATTAACTGGAGACAAGAGTCATGGACTTTTTGGCCTGACCTGGTTTGGAACTGTGATCCTCAGATCTCAACCTCCTGAGTAGCTAGGATTATAGGTGTGAGCCACCTATAATGGCACCTGGTGGATTGTGTCCTTTTGACTCACAAGCCACCTTAAGGCTGAGATCACTGTGAACATACCATCTATGTTCCTTCTACATAATTAGGATGTTAAGTCACCAGTCATCTTTGTTGCATCTGAGACTTTGTGGAGAGATGGTTTCCAGGGCTGATGCCAGTACCCAAAGCACTGGATGAGCCCTGTGTTGTGATTTCCCTAAGGAGATGGTGGCCAAGCACCGCTGCTCCCCTGGGTGAAAATCTAGGAAATCTGGATTTCCCACTGAGAACCGGCTTCATTCCAGACTCACCTTGGCCATCCGTGGGATGAAAGGAATGGACGATCAACCCTGGGCTGCGTGCAGATGGATGAGGCTGAGTGCCAGTGATGTCACGGTGCCTCAAACAATGCCACCACTCCCCTTGTCCCACACGCCGCCCCCTCCAAAAGAAGAGGGAGGAGTCACCGCATACCTGAGTATCTGCAGGGAGCACCTTTGAAATTGCAAGGCTGTATACAGCAGCATTAATCCGTCAAACGCCAAGGTATTTTGTCCCAGATCCAGGGTGACCAGCCTCTGGTTTCCTAGAAGGGCCTCACTGAGCTCCTCGCAGCTGGTAGAAGTGATGGAGCAGCCCCACAGCCTGCGGGTGAGACGGGGGCCACGTGGGGATTCGGCCAGCGCTTTTGGGCAGAGACCAGGAAGAGCTGGTGAGTCAACCCTTTGCACGCGAGGTCCGTGGTGGACCGTGGTGGACCGTGGTGGGTCCGCCTGGAGCACTGTCCCCCTGTGGGCAGGGAAGGACAGGTCACCCCCAGCCGAAGGGCTGCCCCAAGCCTCACTCACCATAGACACTTGAGGCCGCACTGCGGGCTCTTCAGGGCCTGGCACAGGGCCCTCATGCCGGAGTCTCCCACCTGGTTCAGGCCCAGGTCCAAGTACTTGAGGCTCGCCCCCTGCTGGAGGAGCTGGGAGAGGTGCACGCAGCCGTCACTGCCCACGTTGCAGTGCCACAGTCTGGGGGGGACATACACAGGGCACCTGGTAAGTCCTGGCCTGTATGAGGCACAAGGCCATCATTATGCACCCCAAGCTGTGGGTCTGACTCAAGCTCCAGAGCCCAGATGCAGGAACACCATCAGAGTTGGGGGGGGGGGGGAGACAGCTGAGGGAGTGTCTCCCTTAAAGATGGACAGCTCCCAGGCCTGCCTGGCATCAGCAAACAGAGAGCAGTGCCCAGAAGGGAGGACCATGCCTGAGGGTGGGAGGTAGGCGGGGCAGCCTGCCTGACTCTTGGCAGGGTCTGGTGCTATCATGAGGTCTGTAAATGTGGAGGCCGAGTGTGAGAGTCCTCAGGAAAAGAATGTGATGTCGGAGAGAGATTCTGGGACCAGACCCTTTGCTGCTGGCCTTGAGACCAGAGGAGGGGGCAGTGGACCAGGGAGGAAGGAGGGATGGGGTGCTAGAAAAGAGCCCAGTAACAACCATTTTTTTTTTTTTTGGGCCCGGTCGTGGGGCCTGAACTTTGGGTCTGGGCGCTGTCCCTCAGCTCTTCAGCTCAAGGCTAGCGCTCGAGCCACAGCACGACTTCTGGCTTTTTTTCTTTTTGCTTATGTGGTGCTGAGGAATCGAACTCAGGGCCTCATGCATGCAAGGCAAGCGCTCTACCACTGAGCCACCTTCCCAGCCCCAAGTAACAACCATTTCTGATGGGTGCCCTCCAGAACCCTGATAAACCTGAGTCAGATGGCAGCCATTAAGGGTAGAGTGGCTTAGCACGTGCACATAAGTCCTCAGATCCATTCCCAGTCCACATGGACCCCCCACTCCCCGTGTGTGTGTACCCTCCACCAACACCGTGGGGACTCACACCAGGCTCTGCAGTTGGCAGTTGGAGTGATTCAGGCCCTCACACAGGATTTTCACCCCGTCATCCCCGAGGTCATTGTTGGCCAGGCTCAGGTGCGTCAGCTGCTGGCTGACGATGAGGGTGGAGAGGAAATCCTCACAGCAGGCCCGTGTGAGCCCGCAGTTCTCCAGGCTGTTGGAGGGGTGCATGGGATGGGGGTGGGGAGGGCGGTGAGACCATTCCCCCCCCCCCCCCCCGTCAGCCTTCTGGGCCCCTGTGGATGTCAGCCCCATCTCCATCCCAGGCTGGGAGCAACGATGGAGGGGGGGAGAAGGCCCCCCCCTCCCCCCACTCCTGTGTCTTGCTCTCTCTGTAGCCTGGGTGCAGCCTGAGACTCACGTCAGCTTCTGCAGGATGCATTCTGGCCGCCTCAGGGTCTCGCACAGCAGCGTGGCACCCCGGTCCAGGATCTCATTGTTGGAGAGGTCCAGGCCCGTCAGGGGGCTGGCTTGGATGGTCAAGAAGAAGTCAGCCCACTGCTGAAATGTGGCCGAGCAAGCCCCCAGCCTGAGGGAGAAGTGGAGGCCAGTCACGCTTCAGCCTCCAACACCTGTGGAGTGCCTTCTTGGTTCATGCTTGAACTCATTGCTATGCACCACCGCCCTGGTGATCTGAGGCCCTGGTTGCCCCGGGTGGCACAGTGTGACACAGGGATGCAGAGTCACACTGTAGATGTCACACTGTGGATGTCACACTGTGGTCCTAGGACTGCAGATGGCAACACCGACTAGAAATGCAAATCTGCAGCTGTTTTGCCTCTGGGCAGAGGCCAGCTAGTCATAACTTTGTGTGTGTGTGCATGCATGTGTGCGTGTGCACACATGTGCACTAATACTGGGGCCTGAACTCAGGGCCCCGCACTCTCACTTGGCTGTTTTGCTCAAGGCTTGTGCTCTACTGCATGAGCCACAGCTCTGCTTCCTGTTCATTGGAGACCAGAATCTCACACCCTTCCTCCCTAGAGTCATTGCACAGCCTCACTGTTTCCACTCAAGGACCACACTCAGTGGAATCCTCACTGCCCTCTGCCTCTGGCCTGCTCTCCAAGACACCATCCTTGACCTTGGCTGGCTTACACTGGCAGGCTGATGAGTGAGCAGGGGGTGGCGGGTGGGGTACCTGAGGTCCTGCAGGTGGCATTTTGGGTGAATCAGGACTTGGCTCAACAAGGGCAGCAGGTCCCTGTGGCTGTCCCCTTGAAGGGTCAGGTTCACGAGGGCCTCAGAACAACAGAGGCAGCTGCACAGGCTGAGCTGCGCCTCGGCCGGGGAAATATTACTGAGGCTAGGGAACAGAAAACGAAGAAGAGAAGCTAGAGTTTTTGTATTCTTATTGTACATTAAGTAGGGAACAAAGGGCTGCAATATAGTTTAGCTTGAAAACTTTACAATATTTGTGTGTGTGTGTGTGTGTGTGTGGGTGCACACACACACACACGGCTTGAACTTGGGGCCTTTGACTCTTTTTTTGTTGTTGGTCACGGTGCTTGAACACTGGACATGGGTGCTGTCCCTCAGCTCTTTAGCTCAAGGTGAGTGCTCTACCACTTAAGCCACAGTGCCACTTCTGGTTTTCTCATGGTTTATTGGAGATAAAAGTCTCATGGACTTTCCTGCCCAGGCTGGCTTTGAACCATGATCCTCAGATCTCAGCCTCTAGAATAGCTAGGATGAAAGGTGTGAGCCACCGGCGCCCAGCTGGGCCTTTGACTTTTCCCCCTCAAGGCTGGTGCTCTATCACTTCTTGAGCCACAGGACCACTTCCAGTTTTCTGGTAGTTTGCTGGACTACCCTGCTTGGGCTGGCTTTGAACTGCAATCCTCAGATCTCAGCCTTCTGAGCTGTTAGAATTACAGGCATGAGCCATCAATGCTCAGCTTGGTTTTTAGTTTGATACAGGGCTGGGTGAATCACTCACATGGAAGAACACTGGCCTGGCAAGCATGAGGGCCTGGGCTCAATCCCCAGCAGGGCACAAACAATGACTCCGAGAGATGCTCCCTCTTGACAAAGTTAAGGACCCAGAGCATCTCCATTTCCTATAACTTGGGGTACCTGGTTTGGATTCTAGAATATTCTGCCTATATCACACTCATGAGAGTCTTGGTGGCCCCCATGGGACTCCTGACTGGGGGGGGAGTGGTCAGCTGACTTACACCACCTCCTGGAGACTGTAGGCAGAGGCCAAGTGTTCACACAGAACCGCCACGGAGGAGTAGCTCAGGCAGCTGTGGTGGATGTCCAGTCTGTTCAGATTCTGGTTTGAGAAAAACATGGCGCAAAGATCTGTCCAGAGAGCAAGCAGGACCTGGTCATCCTCGGGCCTGTGAACAAGAGTGATTCATGAAGCAACCCTGAGGACCGAGAAAAAGAAAACAATGATCCATGTTCATTCCTCATGGACAAAGCTTTAATGTTCTGCTAGAGGTGAGGACAAATGGGGACGGTGACTTGGGAAGGACACAGAGACAGCCAGTGGAGGAGAGATAGCCCCCCTCCAGAGTGCCTCTGGCCCAGTGCCTCCCCGGGCCTTGCCCAGAACCTTAACAGGAGGAAAGTAGGCGTGAGGGAACATTCTGAACATGAGTCAGCGAGCTAGAAGCATCTGGGCCTCTCGGCTAGAAACCTTGGGATGAGATGAAGGATGGGAGACCCTGGGGGAATTGGCTGGAGGCTAATCTCCCAAGCAGGGGAGAACAAAATTTTTGTGTATGTGTGCCGGTTCTGGGGCTTGAACTCAGGGCCTGGGTGCTGTCCCTGAGAGTCTGAGCTCAAGGCTGGCGTTTTACCACTTTGTGCCACAGATGTACTTTTGGTCTTTTTGGTGGCTCACTGGAGATAAGAGTCTTACAGACTTTCCTGCCTGGGGTTGGCTTTGAACTGAGATCCTCAGATCTCAGCCTCCTGAGTAGCTGGGATGACAGGCGTGAGCCACTGGCCCCTGGCTGAGAGCAGAATTCTTACCTGTGGCCTTGAGCCGTGGATGGCAGCTGAACACCGTCCTCCGGGAACAGCCCCCTGGCCACCTGCACCGTGAGCCTGCGCAGGCCCGGACAGTTCTTGAGGCAGAAGGACGCGTGCAGGAGATCCTGGCGGCTCTTCAGGATCACAGACATTTCCTCAAAGGGCGCCAGCGCCTCCGCCGCCAGCTCCTCATCCTGAGATTCGTAGAGCCAGCTAAAGACCTCGCTCTGCTCCATCCGCAGGAGGAAGGGCCTGCTCTCCTCCGCCCCACACCCCAGCAGCTCCCGTCGGATCTCCAGGTCTATGTGGCAGCCAAAGGCCGCCTCCAGCTCCTGGGCCCTCTTCCTGTTCAGGAGGCCGAACAGGAAGCGGCCGGCCTGGGCCAGGTCGGGGTTCCGCGCACGCGCCTCTCGGGAGAGCAGCTTGCGCACGTCTTCCCGGTCGCGGCTGCTGGGCTGGCGGCCTTGGCCTTCCCTGTCCTGGGGCTTCAGGATGTAGAACAGGGCGGCCAGAAGCTGCTGGACGCTGGAGTGGACGAAGTGGTAGCACCAGCGGCAGCCCCAGTCCTTCTGGATGATGTGATTGGTCAGGAAGGGCTGGAGGTGGCCCTCCTGCATCCCGAGTCTCTTGAGGTCCCCGGTGTGGAAAGTGGACTGCTGTGCGGTCAGCATGTGCGCGGCCAGGCAGCACAGGGTCTCCAGCTGGGCAGCCGGGGCTGGGCCCCTGGGGCGGAGCTGGCGGTGGAGGAATCGGAGAATCAGGGCGGTGGGGCTGTGGCAGGCTGCCGCGGGGTCCTCGCCCCCCTCCAGCAGCGGCTTCAGACACGCGCACAGCAGTCTGCATGCGGCGGGCATCCGGCTCATGGCTAGCAGGGCTTCGTTGCTCCACACGGCCGCCAGGGCTCTCTGGGCCTGGGCCTGGTCTCCGAAATGCCTGCGGAAGTACTCCCACGTCTCCGTCTCCGAGAAGCCGTCCACGTTCACCAGGACGGGCTGCTCCAGCAACAGCAGCAGCTCCTGCAGCGCCCGGGGCCGCGTGGTGACCAGCAGGGTGGCGTTGGGCAGCAGAATGCGCTTCAGCAGGCTGCTCAGCAGGACCGGCACCGGCTTGCGCTGCCCCCAGTGCGTGGAGATGCCCCGGATCATCTCCCCGGGCCCGTACCTCAGCTCGTCAAACCCGTCCACGACGAGCAGCACCTCGGCCGCGCCCAGCAGGGCCCGCAGCACGTCCTTGTTCATGTCTGGGAGGCCCTCGAAGAGGAGTTGGTGCAGGTTCTTGACCCGGTGGTGGCGCAGCTCCTTGCAGCTCAGGTAATGGGCCCACTGGAAGGCGGGGCCCAGGCGTCCCTCGGCCCAGTCCAGAATTAGCCTCTTCACCAGCGTGGTCTTTCCGGCGCCCGTGGGTCCCTGCAGCACCACCGTGCGTGGCCCGAGGAGCCCTGGCCGCCGGAGGGGGTCGCACAGCCGGAGGAGGCTCCTGTAGCTCTCTGTGAGCAGGTAGGACTTCTTGTACTCCCCCGGCCAAAAGTTGTTAGCCCACAACCTCTGGAATTTCTTCAACACCATTTTTCTGTATATGTCTTCTACCCACATTGGTAGGAAGGTAAGACAGACAGAAAGACAGACAGACAGACAGACAGACAGACAGATAGACAGACAGACAGGGCATGGTACTGTTACTCCTTAGGAAACCTACAAAAAGGATCTATTTAGGTGTAGTAGAAAGGTGACATCGGACACTAGTGTCAACTCACTACAATGCACCAGACAGGATGGATAAATGGAGCAGTAAAATCTCTGCTCCGAAGTTATTCTTCAATAAAGCCACATGCTGTTACACTAGTCAGGACACTACTCTTTCTGGACCACACGTGACAGACGTCTCCACCTTCTCATCTGTGAGTTGCTATTGTTTCAGTTGCAAAGAAAAACAAAAACACCGGGAAAATCCCCAGTGGCATCCATTTTCCTGAACATATTATGATTTCTTGTTTCTTTATGCCCAAGTAATATTACACAGTTCCAGCTTTTTTTCTTTATTCATCTTCGTTCTTTTCTACTGCTTTGTACTCCCTTCAAGTACTTGGCACACAGGAGTGGAAATACCACCACGAACCTCCCTTGCACCACTGGTCAAGGGATGATGGCATCGAGAAAATTCAGCCATAAATACTTTCTACATAACATGGGAAATTGAGAAAATGGAGAGGGGCTGGGAAGGTGGCTCAGTGGTAGAGCGCTTGCCTTGCATGCATGAGGCCCTGGGTTCGATTCCTCAGCACCACATAAGCAAAAAGAAAAAAGCCGGAAATAGCATTGTGGTTCAAGTGGTAGAGCACTAGCCTTGAGCTGAAGAGCTGAGGGACAGCACCCAGGCCCAGAGTTCAGGCCCCATGACCAGACCCCCCTTCCCCCCCAAAAAAGAAAAGAAAATGGAGGGGAGGAGTGAGGAGGGATGGGGGAGGGAGGGAGGGAGGGAGGGATGCTGTCCATTAAGACGCCTTGTACTCATAAGTTGGTTTGTGGCAATCTGTGGAGTGCTAACTCCTTTGTACTACTACTACTTGAAGATGGCAAAAAATATATAATTCTAGGGCTGGGAAGGTGGCTCAGTGGTGGAGTACTTGTCTTGCATGCATGAAGCCCGGTTCAATTCCTCAGTACCACCTACACAGACAAAGCTGGAAGTGTTGTTGTGGCTCAAGTGGTAGAGCGCTAGCCTTGAGCAAAGAAGCTCAGGGACAGTGCCCAGGTCCTGAGTTCAAGCCCCAGGACTGGGGCAAAAAATATATATATTCTAAAAGTAGAAATGGCAGGGTCTGAGGGACACCTTAGACAGCATTCTTGTACCTCCCTGGCAGCTGAATTCTAATACTCTCGGGGATTCCCCGTCTCTTCTGTTCATGATGTGGGAAATGGGATTGGAGCAGGAAAGAGGGTTTGCTTGCATTTTCGAGACCAACCTGGTTTTCTCTTGTTCACCTTTGCTTGTTTCCACAGGAATAAAAAACACTCGTGTGGGGACATCAGGATCCCTCCCAGAGTCATGGCTACGTCTGGAATTAAACACAAAAGGAGGTGGTGGGCTGGGGTGCCTGGGTAGGATTGCTGGAGAGCCCTGTGCTGTGGCAGGTGCCAGTGCTCAAAGAACCGTTGATGCTCAGTTCTGACACGTGTACCCACTGGGGCCACAGAACCACTGTAGACAGAGTGGCCATGGCCCAAACCACCCTTCAGTCAATACTATCTGGAGCCAGGCATTGCTGGCTCATGTCTGTCATCCCAGCTACTCAGGAGGCTGAGATCTGAGGATCAAGGCTCAAAGCCAGCCTGGGCAGGGAAGTCTGTGAGACTCTGATCTCCAATAAACCACCAGAAGATGGGAAGTGGTGCTATGGCTCAAGTGGTAGAGTGCTAGCCTTAAGCTGAAGAGCTGAGGGACAGCGCCCAGGCCGAGTTCAAGCCCCACGACCGGAAAAAAAAAAAAAAAAAAAAGGATTTGAAGTCAGGTCTTTTTTTTTTTTTTTTTTTTTTTGTCTATTATGGGGCCTGAACTCTGGGCCTGGGCACTGTCCCTCAGCTCTTCAGCTGAAGGCTAGTGCTCTACCACTTGAGCCACAGCGCCACTTCTGGCCTTTTCTGCTTATGTGGTGCTGAGGAATCGAACCAGGGCTTCATGCATACAAGGCAAGCACTCTACCACTGAGCCACCATCCCAGCCACCCAAGTCATATTTTTAAATACATTTGTGATGTCAAATCACTAACCCCTCAAAGCCTTTTGGCCAGGATGAGAAAACTTTTCCTTTCCCTTTTTTTTTTTTTTTTTTATTTTCCTGTGACTTTTTTTTTTTTGTCAGGTGTGGGAATTGAACTCTGGGTCTGGGCGCTGTCCCTCAGCTCTTCAGCTCAAGGAGAATGCTCTACCACTTCAGCCACTTCTGGTTTTCTGGTGGTTTATTGGAGACAAGAGTCTCACAGACTTCCCTGCATTGGCTGGCTTTGAACTGTGAGCCTCAGATCTCAGCCTCCTGAGTAGCTAGGATGACAGTGATGTTGGGGTTAGAACTCAAGATTCCACTTAAGCCATGCCCCCCATTCTTTTTTGCTTTAGCTATTATTATTATTATTATTATTTGGATAGGGTCCAGTGTTGGTCCCTTTCAGGGATGCCCTGGACTGGGATCTTCCTCCTGTTATTTCTCAGGCAGTTGAAATCATGGCCGTGTACACCATCCCCACTTGTTGGGTAAGATGCTGTCTCACTAAGTTTTGCCCAGGTTTAGCCTTGAACCACAATCCTCCTGACCTCTGCTTCCCACCAAGTAGCTGAGATTACAGATGTCAGCCACTCAATTCAGACAATATTTCCTGCCTCCCTGACCATATTGCCTTGTGCTTTTAAAAGCACAGACACAATGACAGGTAATGAAACTGAATGGATACGTTGTGTTCAAATAAAGACTGTGGAGGTGCATGCCTGTAATCCCAGCATTTGGCAGGTAGAGAATCATGACTTTGTGGCCAGCCCAGGCTCCAGAGTGAAACTGTGTGCACACATATGTACGTACAAATGGGCACACACATTCACACACGCATCGTAGTACACAACCTACAACCTTAGTCACTCAGTGTAAAATCTTGGATTATTAAAAGCGACCCCCCCCCCCCACCACATGCTGCAATCAGACACAAGGCATGAAAAATTGTCTGTGTGGTTAACTTACTGAATTCTGGATCGGCTTCACTAGAAGAGCTTGAGGAGGAGTCTGAAAAAGGAAGGGGTGCCGGATGTTTGCATGGTGTACACCTGGCACTGGCACAGTCACAAGCCCCCCTCTGTACCCCCTCCAGCTCCAGATTCCTCATCTCCAGGGGTCAGTAGCCTGCAGGAGGCTGAAGCTCTCACCTGTCCCCAAAAGACAGACCACATTAGGTTAAGGAGTGATCTCTACCTGGAAGAAAATTGGTCATTTGAAAAAAGAGCAGCCACGGGGCTGGGAAGGTGGCTTAGTGGTAGAGTGCTTGCCTTGCATGCCTGAAACCCTGGGTTCTATTCCTCAGCACTATATAAGCAGAAAAAGCCAGAAGTGGCGCTGTGGCTCAAGTAGTAGAGCGCTAGTCTTGAGCTGAAGAGTTGAGGGACAGCGTCCCAGCCTATAGTTCAGGCTCCACAACTGACAAAAAAAAAGAAAAAGGAAAAAGAAAAAAAGAAAGTCAAAGACTTAAAAAAAGAGCAGCTGGGTACTGGTTGCTCACGCCTGTCATCCTAGCTACTCAGGAGGCTGTGATCTGAGGATCAAGCTTCAAAGCCAGCCCTGGGCAGGAAAGTCCATGAGACTCTTATCTCCAATAAAACACTAGAAAACCGGAAGTGGCACTGTGGCTCAAGCAGTAGAGCACTCACCTTGAGCTGAAGAGCTGAGGGATAGCGCCCAGGCCCAGAGTTCAAGCCCCATGACAGACAAAAAAAAAAAAAAAAAAAAAAAGGGCAATCATTTCTTTTTTTAAAGGCTGAGTAATATGCTCCTCCTTCTTCCTTGTCTGGCCTGTGCTGGGGGCATGGCAAGGGCGGTTCATGCCCTCACACTAGCCACCGGAGGAAGGGAATCTGGGCGTGCTGGAAAATGAGAACAGTGAAAATCCCAGATGACATCGAGAATGGGATCGTGAACACATTTCAGCTGACAGGGAGAAAGAATGAAGATGCGAGACCAGAGTTAGACAAGCCATGGCACCAGCCACAGGCCGGAAGGACAGGTGTCCACAGACTTCAAGGTGCCACATTTGTGCTCGGGAAGGTTGGATCCCGAAGGGCTCTGTCATCTCTGCCCATCTAATGCCTTCTGCGCCTTCCCCCCTCCCCCCTCCCCCCCCCCTCCCCGACTTGGTGCCGATCCTCCCTGCTGACCAGTTAGCTCCTCCTCCACCGTCTTGGCCAAGTCAGCCCGGTTGATGTTCTCAAAGATATTTACGGCCACCCTCTCCACCCAGGCTGGGGGGCAGTGGGTGGTGAGGATCTCCACTAGATCCTTGGCGCTGGCTTCAGTCATCTCCGCCTGGGGGACATCCTGGAGCTCATGTTGCTGGGCAAAGAGGCCAAGCTGGGACTTGAACTTGCTCAGCTCCTCATCACACAGCTGCTCCAGGAGAGCCTGCAGGTTGAAACTTAGCTTGGGGTCCGCTGTGGCCACATCTGCTGCCATTCTGTTATGCTGTGAGAGCTGAGCTGTACAAAAGACAGACAGACAGACCTTTCTCAAACCCTGGATACCTCTGCCCAGACACAGCTCTCCTCTTGCTCATTCTGCCCCTTTGGAAACTCCTCAAAGGAGGTTAAATTCCCTGTCTTGACAAAAGGCTGCTGCCTCCTCCTCCTTCTCCTCTTCCTTCTCCTCTTCCTCCTCCTCCTCTGCTAGTCCTGAGTCTCACGGACTTTCCTACCTGGGCTGGCTTTGAACCATGATCTTGAGATCTCAGCCTCCTGAGAAGCTAGGATTCCAGGCACCCAGCGAAGAGGCTAAAGTTTTACTTTAATGATGAAATGGAGGTCTACAGCCAGTTTAAGGGAAGGCTTGAAAATGAGTGATTGAAGGAGCCTGGTTTCAGTACACAGGTGAATGGGTGAGTTTCACTTTCAGAGGATAAAACACACCTCTAGGAGACAGATATGAATCACCTGCATCTGAAGTTCTGAGGCTGGGTGGAACTGGTCTCAAGAGGCTGCATCATCTCAGTTATGGGAGGCAATGCCTCCTTGAATGGAAGATAGATGCTCAGCAAAGCCAGAGTTCCCCAAAGCTCCAAGCATAGGACGGGGATGGCAGTGTGCAGACCGTAGCCCTCACAACAAGGGGACCCCAGCTGTCTGCAAGTCTCTTGGCCAGTGCCTGCCACCTCCCTCCCCCCATCCCCAACCCTGGCCTGTGCACCTCTGACCTCACACCCCAGTTCCAGGAGGAGAAAAACGTGGTTCCATGTCCCAGAGAAGAGTTCTCATGGAGACCCCAGTTACCCTTCAAGGAGTGACATCCTGCATTTAAAGAAGAGAGGAAGAATTTTATCCTAGAGACAACCAAGTGAAGAAATATGGACATGAAGCACGGCTCTTACCTCTCCGAAACTGGCGCCAATGCAGAGTGTTGCAGGCAGCTCTGATAAAAAAGGATTCCCTTTTGCACCCCAGCCCTGTGATTGGTCCCCAGGAACCAGTCACTGCTCTGTGATTGGTCCCTGGAAACAGCCAGCTCTGTGATTGGACTTCAGGAACCAACAGGCTCTGTGATTGGTCCCCTGGAAACCACTGGCTTAGTGATTGGTTCCTGGGAACCAGCCAGCTCTGTGATTGGTCCTCAGGACTAGCACATTGCTGAGAAATTGAATCCCTAATGATTACCAATAAACAAAACTCGAGCTTCTTGCTCTCCCCTCCATGGTTATTGTCTGCAGCTAAGCTACCACCTCTGTGTCAGTCCAACTCATTTTTGCCAAGGGTACCCAAGTCTCTGTGCCCAGGTGTCTGTCCTCCTTGTTTCCAGGTGCCTGCCTCCTGAGCGTGCCTGTCTGTCCATCTGTCCAAGTGTACATCTTCCTGCTTCTCTCAGGAATCCCATTGCCTGTCTTATGTAGCAGGACAACAGAGTAGTCTTAGTACCAGGTCCTGGGCCTCCTGGACTGGCACAACAGAACAGCTTGGCTCTAAGCTGGGGCCCCTGACTTAGGGGCTTTGGAGTCTTTTAGATGCATGTGTGTGAATTTTTGTTTATTCTTCCTTGCAGTTATCAGCATCAGATGCGGGTTAAACTGACCTATCTAGCCATGATTTTGTGGCGTCAGTTCCCGGTGACTCTGCTTTTAGGCCATTTTTTTTTGGTGGGGGGGAGGAATCCCTTAAAAATGCCCCAGATGATTGTAATGGCAGCTAAGTTTAAGTGCTCCTTGCTTAGTACTTTCAGCTGTCTCCTGCCTTCCCAGATACAGCATAAGGCCACTTGCCTTTCATGTTAAAAGTCCAGAAAAGCCAAGCTCATCTGTTTTACACTAGCAATATTAATTCTGTAGGTATAGAAATAAGAGTGCTTAGCCAGGCGCTGGTGGCTCATGCCTGTAATCCTAGCTACTCAGGAGGCTGAGATCTGAGGATCGCGGTTCAAAGCCAGCCCGGGCAAGAGAGACTGTGAGACTCCTATCTCCAATAAACCACCAGAAAACCGGAAGTGGCGCTGTAGCTCAAGTGGTAGAGTGCTCGCCTTGAGCTGAAGAGCTGAGGGACAGCGCCCAGGCCCAGAGTTCAAGCCCCACGACTGACAAAAAAAAAAAAAAAAAAAAAAAGAAAGAAAGAAATAAGAGTGCTTGTGAGAGTTTGGGGTTTTCCCTACAATTTTGGATTTTCCAGCTTGCTTTTATCATATCAGAACCAGTATACCTGCATCTACATATCTATCTATTTCTGTGTCTTATGAAGAGTCACTAGAATAATACAGTATGGCATAAAACTAACACAAGAGAATAGCCCCAAACCAGCAAGACAGCATAATTCCTGCCTGAGATCTAAAATTCCCTGATTGCCCTGCGTTGGAGTGGAGAGCACAGGAGAAACACATTTTTACCACCAATACAATTCAGCATAGCCAAAGCATCATTTTGATATGTAATCACTAATAAAAACAATTTTGCTAGCTGGGCACTGGTGGCTCACTTCTGTAATCCTAGCTACTCAGGAGGCTGAGATCTGAGGATCGTGGTTCAAAACTGGCCCGGGAAGGAAAGTCTGTGAGACTCTTATCTCCAATAAACCACTCAAAAAACCAGAAGTGGCGCTGTGGCTCAAGTGGTAGAGCACTTGCCTTGAGCTGAAGAGTTCAGGGACAGCTCCCAAGCCCAGAGTTCAAGCCCCACCACTAACCAGAACAAAACAAAACAATTTTGCTATTCTGTGCCTCAGTCTTTCATACTGAAGATTCAAAAGCTGGTTCTGTACTTCACACTTAACACCACATCTTGGAGTTTGTGTGTGTGGGGGACTCAACAAACCATGCTTCCAGCGTTCAGCAACCGAGGGTCAGCAGACAGAGCCTTCCTGATGAGCTGGCCCAGACCCCCGACAGGAAAATGACCTCTGACTATTTCTCACTCTGTCATCTGTGGCCTTCCCTTGTCCCTGCCTGTGTTCTGTTAATTTGCTATCATGGCTCCCAGAACTCAGGGAAATGCATTATATTCACCCACTTCTTTTTATTTATATATTTATTTGCCAGTTCTAGGGCTTGAACGCAAGGCCTGGTCACTGTTCCTGAGCTTCTTTTGCTCAAGGCTAGCACTCTACCACTTGAGGCACAGCATGATGTTTTCTGTGTATGTGTTCCAGAGGAATCAAACCCAGGGCTTCCTGCATGCTAGGCGAACACTCTACCACTGAGCCACATTCCCAGTCTTCATCCACGTCTTACAGAGGGTGTGCCCTCAGCTCCTCCTCTGTACCTACAGCTCCTCCTCTGCACTCTCAGTTCCTCCTCTGCACCCCAGCTCCTCCTCTGCACCTCAGCTCCTCCTCTGTGCCCTCAGCTCCTCCTCTGCACCCCAGCTCCTCCTCTGTGCCCTCAGCTCCTCCTCTGCACCTCAGCTCCTCCTCTGCACTCTCAGCTCTTCCTTTGTGCCCTCAGCTCCTCCTCTGTACTCAGCTCCTCCTCTGCACTCTCAGCTCCTCCTCTGCACCCCAGCTCCTGCTCTGTACTCTCAGCTCCTCCTCTGTGCCCTCAGCTCCTCGTCTGCACCCTCAGCTCCTCGTCTGTACCCTCAGCTCCTCCTCTGCACCCTCAGCTCCTCCTCTGCATCCTCAGCTCCTCCTCTGTGCCCTCAGCTCCTCCTCTGCACTCTCAGCTCCTCCTCTGCACTCTCAGCTCCTCCTCTGCACCCCAGCTCCTCCTCTGTACCCTCAGCTCCTCGTCTGTACCCTCAGCTCCTCCTCTGCACCCTCAGCTCCTCCTCTGCATCCTCAGATCCTCCTCTGTGCCCTCAGCTCCTCCTCTGCATCCTCAGATCCTCTTCTGTGCCTCAGCTCCTGTGCGGTGGCCTCAGCTCCCCCTCTGCACCTTCAGTTCCTCTTGTGTGTCCACAGCTCCTCTGCACACGCAGCTCTTCTGCTGTCCCCTCAGCTCCTCCATGCACCCTCAGCTTTTCCTCTGAGCCCTCATCTCTGAGCTCTCATCTCCTCTGAGTGCGCAGCTCCTCTTCTGCATCCTCTGCTCCTCCTCTGCACCCTCAGCCCCTCATCTCCTCTCTCAGCTCAGCTGCACCTGCAGCTCCTCCTCTGCACCCTCAGTTCCTCCTCTGTGCCCACAGCTACTTCTAATGCTCTGTGCTCCTCCTATGCACCCTCAGCTCCTCCTCTATGCCCTCTGCTCCTCCTCTGTGCTCACAGCTCCTCCTCTGTACCTGCAGCTTCTCCTCTGAACACTTAGCTCCTCCTGTGCACCCTCAGTTTCTCCTCTGCACTCTTAGATCCTCCTCTGCACCCTCAGCACTTCCTCTGCAACCTCAACTCCTCCACTTTGTCCTCAACTCCTCTGAGACCTCAGCAACTCCTCTGCACCTTCAGCTGCTCCTCTGCACCCTCAGCTCTTGCTCTGCATCTTCAAATCCTCCACTTTGCCCTCAACACCTCCTTGGCTCCCTCAGGTCCTCCTCTGCATGCTCATTTATGTGCCCTCAGCTCTTCCTATGAGCCCTCAGCTCCTCTGCATCCTCAGCTCCTCCTCTGCACCCTCACCACCTCCTCTGCGCTCTCAGCTCCTTTGCGCCTGCAGTTCCTCCTCTCTTCCCTCAGCTCCTCCTGTGCACCCTCAGCTCCTCCTCTGCACCCTCAGCTTCTCCTCTGCACCCTGAACTTCTCCTCTTCACCCTCAACTCTTCCACTTTGTCCTCAAGTCCTCCTCTGCACCATCAGCTCCTCCTCTGCGCCCGCAGCTCCTCCTATGCACTCACAGCATCTCCTCTACTCCAGCAGCTCCTCCTCTCCACCCTCAGATACTCCTCTGTGCCCTCAGCTCCTCTTCTGCACTCTCAGTTCCTCTGCACCTTCAGATTCTGTGCCCTCAGCTCCTCCTCTGCACCCTGAGATCCTCCTCTGCACACTCAGCAACTCCTCTGCACCCTCAGCTCCTCCTCTACACCCTCATCTCTGCACCCTCAGCTCCTCCTCTGCACCCTCATATCCTCCTCTGCACCCTGAACTTCTCCTCTGCACCTGCAGTTCATCCACTGCACCCTGAGCTCTTCCTCTTCGCCCTCAGCTCCTCTGTACTCTCAGTTCCTCCTCTGAACCCTCATCTTTGCGCCCTCAGCTCCTTTTATGTGCCCTCTCCTCCTCCTCTGCATCCTCAGCTCCTCTGCGCCCTCAGCTCCTCCTAAGCACACTCAACTCCTCCTCTCTGCCCTCAGCTCCTCTTTTGTGCTCTCAGTTCCTCTGCACCCTCAGGTCCTGTCACCCTCAGCTCCTCCTCTGCACCATCAGCACTTACTCTGCAGCCTCAACTCCAACACGGGGCCCACAACTCTTCTGCATCCTGGCTCCTCCTCTGCAAACTCATCTCTGTACCCTCAGCTCCTCTTCTGCCCCTCAGATCCTCTTCTGTGCCCTCATCTACTCTTTGACCTCACCTTCTCCTCTGCGCCATCACCTACTCTGCACCTCAGCTCCTCCTCTGGGCCCTCAGCTTCTTCTCTGGGCCCTCAGCTAATCCTCTGCTCCTGCAGCTGTCCTGTGCTCCCACAGCTCCTCCTCTGTGCTCTGAGCTCATCCTATGCACCCTCAGCTCCTCCTCTTTGACCTCAGCTCCTCCTCAGCATGCACAGCTCCTTCTCTGTGCCCGAAGCTCCTCTTCTGCACAGTAAGGGCCTCCTGTGTGCCCGCAGCTCCTCCTCTGCACCATCAGCTCTTCCTCTGCATCCTCAACTCCTCCACATTGCCCTTAACTCCTCCTCTGCTTCTTCAACTCCTCCTCTGCACCCTCAGCTCCTCCTTTGCATCCTCAGCTCCTTCTTTGCAAGCTCAGCCCCTCCTCGGCACCCTCATCTCATGTCCGTCCTTAGCTCCTCTTCTGTGCCCGCAGCTCATCCTCTGCATTCTGAGCTCCACCTCTGCATCCTCAGCTCCTCCTCTGCATCCTCACCTCCTCTTGTGCGCATTCAGCTCCTCCTGTACACCCTCAGCTCCTTCTCTGCTCCCTCAGCGCATCTTCTGCTCCCTCAGCTCCTCCTCTGCACCCTTAGTTCCACCCCTGGGCCCTCAGCTCCTCCTCTGGGCTTTCCACTCCTCCTTGAGTCCTCAGCAACTCTGTGCAGGCAGCTCCTGCTCTGTACCTTCAGCTCCTCCTCTGTGCCCTCATGTACTCATCTGCACCCTCAGCTCCTTCTCTGCACATACATCTCTTCCTATGCACCCTCAGTTCCTCCTCTGTGTCCTCAGGTCTTCCTCTGGGTGCTTAGGTCCTCCTTTGCACCCTCAGCTCCTCCTCTGCTCCTGCAGTTCCTCCTCTGCATTCTCAGCACCTCTTCAGCACCCTCAGTACCTCCTCTGTGCCCTCCGCTCCTCCTCTGAGCCTTCAGCTTCTCCTCTGCACATTAAGCTCCTCCTCTTTGCCCTCAGCTCTTCCTCTGCACCCTCTGCTCCTCCTCTTCACCCTCATCTCCTCCTGTGCACCCTCAACTCCTCCTTTGTGCCCTCAGCTCCTCCTACCCACCCTCAGGTCATCCTCTGTGCCCTCAGTTCCTGCTCTGTGCCCTCAGCTTTTCCTCTGCACCCGCAACTCCCCCGCTGCACCCTCTGCTCCTCTTCTCCACCCTCAGCTCCTTTCTGTGCCCCCAACTCCTCCTCTGAGCCCTCAGCTATTCCTCTGCGCCCTCAGTTCCTCCTCTGCACACTCAGCTCCTCCTCTTTGCACTCAGTTGTTCCTCTGCACCCTGAGCTCCTCCTCTATGCCGGCAGATCCTAGTCTGCACAGTCAGTTCCTCCTTGGTTCCCTCAGCTTCTCTTCTGCACCCTCAGCTCTTCCTCTGTACCTTCAACTCATCCACTTTGCCTTTGATTTCTCCTCTTTGCCCTCAGCTTCTCCTCTGCGCCCTCAGCTCCTCCTCTGCACATTAAGCTCCCCCGCTTTTAACTGAGCTCTTCCTCTGCACCTTGAGCTCCTCCTCTTCGTCCTCAGCTCCTCCTCTACACGCTAAGCTCCACCTCTGCAACCACAGATCATCTGCATCCTCACTTCCTCCTGTGCGCCCTCAGCTCATCCTGTGGGCCTTCAGCCCCTTCTCTGAGCCCTCAGCTCCTCCTCTGCATCCTCAGGTCCTCCTCTGAACCCTCAGCTCCTCCTGTGCACCCTCAGCTCCACCTTTTTATTTTCAGCTCTTTCTCTGCACCCTCAGCTCCTCCTCTGCACCCTCAGTTCCACCCTTGCACCCTCAAGTCTTCCTCTGGGCTCTCCTCTCCTTACATCCTGAGCTCCTCTGTGCAGGCAGCTCCTCCTCTGTGCCCTCAGGTACTCCTCTGCATCCTCAGCTCCTCCTCTGCACATTAAGCTCCTCCACTTTTTTTTTTAAATTTAATTTTATTTTATTTGAGAACATACTGTACAGAGGGGTTACAATTACATGGGCAGGATAATGCATACATTTCTTACCAAGCATTGCAGCCTCCTCCCTTGTTTACCCTTCAAAGCTCCTCCACTTTTAACTGAGCTCTTCCTCTGCACCCTCAGCTCCTCCTCTGTGCCCTCAGGTGCTCCTCTGTGCCCTCAGTTCCTGTTCTGTGCCCTCAGCTTTTTCTCTGTACCTGCAACTCACCCGCTGCACCCTCTCTGCTCTTCCTCTCCACCCTCAGCTCCTCCTCTGTGCCCCCAACTCCTCCTCTGAGCCCTCAGCTACTCCTCTGAACCTTGAGTCCTCCTCTACACCCTAAGCTCCACTGCGGCACCCACACATTATCCTCTGCATCCTCACCTCCTCTTGTGAACCCTCAGCTCCATGTCTTTGCCCTCAGCTCTTTCTCTGCATCCTCAGCTCCTCCTCTCCATCCTCAGCTCCTCCTCTGTGCCCCCAACTCCTCCTCTGAGCACTCAGCTATATTTTTTGCCTTTAGCTCCCCCTCTGCACACTCAGCTCCTCCTCTGGGCCCTCATCTCTTTGTCTACACGTTGAGCTCCTCCTCTTCGACCCCAGCTCCTCCTCTGCACCCTCAGCTCCTCCTATGCACCCACAGCTCCTCCTCTGTACCCTCAGCTCTTCCTCTGCACCTTCACCTCCTCCACTTTGCCCTCAAATACTCCTCTGCGCCCTCAGCTCCTCCTCTGCACACTCAATTCTTCCTCTGCACACTCAGCTCCTCCTCACCCTCCAGGTCCTCCTCTGTGCCCCCAACTCCTCCTCTGAGGCCTCAGCTATTCCTCTGCGCCCTCAGCTTCTTTGCCCTCAGCTCTTCCTCTGTACCCCAAGCTTGTCCTCTTCGTTCTCAACTATTCTTCTGCTCCCTCAGCTCTTCCTTTGCACTCTGAGTTCCTCCTCTACACTCTGAGCTCCTCCTCTTCACGGTCAGCTCCTCCTTTGTGCCCTCAGTTTCTCCTCTGCACCCTCAGCTCTTCCTCTGCACCTTCAGCTCCTCCGCTTTGCTCAACTCCTCCTCTGCTCCCTCAGCTAATCCTCTGCGCCCTCAGCTCCTCCTCTGCACACTCAGCTTCTCCTCTTTGCCCTCAGCTCTTCCTCTGCACCTTGAGCTTCTCCTTTTGGTCTTCATCTCCTCCTCTGCACCCTCATCTCCTCCTTTGTGCCTTCAGCTCCTCCTCTGCACCCTCAGTTCATCTCCTTTATCCTCAGCTACTCCTCTTCCTGCATCTGCTCCTCTGAACCCTCAGCACCTCCTCTGTGCCCACAACTCCTCCTCTGCGCTCTCAGCTCCTCCTCTGCACCCTCAGCTCCTCCTCTGCACCCTCAGCCCTGCCTCTGCACCTTCAAATCCTCCACTTTGCCCTCAATTGCTCCTCTGCGCCCTCAGCTTGTCCTCTGCACACTCGGCTCCTCCTGTTTGCCGTCAGATCTTCCTCTGCACCCTGAGCTTCTTCTGTTCGACCTCAACTATTCCTTTGCTCCCTCAGCTCCTCCTCTGCCCATTCAGATCCCCCTCTTTGCCCTCAGTTCTTCCTCTGAACCCCGTGATCCTCCTCTTTGCCCTCATCTCCTCCTGTGCACCCTCAACTCCTCCTCTGAGTGCTCAGCTCTCCTCTGCATCTTCAGCTCCTCCTTTGCACCCTCACCTCCTCCACGTTGCCTTCAACTCCTTGTCTGGTCCCTCAGATCCTCCTCTGTACCCTCAGCTCCTGTGTGCCCTCAGTTCCTCTTATGTGACCTCAGAACCTCTTGTCCGCCATCAGCTTTTCCTCTGCATCGGCAGCTACTCCTCTGCTTATCAGTTCCTCCTGTGCACCCTCAGCTCCTCCTCTGTACAAGCAGCTCCTTTCTTTGCCCTCAGTTACTCCTCTGCACCCTCAGCTCCTTGTCTGTGTCCACACCATCTCTGCACATTCAGTTCCTCCTCGGCACCCTAAGCTCTTCTTCTGCACCTTCAACTTCTCCACAATCCCCTCAACTCCTACTCTGCACCCTCAGCTCCTCTGCACACTGAACTCCTCCTTTTTGCCCTCAGTTATTCCTCTGCACCCTCAGCTCCTCCTTTGCACCCTCAGCTTCTCCTCAGCACCCTCAGCTCTTCCTCTGCACCTTCAACTCCTCCACTTTGCCCTCAACTCCTCATCTGCATCCTCAGCAACTCCTCTGCACCTTCAGTCCTTTGCCATCAGATCTTGCTCTGCACTCTGAGCTCTTCCTCTTCAGTCTGAACTCATCCTCTGCCACGGACCGGGTTCTGTCGGGATGACGGAGGATACCTAGGGGAGGAACCTGGAATAGGATGGGGAGATGGCAAACAGACAACTCACACACATTAGGAGTGGATGCTGAGTGCTGAGTGCTGAGTGCGATTTAATGCAGAGGATAACAAACTTTTATAGCAAAAAGTCTCCATAAGAAAGGGCAAAAGGTTACATAATCTTGCTGCAGGGCTTCATTCTTGGGCGGTCACCAGCTGGTCGCCTGATAGGCACTTGTTTCTGGCTTATCTCTAAGAAATATAATGGGTTTCGATGTTTTGTCATCAACTAACCGTTACCTTATTTCTATAGAGGCCTTAACTGTCCCATAAGATCTTTTCTGTTCCTTCTTCAATAGTAAGGTCAAGGAGGCCTAGATCTAGTAAGTCTCTTAGTAAATGAAAGAGAGTAACAGGAAGTTCTTTCTCCCAAGTAGTTATCTCAGCAATTGCCATACATTCTTTCTGTTCTAGCCGGGCCTACAGCTTCTTGTAAATCCCTTACAAATAATTCCTTCTGCTGAAGTGACATCGTGAAACCCCCAAAACTTTTATATTTACTTATGACTTGTCTACTAGCCTCCATAAGAGGGGTTTCAGGGTAGCACTTAACTCTGGTGAGTTAGTCATATTTTTAAGACACTCATCAAATGTTGGAGTCGTCAACACTCTTAAGAAAGAGCTTTGAATAAGAGAACGTTGTCAATAAGTACAAAGAGCAGTAGAAACAGTAAAAGATTAATAGGCACTCTTATGAGGAAAAGAAAGGCAGAAACACATCTTTCCCATGGGTTTGCCAGCCTTTCCAGGAGTAGGCCTCTTAGAAGCCCTATTCTCCGAGGTAGACTTCGGTGAAGTCCCAAAACTTGGAGATAGGTTTCTGTAAAGCCCCATTCTCTGAGGTAGACTTCGGTGAAGTCCCAAAACTCAGAGATAGGTCTCTGAAGCCCCTTTCTTAGGTCTGATAGATGGTTTCCCATGCTAAGCAGACTCCACTGGAGTCGGCGTGGCAATCCTCTATGTCCTCAGTTCCTCCTTTGCACCCTCAGTTCCTCCTTTGCACCCTCCGCTCCTCCTTTGGGTGGGTGGGGGTGGGGTACAGACAGTTTTCGGGAAGGTAAGCTATCTCTTCTCTTTCTCTCATTATTTTTCAGGCAAAGGATAGGACCTCATCAGAGCGTTGCAGGCTCCCTGATAAAGGCTGATCAGGATAAGGTGACGAGCAGGTATTTAAAATCATGGGACATTCCCAGTCAAGAAATAAGGAATTATTTCTCTCTGTGCTAAAACATATGTTGGAAAGTAGGGGTAATCATGTTTCTAAAAAGGCTCTTGAGGAATTTTATGAGTTTGTTTTAAAGGTTTCACCCTGGTTTCCTGAGGAGGGAAGCTTGTCTCTGCAAGATTGAAAGAAAGTTGGAGTGGAAATAAAAAAGTACTATAAAAAACATGGCCCTAGGCGAGGGGGGACCAAGATGGCGACGGGGCAGTAGGGAAACGCCACAGCTCTCTCCAACCAAAAAGAGAGTTCGAGTTCCAACCTTTAATCTCCCCAAGAGACCGACAACAACAAAAAGACGAACACTCAGAGAAAAACCAGAGGTGGAAAATAACAAAAAAAAGAAAGAGAGGAAAAGAAGAATTTCAGAACAGAGAAGAGCGAAGACCCCTCCCCCAACCTTTACTGGCCGCGCGGCAGTGCGCCAAGCCGCCGGCCAGCCGGCCCGGCGGGGGCTGCCGGAGCCCCAGAGACACAGGGGGCCGCTTGCAGATCACCAGGTACCGGATTGCAGAACAGCGGATCGCCAGGAACAGAGAAACCTACCAGCCGGGAGTCTCCACGAGGATCCCACCCCACCCATCACTCTCCACCGGAGCGGAGAGGCTCCATCCCGCCAAAGCTGCCCGGCACCAGCAGCGAGACAAAGAGACCTGTCGGCAGACCACCTGCCCGATCGCAATCGCAACGACCCGGCAGGGGCCACCCAACCCAGCCCGTAACCACCCCAACTGAACTTGGACTGCAACAACAACTGACGACCTACACCACACAGAAACAACCAGCTCCAGGGTGAGTACTCCACAGGGGACAGTGTATCCCTCAAGGGAGACCAGAGCTGGAGGGAATCCCCAGACCCTGACCTAGACTCCCTACCCCAACACCCGGACCACAGGACCCACTAAAACTGGGAACTGTTCGAGAGCTCCACCAGCCGGTGGAGCACACTCTGCTGGCCAGGCCAGAGCAAGAGTCCCCCTGGAAGGGAGCTTAAATGCCCAAGCCAGGAACAGCACCCCTGGGTCAAGACTACCAACAGTAGAAGAAATTTGAACTGTGTCCTCCAGGCTGCATAACCTAGGTGGTATACACATCAGCACAGGCTTAATGAGTGCGCTCTAGGCTGGGGCCGGACCGAGGCCCGGGGATCCGGCGCCTGAACAACACAACCAACTCCTCCCAACTGAAGTAAAAAGCTGAGCATACGCCTCAACAGAGGGGAGAAAACCAGGAAACAACACTCCCCGGGAAGCACGCCTGTGACAACAAAAGACCTGGAGGCTCAGGACAAGAGAAGCCCAAACTCCACCAAAACTCCACCCATATACCCTAGGCTGGGAATTGGGCAACACAGGCTGCCAGCACCTGATAGTAAGCAGGAGCTCAGGCTGATAAGGCGGCTCAGCAATAGAGTGATAGTCTTGGATGTATGAGGCCCTGGATCTGATTCCTCAGCATCACAAAAGCAAAAAGGGTCAGAAGTGGTGCTGTGGCTCAAATGGTAGGGTGCCAGCCTTGAGCGGAAGAGCTGAGGGACAGCACCCAAACCTAGAGTTCAAGCCCACAACCAGCCCCAAACAAACAAACAAAAACACATCAGGAGCCCATAGCAGACTCCAGTATTTGGGAGAGTGCATCCAGAGCATCCGATCTTCCCAAGAGCACCCGCAGGAGCAAACACAAGCAGTCTAGGCTGCTCAACCCTTCCAAAGGCGGGAATTGCCAGCAATCTACAGCAGAGAGCTGAGAATCCTAAGTAAGTCAGAATAGCAGCTGGAAATAGGCTCCCAACAGAACCCAGATCAGGCACAGACTCTCTCTACCAATACAGAATCAGCAACCAAGCAAAGACAGACACACCAAAACAAAATTGAAGAGCAGTTTCCTGAACCCCCATGCGAAAATCACAGAGAAAAATCACAAGGTTTACCACCAGGACAGCAAGCTCACCTCAAAAGCCAGCAGCCATGCAGGGGAGAGCCCCAGTGGGAGCAAAGCAGGAATGGAAGACAAAAGCTACATCCAAGGGTTGCTGGAGGCAATGACTCAAGAAATAAAGCGAGAAATGGATCAGAAATTGAAAGAGCACAAGGACGAACTATCAAAAGAGATACAGGATATCAAACAAAAGTTGGATGCAAAAATAGAAGCTGCACAAACCTCAGTAAGAAGTGAGATAAACGCCAAATTAGAGGTAATACATACTGATCTCACCTCATTGAGAGGTGAGATCAGTACTCTGAGAACCAACATTGAATCCATAAAGGGATCCATTTCCACCATGCAAACCACAATAGAAGCCACGGTCAACAGAGTGAATGAAATGGAAGGTAGAGTGTCAGATACAGAAGACAGAATACACCAACTGGACCAAAAAGTGACAGATATGGAAAAATCACTCAAATTAAACCAAAGGGAAATTCAAGAGCAAGCAGATAATGCCAAGAAATTTAACCTTCGCATAATCGGAGTGGACGAAGGTGAGGAATTCCAGAGCAAGGGAATGCAACAACTATTTAACAAGATAATCAATGAAAATTTTCCCCACCTCAAAAACGACCATCTTAACTACACTACAGAAGCTTATAGAACCCCCAACAAGCAAGATCCCAGGAGAAACACTTCTAGACACATTATAGTAAAAATGATAGATCTGAATAATAAGGAAACAATCCTGCATGCAGCACAAATGAAGAAGGAGCTATACTACAACGGGAAAAAAATTAGAATCACTGCAGATCTCTCCACACAAACAATGAATGCAAGAAAAGCCTGGGAAAGCACCATATGAGCCCTGAGAGCCAATAACTGCCAACCCAGACTGATATACCTGGCAAAGCTAGCATTCACATTCGATGGAGAACTGAAAACTTTTAATAGCAAAGAAAAACTAAATGAATACATAAACATTAAGCCAGCATTACAAAGAATTCTAAGAGGGGGGACACAACCTGAAGAAAGCAACCAGGAACTGGGACCTGCCCCAAACAGGCATTACTCAAAGTCTAACTGAGCAAGCACAGGAGGAAAGGAAAGAAGAAAAACTTAGGAAAACGGAATGGCAGGAACAACAATGCATCTCTCTATACTTTCTCTTAATATAAATAGGCTGAATTCGCCAATTAAAATAAAACGAACTGAGGACTGGATCAGAAAACAAGACCCATCCATCTGTTGCCTTCAGGAGACCCACCTCTCAGCCAAACATACAGACAAACTCAGAGTGAAGGGGTGGAAAAGGATCTACCAATCAAATGCCCCCAGTAAGAAAGCAGGTGTAGCTATCCTGATATCTGACAAAATAAACTTTTCATTAAAATCAGTACAGAAAGACAAGGACGGACACTACATATTAATAAAGGGAACAATCCAAGAGGAGGTTATAACTATCATCAACTTATATGCCCCAAATATTGGTGCACCCAGATATGTTAAACAAATGCTCTCAAACTTACAGAATAAAATAGATCCCAATACGAAAATACTAGGAGACTTTAACACGCCACTCTCACCAAAGGACAGGTCTACCAACCAGAGGATTGGCAAAGAAGCTACCGAATTAAGTGAGGCCATACTTCAAGCGGAATTAACTGACATCTACCGAGTATTTCACCCTAAAACAACACAGTACACATTCTTCTCAGCAGCTCATGGAACTTTCTCCAAAATAGACCATATCATAGTTCATGCAAGGAACTTAAGCAAATACAAAGGGATCGACATAATCCCCTGTGTCCTATCTGACCACAGTGGAATCAAGCTAGCTCTCAATAACAAAGCATACCGCAGATATTTCTCTAATACATGGAAATTGAACAGCACACTCCTTAACAAGGCCTGGGTAACGGAAGAGATCAGAGAAGAAATAAAGCATTTCCTACAACTCAATGAAAATGAAAACACCTCACAAAGAAACTTGTGGGACACAGCAAAAGCAGTCCTGAGGGGCAAATTTATTGCCCTCAGTGCCCACATCAAGAGAATGGAGACAGACCAAGTAAATAATCTCATGTTGCAACTAAAACAGCTAGAAAAACAAGAAAAAATGGGACCTAAAGCTACTAGACGAAGCCAGATAACCAAATTGAGAGCAGAGATTAACCAATTAGAAAATCAGAAAACCATAACCAAAATAAACCAAACAAAAAGCTGGTTCTTTGAAAAAATAAACAAAATTGATGGCCCGTTGGCAAGATTAATTAAAAAAAGAAGAGAGGAAACCCATATTAACAGGATTAGGGATGCCACGGGAAACATCACAACACGTACCCAAGATATCCAAACAATTCTAACAGACTACTTTCAAAAGCTATACTCTCTAAAGGAAGAAAATCTGGCAGAAATGGATGCATTTTTAGAGAAATACAAGTTACCCAAACTGAGCAAAGAAGAAGTTAACCAATTAAATAAGCCAATATCCTATAATGCAATACAGGAAGCTATCAAAAGTCTTCCAACAAAAAAAAGCCCAGGACCAGATGGATTCACAGCAGAATTCTATAAGACCTTTAAACAAGAACTAATACCCATACTCCTCAAGCTCTTCAGAGAAACAGAGAAGGAGGGAGCTATCCCAAACTCATTCTATGAAGCCAATATCACACTCATCCCCAAACCAGGCAAAGACCCAACCAAAAAGGAGAATTACAGGCCAATTTCCTTGATGAACACAGATGCAAAGATCCTTAACAAGATTCTAGCTAAGAGAATCCAGAAACACATAAAAAAAAATACACTATGATCAGGTAGTCTTCATCCCAGAGACACAGGGATGGTTTAACATACGTAAGTCAATAAATGTAATCCAACATATCAACAGAGCCAAGGTCAAGAATCACATGATTATCGCCACAGATGCAGAAAAGGCCTTTGATAAAATTCAACATTCATTCATGCTAAAAGCTCTGGAGAAAATAGGAATAGAAGGAACATTTCTAAAAACAATAAAAGCCATTTATGACAGACCAATAGCCAATATTATACTTAATGGGGAAAAGCTACAACCAATCCTCCTAAAATCAGGAACAAGGCAAGGATGCCCACTGTCTCCACTCCTCTTCAACATAGTCCTAGAACCCTTAGCCAGGGCAATAAGGCAAGAAAAAGACATTAAAGGGATCCGCATAGGGAAAGAAGAAGTTAAACTATCCCTTTTTGCAGATGACATGATACTATACCTCCACGATCCCAAAAACTCCATCCCCAAACTTTTAGAAATCATAAGTCACTTCGGCAAAATAGCAGGATACAAAATAAACCCACAGAAATCAGTTGCCTTCCTGTACACTGACAATGTACAAGAAGAGAGGGAAATAAAGGGAGCAATCCCATTCACAATAACCTCCCCAAAAATAAAATATTTAGGAATTAACCTAACCAAAGATGTAAAAGAACTATTTAATGAGAACTATAAAAAGTTAAAGAAAGAAATTGCAGAAGACACTAGGAAATGGAAAGACCTCCCATGCTCCTGGATAGGCCGACTTAATATAGTAAAGATGGTGATACTTCCAAAACTAATATACAAATTCAATGCAATTCCTATTAAAATCCCAATGACGTACATCACTGAAATACAGAAAACAGTCCAAAAATTTATATGGAACAACAAAAGACCTAGAATAGCCAAAACAATTCTAGGGGATAAAGACAATATGGGAGGGCTATCCATGCCGAACTTCAAACTCTACTACAGAGCTATAATCACAAAGACAGCATGGTACTGGCACAAAAACAGACCCGAAGACCAATGGAACAGAATAGAAGATCCAGAAATAAATCCACAGGCCTACAGCCAGCTGATATTCGACAAAGGAGCCAAAGACATACAATGGAAGAAACACAGCCTCTTCAACCGCTGGTGCTGAGAAAACTGGGCAGCCACATGCAGAAAACAAAAAGTGGACCCCAGCCTATCACCATGCACCAACATCAACTCAAAATGGATTAAAGACCTTAACATTAAACCTGAATCTCTGAAACTACTGCAGGACAGAGTAGGAGAGACACTTGAACTAATAGGCACAGGAAGGAACTTCCTGAACAGAGTCCCAGGGTCACAACAAGTTGGAGAGAGACTCGACAAATGGGACTACCTTAAAATAAAAAGCTTCTGCACAGCTAAATCTATCGCAACTAAGCTAGAAAGACAACCAACTAGTTGGGAAAAAATATTTACCAGCAATATATCAGACAAGGGGTTAACATCCTGTATATACAGGGAACTCAAGAAACTAATCCCTCCCAAACCTAACAAACCAATTACTAAATGGGCAAGGGAACTAAAGAGGGACTTCTCAAATGAAGAAATAAAAATGGCAAAGAAACACATGAGGAAATGTTCATCATCCCTGGTGGTGAAGGAAATGCAAATAAAGACAACCCTGAGATACCACCTTACCCCAGTCAGAATGTCCCACATCCACAAATCAGCCAACGACAAATGCTGGAGGGGATGTGGAGAAAGAGGAACCCTATTACACTGCTGGTGGGAATGTACACTTATACAACCACTTTGGAAAGCAGTCTGGAGGGTCCTTAGAAAGCTAAAGATTGACCTCCCTTACGATCCAGTCATACCACTTCTAGGCATCTACCCTGAACAACAGGAACCAATATACAAGGACACGTGCACCTCCATGTTTATTGCAGCACTGTTCGCAATAGCTAGGATATGGAAACAACCTAGATGCCCCACCACAGATGAATGGATCCAAAAATTGTGGTATCTATACACAATGGAATATTATGCAGCCATTAGAAATGACAAAATAATGGCATTTGCAGGGAAATGGATGGAGTTAGAAGGAATCATGTTGAGCGAGGTAAGCCAAGAACGAAGAGACAAACGGTACATGGTCTCCCTCATAAGTGGATGCTAAATCCAAAATGTTATGTGATACGACAAAATTAACAGGACTTAAGAAACAAAGAACTCCCGCTCATCTGGTTGAACCACTACTAAATATCCCCATGCTGCTGATCACAAATATGGTATATAACATGTGAACACTGTTATATATTACAGACTGTGATAGACAATTTGCTCCAGGAAAGTTAGAATGAACTTGTGACTTTGAAATTATGTAATCACTTAATCACAATCAAAAAAAAAAAAAAAAAGAACCTCGGGGAAGGTAGGGAGGGAGGGGATGGTAGGGGGAAAACAATGGAGGGGGTAACAATGTTCAAGAGGAAGTGTACTCATTACCTCACTCATGTAACTGTAACCCTCTGTATAGTATCTTTACAATAAAAAAAATAGAGTTAGGCCAACCTGTGCTACACAGTGCAAACCTGTCTTAAAGAAATATGGGAAGACATGGTTTCCCTTATTTGCAATATCTAGTATAGGTATGAGTCAAGCGGAAAAAGTCAGATAATGTGATGTTAGGAAAACAAAACCTCAAATATGTATTTTAATGTTTTTGTTTCTTTCATGCATGTGTTTCTAATGCATTTATAAGATTATTTCTTTGTTGCTTTGTGTGTCCCTCCCCCACAGTGTAACCCCTGCTTTCACTATATTTGATGTCAGTATAACATGTGGAGGAGACGGGGACAAACAAGTCGTTTAAGGATTCAGGTGGACCTGTTGCAACAATGAGAAGTACAAAATGTCATGTCAAAACCAGCTTTACAATGTCGGTGGGGGGGGGGGAGGGGGGGTATGATTGGGTGGGAGGGAGGGGGGAGGCTGGGAAGGGAGGTGAAGGGTAAACAAAGGAGGAGGATGCAATGCTTGGTAAGAAATGTATGCATTATCCTGCCCATGTAATTGTAACCCCTCTGTACAGTATGTTCTCAAATAAAATAAAATAAAATTAAAAAAAAAAAAAAAAAAAGAAATATGGGAAGAGGGCTGGGAAGGTAGCTCAGCGGTAGAGTGCATGCCTTGCAAGCATGAAGCCCTGGGTTCGATTCCTCAGCACCACATAAACAGAAAAAGCCGGAAGTGGCGCTGTGGCTCCAGTGGTAGAGCACTAGCCTTGAGCTGAAGAGCTGAGGGACAGCACCCAGGCCCAGAGTTCAGGCCCCATGACTGGGAAAAAAAGAAAAAGAAAAAGAAAAAGAAATATGGGAAGAAAGGAAGGGAGAGTAAGAAAAAAAAATGAAAATAAAGTGGCAGAAGGGAGGAGGCCTGGAATTGTCCCTAAAATATAGGAAAAAAATTCCTTTAGACCTTTGTTTTAGGAAAATGGGAAATACTAAGATTTTTGGTTCTCAGCAAAGTTGGTTTTTCACAGAAAGCTTCTTGGGAGGTCTTTAACTCCCATTTCCTACCGAGGAGGACATGTTTCTTACTGCTTACCCTGTTATACCAGAATCATTGTTAAAAACTTTTAAAAGTTAGCTGGGTGCCAGTGGCTCATGCCTGTAATCCTAGCTACTCAGGAGGCTGAGATGTGAGGATCTCAGTCCAAAGCCAAACCTGGCAGGAAACTACATGAGATTCTTATCTCCAATAAAAGCACTCAGAAAATAAGTGGTGCTGTGGCTCAAGTGGTAGAGCACTAGCCTTGAGCTGAAGAGCTGAGGGACAGCACCCAGGCCTAGAGTTCAGGTCCCACGACCTACAAAAAAACAAACAAAAAACCCCACAAAACTTTAAAAAAAACTTTTGTTTTTGGAGGGAAGGGTGACATTGCCCAAAAAGAATGTACTGTTTACCTGACTTATGTAACACCTCTGTACACCTATATAATACTAATAAAAATTAATTTTTTTTAGAAAAAAAACAAAAAAAAAACAAAAAAACAAAAACAAAAACAAAAACAAACAAAAAAAAAACATGGCCCTGAAGAAGTCCCCCCACCTGTTTTTCCAATCTGGTTACAGGTAAAGGACATGCTTACAGATAAGACCGAGATGGAACTCTTAGCTGAACAAGCTCTGTCTGAAAATAATGATGAGACTGCCCCTTTAACAACTGGTAAAGGGAAAAATGACAAAAATTATAATACTATAAACAAGGATGAGGTAGGAAGTGGTGTCAATTTGTTAGAAGCTTTACCTGATGATGATTGCTATGAAGATACTGTTACTTGTTGGGAAACATATGAAGGGCAAATTGATTATGATGAAGGAGAGGATTGTTTTAGGAAAAATAAAATAAAAAGTGGTCCTATGGTGTATATATACCACATTTTCTTGATCCATTCATCTACTGAGGGGCATCTGCATTGGTTCCATATCTTAGCTATGGTAAATAATGCTGCAATAAACATAGTTGTGCTGGTAGCTTTAGTGTGGTCTTGTTTGTAAGCATTTGGGTAAATGCCCCAAAGTGGGATTCCCCGAATAGCAAAAACGCTCCTCAACGGAAAGAACAGTGCTGGAGGAATATTAATGCCAAATTTCAAACTCTAAAGCCATAGTAATCAAAGCAGCTTGGTACTGGCACAAGAACAGACCTCAGGAACAATGGAATAGAATTGAAAACCCAGAAATGAACCTACAGACCTATAGCCATCTAATCTTTGATAAGGGAGCTAAAAAAATAGAATGGAAGAAAGACAGCCTCTTCAGTAAATGGTGCTGGCAAAATTGGTTAATTACTTGTAGAAAACTAAAGCTAGATCCTTATATATCACCCTGCACCAGAATCAACTCCAAATGGATCAAAGACCTCGGAGTCAAAGCAGACACTCTGAAAACATTACAGGATGGAATAGGAGAAACCGTAGGTCTATTTTTATCTTTATAAACTTCTGTATAAGGAAATGGTTCTTCGGTTGGTTCAGGAAATATGATGTTACTAACTTTATATTTTGTGTGAAACCACCATCTATTCCCTATAACGTAAGTTGGACTAAACTTAATCATAACTGTTGGGAGAATCTTTCTTTTTCTCTTATAATCAGCGGTTCCCCCTTTTTTTTAGAACTCTCTGAACTACTGGGATAACTCTTTCTAATTTAGTTTAATTCATTGATTTTGTCTGTTGGACATATCTGGAAATTTTAAGTCTCAATATTTACTATGCATGAGCTGTAAAACCGCTTGTGAAGTTGTAGGAGTTTCTGGAGGCAACGTCACATCAGATGATAGATTGATTGGGGCATTGCCCACATTTAATCTTTGGTCTTAGTCTTTATTTCTTACAGAAGCTGTCTCTATTGGACTGGAAAAATACAACATGCTCTGTTTGCGGATCAATAGAAAAATAACCAAAACAAGAATAAAGGCAACGAATGTACAGCCAAGAAGAATATAGTAAGAATAAAGGTAGAGGCTATAAAGGTGCAGCCAAATGTATGGGAAGCCTTGAACCAACACCCCCTTCCTGCAGGCATTCTTCCTTGAAGCTCTTTGTCTAACATGATCTCTCACGCAGACTCCGCAGAAGGTGGCGTGGCAAGGAGCTTAATGTGCAGAGGATTAGCTGAGGAACCAGAGGAGGAGTTGAGGGCAAAGTGGAGAAGTTGAAGGTGCAGAGGAAGAGCTGAGGGTGCAGAGGAGAAGCTGATGTGGCAAAGGAGGAGCTGACCTGCTGAGGAGTTGCTGTGTGCATAGAGGAGGAGCTGAGGGTGCAGAAGAGGAGCAGAAGGTGCAGAGGAAGAGCTGAAGTCAAAGAGGAGCTGAGAGTGCAGAGGAGGATCTGAACACCCAGAGGAGTTGAGGAAACAGAGGAAGAGCTGAAGGCCAAAGGAGGAGCTGAGGGCACAGAGGAGGAAGTGAGGATGCAGAAGAGGAGCTGCGGGCACAGAGATAGAGCTGAGGGTGCAGAGGAGGAGCTGTAGGCACAGAAGAGGAGCTGAGGACAGACATGAGATGAGGGTACAGAGGAGGAACTCAGGGTGCACAGGAGGAGCTGAGGGTACACAGGAGTATCTGATGGCACAGAGGAAGGTTGGAGGTCACAGAGGAGGAGCTGAGGGTGCAGAGGAGTTGTGTGCACAGAGGAGCTAAGGGCACAGAGCAGATACGGGAACAGAGGAGGAGCTGAGAGTAAAGGGGATGAGCTGAGGGTGCAGAGGAGGATCTGAGCGCAAAGAGGAAGACCTCAAGGTGCAGAGGAAGAGCTAAGGGAAAAGAGGATTAGCTGAGGGACCAGAGGAGGAGTTGAGGGCAAAGTGGAGGAGTTGATGGTGCAGAGGAAGAGCTGAGGGTGCAGAGGAGGAACTGATGCCACAGGGGAGGAGTTGAGTGCTCAGAGGATTTGAGGGTGCATAGGAGGAGATGAGGGCCAAGAGGAGAAGTACAGGGTGCAGAGGAAGATCTGAGAGCAAAGAAGAGAAGCTGAGTGTACAGAGGAGGAGCTGAGGGCAAAGAGGAGGAGCTGAGTGTGAAATGGTGTTTCCCTCTGCTCCTTCTGCCCCTCCTCCCTTTAACAAGGAAGTAAGAAATAGAGCTCACCCCAGAGCTTTAGCTCCAGGATTTATGGGAGCAATACAAGAGGCCCGTCAGCAAGGTGATTCCTCTTTTTGCTTTCCAGTAGGTTTGTATGATGATGCTCCTCCTGATTGGGAGCCTCTTCCGCTAAAGACTCTTAAGGAGCTTCAAACAGCTGTCAAGACTATGGGACCATCTTCTCCTTATACTCTTCAAATTTTAGACATGGTAGGAAGCATGTGGTTAACGCCTTATAATTGGTTCCAAACCACAAAATCTGTCCTCAGCCCAGGACAATATATCTTGTGGAGAACTGATTATGAGGATGGAGCTAGAGAAATAGTACAAAAATCAATTGTTAAAAGGGGAGGCACTAAACCAACCATGAGCATGTTGATGGGAAGAGGTGAATATACTACTCCCTCTAGTCAAACAGATATGCCTAAAGAAATGCTTATTGAAATATCAAAATTAGCAGTAGCAGCCTGGAAAAGTTTACCACCAGCTGAAGGCAAAACCACAGTTTTAGCTGGTATTCAGCAAAAACTAGATGAGCCGTATGAAGAATTTGTGGCTAGACTAGAAGAAGCCTTGCAGAGAATGCTTCCCCCCTCTGAAGGAATAGAGCTATTGCTCAAACAATTGGCATGGGAAAATACAAACTCACTATGTAAAGAACTCATAAGACCCATAAGAAAGACGGGATCATTGCAAGATTATGTTAAAGCATGCATAGATGCCTCACCAGCAGTCATTCAAGGAATGGCATATTTTGCAGCAATGAAAGGAGAACAATTCAGTGCTTATGTACAAAAATTACATAAGACATGACCCCAGGCCGGAAATGGGGTCTATTTCTCATGTGGCCAGTCAGGACACATGAGTAAAGATTGTCAACAAAAGCAAAATAAACCTAGTAACAGTAAGAAGGGTAAAGCGCTTGGACTTTGTCCACGATGTAAGAAAGGCAATCATTGGAAAAATGAGTGTAGATCAAAATATCATAAGGATGGAACTCCCCTAACAGCAGAAGAAAAGGAGACAAAAAACAGGAAGAGGGGTGCTCCTTCAGCCCCGTAAATGAAAGAGGGGGAAACACCTACTGTTACACAAAATTCCCCTAAGGGATCAGTTCCATTAAATCCCTTGGCTCCTCCTTTTACGGTATGGGATTTGCCAAGAGCTACTCCAGGAAGTGCAGGGTTAGATCTGGCAGCAAAAAGAGATTAAATTATCTCTATCATGGATGGTATTCAGTTAATAGACACTCAAGTTCATGATCCTTTAATTAAAGGAACTGTGGGCTTGATAATTGGTAGAAACTCAAATTATAAGAAAAATTTTGAGGTATTACCAGGAGTAGCTGATGTAGATTATCAAGGGGAAATTAAAGTAATGGTAAGGTCTTTAAAAGAAAATATACAAATACATAAAAATCAAAGAATAGCTCAAATCTTAATTTTAAATCTTCCAAAGCAAATCCTAAAACAAGATCGAGGCACAGGAGGTTTCGGTTCCACAGAAATTGTGGCCTGGGTACAATCTATTTCTAAGGATTGACCCATGAAAACTATAAAAGTAGATGGAAAACCTATTAAAGGTCTTTTGGATACCGGGGCAGACTGAAAAGACTGGCCCTCATCTTGGCCAATTATGAAGACAGAATCTATATTAATGGGATTGGGTATGGCTAACAATGTTGCCCAAAGTTCAAAAATTTTAAAGTGGGAGTGTGAAAACAGATTTGGAAACTTTCAACCTTATATTATATCTTCTTTGCCCTTTACATTATGGGGCAGAGACATTATGCAAAACATGGAATTAAAATTAGTTACTTCAGATTCTTTTAGTGTACAAAATTTTTCATAGGGGCCACTGATGAAAAGTTTGCTGATGCAGTATCATGGAAAAACGATCAGCCTGTGTGGGTTGATCAGTGGCCCCTAACTCAAGAGAAGATACAGGCTATAGAACAATTGGTAAATGAGCAATTACAAAAAGGACATTTAGAGGAATCCAGTAGTCCTTGGAATACTCCAATTTTTGTAATTAAAAAGAAATCTGGGAAATGGAGGTTGTTACAAGACCTCAGAGCCATTAATAACACCATGCATGACATGGGGGCTCTTCAGCCAGGACTTCCATCTCCTGTGGCTGTTCCTAAAGGACATTATATAATAGTCATTGATTTACAGGATTGCTTTTTTACAATAAAATTGGATCCTAATGATTCTCAAAGATTTGCATTTAGTGTGCCCTCATGTAATTTGAAAAGGCCCTGGCAGAGATATCAGTGGAAGGTCTTGCCACAAGGCATGAAAAATTCTCCTACATTGTGTCAAAAATTTGTGGATAAAGCTTTACAAAAAACTAGAGAAGAGTTTTCTAATGCTTATATTATTCATTATATGGATGATATATTAATAGCTGCTGAAAGTAAACATTTAACAGAACAAATTTTAAAACATATGATTGAACAATTAACCAACTTTGGTTTGCTTATTGCTCCAGATAAAATTCAACATAATAAACCTTTAAATTATTTAGGAAAAATAATACATGATGATTACATCATGTCACAAAAAATGAGTATTAGGCTAGATAAATTAAAAACATTAAATGATTTTCAAAAATTATTAGGAAATATAAATTGGGTTAGACCCTATTTAAAAATTACCACAGGAGAATTACACCCATTGTTTGAAGCCCTAAAAGGAGATTCTAACCCTAAATCTAAGAGACAATTGACTCCAATAATGTTAGAAAAAATTTCATTGGTGGAAGAAAAGTTACAACAAGCAAAAGTGGTCCAATTGGACTATAATAAAGATTGGGATTTTATAATATTAAAGACATCATATACTCCTACTGGATGTTTGTGGCAAGATGGAGTTCTGGAATGGCTTCACTTGCCTCACACTCAAACAAAAATGGTAGCTTCTTATGTATACTTGTGCAGTCAACTCATTGTCAAGCAAGGAGTAGGTCCCGAGAGTTATTTGGAAAAGAAATGCATAATATAATTATACCTTATAATAAACAACAATTAGAAATATTATTACAAAATGATGATAATTGGGGATTAGCATTATTAAATTATACAGGACAAATAAAATTTCATGTTCCTCAACATCCTTTATTAAAATTTGTGGAAGAAGTAGAAATCATTTTTCCATTAGTGGTAACCACAACACCTTTAGAAGATGCTCTAACAGTTTTTACTGATGGGTCCTCTAATGGAACTTCGGTGGTATACATTCCAGACCACCCCCCTATTATTAAAAGGGCATCTAATATATCAGCGCAACAGGCAGAAATTATTGCTGTAATTTTAGCCTTAACCACATTTCCCCAGCAGCTTAATATTTACACAGATTCTAAGTATGTGGTTAACTTATTTCCAGCTATAGAGACAGCTCTTTTATCAGGACAATCAAAAATTATAGACTTGTTACAACAGTTACAAAAATTAATTCAACTTAGAAAAGAAAAAACATTTTTTGGACATATAAGAGAACATACAAATTTACCAGGTCCTCTTGCATTTGGAAATATGATGGCTGATTTATTAACTAAAGAAACCATCATCTGTAATGCATTGGAAGTAGCACAAAAGAGTCATGCAATGCATCATCAAAATGCATTAGCCTTAAGAAGAATGTTTAACTTAACTAGAGAACAGGCTAGACAAATTGTAAAAAATTGTGATTATTGTCCAGATGTTTACCATCCATTAAAATTAGGAGTTAATCCTCGAGGGCTTAAACCTCAGGTTCTCTGGCAAATGGACATTACTCACATCCCAGAATTTGGAAAATTGTCTTATGTACATGTAACAGTAGATACCTTTTCTCACGTAATGCATGCTTCAGCTCGTACAGGAGAAGCAGTAAAAGATGTTATACAACATCTAATGACTTGCTTTCAAGTTATGGGGCTTCCCAAAAGACTAAAAACTGATAATGCACCTGCTTATACATCACAAGCCTTTAAAAAATTTTGTATAATGTGGAATATAGAACATATTACAGGGATTCCTTATAACCCTCAAGGTCAAGCAATAATTGAAAGAAGTCACCAAATACTAAAAATCCAGTTACAGAGACAAAAAGAAAGCAATCAATATTACTCCCCCCATCAAGCATTACAACATGCTTTATTTGTAATAAATCACCTTAATACTAATGAACAAAATCTTACACCTATGCAAAAACATTGGGGCGAAATTGGATTAAAAGTTCATCCAAAAGTTAAATGGAAAGATTTGCTTACAGGCACATGGAAAGGACCCGATATATTAATCACCTCGGGAAGAGGGTATGCATGTGTGTTTCCACAGGATGCCGAGTCACCTATCTGGATTCCTGACCGACTCGTGCGCCCCTACAATAATAACAAAAACCAAGAAAATGAAGCAGAAGAAGAAGGCGATACAGAAGCTTAAAAGGCTTCACCCTTCTCTTCAACAGGCGAAGACAACAAAAGAAGTCCAACCACCAACTTGGGGACAAATTAAGAAGCTCACCCATTCTTCAGGGGAGATTGAGGTGTCTACAGAAAAGACTATCACTGTTAAAAATACGTTTCTTGCTACGCTTACCATTATGTCTGTGCAGGCAGTGTCTGTTTCAGGAGAACAATACTGGGCATATGTTCCTAATCCTCCTCTTCTACATCCCGTGGGATGGGGGGATGAGGATGTAATAAAAGTAATGACAAATAATAGTGACCTGCTAGGAGGGTTGGAAGACTATTCTGATTTTCATATGACTTCTCAAACAATTAACTATGAAGAAATGACAGATACCACTCCAATTTGTATAACGCTATCAGGAAAAAATCTCCCTGGGTGTTTACCTATAAACTATAGAACATTTTTGACTGATGCCCCTGATCAATCCAATAATAAAAAGTTCAAAAAAGGATTGATGTGTGACATCCCTGATCGATTTTGTGATAAAAAGTTCCAAAAAAGACTGATGTGGAAAATTGGTATGATGACATTAGGCTTTCATACGTAGAATGAATCCTTTGTTATTCCTAAGAAAAATATACATTTAGATAACTGTTTACAAAAATATCATGACAAAGATCAATTTTGGGATGCATTAATTACCTCACCAAAATGGTTGGAATGTGGATTTCAAAAGGCCTCTTTATTACAACCCTATGGGGCACCAGATAGTATTTTTGATTTTTCTATTGCTAATCCCGATTATGATTATACTACCTACTTAAAACAAAATTCACAAAAGTTTAATGACTATGTTCCTGATACATACGGGGAACCTTTAAAAAGATGGTTCACTCCAGGGTGGGTGGCTCCCATTTTGGTGAGTCACTCCCCCTTACACAATAAAACGGGCGTTCAGCTGGCTTTGTTCAGACTTTTTGCAGCAACAAACATGATTTTATTAAAAAAGCCCAAAGAAACTAAGAGTACTGCAATTGGGGTAAGAGCATGTGTGGGTTATCCTATGGGGATTTTAGCTGGAAAACCAGATAATGTAATCATTATTAATCATGGAAAATCATACTATATTAGTTGTAAAAATTGTATTTTTACTAATTGTCTTACTTCTTCTTTGGATAAAACATATTCTGTAATTTTTATCTTAAAAAGACCTTCGTATGTATTGTTACCTGTAGATCTACAAAATGATCCTTGGTTTGAAAATTCTGCTTTACAAATGTTAAAAACTTTGGATGTTATGTTGCGGCCAAAACGCTTTGTTGTGGCCTTGATTTTAGGAATAAGTGCTTTAATAACAATAATTACCTCTTTAGTAATTTCTACAACAGCCTTAATAAATGAAGTAAATACTGCTCATTTTGTTAATGATTTAAGCAAAAATGTTACATTAGCCCTAGCAGAACAACAAATTATAGATAAAAAGTTAGAAATGAAAATAAATGCTCTGGAGGAAGTGGTTCTGGCTATAGGTCAGGAAGTTCAAAACTTAAAAATACAACTTTCGGTTAAATGTCATGCTAGTTTTAATTATATCTGTGTTACTCCTTTAAAATATAACTCTTCTTTTAATTGGAATGCCACCAAAAATCATCTGTTAGGAGTTTGGAGAGATAACGATATTTCTCATGATATGGAGGCTTTACAGGACAAAATTGCAGCAGTTAGTAAAGTTCATTTAGATGTAAGAAATTTACAGTCTTTGGCAGAGTCACTTAAGCATAACTTGGAGGCCCTCAATCCTCTGGATTGGATTCATGTAATAATTGCCATTGTTGGATCAATTCTCTTAACTCTTATTCTTATATTTCCAATCATTTTCCGGCTGGTCTTTAAATCTGTCTCTTCTGTGTGCCAAGACATTCACGAACTTCAATTAAAAAATAAAAAGGGAAGAAATGCCACGCCACATACACTTGGTTGAAACTTTTGGAATGAAAGGTTCTGGACAGGAGTGGAGCCTGGCATAGACTCAAGCCCCAGGCATCCCCCAGGAGTTGGTGGAGAACTGGATTCCCTAAAAAAGACAATCTGGTCAGACTTAACCCGTTGTTCTCTGAGAAAGAGAAGTTCCAGTGTGACTGCTGCTCACCACAGTGACCCAGGGCCCAGTGGCAGGATGCCTGCCCTGTGCCTTGACAAGTCCCACCTGGGAGAGCGTTTGTCCTGCCTCCAGGCCAGTTCAGGCCTGCCATCGTATACAATAACTCTTGTTTCCTCCTCTAACAAGCAGCTCAGTATCCAACCACCATGGGAACCCAGTCCGAGAGGCACAATGGAGAGGAAGTTGCCAAAGCAAGCGTTTGGAAAGGAGCAGAGATCATAGCAGGCAAAGCAGCCATGAAGATGTGTCTGTAAGGAGTCCTTAGCTGGGTTCAGCGAAGAGAGGCCTGCGCAGGAGGGCGGAGCAATTCCATAAAGCTGCCTGTGGTGGATAGATGGCTTCTGATTTGACATTGACAACAGAATAAGGGACTGCAAGTTCAATGAATAGTCTCTGGCCAGAGAAACAAGGTCAAACGCTTAAGTTTCTGCACTTCCAGTGGTTCCTGGTATTTCCAGCTGAGTGAACATCTTTCTGTGACCAGTGGGTGCCACGCCACCTTCTGCAGAGTCTGCGTGAGAGATTGTGTTGGACAAAGAGCTTCAAGGAAGCATGCCCCCAGGAAGGGAGTGTTGGTTCAAGACTTCCCATATACTTGGCTGCACCTTTATAGCCTCTACCTTTATTCTTATTATATTCTTCTTGGCTGTACATTCATTGCCTTTATTTTCATTTTGGCTATTTTTCTATTGATCCGCAAACAGAGCATGTTGTATTTTTCCAGTCCAATAGAGATGGCTTCTCTAATAAAGACTAAGGCCAAAGATTAAATGTGGGCAATCCCCCAATCAATCTATCATCTGATGTGACGTTGCCTCCAGAAACTCCTACAACTTCACAAGCGGTTTTGCAGCTCACGCATAGTAAATATAGAGACTTAAAATTTCTAGATATGTCCAACAGACAAAATCAATAAATTAAACTAAGTTAAAAAGAGTTATCCTAATAGTTTAAAGAGTTCTAAAAAAGAAGAGACCTCTGATTATAAAAGAAAAAGAAAGATTCTCCCAACAGTTATGATTAAGTTTAGTACAACTTATGTTATAGGGAATAGATGGTGTTTTCACACAAAATATAAAGTTAGTAACATATTTCCTGAACCAACCAAGAACCATTTCCTTATACAGGAGCTTATAAAGATGAAAATAGTTGGATAAAAATAAAATTAAAAAGAGTATAATGTAAGTACAGCCCTGTCTTAGGTTTGTTAATTATTAAACATAAAAAGGCTGAATAGATGACGTATTCTATTAAACAATATGTTAGACTTGTTTCGCACCACTTAGCTTAAACAGTTGGTGGGATAGTCATTAATTTTCATGTAATTCATCAATGCTTTGCCTTTAAAAAAATTTGATTACATGCTTAAATAAACAAAGAATCTATGTCACAATCACACACTGTATAAAAATGTTAATTCTCCTCAATAAAGATACACTCAGATGCAACTCTTTTGAGTCTGTGTCTGTTTGTCACTTCGCCGACTCCTTTGCCCACCTATCCCGAGATCCCTGTCCCGTCGGTCCCAGTGCTCCGGCCGAGCTGGTCCGTCGCACAAGGTCTTTCCTCCCAGGGCTGGCTTTGAACCATGGTCGTCAGATCTCAGCCTCCTGAGTAGCTAGGATTACAGGCATGAGCCACTGGCACCTGCCTGCTTCTCCTTTTCATGGTTAATATTTTTATTTTACCCTTTAAATACGATTGGTTATTGTAATCCACTCATTTTTGTCAATGTCATTTACCATTCTGTGTCCTACACCAATTTCTGATTTCTTTTGTCTTTTGCCTTCTGCCTTAGATGACAAATATTTTGAGATTTTTTGCCTTTTTTTCTCTTTTTCTCTCTTTCTCTTCCTCTGTCTCTCCTTCTCTAACCCTCACTCTCTTCCCCTTACCCACCCCATTTCTCTTATTCTCTTCCTAGACTTGAATTCCAGGCCTTCCAAGGCATTATCCCTGAGCTCTTTTTGCTCAAAGTTAGTGCTCTTCCACTTGAGTTACAGCTCTACTTCCTGCTGTTTCTGTAGGTAATTGGAGATGAAAGTCTCATGGGATTCCTTGCCTGTGCTGGCTTTGAAGGACAATATTCTCTATGTTGAGAATTGTTGAACTTCTCCGGAAACTGGGGTGCCATGGAGGAATAAAGACCAACTAGAATGTGATGAGGCAAAATTTACTTCTGCAGGAGGCCATGCAACTGACAAGAATCCAAGGATGCCTGCAAGTTAGGAAGACAGTCTACCCAGGTTTTCTCCCTAACATAGTACTGGCCCTCATGACAATTGGTCAGAATTTCGGTTCACAATCTTGTCTGCTAGTTTGAAGAGGGTAAAAACAAATTAACAGGATGCTGATAAGGAACAGGAAGTAACTAAAATTCAATGAACTTGTAACAGGGAGTCTTAATTAAAATGTAATGGACATATGATATAAGTACAATAGATGTAGTAAATACTGGAGTCAATTGGCCACTGGACAAAGCCTTCTGAAGCTTTTGCTTGGCTAAACCTCAGGAGATAGGGTGGGATACCCTAAAGTAAGCTATTGATGTTTAGTTTGCCTTTGCAGGCCCTAGATTTCTCCAGCTCCAAAGAAGAACAATTCTCACTTTGACAGAAAAGATAATTCTTACTGTTCTAACAGCTTCCCATGTGAGATGAGAAAACTGAAGCCGAGGTTAAATAACCTGCCTAAAGTCTTACAGCTTTTAAGTGGGAGACCCAGAGAGAGCCCTAAGTAATGGTCAAGGCAGCCAAAGCAGGAAAGCCCATGAGATTCTTATCTCCAATTAACCACCAAAAAAGCCAGAAATGGAGCTGTGGCTCAAGTGATTCCAAGCCAGTCTTAAGCAAAATAAACTCAGAGATCATGCCCAGGGCCTAAGTTCAAGTCCAAGGACCAGTAAGCAGGGGTGGGGAGAAGGCAGGGGGGGTAAAGAGAGAGAAAGAAAATGAAGACCATTACTTAGGGGATGTGCCAAGTTGGGATGGTGACCTGGGGGAAGGGTACTTAGGACTAGTGGTCAGTTGTTGAATTATTTCTTGTACATATTTTAATTATTGTTTCCATGCTAATTCTTTTATTTTTTTTTCAAAATTGAAGGTCAGGGAAATGTGTTTCCATTTGCTATCTAATAATGGCTAAATCTAACCCCATTTCCTGGGGACCCACTCTATGCAGAGGAGGACAGCAAACAGTGCCTTGTCCCAGTCTATGGTGTTTTCTCACATTGTTTGTAACACTTGTGTTTCATTGTTGCTAGTGCTTCTGTAAATTAATGTTACTATGGCCAATAAAGTTTCTACTTAATTCCCACAATTTTATGTACTTGGTCCTTAACTTCTCTCATGAACTAAGGAAGGCCGATTCTCACTTTAAATTGTAGACAGAAACATTGCTTATACATAAATGGGAATGGATTCTTTCAGGAAACATTTTTGTCATTTCTGATGTGTTTGTTCATTTGTTTCAGTTTATGTGGGAGAGAACTCAATTCTCCTGGAAAAATAGAAACTTAAAGGACCCCCATGAACAGTTATTCCTTTTAGAGAAATCCATTGCTAGATGATGCTATGTATGCATTATGTTCTCTTCTTCAGAGGTTTTCTTTCTGTAATGGGGTTATTTCAAGCAAATGAGAACCTGTTTTGAGTAACCTGTATATTCCCTGGTGTCTTTAGCTTCTTGATACTCTCAGGTCAGATGAATTCTGCAAATAGATCATGACAATATTGCATTCCTTTGATTAGATCTTTTGTTAGAGGTTGTACCAGTGCATTGGGACAAAGTATAATTCCATAAAAACAGTCTCCTCCAAGAATTGTGGTCCCCCCCTTTTTTTTTTACCCCATTCTGTAGCTCATGTTGCATCATCCTACATGTAATGTGGGGCATACTGACCTATGCCTAGTTGTGGTATCAGAATATTACATTTGGTAGTTCACCTAATTGCCTTTTTGGCAGGCTGGTCTCCATGTAAGAGAAGTCTTCAACTTACAATGGTGCAGACAAAGTACAGTTGCCACATTTCTAGGCATGACCATAGCTTCTGCTCATATCAGGGCTTCTTTGGCTTAGTAGATGTTTTCTGAGGACCCACATAGTTGTGCCTTACACCTTGGGGTATGTAAGTGAAAAATTTCCCAGTCTCTGGCCTAGAATGAGACTGGCTGGTGTCTAAATATTTGGATACCTTGGTAGATATAAAAGTCACTGCGTGTGTATCTGGGTCTTTTGTGACAACTTGTAACTTTGTTGGCCAAGCTCTTTCATAATGGCAACAAGACAGTTTTGTCTAATTTCAAAGCATGGAAGTCTGTAGTTAGAGTTGAATTAAGCACATTGGTTGAATTTTTAGAATGTGGTCCAATGATTTTTCAACAACATAGTATCCTTGCTTAGATATTGGAATCTTGCAATCAAATATAAATTATCATTGTTTTCCATATGAAAGGAAAGAATTGGAAAGGGGCTTAGAGGTAGAGTTGCCTAGCAGGCATGAAGCTCTGGGTTCAATTCCTCAGTACATTCTTCATGAAGAGAAAAAGCTGGAAGTGGCACTGTGACTCAAGTGGTAGAGTGCTAGCCTAGAGTAAAAGAAGCTTGGGGACAGTTCCTAGCCTCAGTTCTTCAGTACTGACAAGAACCATGGCAGGTCCACATTCCTGTTACTAGAGTTTACTAAGGGATTGTAGACTTTCCGGCAGTTAGATTGGCATGCCTACCTAATAGAATCTTTCTGGAAGGCTAGAAAGGAAAAACATAGGTGGGTGCTGCTAGCTCACACTTGTAATCCTAGCTACTCAGGAAGCTAAGATCTGAGGATATTGGTTCTAAGCCAGCCTAGTGGCAGACTTTTATCTGGAAATAACCACCAATAAAGCCAGAAGCAGAGCTGTGACTGTCCTACAGTAGAGCACTAACCTTTAGAAAACAAGCTCAAAGGTAGCACACAAGCCCTGAATCTATTTTCTGAGACTTGCACAAAAGAAAACAAAACAAAAAATCAACTATAAAAACTACCTGCCTCTCCAACACAGAACTGGGCAGGTCAGTTGACTGGGTTGGCCCATGGGGAGTGTAGTTGTTGCTGGTGCTGCTACTGCTGCTGGAGCAGGGGGAGGCTTGCTGCCCTCAGTCTTCCACTCTGTGTCAGTAATGCTGGGTCTCCAGAGAGGCAGGAGAGACACATGAACCTGGTGCCTTTCCTGCCACCCTCCTCCTGCTGCTGCTCAGCATGCACGAAGATTGCAGGGTGGTGCCCAGGAGCACTGGCTGTCTTGACCTAAACATTTTGGAAGGAATGGTATGCAGTCAAGGAGCAAGGCCCTGGTCTTGCTGCTCATTGAGCATACTGTACGTTGCCCTCTCATTATTAAATGTTCTGACAGGGCTGCCTGAACCTCCCCTAGGTTAACATGATGGGCAGGATAGTGGGGTCTGGTTGGTTCAGAACAGGCTGGCTGGGGCTTGGTGATGCTGCCTTAGTTTGCTTTAGCTAGGGATGGCACATCACTTGCCTGACTGAGGGCCTCTTCTTAAGATCCTCTGTAATAAGGTAGGCTAACACTCCTAGCAGTTCAGGGAAAAAGCATTTTTGTATTTTAAAGTTGCTGCCTAAAACCTGCTTTTTGAGTATAATCCATGACCTGACTTTATAGGGCACATCACCATGACCATGTAATACAGCAGCACCTCAGGCCCCAAACATCCAACTTGGGGCCCTGGTAGCTCTGCTGCTTGAACATCTTGGGGCTCAACAGGCCAGAGTCCTGTACTCCCTGTCCAGCTCCTGCCCAGGCAGAAACCGTGTACTCAGCCCAAAGGCACATAACTTGGTTGTGCCCCTGCAATCTAGCAGAATATTTTCTGCCTTGATGTCCCTGTATGCATTGCCATTGTTGTGGCAGTATTTGACTGCCCTCAAGATCTGCCTAAACAGAGGCCTGGCCTCCTCCTCCTCCAGCCTGTCCACCTTTTGCAGTGGTCCACTAGGTCTCCTCTGTCTAGGTACTCCATCACCAGGTACAATCACTCCTCTGTTTCTACCACCTCAGATAGCTTAACGATTTTCAGGTGCTCCACAGACTTGAAAATGTTCAATGCCATGGCAAAGAAGGGGCTGTCCCATTTGTCCAGGAACTTCACGGCCACTAGGGTATCTGTGGGAAGTTGCTTAGCCAATTTGACAGGGGCAAAGCCCCCCTCACGGATGGTCCTCTGCACACAGCAATGAGCCCTGAGGAGCTCCTCCTCTGAGGAACTAGCCTCAAAGCCCTGCAGGGACCTCGCCTCTCTACTCTTACTAGTCATCCTCCACAGCATCCTAGTGATGCTGTCTAGGGAGAAAATAAATGAACAAATAAAGAAAACAAAACCAAATATAATCAAATATAACAAAGCAGAACAAAATACAATAAAATGGAACAAAATGGAAAAAATGTAATAAAATACAATGAAATATAATGAAATAAAATATACAAATATATAATGTATATAATATATGGTATAGAATATAGAGTATATAGAATAATTTAAACAAAGTCTATAACTATTATCAACATTAAAATATAAATACATAATACATGAATAAAATATAACTACTAATAAATATCTATCAGGAAACAAAATCTAATGTGTAAATATAGAAAGAATGAATAATGAAAATGCCTATATGCTACCTTATTGAAAACAACAAAAGTCCAAAAGTCAAAGCCAAATCACAATCCAAATCCACAAACCCCAAATCAAAGCTAGATCAACAAACCAAATCCACAAACCTGAGAAATCACCATGCAACCAACCAACTGAACTCCAACCTCTCAACTACCTATGAGGGTCCACCCATTACCACCCACTATATATAAAACCATGGCTATTGTTACCTCATAATGATGTCTATGATGTCAGAGCCACCGAGTTACTGACCTAGAGGACACTTTTTAGATGCATTTGCCTGGACTGGCCTTGCACTCAGGGCCTTGGCACTGTCCCTTAGCACTGTCCCTCAAACTTAATGCTCTACCAGTTGGGCTACAGCCCAAATTCTATCTTTTTGGTGGAGATTATGGGCTCAGGGATTTCCAGTCCAGGTTGCCTTTGTATTGGCATCCTTACATGTCAGCCTCCTGCTTAGCTGGAAGCCTGAAGCTTGTAAGACACTTTGAGTTAACTATAATTTGATTGCAGTCCAGCTTTCTTAGTTGGTTATATAGATTGATATAGAATATTTCTGTCAATTGGAATCGAGTGTGGGTACTCCTATCTATCATTCTAGCTGCTTGTAGGATTAGAATAGGAAAGTGCAGTTGGAATCCAGCCTGGCTAAAATAGTCCATGAGATTTCGTAGCAAGGGAAGAAGCTGGCATCCTGGTGCATGCCTCTCATCCAGCTAAGCTGATAAGTGAAAATAGGATGGGAATCAGGCTCTGCTTACAACAAAAGCAAGTCCCTTTCTCAAACACTTTACCAAAACCCACACCTGTCCTATTCTGCCTTATGCATATTGTTTCTGCTTTCATACTGCCATTGCTGTTAGAATGACTACACAAGAGCTACTTTGAATGTTACCCTTTTCATTCATTCAGTCCAGATGAAAGTCAATCACACGTATGATATACCATTTAGAACACACTCGGGTTTATTTTTTTTCCTACATTTTCTACCTAGCTGACCCAAAGGCATCCTTCACACTTTCCTAGAAGCTTATTAGTTTCCTTATCAAAAACAAGGGCATCCACGGCTCAAACCTATAATCCTAGCATGTTATTAGTCTGGCCAGCTGACAATCGCTCTTTCAGCCAGTCCAGGTAGGAAAAGCCAGGGGACTCATAGGTCTTGAACTGTCACTGGCTCAGAGTGGAAGACTGTTGGCCTTGAGTAAACTGCTCTAAGACAGAGTTCTGGACCTGAGGTCAAGAGAAAGGACCCACCCCAAAAAATCCAAGGGAGCCCAGAGAGAGATGTAGTTCAATAGATTCAGCCTTAAACACATTAATTACCAAACCCCAAACTTTGTCAACAGTAGGGTGACCAGCATACAGGGCCTTCAGAAATGAATAATGCAATGTTTTCAGACAGATTGAGGAATATATTTTTACCTATCAATTTGCCCTGAAAAAAAATGGGATGCTCATAGTGAATTCCAGGTTGTTTAGAGCTTTTCCTTTGAGGTATGAAGAAAAGAAGACTCTGGCAAAGTTATGGTAATGAATGTTTCAGCAAAATGGGCCTCTTTTTCTTTGCTACATAAAAAAGCAACTCATCATCCAAACCTATAGACAGTAGTGTATTAAGATACCAGTTGCATGCATTTGGCAGCTTATAACTTCACTCATATGAATGACACCCAGGGCCTGAAACATGTGAGACATGCCCTGACCAGCCCCTGCCCACACCTCACCCTAAAATGCTTTTTTAAATCCTGGTTTCCACATTCCCTATGAGGAAGACAGAACAGGGAGCTGACACTGATTTAAAGATGAGCACATTGAGTTCAAAGACACATGGCTACAGCCCTCTGTGGTCCTCCTCTGTTTCTCCAAGTCACACCAACCACAGGATCTAGAATGTCAATTAACTGAAAAGAACGCCTCCAGCTGAGGCTACTTGACAAACAACTTTCATGTTGAGATCATCTCTCATGTGATTATGATGCAGTGTCTGGACTGAGAGAAGACAGCACAGGGAGAAGAAGGGCTCTGGTGAGAGCATGTGGGTTCATCTTGGTGGGTGCTGGTAGTCTCTATCTCTCCTATGTGGAGCAGGGTCCTTAGTGGAGAGAACAGACTCTACAAATGGGGCTTGGCTAGGAGGGAGAGGTGAGGTCCTGTGTGGGTCTGACTGGCTGTAGCTCACAAATCTTCAGGAGAGGCTTTACTAAACATAGATGCTAGAGTCTAGTTTGGGGCTGTGGTTTTGTCCTTACAGAGTCTAAAGGAAATATCCCTAGTTCAGATAGGGACCTTACTTAGAACAGACCTTAGGGACTTGGGGTAGGGTCCTTGAGCCTTATAACCTCACCAGTGCCCACAAACCACAGGCTCTGGCTGTCCTTGCCTGTCCTGGGGGGTCTGTCCCTTAGGTACACATTTCACCAGCCCAGCTGTCCACACCTCTAACTCTGGCAGGGTACTGCCTGCAGCATTTTTCTTTGAAAACATCCCTTTAGTTGCTCCTTTAACCTCTCTACCATCTCAGACCTGTGTCCTGGAACTTTGTTTCTTGGCATCCCTTGGCTGTCTACCCCAACACTTTGCTACTTACATTTTTTCATATTTGCTCCCAGGTACCTTGAACTTGTTCACAAACTAGTCCCAAAGAATCCCTTAGAGTCCTCTGTCCTACCTGGATTTAAACCACATAGGAAACAGAATCCTCTCAGTTGTTTCTCCAGCCTCTGTCTGGAGACCACTGATGCCACAAGCTAAATTTGGTGGGTTGCTCTTTCCCATGAGGGGGCCATGGCTGGGACACTGGGTGATGAGGATGTGGATGTGGCTCAGTTTGTTTGGACTGCCTGCCTCCCTGCCTGGGAGATTCTTTTCCTTGACCATAATGGATGAGGTGCTATTAACTTGGCATTTACAACCTAAAAGAAACATTAATGGAGACTCTCTCTTGACAACAAGTATACATTTACCACACTTCAGAGTGTAGTATCTGAAAACAATGATCCTCCCAAGTATCTAGAGTATAGAGCACACAGCAGTCCTGAGCTTCCTATTGCTTTATTGAGTACAATAAAATCTGGTCCTAAACACTGCCAGTCTTTCTCATTTTTCTATTTCTCTGGCTCCCATCATAAAAAAGTGTTCTCTCCATTTGAGAAAACACTTTCTGAAATTTGTTCCCATGGGTTACTAGGTAAGAGAGGGGTTGAGTTCAAAATGGACGTCACTCTGCCTCCCACACATCCTAGCAGTTCACCCTTAGAAAAAGTTATGTTCTTTTTTATGTCATGTGAGTACCATATACAATGGAACCAACTGGAGAGTAGATGTGTCTTAAAAGGGGAAGGGTTACACTAGGAATGGACAAACAGCATGAACCACCATTTTGGGCTGGATACCAGTGGCTCATTCCTGTAATCCTAACTACTCAGAAATCTGAGATCTACTTATGACCTCCAGAGAGCGAGACAATCCATCATGGCACAGACAGTGAAAGGTGGACAAAAGAAGTTTATTTACACCAGAAAGGGGTCTTAAGACTATCTTGTCCTGGGCTAGATATGCAGAACCAAAAGCAGCCTCAGCCACCAAACCTCCAAGCCTCCAATAGGCAGTCCTGAACCCTGGTCTTTATTAGTTGGTCTGCAAACCTCCAACTCCAGATCTCCAGAGCTCCAAAGCTCCAGAGGGGAAGGCTTTTCCCATTCTAACCATCCTCTTCCACTGCAGGCCTCTCCACTGTCCACAGCCTGCCCTGCTCTGCTCCAGGGGGCGCCTCTCCACAGGCCTCTCTAGGGGAAGGTCCCTAATGGTCCCGAATGACCTCCGGAGGAGGCCCCAAACGGCCCCTCGAGGAGGCCCGATAGCTTCCTCGAGAAGCCCCAAATGCCCTCTGAGGCTTGCCCTGCTCTGGCAAGCCTTCCATCTGCAGTCGCCCCTTCCGCTCCTACTGCTGTCCTCCCCTGCAGTCGCTAACTCCTTATACTCCTCTCCTCAGGACTCCCGGTCTCCTCTGGACTGTTTTAATCAAGACCCCGGTTTTCTCCTACTCCCCCTAACTCCCCCTAACCTCGCCTCTGGCCACTGGTTTTTCTCCTGCTCTCCCCAGGCCTCAGGCAGCCTATATATACCCAGATAGGCTGCGCCCTTCCCCCACTAACGGTTTCAAACCACCATTCAAGCTCCTCCCCCAAGCTGCCCCTTCTCCCCTAATCGGAAGCTTATCATCTGGGGGCTCAACCCCACCCCCTCCAATAGCACACCGCACCCCTTTCTGCAGCAGGACACGCCCCTTTCCATGGCATGGCAAGCTCCTCCAGTGGCCCCCCGTGGGGTGGTGACATCAGCCTCTCAAAGCTCTGCTCTGTCCAGTGCCTGGGTCTGTGGAGAGGTAAGGATCGCCTCTTGATGCCCCGCCCCCTCCACCAGGCCGGGCCACGGGGCCATGCTGACTATTGGGCCTCACTGATTATCGGGGCCCCACAGGTTATTACTGTTATTATTGCTAGGGTTCAAAGCCAGCCCAGGCAATTAAACTAAGAAACACTTATGTCCAAAAATCAGAAGTGATGGTATGATGATGAGTGATACAGTGTCAGCCTTGAGTGAAAAACCTTAAGGATAGTGCCCAGGTCCCAAGGTCAAGCCACATACAAAAATAAAAAGGAAAAATAAGTAAATATTTGAGAAACCTGTGATGCTGGATTAACTGTCCTGTTTCCTTGTTCAGCCAGGGGATGGTGCTGTGCTCTCCCTTTTCCAGCTCTAAGCCCCACTGCTCAAGATTGCAATGAACTGCCCTAGAGCTCTCATTTGGGGGTCTCGTCCCCTGCCCCTTGTTCTACTCAGCAGATCTGGGTAAGTAAAGTCTCCCAGGAATTAGAAGAGTGGAAGCATGACCCAAAGTTGGTGATGGATTTTACTGGGATGAAAGACAACTTTCACATTTCCCGATACCTGACCCACACAGCATTATTTGGAAGGAATGAATAAGCGAGGAGACAGAAGTATTGCTCCTTATTCTGGCCTTTCAACTTGGATCAGGGCCAGCCTACCTGATCCTTTGAGATGAACCAGCTTTGATTTCTCTTGTGCTTGAGTGGCAAATTGGAAGTTGGTTGTCAATTCTGGAATATCATTGATAAATATTCATTAGACATGGAAATGCATGGAGATTATGGCTGTCCACAAGGGATAAGGACAATCACCTTGATCATGCCTAAATAGGACCTTCCCTGTCTAGAATGAGATGAAAAGTGACGCTCACAGATTCTGAAGTAGTCAAGGACTATTTACCCTCCTCATTAATATCTTCTTGCCCATGGAGCATCTTCTGTAATAAAGTCACTCTTATTGGATGTAGAAAGGTACACAGTGTATGAACACTTTCAGTCTATATTACAGCAGAAGTTCACCATGATAATATATCTCTCTTCAAACAGTCTGCTCTGTAGTCATTGGGGGTACACATGATCAGTCACTGGACAACAGGGGGATTTGGACACAGACAACAAAACTTTGGGCACAGACAAAATATTTGGGAGACAGAGCAAGAAGGAGACTAGGTCTCTATTGCCCCAAGGCTAGAAACAAAGTTTTAGAACTGAGAGACACTGAATGGCCAATACAAAAAGTAAGGATGATTGAGTAGATTGCTAATGGAGTAGATTTAATTATTCCAGAAGTATATGGATATTGAAGTCTCACCTATTATACTCTATAACTTTATGGGCTATGATTTGTCAATAATATTAAAGCAATTGAAGGGACAATGACATGGGAAGAGATAATAGACTCAAAGTCCTCACCTCCAATAGCAAGAGAGAAGAGTGAGTAATGTTACCAGAACAGAGTTCTCCTCAAAGTTACCCTGTCCTACCCTCTCCACTCCTAAACTGATTCAGATGTGTTGTTGTATCTGAGCACTTTGCTGACCCTTTTCTCTTCCTGCTTCTGTGTCTTACTTATACCTTCCATCTTGTTACTTATAAATAACACAGTATCTGGAAATGCTGGCTCTCTGCAGTGTGGACCTGGGAAGCACCTCTCTCTGTGTGTCACAGGGGCCTCCTTTGTGCCTCCTGTAGTCTTCTTGACTGAACAATGCCCAAACATTGCTCACTTCATTTGCACAAATTGCCCCTCTCAAATGCTTCATTCTAATCTTTGCTTTCTTTCCCAGTGGTAACAAAGCTTGACCTAAAGTCTGCTTAACTTTTCAAGCTACTCCCACCAATCAACCCAGACACCAACCACTTCCACTTCCTGGATGTGGATGCCATTGACACAGCCATCCTTGGATTTCCAGTGACCATCTCCATGCCGAGACCTTGGCAAATAAACATGGCTACCAGATGGATGACAATCAGGTAAAAACACATCCTCCACACTTGTGATATTTCTGTAGGTGTGTCATTTTGCTATAATCACCATGGTCCACTATGAGGACTCATGAACTAGATTTATATGTCTTGATAGAAAACCCTTGTTTAAGTCATGAATATATTTAAAGAATGCATTTATTCCAAAGTATAACTTGTGTTACTTATGAGCATCAGATAATTAAACTCTGAGGAGTGGAGCTGCCCTTCCTCCCTCACCTCAGGATCAGAAGTTCACCTAGCACAGTGAAATTTGTGATATGAAGTGTATGGCTGCCTTATTCCTAGAGATGGTTTCCTTAAATTTAGAGAGGACATGATAGACTCCATAGCCTGAGAGTCAAATATCTCCATTTTTGCTCCTCAGAAAGGCCTAGGTGTGTTCATTAAACCTTGAGTGTATGATTTCATCACCCAGATTCCACAGTATTCTCTCTGGGGTTTTTTTTGGTGGTGGTGGGGGCATCTGTCATGGGGCCTGAATTGTGGGCCTGGGTGCTGTCCCTCAGCTCTTCACCTCAAGGCTAGCACTCTACCATTTGAGCCACAGAGCCACTTCCAGCTTTTTCTGCTTATATGGTGCTGAGGAATCGAAACCAGGGCCTCATGCATGCAAGGCAAGCACTCTACCACTGAGCCACCTGCCCAGTTGCCACAGTATCCATTTTTTGGTTTTGGTTTTTGTTGTACAACATAGCCACAGATAGGGTATTTTTTTATCCAAACATGACACTACAATCATGTCCTGGCAGTTTTAACTGTCCAGCACATTTCTAAGAAGAAATGTAAGGCCCCAAATCTTTGCTAAATTCAGTGATCACTGGAAATCCCTAAACAGCCTATGAAGTACTGGTCCCAGGAATACGTAGGCATGTGTTCAGTGAAAATATCACAATAGTTATATAGAAAAACCTTTCTTTTTAAACAACAAAATGATTTTTCCTATTTCCTGCATTCTTTTTTGTTTTAAACCATGACTCAGGTAGGAAAGGAAAGCATACATTTGGGGAATAGGTTTTAGGTAGGAATCACAGCACTTATCTTCAACATGATAAACACTAGTGTTTTTTCTCCCACCATAAAATGTGCCATAATTTTTATCTGAACCTCACACTAAAGAATTTCTTGTTTTTTTGTTTTGTTTTGTTTTTGATTTTTTTTTTTTTGTTGGTTGTGGGGCTTGAACTCTGGGCTTGGGCCCTGTCCTTGCACTCTTCAGCTCAAGGCGAGCGCTCTGCCTCTTGAGCCATAGCTCCACTTCCAGTTTTCTAGTGGTTTATTGGAGATAAGAGTCTCATGGACTTTCCTGCCTGGGCTGGCTTTGAACCTCGATCCTCAGATCTCAGCCTCCTGAGTAGCTAGGATTACAGGCGTGAGCCACCGGCCCCTGGCAAGAATTTCTTGTATGGGAAACACAAATGAAGTAACGGCTAGTATTGATGAAGATATCTTTTAAGTGGCCAGTCATGCTTTTCTTTCTAAAGATTAATCTATGTCTTCTGTGGTTGTTTTTCCTCATGGAATTCTATGCCTCCATCAGATATTGTCCCATTTGTTAGGAAATGGAAAGACTTGGAAAAAATTATATTAAGTGAAGTAAACCAGGCCCAAAGAAACATAGGTCCCATGGTTTCCCATATTTGCAATAACTAGTATATGTCTTGGACAAACAGTAAAGCTCAAATAAGATGATGTTAAGCGAAATGAACCCCAAGATAGGGACACAAGTGGTTTTTTTCTTGCTATTGTTTCTAACGTATTTATAAGGTACCATGTGATTTTTTTGTTGTTGCTTTGTATGTTCCTCCCTCATGGTATAACACCTCTTTTTCACTGTATTTGATGTCCGTGTAATTTGGGGATTGGAAGAGAAAAAACAAAATGTTTAAATAGGGATACAGGTGGACCCGTTGTAACAATCAGATGTACAAGTCACTATGTTGAAAAACAAATTTTACAATTTAGGCAGTTGTGGAGGTGGGAGGGAAGTCATGGTAGGGGAAAAACAAACGAGGAGGCAACAATGCTTGATAAGAAATGTACTCATTACCTTGCTCTTGTAACTGTAACCCTCTGTACAGATTTTCATAATAAAAAACTTATTCAAAAAAGAAAAATGAAAAAAAAGAAAAGAAAATTTTGGCCTGTGTCAAGGAGACCTAGGGTTTGTCCTATTCCTTCCTGTAATGTTTTCAGAATGTCTCCTTTGACTCTGTCTGAGGTCTTTGATCCATTTGGAGTTGATTCTGGTGCAGGGTGATATATAAGGATCTAGCTTTAGTTTTCTACAGGTGATTAACCAATTTATGGTAACTCCTTTGTACAACCATTTAGGGGCAATAAAAATATTTTTTAAGGTTAGCTAAGCAGTGGTGGCTTATGCTTATACTCCTAGCAACTCAAGAGGCTGAGATCTGAGGATCCTGGTTCAAAGCCAGCCCAAGTAGGAAAGTCTGTGAAACTCTTACCTCCAATTAATTATCAAACAAGCCAGAATTGGCGCTGTGGCTCAAGTAGTAGAGAGCTAGCCTTGTGCACAAAAGCTCAACACCATTGCCCAGGCCCTGAGTTCAAGCCTCCAACTGGCATAAAAATAACAAAGCAAAACATATTGGTAATAATGTTGTTTTTATTAAAAGATTTCTCTTGCATCTATTGAAATGATGTCTGTTTGTATAGTGAATTGCACAGGCTGATAAAAAGGATTCATATGTTCAGTTTAAATTCTCTTTGCACCCATCTTGTCAGATCAAATTTGTGAAGTCTTAATAGAAGGCTTACTCTGATGAATATTTGCCTATAGTTTGGTAAACTATAGGGTTTCTTTAATTCACTAAGCATTTTTATTCTTATTGAACTATTGTTTGAATTCTCAAGTTATGGGCTTAAGTGACCTAGCTGCTTTGGCTTCCCATAAAGGTTGATTCTAGGCATGGTAAAAATTAGAAATATATATCCCATAGGTTTTATTCTTTTTAACATTAATGGAGTTAGAATTCAGGTCCTTCTGATTCCTAAACAGATGACTCACCATTGAAGCACACTGCTTGTTTTTCTCCAGTTTTACCCATAGTTTTCCTCTCTGGCATGAATTCTTTCATGACTCTAAAGGTGACTTTATCGACTGAAGGCTTGCACACACTGATCACACTCCAAGGTTTCTCTTCAGTGTTATTTCCCATCTTTGACAGTCACTAGAGGAAATGAAAGCTCTCCCACACTGCCTGCATTCATAGAGCTTATCTCTCATGTGAGTTCTTGCAATGAACATTTGTATCAGGTGGGATGTGGGATAATTTCAGGAACAGAGGAGACCTTCCCCGGTCCAATCCAGATGCAGCCCTGGAATTGTATGGCCCGAGGTCCATGTCAGATATTTAGAAAGAGACTACCACCCTACTTCAGCCATATAGATGAACAAGGTGACTCAGTTTAAAGGACAGGAAACACTGAAAGGTGCCTTAGTACCAGGCATACTGCAATGCCAGGCTGCCTGCCAGCCACAGAACTGTGGTGCAGCTGTGTGCTGGCCTCCTCTGCTGCTCGAGCTCTCACTTGTCCTAGGTCTAGGGGTGCCACCTGTGTGGGTCGGTGGGTGCACAAAAGACCTGACTCCAGGCCCAACTTCGCCACTCAACCTTCCTGACTATAGGCATCAATGATGCACAATCAGAAGCCTCAGTTTCGTGGTCTGTGCAAGGGGAGGTGGACTGGGGCTCCTGCACGGGCTGTGAGGAGTCAGGTTGCATTGGACACAGGGCCATGCAATGTCACCATTGTGATTAATCATCACTGATGACAGGAGGCACACATGCTGCCCACCCCTGCAGCCATGAGTGCCACACTCTAGCCTGCTATTGACTTTGACATTCTTGGCATGCCTGTCTTCCAAGGAACTGAGAGGTTCAGACAACTCTGGAGACCAGAAGCACCACCCCCCTCCCAGAGAGTGCAACAGGGACCAGCCACATCTTTGAGGACAAATCCTAGCACACCTAGGTCATGGCCCAGCTGGCCTCATTCCGTGCATATGCACCAGGAGCATCTATCACAGGGCTACCTCCTTATGCTGTTGTAAGAGCTGCCTAGCCTCCTGTGCCTTCTTCAGCAGCTGCACTGGAGCCACAGTTGTGCCTCATCCTCCAGCCTGGCAGCCTGGACAATGAATACCTCCAGGGAGCAGCTGCCACTGCTGCTAATCTGGATGCTGGGACCAGCCCTGTTCTAGAGCCAGCTGTTCACATGTAAACCATAGGGCAGTAAATTTTGTTCCCAACTGATACCTATTTGTCCAGCCTAAGATTATTCATAAAAACTAGGTTCAGTATCATGTGTTCTGTGTTCTCTTATTGTGTGTTCTGCTGACATAGGGTATATTGATATTTCCTTGAAGATATTCTGTCATAATTTTCCACAGGCTATTTTGACATTCATACGTCTTTCCCTCCATGTTGATTTATTTCACAGCAATTCCTCTTCCATGTACTTCTCACAGGGAGTGGTGAAATTCTTCAACTACCCAGTTTTTGATTATCTACATTTTTGTGAAGGTCTGGAACCATTTCAGAAGTCACCAAAGTAGAATATATTTATTTATTTTGGTGGAAAATCAACACTAGTTGAAACCAAGCCATTTGGATATATTTTTATTTGAACTACAATTACATTGATCAAGCCATAGTAGTAACATTGAGGCAGGGTTTTCTCTATGGAATTCAAGCTCTGAAGTGCTTTGTATCTCAATAACTAAACACATTTGCTAACAGCTTAACACATTATATTCCCCTTATCTCTACTTTTGTCCCTTTTGGATACTGCCTTCAAGACAAATAGACATTGAAGTCCTGGTTTTCAACTCTTTGTATAATAAGAAAACAGCATTATCTTTCAATGAGAGATAACAGTTATATAAAGAAATGAACACCAGGGGCTGGGAAGGTGGCTCAGTGGTAGAGCGCTTGCCTTGCATGCCTGAGGCCCTGGGTTTGATTCCTCAGCACCACATAAGCAAAAAGAAAAAAGCCAGAAGTGGCGCTGTGGCTCAAGTGGTAGAGTGCTAGCCTTGAGTTGAAGAGCTGAGGGACAGCGCCCAGGCCCAGAGTTCAGGCCCCAGGATAGGACCCCCTCCCCCCCCAAAAAAGAAATGAACATCAAATATAACATTGTTTTACTTAAACTTTTCCATCAGTGACTAATATAGTCAGTGTTATAGTTTTGTTTCCTGGTGTATAGTTTATAAGACCAAGTGAAAACAGGCAGAACTGATTGGTTGACAGCTCAACAGCTCTCCTTTACATTCTGTGGTGATAACAATGAGAATTTGAGAAAATGCTGATAAGACAAAGAAGCAAGGGATGTTGGGTGAGGAGCGATAACCCTGGTCTGGAGAACTAAAGAGTTGATCCTTCTTTAATGGGATATTCATTTTTTTATTCGTATTTTTTCAATAATGACATTAGTCACATATAGAAGGAGCACAATTGGTTTATTTTGTACTTTAACATGAGAACACTACAAAACATTTCTTAGAGGAAATGTACATGTATTTACTTGTTCCTCATCTATTTCTCCTTCTGGAAATGCCCCTAAACATAGCAGGCCAGGACACCTGAAATGACCATGGCAAGCAATCTGAGAATGATACCAAGTAGAAAACCTTAGGCTCCAATCAAATAAAGCCACATGTTTCTAATCTGTGCAAACATTTCCCTTTTCTTAGAGTAATATTAAAGGGTTTTAATTTTTCTTTAAAAAAGGAATGTTCTAAATAACTTTACCTTCCTGAGTGAGGGAGTTGAAAGAACTAGTAAGGTCTCAGAATCTACTGATCACTCATTCCCACTGGAACTATTTTCTCATTTGCGTCTACTATCTCTATCCCATTCTATTGTAGCTTTTTTTTTTCCAGGGCTGAGGACCAAACCCAGGGCCTTGCGTGTGCTATGTTGGCGCCCTTCTGCTGGGCTAAACCCCCAACCCCTCTCTATCCCATTCTAGACTTAACATTTTGCTTGAGATCAAGTTTAATGGCTATAGGGAAACCCAACTGGAAGAAAATTCATATTTTTTTCTTTCAATACCTTCCATTCTGTTAAAAAATACAATCTACTCAATATTCTAAAAGATCAATGTATCCATTCATATAACAGTATTGTGATTCAAATATCAAAGCTGAAATAAAACTAAATTAAATTTCTTTCCACCTGATCTGCCTTGTGAAAGTTAAATTTTGTTTGTGACTGTAAGTATAACTATTCCACAGTACTGTGAAATATGTTAAATTTATGTAATCACCTAATAACATTTAAAGAAAAAAGTAAGAGAAGGGATGGATTAAGAGAGATGGGTAACAATGTTGTCAGACACTTTGTACTCATATACTGTTTTGTAAAATGGGAACTTCTTTGTACAACTACTTAAAGATGATAAACATATTATCCAAAAAAACTAAATTAAATTAAAAAAATCAAGCCAGAAAATGTGCCTAGCAATATCTGACATTAAAAAGATTCCACAAAAAAATTAAGCCACTAGACTAGAAAGACAAGATAAGAAAAATGCCATTTTTTTCAGATAAGAATGACATATAAAGCTGATATTAGCCCTAAATAGGGAGAAAGAAAAGAAATTAGAGTTAAATGTAGAAGAACAACTGCACTCATGCAAAATGACATACATTTGAGATTCTGTGCCAGATTCTGTATACACATCTCTTTTAATTCTCATAAAATCATCTATTTTCATTTACACAGAAGCAGGAAAAGGTAATTAAAGACTATTCAATTCAGAAAAGCAATGTTTGACACTTTGTGATTAATGACTTTGTTGATATGGAACCACACAGGGCTGGTGTGTGATGTAGGTAGGCCTCTACGGAGGCAGTACTGATAGGCAGAGCTGCCCACAGTCCTGTCACTTGTGAGATAGGTAGTTCTAAGACTGGGAATTGAGAAATATTTGGGGCTAGGTTTGAGGTCTTCTAAAATAGAAACTTCAAGTCTTGTATATACAATCATTATTTTTTTCTGTAAAAAAAGCCATATGGTGAATTCAGTGACAACAAGGTTTAGTAGAGGAAACTGTAAAACAAAGAATTTTCAAGATGTAATGTGTTACAGGTTTGAGTAGAGGTGCATACTTCCATAGTAAATGATGACCATAGGGGAGTTAATAGTTGATGACATACACTCCTGGTTTCTGAGACAACTGGCTGACAGAGCATTGTTGTCCACTATTTGTGAGCATATGGGAAAAGTACTTGTGCAGTATAACAGGAATATTGGGAGTTTTACATTTCTAAGTAATGCTCAAACTCTTTTAAAAATCATATTTTTAATCAATTTTTTTCTTTTTTGTTCCAAACATGATCTCGGAAGCTGCTGGTTCTTTTCCATATGGGAAACATTATGAATACACTGATAGAAGATGGGAAAGGAGGATGTGGCTCTGTGTGTGTGTGTGTTCATTTTTCTAGGTGCTTCTCATTCAGTTAGCTTGACTTTACACCTTCCATAAAATCTAAAATCCATTTGAGAATTTTCACCAAAAATTAAGATATATGTTTTAGAATGCTTGGTGACTATTCATTACCAACTGATTATCCAGTCCAAAAAATTGTTGCGTGTAGGTTTCAGATAATCTAATTTTTTGTTTCATTGATGCACACATCATTGTAACAAAGTCATAAAACAAGGTCAGAGTTTAATTTCACAATAATTTGGCATAGAGACAAGGAGAGAAATAGAACATGTCCCCTTAAGAGAAGCAGGCAGGTCCAAATCACCAGGAGGGCTTTTTTAATAGTCTGCATCCAAGGCTTTGCTGATTCCCTCAAGAAAGTTGTACCCTTTTCTGCCTCCTCAATGGAGGGAAATAATACATGTTACTGGTGAGAGTAACATGTATTTCACAGTTGAGAACCATTGAGCATCTATATTTGTCTTTGGGACCTAACAACCTACAGAAGGATTACTAGTAATCTGAAATTGGACACAGCCACTGGGAAGATGTTAGGTTGATACTATTCAATGAGTATTTTTACCTTAAAGTGTTTCACTAATGTCAACTAACACAATACTACCATAGAAGACTTTCAAGACCACTTTCAATGATAATCATGATTTCTTTTAAGTATCTCAGTAGGTCCTCAGGATAATAAGTAATAAGTATACCATATAACAGTTCCTAGAGCAAAATGGAAACTGAGTCAATGTTTCTGAATTTGCACATTCTGTGTCTGCAATAAATGAACTTTGCCATGTAGTTAAAAAGCCAAACAATACGAAAATTTTAAAGCAAACATAATTTTTATATATTTATTCAGTGCTGATAGTTGTAGATGTTCTGCTATAGTCAAATAAAAGTCAAGTATACCTGCCTGTTTCTAAACTTCCAGCATAAATGAAACAACAGAGTTGTTGATGTAGAGTATTTTGCATGATGTGAAAAGTAAAAGAACAAATTGGACGAGAGAGTTACAATGCTTTAAATCAGTGTTTTCTACTCTTCTTAAGTATGAGGAAAACATTCCTTTTTTTTTTTTTTTTTTTTTTGCTCGGTCGTGAGGCTTGAACTCTGGGCTTGGGCGCTGTCCCTGTGCTTTTCAGCTCAAGGCGAGTGCTCTACCGCTTGAGCTACAGCACCACTTCTGGTTTTCTAGTGGTTTATTGGAGATAAGAGTCTCATGGATTTTCCTGCCCGGGCTGGCTTTGAACTGCTCCTCAGATCTCAGCCTCCTGAATAGCTAGAATTAGAGGCGTGAGCCACTGGCACCTGGCTGGAAAACATTCTTTATAACTAAAAACTTCCTTAGACTCAACCACAAATGTTGTTGAGAAAAGTAATTGTGGATCTTTGGTATGGTTCAGTGGGAAAGTGCTGAAGTTAAATTCCTGAACCCCTAGGTTCAATTACCAGCACACATGCACACACACATGCTTGTGCACGCATGCATACACACACACACACACACACACACACACACACACACAAATCTCTTGTGACTGAATTTTATCAAAGTATACTCTAATCTAACATAGTTTGATTGTGCAGGTTGCATTTGTAAGTTGTCATCCATCATCCATAACACACAAAAAAAGACACACACACACACACACACACACACACACAAAGAGTCTATTGAGAATATTGCAGCTCAGTGCATGTAAGTGGTAAACAACTTAATGCATCAAAGCTAATATTTAAACTGCATTATAGATTACAGAAACCTGTTGCTGTGTTGCTTTCTGAGTGATCGAACATATCTTTATTTGAGACAGAGACAAAGGTTTATAGCTCATAACAAGCACAAACCACCTAGAAATCCCCATAACTTCTTAGGTTCTTCTCCTACCTAGAAATCATACCTGCTGGCTTTCTCCTGCTCCTCTGAACAAAATATTCCCACCCCTTGAGTATTCTTCCCATATCCATGGGCTAAGTATCAGCAGACCTAAGCCTAGGGGCTTTATCAATTTGCACAGCATCCTCAGGAAGGACAGGAGGAAGAGAGTTTGAAAGATGGAGAGGGAAGGGGGGAGAAAGGAGGGGAGAAAGAAGATCTTTGAAGTAGAGAAGGGAGGGGAATGTAGGGAGACAAGAAGAGAGGGAAAAAAGAAATGTGGAAAAAAAGAAGAGGAAGGAGAAAGGAAGAAGCAAGAGAAGGGGAGAAATCTAATTGAGCCCTACATAATACGATTTAACCCTTTGCAAGGGCTCGGCCTGCTCTTAGTGTGCAGCCAGCAAGTTGGGAATCCACTTCTTAAGACAATGGCAAAATGTCTTAGATTTAGACTTTAGATCCTTCTCCAGCTCTAGCCCTTTTTCTTCCTTTTTTTGTGGTTGGAGATGGGGCTTGAACCCTGGACCTGGTTGCTGTCCCTGAGATCTTCAGCTCAAAGCTAGTGCTCTACTACTTGAGCCACTTCTGGCTTTTTCTGTTAATGTGGTGCTGAGGGATCGAACCCAGGGCCTCATGCATGTGAGGCAAATACTCTACCACTGAGCCACCTTCTTGGCCCCCAGCTCTACCTCTTGACCTAGCCTCATCCCAGCTGGTCTCAGAGACGGCTCCATCATCTGCAGACTGGCATGCTTTCCTCCCAAACCAAGAAAATAGCCTGAGTGGCCAATATCTCTCTCTCTCTGTGTGTGTGTGTGTGTGTGTGTGTGTGTGTGTGTGTGTGTGTGCACTCAGGGCCTGGATACTGTTCCTGAGCTTTTATGCTCAAGGCTAGCATTCACTTCCAGTTTTTTGGTAGTTAATTGGAGTTAAGTGTCTCAGAGACTTTCCTGCCTGGTCTGGCTTTGAACTGAAATTCTCACACCTCAGCCTCCTGGGGAGCTAGGATTACAGTTGGGAGCCACTGGCGCATGGCTACATCTTCTTTCTATACAGACACTTTTCCAGACAGTACGTCCTCCACATATTGCAGCCCCAGAACAAGTGTTACTTAGGTCCACATATATAAATGCATGGCTTCTTGTCACTGACAGCAATTAATGTTCTGTAAAGCTTCATGAACATTCATCAGAACCAGAATTTAAACTCAGGGCCTTGAGTTTTCTGAGCATGTTCAACTGACACTATCATTTGGGCCATGCTACCAGCCCAGCTTTTTGCTGGTTATTTTGGAGATGAAATCTCATGAGCTTTTCTCTTGGGTAGGCTTCAAACTGGTCCTCTGGATCTCAGCCTCCTGAGTATCTAAAATTGCAGGCATGAGCCACCAACCCTGGCTCCTATTATGAACAATGATACTTTTATTCTAAGAATAACTTGCTATTTTCAAGAAGTATTTCTATATTTTAAAAAAAGAAAATAGGATAGAAAAAAAGAAATAAAAAAGGACTGGGCACCAGTGGCCCATTCCTTTAATCCTAGTTACTCAGAGGCCTGAGACCTGAAGATGGAGGTTCAAAGCTAGTTCAGGCAGGAAAGTCAGTGAGACTCTCTAATATCTCTAACCACTGAAAAAGCCAGAAGTAGAGTTGTGCCTCAAGTGGTAAAGCACCAGCCTTAAGTGAAAAAGTGAAGGGACAGTGCCTAGGCCCTGAGTTCCAGCCCCAGTATTTGTATAAACAGAATGGTAGAAAGATAAATTTTTAAAAAGGGCTCTCCTCTGCTTGTGAATGAAGTCAATTGGTACAATTTTCTATCACCTTCCTTTGGCATTAATAATGTAACAGAAGTATGATACTCTTTAAATCCAATGCCTTTTTCATCATTGTGTAGTGCAGAATGCAAACTTTGCTATGATCACAAATAATTAAAAATGTAGATGATTCTACCCTTGAGAATTCTCCTGAATACTATTATTTTAAGAGAGAGGGAGAAATGGAGAGAATGGTGGAGGGAAGAGAGAGAGAGAGAGAGAGAGAGAGAGAGAGAGAGAGAGAGAGAGAGAGAGAGAGAGAGAGAGTCTGTAGCTGTCATTCCTAACAGATTGCCTGTGGTTGTCCCTGCTAACTTGAGAGAGAAGAAATATTTCCATTGAGTTTCAATTCCCAAGTAAATAAGGAAGTAATATTGCTGAATTCCATTCTGGTGACTTAATATTAATTTGGCTGAGGAAGTGGCTATTTGCTGAAACAGTTCTGGGATAACTGAAATGGGAAGGAAAAAACACTGATGTACAGATGGTTATTGTTTTTTTGTTTTATTCCAATTATACTGGAATATTTGTTTCCTATAATTAAATATGTGCCAAGCTGTATTTACAACTCATCCAATTCACTCTGCCTGTACTGTCATACTAGAAAATGGAGAAGACCCTACAAATGGACACACACATTAACAAAGTGACATTTTGAATTGGCAAGGAGAAAAGCAAGAAAATGAAGAGCAGATTGTTAGCATGAATCTACCCAATGCAAAGAACAAGCACAGTTTTTCTGTTTGAACCCAAGTAGAGTTACAGGTATTTGTAACATTAAAAAAAGCTGGTGATAGTCAAACCCATATGACCATTTCGAGGAACATTAATTTACAAGATTGAGATTAAAATAATCCAGGCCAGGTGCTACTGGCTCATGCCTGTAATCCTCGCTATTCAGGAGGCTGAGATCTGAGGATCTCGGTTCAAAGCCAACCCAGGCTGGAAAGTAAGTGAGACTCTTATCTCCAATAAACCACTAGAAAACCAGAAGTGGCACTGTTGCTCAAGTGGTAGAGTGCTCACCTTGAGCTGAAGAGTACAAGGACAGCACCCATGTCCAGAATTCAAGTCCCATGACCGACAAAAAAAAATAAACTAAAAAAAATAAAATAATCCATATGCCTGCAGTAGGATATTGGAGCCACCACACAGTGCCTTACTAGCATTTGGATAGAATCCGCTCAACATATTTTCTGGTACCCTGTGAAAGATCTTCAGCAATTATTTAGAGCTTTGCTTTAAATTTAAAGTTATTTTGATTGTATCTGTGACTTCAATCATTTTTACCATAAATACTTGTTAAATACATACAGCAAGTAAAGGACAAAAACACATAAAACAGGTTTAGATTTATCATCGCTCCACTCGCATTTTTTTCTGCAGCCTGAAATACCTTCCTGTTCTTTAACTCAGTAGATGAAGAACTCCTCATTCTACCTCCAAATTATATGGCCACTAAATGCATTGCTTGCATGATAGTCACACAATTGTGTGTGTGTGTGAGGGGGTGTTATGTATTGGTACTGGGGCTTAAACTCCGGGCCTAGGCACTGCCCCTTACATTTAATCACTCAAAGCTCTAGCATACTCTATCATTTTAGCCATAGCTCTATTTCAAGGGTTTGGTCATTAATTGGAGATAAGAGTGTCATGGACTCTCCTGACTGGGCTGGCTTTGAGCTATAATCCTCAGGCCTCAGCCATCTGAGAAGCTATGATTATAAATAGGAGCCACCAGTACCAGGTACAGGTCTACTTTTGTAATCCCATAATCACAGGATCAGGTGGCTAAGTGGTTTGGAAAATGGGCTTCCAGTCAAGTAGTCTTATCACTAGGGGAATACTGAACTCAAATGGCCTCAGTTTTTGCATCTGTTGAACAAGGTTATTATTTTATTTTATTTTTTGGGGGGTCCGGTCATGGGGCCTGAACTCTGGGCCTGGGCACTGTCCCTCAGTTCTTCAGCTCAAGAATAGTGCTCTACCACTGAGCCACAGTACCACTTCTGGCATTTTTTTCCTTTTGCTTATGTGGTGTTGGGGAATAGAACCCAGGGCCTCAGGCATGCAAGGTGAGTGCTCTACCACTGAGCCACTTCCCAGCCCTGAGCAAGGTTAGTAATAGTAGCTACTTCATAGGCTAGTTCTGAGGTTAGATGGATGTGAGTAAATTATAAGCCATGCTGTCACTATTATTCCACCTCCTAGATGCTTTTCAATTATGCGCTCCTGTCCCTCACTCATTATCCTTTTAATCTAAATGGCTTTTCCTAATACCAATCTTACCCTTCTTTGCTGTATTCAAACACTATCTATTAGAGACGGTGGTTTTAAACACAAATTCAAGCAAGTCAAACAAATTAAAGTTTATGGGTGGCAGGGCACTGTGGCTTACACCTGTAATCCTGTCTACTCAAGAGGCTGAGAGTTGAGGATTACAGTTTGAAGCCCAGCCTGGACAGAAAAGTCCATGAAACTCTTATCTCCAATAAACTACTCAGAAAAATCTGGAAGTGGTTCTGTGGTTCATGTGATAAGGCATTGACAAAGGCCAGGCCCAAAGTTCAAATGCCAGAATAAGTTTTTTTAAAAAGGTGATTTTTTGCTATCTATGTGAGGAGCCTAAAATTCCAGTTTAGAAGCCTGGCACTAGTGGTTCACACCTGTAATTCTAGCTACTCAAGAAGCTGAGATCTGAGGATCATGGTTCTGAGCTAGCTTGGGTAGGAAAGTCCATTAGACTCTTAGCTCCAATTAACCAGTAAAAAGCTGAAAGTTGAGGTATGGCACAAGTGGTTAAGTGCCGGCTTTGAGTGAAAAAGCCAAGCAAGAGTGGGAGGCCTTGAGTTGAAGTCTCATCATAGGTGTGCATGCAATACACATACACAAACACTAAATTTTAAAAGTTCCAGTTTAGCCCCTATTATTCTCCAGGAAATCCAGATAGCATGATGGGAAGGAACCAGAGCACTGCACGAGTGCACAAAAGTGCTTGTTGACATGGATTTAGAAGTCTGGTGGTGTCTTGGTGGCACCTGAGTGACTAATTACGGCTGATGTGTTCCAGTGGTGTTAGTTTTCTGACTTGGATGCCGATTATCATTATACTCCCTTTCTGTGCTTAAATTCTACTGTCTTTTGAGCTCCTGTTATGACACAATGGATTAACTACATTTGTTTTTCTATTCTCCTTAAATAGCTTTTCACCTGTGAGACTCTTAATCTTCAATGAAACACAAAACAAACTAACAAAAAAGCTGGAAGTGGAGCTGTGGCTCAAGTAGCAGGGCCCTAAGCTTGAACACAAAAGCTCAAGAACAATACCCAGGCCCTAGTTCAAACCACAGAAATGGGGTAGCAGCCATTTCTAGAATGGCTCAAGCCTATAATCCTAGCTATCCAAGGAAGTTGAAATATAAGGACCCAGATTTGAAGCCAGCCTAGGCAGACAAAGCCTGGGTTCAGTTCTCTCAGCTGACAAAAACAAAAACAAAAAATAAAAATTTCAGGGGAAGGTTTAGGAAGATGGCTCTTCTGAAACCACCAAACAGGTGGAAAACACGGATTATCTTCTTTCCTCTCCTGTTACCCTTTTTGTTGTTTTTTTTTCTTCTTTCTCTCCTTTGCTCTCTCTCCCAACAAATTTGGATTTTTGGATAAGCCAATTCTCTTTACCTTTGAAAACTTCAATTTTCCTCATATTTAGAACCTTGTACCTTTCTAGCTCCACAACTTTAGACTTCACACATTTATATGGCTTGGGGATAAATAATGAGATACATCTTTCTGATGAGGGCAGGGATCATCTTCAAAACCACAAATCAAAGCATATCACTCTTCTACTTAGAAACCTACCATGATTTCCGATTAAGTTCCACAGTAAAAGTTAAAACCATCCCGAGCTGGGCACTGGTGGCTCATGCCTATGATCCTAGCTACTCAGGAGATTTCAGGATCATGGTTTGAAAGGAGCAGGAAAATCTGTGAGCCTTGCCTCAAACTACACACACACACACACACACACACACACACACACACACACACACATACACAAACACAGAAAAAAAATTATCCCAGCTCATAAGGCTGACAAGGAATTGTGTCCAAGTCCCTGGCCTCATCTAATTTATCTTTTTGCCCTCCCCCCCTCTTTTTTTGGTGCCAGTCCTGGGGCTTGAACTCAGGGCCTGGGCACTGTCCCTGAGCTTCTTTTGCTCAAGGTTAGTACTCTACCATTTGAGCCACAGTGCCACTTCCAGCTTTTTTTATGTGGTACTGAGGATTTGAACCCAGGGCTTCATGCATGCTAAGCATGCACTTTACTACTAAGCCACATTCCCAGACCACCCCGCCCCCCACCTTTTTTTCAGGATTTTGTTTTCCTTTGCTTGGATTCTAAAATTTGTTAGTGTTCTAAAGACCCTGAGACTTCAGAAGTTCTCCCTGTTCGGGTATCACAGATTGCCACTGAATAGAATCTTATTAAAATACTGGGGTTTAAAAATATTGGGGTTAACCTGGTACCCCAGGCTCACACCTGTAATCCTACCTACTGAAGGTGCTTAGGTCAAGATTAACTGCAGATTCCATCTCCAAGTAAATGCCAGCAAAATGCCAGACTAGAGGTGTGACTCAAGTGGTAGAGTGCTGGCCATGAGCAAAGAAGCCAAACATGAGTGAGGCCCTGGTACAATGAAAAAAAACATAGTTGAGGTTAAGAGACTCAAACTCAATGCTAATTTAGTATTGAACTTCCTTTCTTGTTTATAAAACCATAGATAATATTTTCTCAGTTCTATAAAGGCCTTCGCAGTAATTTCCTTTGCTGCATGTTGCTTACATGATGAAAACATGCAACTGTCTGTCACTCACGCAGTGCATTAACCAAATACTTTGGTTAAGTATGATTCCTCATACTTTGGCTAATAATTAGATAACGTACACATATTATACTCTGGTTCTCTAATTTTTTCACACTTTCTTTGTCTTTTACCCCCTTTCATTTACTGGGACAATAGGAAACTGATGTACCCCAGACCAGATGGGGATATTGGGACAACTGGGGCAAGTCTTTGCTCTCCTCAGCCTTAGCTACAATAGCCACTGTCGGTAAGGTCATCAGTCATTTCATTATTGTCTGTGTGCATTTTACAGATTTGTGTTACAAATGACTTTGTTAATAATTCCCCTTCCACATTTATTCAAGGGATTTATTGTATGAAGACAAGTAATTATGAGGTGATAGACACCACTACTAGAATTAGTAGCATTTTTATTAGAATGAAGTCTAAGAAATTGCTAGAAATATTTATTCTTTAGTGTATGATATATCAGCATTTTTTTAAAAATAAAAAACAACCTTTTTTTTTTACTAAGGAAATAGTCCCAAGGATTAATTACCCTGGCTGTTAAAAATAATGTGTCTTGTAGCCATCATGATTTTAGACATACGCACATTGATATCTCATTTTGATATTTTAATTTAGTTTGGGTAACAAAAAGCAATGCATTGTTATTTTTCTCAAGAACAAGGTATTTCAAATGTCATTGAGATAAGTGCCAGACTAAATGTTCTGTATGGGACACCTTCCATTAGAGAAGTCAAGTCTGTATGCATACCCATTTTGCTCTGTGCAAATATGTAAGGACATTTCACCTCAAAATACCACCAAAAAGTTACTTTGGGGGAACAGTATTTGACAAAATACATAGGAAATAGGTAAAAACCATCATCAATAGAACACAGAAGACTTAGCCAGAGAGACAAAGACATGCCAGGTGTCCTGGCCCATGGCAGTAATTGTAGCTTCAAGAGTGCCCTATACTTCCTCAAGGTTCAAATCAGCCCCTGTAGACAAATCTGAAAGACTTATCCAATGAGCCAGCAAAAGTCAGGAACTGATAGCATGGCTCAAGTTACATGTTTAACATGAAACAAAAAGTGAGCAGGAGCTTAAGGCCTTGAGTTCAAATTCCACTACTGGCACAAATGATGAAGACATCTAGACATGAAATGTGGGCAATGGTAGCTTTAAACCATGGAAACAGAAAAACATACAAATGGGAATATTACATATTTAAGCAAAAAGACCAGACTTATAAACAATTGGTGAGTAGGTGTGGGCCTGTTTATGTTCTATGGGAGCATGTAGAATAATTTATGAAACACCAAGTAGATTCCAGGTAGCCAAATGTGGATCAGGATGAGGTGGTACTATGTAGCGAATTGTGGAAGAATAGGATATGCATCTTAGATATCCATATACATTTTTCTAAATGGAGTTGTCAGGGATTTCTCAGTCTTCCTGTCTGTCTTTCTGTGTTTGTCTGTCTCTGTCTCTCTTTCTGTCAATCTCTGTCTGTTTCTGTCTCTCTCTCTGTCTCTTTTTCTGTCTGTCTGTCTCCGTCTCTCACTTTTCCTCTCTCTGTTTGGTTGTGGAGCTGGAATTCATGTTGTGGGCACTGTCTCTGAGCTTTTTTTTTCACAAGGCTAATGCTCTTCCACTTAGAGTAACAGCTCCCTTCCATTTTTTGGTGCTTAATTGGAGAGAAGAGTCTCACGGACTTTCCTGCCTGATCTGGCTTTGAACCATGATCCTCAGATTTAGCCTCCTGACTAGCTAGCAGTACAGGCGAGATCCACAGCATGCAGTCAGGAATCTTTTTTAAACCTGATTTTCTAAGAAATCACATAAATGGTTCATAGCAAAGGTTTGAAGTCTGACTTCAATGTGACAAGAAAAGAATTTTGTCAGCCTGAGACAATTGAAGATCCTGGAATGTTGTTTGAGTCTGGAACCCAGACATATACAAGCTACTGAAGTACTACAATATTATCTTTACAATCTGAGTCTAGGGATTCAAGTTTATATAAAATGTTAGCTCTCCATCATACATACCTCCGAGATATGGTACATGACTTCTGCATTTCTACTGGTGTTTCAAGAACTATTCTATTTATATAATTGTTGTTTTGTAAATCTGGTGGTAGAGGTGCACACTTCTAATCAATCAGAGCTACTGGGAAGGCAGACATGAGGAACTTGAAATTGAATGCCAGCCGGAGGCCAAAACTCAACAGTTGGTCTGAAAAATAATTGTAAACAAAGAGCCCAGGGCAAGGCCCAAGTCACAGAATACCTGGGTACTAAAACATTTTTGGGGAAAATGCTTATAGAACATTGATTATAAATATATAGTTGTGTGTAAATACCCCATTGATTAAAAATAGATTAATATATATTTGAGTGTGATTGTGTGTGTGTGTGTGTGTGTGTGTATCTATAAAGTGAACACAAGGAAATTCAGCAAACTCTGTATGAAAAAGGCGCTGTGAGCTGGCCACCTGAGGCACAGGCCTGTGATCTTTGTGATTTAGGAATCTGGGTTCTGAGTTTCAGGGACTCTTAAACCCAGGGCCTTAGATTTTGACACAAGGCCTGAGCCCTTCTGGAGCCGCACATGGACATGCGCAGTGGGAGGATGGCTGGTGCGCGTGCTCAGACTGGCAATCCAGGACCTCCGGGACCGCCATTGCAGCTTCTAGGAGAGACAGGGGTCTGGAGCAGAGAAGTTGGCGCTGAGGTGCTGTCCTGGGGGAAGCGATGAGGAAGGGCCGCCGTGGGGAACGGAGGCCTGTCAGGAAGCCCCGCAAGGCCTTGTGTGAAGCGGGAACTTGTGGACGTCCTTTCTGGGGCTCGGGCCTGGCTGTGCCGCCCCGTGCGGCCTCCGCGGTCTTTTGGCGCCTGTCTCCGCCATGGTTGCTGTCAGGCCGGGCAGCGGATCCTCCCGTGCCTTGCCCGGCGTGGAGCCTGCAGGACGGCCAGACCCCAGCACACGGGGTGCAGGAAGCAGTGGGGTTTGCACAGGTGTGCTGCTGAGAGGAAGGGCGGCGGACTTTGTCTGAGGTGAGTCCCTTAGGTGTCTGGCTGGTCTGGAGGGGACACGGAGGTATGGAGGAACGGCTTCCCTGGGGTCCGGAGAGTGTTTCAGGGTGATGGTGGGTGTATTGTCAGTAAGGGTCATCGAATTCCTTAGCTTTCTCTCCTTGTTATTTCCTCTTCTAATGTGCGTGTGCCAGTCCTGGGACTTGAACTCAAGGCCTTGGTGTCCTCCCTGACTCTCCCCCCTCCTTTCCCCTCCTCAGGGCTGCCACTCTACCACTTGGGTCACAGTTCTGCCTCCAGATTTCTGTTGGTTTTCTGGAGATAGAAGCCTCACAGACTTTGCTGCCCAAGCCGGCTCTTTAGCCTGACTGTGCAGTTGTGGATGAGAGTGAGCTGAAAGGAAGGCAGCCCCAACCCTTGAGCTGGTGGGAAGATGTTCATTTCGTGGGGCTTCACCATGGTTTGAGAACAGTACCGAGGGTGAGGCATGTAAGGTAAGTCCATCACATGCATAGCTGGCTTTGGTGGTTGGTGTGCTGGGAATGTCCACTCAGAGGTTCAGGGTTGATATTGGGGTGACTGTGCTGGGTGCCAAGTGAGTTGAATAAACAAACCCAAATACCCGATTGAAAATTGCATTCCTAGTGACACTGTAAAATAAAACTAAAAAAAGAGTAAGGACAAGAACAACAAAAATGGGGGCTGGGACGTTGGCTTAGTGTTAGAGTGCTTGCCTTCCATGCCTGAGGCCCTGGGTTCGATTCCTCAGCAACACATAAGCAAAAAGAAAAAATCCGGAAGTGGCCCTGTGGCTCAAGTGGTAGAGCTGTAGCCTTGAGCTGAAGAGCTGAGGGACAGCGCTCAGGCCCAGAGTTCAGGTCCCACAACCAGTCCCAAAAAAAACAAAAAACAAAAAAACAAAAACAAGATGCTAGGCAAAATAAGGCCCAAGATTCAGACACAAGAGGTTTTCCTTTGTTGTTGTTCTTACTGAACCATGTGATTTTTTTTCCTTAGTTTCTTTTGTATGGTACATACCTGTTATCACTGGATTTGATTCTTGTACCTTGCATCTGTATATACATTTCTCTACTTGGGGAGGGGAAGGAGTATAACAAAATGTTAAAACATGATCACAGGATGACCCCTTGCAACAATGAGACTCCCAAGTCTCTCTGTTGGAAATGAACCTATGTTGGAAGTAAAACTGCTTTTTAAAACAATGTGTTTTTCAGGCCAGGGATTTGAACTCAAGGACTGGGTGCTGTCTTGGAGTGTTTTTGCTCATGGTTAGGGCTCCATCACTATTCACATAGACCACTTGCATTTGTTTGATTAGAAGTCAGAGTCTCATGGGCTTTCCTGCCTGAATTGGCACTGAACTGAGATTCTGAGATCCTGCGCTCTTGAGTAAATATGATTATAGCCCTGACCCACTGGCACCTTACAAACTGCTTTGTTGGTTTCATTTCCAAATATTTTGAGCTTCTTGTAAATTAGCCATTTCTGGGCACTGGTGGCTCATGCCTATCATCCTAGCTACTCAGGAGGCTGAGATCTGAGGATTATGGTTCAAAGTCAGCCAGAGCAGGAAACTCCATGAGATACTTGTCTCCAGAACACCATCAGAAACCCAGAAATGGTGTTGTGGCTCAAGTGGTACAGCTGTAGTCTTGAGCACAGAGAGCCTCCGGGATAGAGCCCAGGCCCTGAGTCCAAGCCCTAGGATTGGTGGAAAAAGAAAAATACTAAACAAAGATAAAACCTAGACCGTTTTGTGTTTTGTGCCAGTGTTGGGGCTTGAATTCAGAACGTGGAGTCTATCACGGAGCTTTTTTTCTCAAGTGTAACGCTCTACCACTTGAGCCACTGCACCACTTGTGGGTTGTGGTGGTTAATTGGACATGAGAGTCCATGAACTTTCTAGTCCTGATTGGTTTCCACTCTCATTTCTTAGATCTCAGATTCCTGAGCTCCTGGATTAAAGATGTGAGCCACCAGCAGCTAGCTGGCTATTAGTACATTTTTACATGTCAGATATTATGCTCCATGTCCTTGTGTACTAAGTATATGAGAAGTTCATTTGGAAATACACAATACCAAACCAAAAATTCCCCTAGTCTGTACTGTTCATTCAGTCATTTTCTTCAATTATTGGTGACATATTTTACATCTTTTATTAGCTTATATTAATTCTACAAGGGGATTTCAGTGGCTGAGGTCTGTAATTCTAGCTTTGCAAGAGGCTGCCATCATAGCACTTCACAGTCTAACTGGGCAGAGGAGCCCATGAGACTGAATCTCCAGTTAATGAACCACAGATTCTGGACTGAAGGCATGGCAAAGGACCACTCCCTGAAGCATCCAAGTGAGAGAACAATCCCTAAACTTAAGCCCCAGGGCCATCACTTACGCACACGTACACACACACACACAGGCATGCTTGCTCGCACGCACGGACACACACACCTGATGCAGCTTTTACTTTCATTTAATTTTCTTTGCACAGTAGTTGTGTTATTTTTTCTTTTTATGGTTTTTACTTGTGTAAGGTTTCCACAGCAGCATTTTCACATGCACAGCTTATCGCATCTGTGTTGATTGTGGCACTGAGAGGGAGTTGAGTGGGCAGAGACCGATTTGTTTTATGTTCAGTGTGTAAACACCCCGTGGAAGTTTAGGTGCATGATAGGGTGTGACCTTTACAGTGATTGGTGACTTTTCGTCCCCTCTCATGTCACCCAGTCTTTTTTGCTTTAAAAGGTGCTTGCTGTGTGTTAATAAATGAGTTTGAGTTCCTGCTTGACTTGACTCCCTCCTGCATCTGATTGTCTCCCGTGCTCTAAGGGAGGCTGGGGAACAGGCAAGCTGCTGCACTTACCTTTCCACTGACCCCGTCTGTCTTTCTTTGAATGGACGAAGACCTGACAGTATACTGAGTGCTTCATCTAATCCCTTATGGGGAAAATTACACTAAGTTCAAGCCCTTGGCTCCAAATCATTTATCTTTTAGAGTTTGGGCCACCTACTTGGATCCTTAATTATGTAGGCCAGGAAATTTATATACAGACAAACACATAAAAACACACACACACACACACACACACACACACACACACACACACACACACACAGCATTAGTATAGAAGCTTCCCAGCAAAACAGCCCCACTATGCGTATTGTGAGTGAGAGTGAGAATGGGTGCATCCCCTCTGCTAGCTGTTGAGGGCCTTCTCTGTGCTCCTGTGAACACTGTCCCATCAGAAACCAGCCTCTCCCCACAGTCACCAACAGCCACCAGCATGGGGGGAGAAGTGGAATGAGTGATGATCACAGGATCCTTGGTAAAGTGAGCTTTGCAACATCATTTGACACATTTTTCTATTCCATCTCTGTTACATGTCTGCCTCAAGTGGAGTTGGGATGTGTGGCAGAGATGAATTTAGTAGTTTGGTGAACAAAGGGATCATGTAACAATGGTTACTGTTTTTCATGTACGATTTTTTTCTTTTTTTTATTGTGAAAATAGTGTACAGAGGGGTTACAATTACATGGACAAGGTAACCAGTACATTCTTATCAAGCATTGTTGCCTCCTCCTTTGTTTCCCCTTCCTATCTCTTCCCATCTCCCCGGTCCTCCCCACCCACCCCCAACACGTCCCCCCCTTACCCGCCCCCCCCCCCACGTCAAACTTGTAAAGTTCGTTTTTCGACCTAACATTTTTTACATCTCATTGTTGCAATGGGTCCACCTGTATCCCTATATAAACAATTTGTTTTTTGCCTTCTCTTCCACAGATTATACCAACATCAAATACAGTGAAAACAGGGGTTATAACGTGGGAAGGGACCTACAAAGCAACAAAGATTTCATCTTATACATTTGTTAAAACAAATAGCAAGAAAGAAAAATAACTTTGAGTCCTTAGTACAGGGTATCAAGAACAGTGGGAGCACATCCTGTTGATGCTTCGTTTGTCTCCTATATTGTTTGTGTATTTTGTACTGGCACTGCTGAACTCAGGGCTGAGTACTGTCCCTTAGCTTTTTCATTCAAGGCTACTGTTCTATCCCGATCTGCTTCTGGCTTCTTGGGGTTAATTGGATAAAAGAGTGCCTTGAAAGCCAGGAGCTCATGTGGTTTCAGTTCACGTGTGAACTGAAATACTTAGAAGACAGGGATCACTGAGGGTCGAGGTTTAAAGCGAGCATGGAGTGAGAAAGATGTTCTCATGTTGTCTTGGAAGCTCAGGAGAGCAAGGTTGGGAAAGCGAGGGGTGGATGCTTCATTTGAGCCTGGACAGGCTGGTCTCGTGTCCAGCTCAAGTCCAACCCCTTAGCCCATTTTACAACAAGGAATCAATGGAAACACCAGCCAACTCAGGCAAGGTATAGTCAGGAGACCTTCTTGTGTGCTTCTAAGTGTTCATCATGATATCTCACTTTGTCTGTGGTTTTCATTCCAATCAATGGCAGTTACTCCACTTGAAGTGTGGTTCCATTTCCATGTTTGAAAGATCCATTCTCTTTACCATCTTAGGGGTACAGTGATGAGTCCCGACCCTGAATGTGCCCTATAATGTGGAGAGCCTGGAGGCAGGCCTGCTGGAGATGCTGCTGATGAACCTGGTCCCTGTCCACCACAAAGGCGATCTCTTCCCACATAATGACAGATTGTGTGGGATAATAGAGCAAGTGCTGGCTATTCTTTCAAACAGTGAGTGTTCCCCCTTCAGGCCCTGGGCTGCTGAGCCCCTCCTGGCTGCGTGTTGGAAACACTTGGCACCTGTCTGGGCCAGTTGGTTTCCCTGGGGTCTTCTCATGGGAAGGGACACAAAGTGGGACACACTCTGGCTAATTTCTTAGGACTAGAACATACAGGATTCTGTGGCTCCATTGGGAACATTTTATTTGCCACTCTCTGTGGCACATTTCTCTTTTCCTGAGAAAGCTGACACTCTACCTGCATTTCTAGAAATTTCTTATTTTACTAAAGAAGATCATGTCTAGGAGTTGTCTATAGAGGTTGAGTGCAACCCAGGAGCCTCAGCAGCCTCCTTACTGAGAGGCTAGGATTACAGGCATGAACCAGAGGCACCAACTTCTGACCTCATGTAGTTGAGGCCCTGGTAAACCACATTCATCATTGGTAAATAAGGCTTCAAAAGCTGTATTGGAGGACTTGTAGTAACTTACCTAGAAGAGGGATGGGAGGGGCGGCCTGAGCACCCTGTGCCTACTGAGCCATGAGCAAAGGATTATATTGGACTTGCTCATTTACAAACCTCTGAAGCACTTCTTTATTTTTAGTTTTAGTTTTTGAGCGCTGATCCTACAACTTCAATTCAGAATATAGGATTTGTTCTGATTTTTGTGGGCAAAGTTAGCACTCTATCACTTGAGCCACAGCTCCATTTCTGGCTTTTTAATGGTGAATGGATATAACAATTTCTTGGCTATTTCCTGCCCAGTCTGGCTTTTGAACTGTGCTGCTCAGATCTCAGCCTCCCAAATAGCTAGGATTAGAGGTGTGTGGCACTGCCACCTGGGCTCTCTCATTCAAGCCTTTTATAATTTTCACGGCACTGTATAGACATATCTCACCTGACTTCTATTTTTATATTCCAATCTGGGCATTATCCAACCCCATAAGCCTCTCCTAGTTCTGAACAAGAGAGTCATAGAGCCAGGTGATGGTGCTTCACGTCTGTAATCCTAGCTCCTCATGAGGCTGAGATCTGAGGATGGTGGTTCAAACCAGCCCAGGCAGGAAAGTCAGTGAGACTTTTATCTCCAGTAAACCACTGGAACACCAGAAGTGGCTCCGTAGTTCAAGCAGTAGAGCACTTGCCTTGAGCTGAAGAGCTCATGGACAGCGCCCAAGCCCAGAGTTCAAGCCCCATGACCAAACAAAAAAAATAGAGAGAGAGACTCATAGAGCTGAATTCCTCCTCTCTTCCCTCAGGTAGAGATCCCTCTGCCCTAACTGTGAGGAAGATGAGCAAGTGAGGAAGTAAGTGCCTTTGGCAGAAAGGGAAGGGCTGTCCTCCAAACTGGAATATTTTGAGTTTCTGACTCAAAGTGCATAGTTCTCCTTTGCACACCACTTGGGTTTTCACCAGGAAGCTGAGGCTTGAGATGTGAGTGGATGGCAGAGGACAGAGCTGTGGTGTGGTTGAGGACTCTCAGGCATGACAGGGAGGGCTGTGTGTACAAAGTCAGTTCCTGTAGGTAAACCACCTTCTCATTGCCTATCACAGTGAGAATTTTGGAGAATTGTCCTTTCAAAGTTTCTAGAAGTAGATTGTGAGGAGCATCCTGCTTACAGGAGTCTACTCCTCTTTCCCAAAATGCAAGTCTGGGTATAGGATGAACAGCTACAGCATGGGAGTCCTGGCAGAAAGGATCTGTGGCAGGCTCAGGATGGTGAAGGTGGCCTCTGATTCTCTTTGTCCCCAATCTGCCCACAGCACCCTTTGTTCTGACTTCACCATGTGGATGGAATTTGCCCCGATGACTTTTATGAAAACTAGAACAGAGACACTCTAAATGAACTTATGCACTATCTATTGCACAACATGCCCACCTCTGACCAGCTCCTCCACTTACTAGTTCTTCCAGAGCAGTTGGAGGAGACCGTTACTAATCAGAAAAAGGAAAGAAGGGAAGAGTCCTTCTGTAGGCACCTGAGAGCTTGTGAGTAGGGAAGGAAACTGGACCCCTAGAGATGGTCTTCCCAAGTAGTGATTGGCCGGGAGTTCTTAGTACTCCCCAGCTTGGCAAAGTGTCTTTTGATAGATGTTCTCTGCCAGGGAATGTCTGCTCTCTGTTTGAAAGCACTCAGCCATAGCCACTGGTGAGAAAGACCCTGACTTCTCATCAAAGTTCAGTCCAAACTCAAATGCTACAGCTTCTTCCATTACATCCTCATGGCAGTTGAGTCACACCAGAACATCTAGAGTTCATTCTAATACTCATGTACTTGTTTCCATTCCCAGTCACCCCTGAATCTATGCTAAAGAACTCCCAGTGATGTCTGTGGTGTTGACAGGTGGACATCTGGAGCCATCATTGCACTGCACCAAGTGTGTGGATGGAATGTGGTTATTTTTTTCTTTTTTTTATTGTGAAAATACTGTACAGAGGGGTTACAATTACGTGGGCAAGATAATGAGTACATTTCTTATCAAGCATTGTAGCATCCTCCTTTGTTTCCCCTTCCCATATCATTCTCCCCCTACCTCCCCACCGAACCCTCCTCTCTCCCCACCAAAGTTGTAAAGTTCGTTATCAATATAATGACTTGTATATCTGGTTGTTGCTATGGGTCCACCCATATCCCTATTTAAACGATTTGTTTTTTCCCTTCCCCTCCGCAAATTATAACAACATCAAATACAGTGAAAGCAGGGGTTATAACATGGGGAAGGGACATACAAAGAAACAAAGAAATAATCTTATAGATGTGTTAGAAACAATCGCATAAAAGAAACAAACATTTGAAGACATATCTTAGGGTTCATTTCCCTAACATCAACTTAACTGACCTTTTCTGCTTGACTCGACATATACTAGTTATTGCAACTAAGGGAAACCATGGACCTATGTTTCTTTGGGCCTGGCTTACTTCACTTAATATGATTTTTTCCAAGTCTTTCCATTTCCTAACAAATGGGGCAATGTCATTCTTTCTGATGGAGCCATAGAATTCCATTGTGTATATGTACCACATTTTCTTGATCCATTCATCTACTGAGGGGCATCTGGGTTGGTTCCATAGCTTAGCTATGGTCAATAAGGCTGCAATAAACATAGTCGTGCTGATAGCTTTAATGTGGTCTTGTTTGTGAACATTTGGGTAAATGCAGAAAAGTGAGATTGCTGGGTCATAGGAGAGCTCTAGGTGGAGTCTTTTGAGGAACCTCCATACTACTTTCCAAAGTGGTTGAACAAGTTTACACTCCCACCAACAATGCACTAACGTTCCCTTCTGTCCACATCCCCTCCAGCACATGTTGTTATTAGAGTTCTTGATTATAGCCATTCTAACTGGGGTGAGGTGGTATCTCAATATTGTTTTGATTTGCATTTCTTTTATGGCTAGAGAGGTTGAGCATTTCTTCATGTGCCTATTGGTCATACTTCTTTCCTCTTCAGAGAAGTTTCTCTTTAAGTCTTTAGCCCACTTATTTATTAGGCAGTTGTTTCTTTGAGGATTTGTTGTGGGCGATTTATTTTTTTGAGTTCCAGGTATATTTTAGATATGAGACCCTTGTCTGTTGTATGGCTAGTGAAGATCTTTTCCCAATTCGTGGGCTTTCTATTAATCTTGCTAGCTATGTCCTTTGCCATGCAGAAGCTCTGAAATTTCATGCAATCCCATTTGTCCAACCTTTCTTTGATTTGTTGTGTTTCTGGGTCTCTATTAAGAAAATTTTGGCCTGTGCCAAGGAGACCTAGGGTTTCTCCTATTCCATCCTGTAATGTTTTCAAATTGTCTGCTTTGGCCTCGAGGTCTTTGATCCATTTGGAGTTGATTCTGGTGCAGGGTGATATATAAGGATCTAGCTTTAGTTTTCTACAAGTGATTAACCAATTTTGCCAGCTCCATTGACTGAAGAGGCTGTCTTTCTTCCATTCTGTGTTTTTAGCTCCCTTATTGAAGATTGGATAGCTATAGGTCTATGGGTTCATTTCTGGGTTTTCAATACTATTCCATTGGTCTTGAGGTCTGTTCTTGTGCCAGTACCAAGCTCTTTTGATTACTATGGCTTTATAGTAGAGTCTGAATTTTGGTATTGATATTCCTCCAGCAGTGTTCTTTCTGTTGAGGATCGTTTTGGCTATTCGCAGTCTTTTATTGTTCCATATGAATTTTTGGATTGCCTCTTCTATTTCCTTGAAGAATGAGGTTGGGATATTGATAGGTATCGCATTGAATTTGTAGATAGCCTTGGGAAGTATTGCCATTTTGATTATGTTGATCCTTCCAATCCAGGAGCATGGGAGTTTTTGCCACTTTCTAAGTTCTGTTTTTATTTCCTTTTTCAAGTTTTTAAAGTTTTCATCATAGAAGTCCTTCACTTCTTTGGTTAAGTTAATTCCTAGGTATTTTATTTTTTGTGGGGCTATTATGAATTGAGGTGCTTTCCTAATTTCAGCCACACTTTTCTCATTGTTGGCATATGGAAAAGCCATTAACTTTTTTTATAAGCCATTAACTTTTGAGGGTTAATTTTATACCCTGCTATTTTGCCAACATTTTGAATCAGCTTGAGTAATTTGGGAGTGGAGTCTATGGGATTCTTTAAATACAAGATCATGTCATCTGGAAAGAGGGAGAGTTTTACTTCTTCTTTCCCTATTTGGATCCCCTTTATGTTTGCATCTTGTCTCATTGCTGTAGCTAGGCATTCTTAGACTAGATTGAAGAGAAGTGGAGAGAGTGGACATCCTTGTCTCGTTCCTGAGTTAAGAGGAAATGGCTTTAGTTTTTCACCATTAAGTATAATGCTGGCTGTAGGTTTGTCACATACAGCCTTTATTGTATTGAGGAATGTTCCATGGATTCCTAATTTTTCCAGAACCTTCATCATAAAGGGGTGTTGGGTCTTGTCAAATGCTTTATCTGCATCTATTTAGATAACAATGTGGTTCTTATCCTTGCTCATGTTGATGTGATGAATTATATTATTTGATTTGCGTATATTGAACCAGCTTTGCATCTCTGAAATGAATCGTGTTTGATCATGGTGTATGATTTTTTGGATGAATTGTTGAAGTCTATTGGCCAGAATTTTGCTGAGAAGATTTGCATCAATGTTCATCAAAGAAATAGGTCTACAGTTCTCTCTCTTTGATGAGTCCTTGTCTTGTTTTGGGATGAGGCTTATGATGGTTTCATAGAATGGGTTCAGTAGTAAACTTTCTCTTTCAATTTCATTGAAGAGTTGGAGGAGTGTCGGTGTGAGCTCTGCTTTGAAGGCCTTGTAGAATTCTGCTGTAAAGCCATCTGCTCCAGGGCTTTTCTTAGATGGGAGGTCTCTTATTGCTGTTTCTATTTCAATGCTTGATATGGGCCAGTTAAGATGGTTTAACTCATATTGATTTAGTTTCGGCTTGTCAATGTTTGCTAGGAAAAGGTCCATTTCTGCCAAGTTCTCAAACTTATTAGCATAAAGTTTTGAGAAGTATTCCCTTATAATGTTCTGAATCTTGGTTGTTTCTGTGGTGATGTTTCCATTCTCATCTCTGAGTTTATTTATTTGTGTGTGTTCTCTTCTTTTTCTGATAAGATTTGCTAAGGGTCTGTCAATTTTGTTAATTTTTTCGAAGAACCAACTCTTTGTTTTGTTGATTTTTTTCTATGGTTTTTTTGGATTCTAATTCATTTAATTCTGCTTTAATTTTAATTATTTCTTTCCATCTACTGGATTGAGGTTTATCTTGCTGCTCTTTTTCAAGGAGGTTCCGATGTCTCAGAAAATTGTTGGTTTCAGATCTCTCCAATTTTTTGCTGGAAGAACTCAGAGCTATAAACTTGCCCCTGAGTACTGCCTTTCCTGTGTCCCAGCTGGTAATTTGTGTGTGCATTTTTGTTAAATATCATGAACATTTGAATTTCCTTTCTAATCTCTTCCATGACTCACTCATGATTCAGCAGTGTGTTGTTCAGTCTCCATGTGTTACAGTACTTTCTTTGGTAGCTTTTGGTGTTGAGTTCTAATTTTATTCCCTTGTGGTCTGAGAGAATGCAAGGTATAACTTCAATGTTTCTGAATTTGGAAAAGTTTGCTTTGTGGCCTAAAATGTGGTCTATTTTGGAAAATGTTCCATGTGCTGCTGAGAAAAACATGTATTCTGATGCTGCTGGATGAAATATTCGGTAGATGTCTGTTAAATCTAGTTGATATATGCAGCTGTTTAGATCTGCTGTTTCTCTGTTGAGTTTTTGTGGAGTTGTTCTATCTAGTGGGGAAAGTGGTGTGGTAATGTCCCCAACAATTAATGTCTTTGGATCTATATGGGATTTGAGGAAAGTAGTGTTTCTTGGATAAATTTGGGTGCTCCCTTGTTTGGTGAATAGATATTTAGAATTGTAATATCCTCCTGAAGGAGAAATCCCTTAATTAGTATGTAGCGACCCTCTTTATCTCTTCTCACTAATTTTAATTTGAAGTCTATTTAATCTGATATTAGGATTGCAACTCCCGCCTGTTTATGGGGGCCATTTGCTTGGTAGATTTTGTTCCAGCCTTTCACATTGAAAATGTGTTTGTTTTTATGGGGAAGATGTGACTCCTGAAGGCAGCAGATAGAAGGATCTTGCTTTTTAATCCAACTAGACAGTCTATGTAGCTTAATTGGAGAGTTAAGCCTGTTAATGTTGAGAAATAGGACTGAGAGGTATTTGGGAGTTCCTGCCATGTTATCCACCTTTTTGGGGGCTGTGGCAACTGGGTTCTTCCTATGGTTGTTGGACTCTCAGTTTGGGTGCGGTTTCTTGGCCTTTATTGTGGTCTTGTTGGTTTTCTGTGTGTAGGACATCTTTAAGAATCTTTTGTAGGGCTGGTTTGGTGGAGATATATGGTTTCAATTTTTCTTTGCCATGGAAGGTGTTTATTTACCTTCGGTTATGAAGGGGAGTTTAGCTGGGTACAGAATTCTTGGTTGATAGTTGTTTGTTTTTAGGGCATGGCATACATCATTCCAGGCTCTTCTTGCTTTGTCTCCGCTGAGAAATCTGAGGTGATTCTCATTCGTTTCTCTTTATAGGTGATGGATCTTTTCTCCTTGACAGCTTTAAGGATCTTTTCCTTGGTCTGAATTGATCCTGTGTGGATTATAATATGACAGTGGGATGTCCTATTCTAGTCTGGTCTATTTGGAGTTCTAAAAGCTTCTTGTATCTGAATAGGCCTATCTTTTTGCATGTTTGGGACATTCTCGGCTAGGATCCTGTTAAACAAATTTCCTAGACCATTAACTTCTGTCTCTAGGTGCTCCTCTACACCCATTATCCTCATATTAGGCCTTCTGATGGTGTCTTCCAAGTGTTCAATAGATCTATCATATTTCTTGGATTTGTCTTGGATGGTTGTGTGATCTTTCTCTATAATACCTAGGCTATCTTCAATCCCTGAAATTCAATCTTCTGCATGGTCTAACCACTATCAAGACTTTTACTTCGTTTTTTATTTCTTTTCCTACTGGTTGGTTGGCTTTGATGGCTTCAAATTCTTTGTTGGAGGTTTGATTTAGATCTTGTATGAACTTCTTTACTTCCTTAATTTGGTGTTCAGTGTTTATTCTCAAATCACTTAGTTGATTGGTTATGGTTTCCGTGGACTCCCATTCCTTTCGTTGGGTTCCATTCAGCATTCCCTTTGTGGTCTCCCTGACTTCTTTCAGCTCTCTGTTTATGGATTCCATGAATGCCTTTAGTGATCTTTCTGTATTCTCATCCCGCTCTCTCATTTCCTGTGTTACTCTTTGATTAGCTTCTTCACGTTCACGTATTTCCTGTAGTTCTCCTTGAGTGTTCTCAGCCTGTTTAGAATGTGGTTATTTTCATTTGTAGAAAGATCACAATAGGTTTTAATTCCTATGGACACCCTATGGAACCAGTGTCCAGTTGAGAACTCAGGAAGAACATCTTGTCTTCTGTGTGGTGGTAGAGTCCATCGGGGTCCCTGAATTAGCCTTCCTGCCTGCAGGCAACTTGGAAGAAGAACTAGTGTTAGGTCTTGCCTCCCTTCTCCCTGGGCAAATGCCTATTTTACTTTTTGTCATCATTTACTACTTATTGTTTTATTCGTATTAAAATGTCCATGTTTACATGATGTTGCAAATTTCTTGAATACAAAAGACTGTGGTCTTTTCCACCTCCAATCTGATGTCCTGGGCACATGAGGCCTGAGTGGGAGGCAACAGAGTGTGCTGGATCTGGGGAAAGATTCTGTTGGATTTACAAGGAAGTGGTGACTAGAGTGAACCACAAGGAATGCAGGCAGTGGAGGATGCAGCCTGTGCTGAGATACGACCCTTGATGCTGAGAGACAAAACTCTGTGTTATATCAGAACAGGTGTCTTTGAAAGCTGGTCCCACTTGAATCTCAAGACCCCACCTCTTAGTATGCATGACTTCCCCTTTCCAGGGTAAATGTTTGGATATGTGAAGCTCACTTCCAACAGTGAGCTAGTCTGCACTGTGCAAATATAGAACCTATTACTTTGTAAAACTAGAGTTAATTCCCCTAACATCAACTTATCTGACCTTTTCTGTCAGATAAGTTGATGTTAGGGAAATGAACCCCAAAATAAGTATTCAAATGCTTTTTTGGTTTTTTCCTTTCAGGCAGTTGTTTCTATCATATTCATAAAATGATTTCTATGTTGATATGTATGTCCTTCCCCCACAGTAGAATCCATACTTTCAGTGTATTAGATGTTGGTATAATTTGTGGAGGGGAAGGAAAAATAATCGTTTAACTAGGAATACAGGTGGACCCATTGCAACAATGAGATGTACAAGTTGTTATTTAGAAAAATGAACTTAACAACTTTGGCGGGCGGTAGGGGGAGGATCAGGTAGGGGGAGGGAAGGCGTATGGGAAGGGATGGGAAGGGGAAGCAAGGATTAGGTAACAATGCTTAATAAGAAATGTACTCGTGGGCTAGGAAAGTGGCTCATTGGTAGAGCGCTTGCCTTGCATGCCTGAGGCCATGGGTTCGATTCCTCAGTACCACATAAGCAAAAAGAAAAAAGCCGGAAGTGGTGCTTTTTGGCTCAAGTGGTGGAGCTAGCCTTGAGCTGAAGAGCTGAAGGACAGCACCCAGGCCCAGAGTTCAGGCCCCACGACTGGACCCCCCCCCAAAAAAAGAAAGATATGTAATCTTTATCTTGTCCATGTAATTTTAACTCCTCTGTATGGTATTCTCTCTATAAAAAAAATGAAAAAATAAAATTGAGAGCTAAATAAAACTGCTCTTCATAAAAAAAAATCAAGTTAAACATTGCTGCACTTTTATGCTCTTATGTCCTTGGCTTTGGGGGTTTTCATGACGATTTCCTAAGTGAGGGTTGACATGGACTGTAAATGATGAAGATGACACAATAAGAGATCCATGCCAACGTTTGAAGAATGGTGTGGAATGAGTTTGTTGAACATATTAGCACAATTGGTCTATGAATTTTTCTGTATAAGAAGTCATTTTGGCTGCCTTACTCCCATTCATTGTATCAATAACTACAACCGCTAACATGTGAATAGATATACTTTTATATTATAAAAATAAGAACATGTGATGGTATACTGAACACTATTTTGGAAATGGTTTCATTTGGAGTGGCCAAAAATTTTATTCTGACCATTTTGACATTGTTCTGCACAAATAGAACAGTGTGTCTCTTTATTCTAGGTTAAGAACAGTTCTGAGTCTCCCTCTCTTGAAGCACAAGTTCTGTGAATCCTTGACTTTCATGTGCTCTCTATCCCAGGGCAATGGATTCTGAGAGGAGGCCTGGCCCTGCAGTGTGGCAGAGGTGCATGTGCAGAGGGAACAAGGCTGGTTGGCATGCTGCAGTGGGAAATCCAGAAACTCTGGCAATCACCAGTTCAGTGAAGAGGACTGAGGGTTTAGGAGGGAACTCACAGTGTGCTCTGTGTTGGGCTTGTGGAGTGGGGAGAGAGCTGATAGGTTTTGTGGGGCTTGAACTTAAGGGCTGGGCACTGTCACTGAGTTCTTTCACTCAAGGTACCACTCTACCACTTTGAGCTACAGCTGGAGATAAGAATCTGATAGCATTTCCTGACATGGCTGGCTTTGAACCATGATCCTCAGATCTCAGCCTCCTGAATAGCAAAGAATACAGGCCTGAGCCAGAGACACTGAGTTCATACTGTTTTTGTGTATAGCCTATTGGTGGTAAAGAAGACTCATTTACTCAAGAAATAAAAGACAACTTTGTTTCTAACATGTTTATAAGATTATTTCTTTGTTGCTTTGTATGTCCCTCCCCCACAGTATAACCTCTGCTTTCACTGTATTTGATGTTGATATAATTTGTGGAATACTTGGCACCCCTCTGAACCTGTTGATTTCATGGGGGTCTTCTCACAGTAGCTTGGCATGAGATAAAGAAGTGCACCCCCTGCCTACTTTCTTAGTAATGGCCTGCCCAGGACATTTCCAGAGAAGCTACTGAAACCTCAGAAGTTCGCTTACTGAAGGGCTGTTATTACAGGCATGTGCCAGTGGCACCCAACTTCTGCCCTCACCTAGGTGAGGTTCTAGGAAATCACATTTCCCTTGAGTAAATAAGGTTTCATTAGCAATTGGATGTCTGTGAATAATGTAGACCCAGGAAAGGCTGGGGTGTGGGGGAGGCAGGTGAACTGGAGGCTGAATCAACTCAGAGACCCCAAGGAGGGATTATGTTGGCTTTACATATTTATAACCCCTGAAGTTTTTCTGTTTTTTTGTGTGTGCCAGTCCTGCAACCTGAACTCAGGGCCTGAGTGTTGTTTCTTTGGTGGTCAGAGCTACCACTACAGCATTTGAAGTATAGGTGCAATTCTGGTCTTTTGAAAATTAGTGACTTTAGACTTTTACTGACTAATGTCTGATCAGACTGTGCACCCTGAGATCTCATGTTCCTGATGAGCTGGAATTTGAGGTATTAGCCACTGGCACATTTTCCTTGGACCAAATGCATATACCTCTCATAGAAGAATTTTGACTGAACTGTATAGACACATCTCACTTTTTTTTTTTTTTTTGGGGTCTGGTCATGGGGCCTGAACTCTGGGCTTGAGCGCTGTCCCTCAGCTCTTCAGCTCAAGGCTAGTGCTCTACCACTTGAGCCACAGCGCCACTTCCGGCTTTTTTCTTTTTGCTTATGTGGTGCTGAGGAATCGAACCCAGGGCCTCAGGCATGCAAGACAAGTGCTCTACCACTGAGTCAACTTCCCAGCCCCACATCTCACTTTTTTTTTTTTTTTTTGTCGGTCGTGGGGCTTGAACTCTGGGCCTGGGTGCTGTCCCTCAGCTCTTCAGCTCAAGGCGAGCGCTCTACCACTTGAGCTACAGCGCCACTTCCAGTTTTCTGGTGGTTTATTGGAGATAGGAGTCTCACGGTCTCTCCTGCCCGGGCTGGCTTTGAACCTCGATCCTCAGATCTCAGCCTCCTGAGTAGCTAGGATTACAGGCGTGAGCCACCAGCACCCGGCACATCTCACTTTTTTATGTGTCAGATTGCATTCCCGTCTGGGAATGAGCCCATCCTATATGTGTCCTGTGTGGGCAGAAAAGGAGAAGCTGAGAGGTGACTTCCTCCTGTCCTCCCATAGGTACAGATTCCCGGGCTGTAACTCCAAGGAACATGAACAAGTAAAGAAGTAAGTGGACTGTGACACAAAGAAAAGCCCCCTTCTTGCAAAATGGGATCTTTGAGGGTTCTACTTCAAAGTGCAGATTCCTCATACGCACACCACTTGTGCTTTCCACTATGAGCAGAGGCTTGGGATTGGAGTGGTGGCAGAGGACACAGCTGTTGTGTGGTTGTGGACTCTCAGGGATGACAGGGAGGGCTGTGTGTACGAAATCAGTTTCTTTTTGTTACCTATCACGGTGTGAATATTGGAGATTTACCTATCAGAAGCTTCTAGAAGTGCCTTGAGAAGATCAGCCTGCTTGCAGGAGTCTCCTCCTGCTTCCCACCATGCAAGTGTGCATATAGCAGTCCTTGCAGAAAGGGCCTGATTTCCGAGAGCCACAGAACTGACACCCGGTGAAAGAACTTACCCACTATGCCATGCTCCACATACCCTCCTCAGACCTGCTCCTCCACTTCCACATTCTTCTGGATGAGCTGGAGGAGACCGGGAAGAATGAGACCAAGAAACAGAGGAAAAAGTCCCTGTGTGGTCACCTCAGAGCTTGTGAGTAGGGATGGCGCCTGGGCCTCTAGGGATGGTCCTAATTGTCTGAGAGCCCTTATTACACCCCCCCCCCCCCGGGTTGTAAGAATGTCTTTGTATGATATTCTCTGCCAGGCAATGTTTGTTCTATTGGTGAAAGCACTTGGGCTTAGCCACTCTTAGGAAAGACCTTACCTTCTCATCAGTGTTCAGTCCAAAGTAAACTTGTACAGCTTCCTCCATTAGAGCCTCATGGAAATTGAACTCCACCTTAACATCCAGAGACCACTGTCAAACTCCTTTACCTATTTCTCTTTCTCAGGTTTTGGCCTCCATAGAGTAGCTTTTCCTGACCTCCCAAGAAAGAAGCCCTCAGTGATGTCAGGGATGGTGATGGATGGAGATCTGGAACCATCACTGGACTCCACAAAGCATGTGCATGTAGAGGGGTTGTATGCATCCAACTGCACATGTGACACATATGAACCTGGAGGGACCCCAAAGGAAGAAGAAGATAATATGAAATGTCTTCCTCTGACTTTCACAGTGGGCTCAGATCAGCTCAAAAGGGTCAAATCAGCACTCCCCCTGGTGTGCTGGAGGGAGTAGCACACGTGGGGCTGATGGAAAATGTCCCCAGTCTGTGTTCAGGGGAACCAATGAGTGAGGTCCCAACATTAGATGCAGCTCAGAACATCCGGACAAATCTGTCCTGCTGCAGCAGAACCAATCTCCAACTGAGAAGTTAGAATCTGCCTCTCTCAACTCCAGGAGCAAATCCTATCTTTCATGAGGAGGTAGATCCCTTAGAGGATTCTGAGGTAGAATTTATGCCTGAAGGCAACTTAGAAGCCAACCTAGACTTAGAGCTTCCCTCCCCTCTCCCTGGGGATATCTCTCTTTTTCTTTTTGTCCTAATTGTTGTAAAATGTTCATTATTTTTATTCTTCTAAATTTATTAAAATGTGTATGTTTATGTTGTACAATTTATGGATCCTAAATACTGTAGGTTTTTAAGTGTACAATCTTATGTCCCAGACGCCTGGGTCCTAAGTGGGGCAAAACACAGTGACCTGGAGCTGTCCAAGAGAACTTACTGGCTATACAGGGAACTGCTCAAAACACAGGGGATGGCAAGGAACCCAGTCCATGTGTGCATGGGGTGATCAGGCCACTACTAAAATTCTAGGACATAGCAAAGCAGATGTCCTTGAAAGTTTTTCTGTCTATTGAGACAAATGTCAGACCAAATGTAATTTATGGAGGACTTTCTTGTAACAGTGAATTCAAGTGTTTATGCACACCCATTGTGCTTTGTGCAAATATGTAAGTAAATTTCACCTGAAAATGACATTAAATAGCTCCTTTGGTGGAAAAGTAGTTGACAAAATACATAGGCATTAGGTTTACTGAAAAGTAAAAGCCATCATCAGTGGAAGAAAGAACACTCAGAGGGACTTACTCAGAGGACATGGCAGGGGTCCTGGCTCATTGCAATTATTCTATCTTCCAGACTGCCCTGTCCTTCCTCAGGAAGGAGGTTCAAATCAGCCCCCATAGACAAATGTGAAAGACTCTTATTCACTGAGCCAGCAAAAGTCAGGACTTGTAGCATGGCTCAAGTTGTATGTTTAAGCACTGAACAAGAAAATAAGCAAGAGCTCAAGGCCCTGAGTTCAAACTCCACTACTGGTACAAAAGATAAAGACATCTAAACCTGAAATGCGTGCAATGGTAGCTTTAATCCAAGGGAAAAGAGATGTATAGAAATGGGAAAATTACATATTAGTTTAAGCAAAAAGGCCAGACTTATACATTAGGTCCAGATATGAAATAGAAAAAAGAAATGTAGTTTCCCCTCACACATCAACTCCTGGCCATCAATTTTGTCAAATAGGCACAATACTGGGTATGAATGACTCATTGCTCATCATACTACAAAGTCATAATCTCTAATTAACCCTCAAAAAGAAAGAACTGGGGTCAGGCTCAAGTGGCAGAGCACCAGCCAAGAGCAGAAACAACTGAAGAATAAGAAAACAGCAAAGAAGCTTGCAGACAACAGCTGCTATGCTAAGGCTGAGTCTTGTCTCTCTGGGGATCAGGACATGTAGTGTTATTTTTCTATCTCCACCTACTTCAACCTGAACCCTAAAATGAGTCACTAAAATGAGCCTCTGTTGAGACTTTGTGTAACTGTCTTTTGTGAAACACCCTATAATGTTAATGCCATGTATCTCAAGGACCAGTGATGTTTGGCTCAATGGGTAGATGCTAGCCTTGAGCAGAAAAGCTCAGCAATAATGCTTAATGAGTTTTCCATATGTTTAAAGGTAGGGTTTATTTCTTTTTAGTTAAGTGAGATAATTCCTAGTCATTGTATATTCCGAGTTTCATGGTTCCATTCTGCGTTTTTTTTCTTCAAAAATGCTCTGGAGATAAGGACCATTTAGAATATATTTGTTAAACAAAGCAGATTTTTTTCTTCATGAATCAAAGCATTTTATATTTATGCAAATGGTTTAGTTGTGGGTGGTCCATGTGTGCATTATTGAAACCATATACAGCTATACTTGAAAAGATGATGCAGCTGACCATGGAGATGTTATGGAGATATTATTGGCTTAAATGTAGAATAACCCATTGGTGAGTGGGGGTGTGGCTGTTCATGTTCTATGGGAGCATGTGGAATCATTTATAAAACACCAAATAGATTCCAGCTAGCCAAATGCGGATCAGGATGATGTGGTACTATGTAGTGAATTGTGAAAGAATAGGAAAAACATCTTAGATATCCAGATACATTTTCTGAATGGAGTTATGAGGGATTTCTCTGTCTGTCTGTCTGTCTGTCTCTCTGTTTGGTCGTGGAGCTTTAACTCATGTGGGCACTGTCTCTGAGCTCTTTTTTCCCTAGGCTAATGCTCTTCTACTTTGAGTCACAGCTCCCCTTCCAATTTTCTGGTGCCCTGTGTCACTAGATAAAATAAACTAGTGTCTAAGGCCTTCCAGAGGGCTTTGTGTTCCTAGGGCTGTGCGAGGAAGAGGGTGGGGCCTCTCCACCCCGCCCCTAACCCCGCCCCTAACCCCGCCCCTACCCGCCCCGCGGAGAGGAGCTGGGGAGGACGCGCTCCCTAGTGGCCCCAGCCGAGCCACAGCCCCGCCCCTCCCCGCCCAGCCTGAAGCCCCGCCCCTCCCGCCCCTCCCGCCCCCGAAGCCGGGTCTGCTCCTCTCGCGACACCTACAGCCTCGGGCTCCCTGGGGTCCCGCGGCCCTTATAGTTCCGGTTGTGGCGCCCGGGCGGAAAGTTGAAGCAGACGGACTGTGGCCGGCGATGGGCTTGGGGTGAGGGCAGGAGGCGGCGGCGGCGGCGGCCTGAGGGTCGCGTTCAGTCGGTTGTGGGGATACAAGCGAAGGGTGAGGTGAGAAGAGCCGCGCAGGCCCAGCGCCCGGCCATTGCGGCCTCCCCGCGCCGGCTCTGGGGCGCCATTCCCGGGGTCCCTGCGCTCCGCGACCCGGGACTGCCAAACGCTGAGTGAACAGCCACATTTCGCCCCGTTTTAGGCCCCTCTCTCCCCGCTTTCCTCAGGAGGGACTTCCAGGTCTCGGATTCTTTTCATTGATTTTAGAGGTTGGTTGTCGGTTGTTGGGGGGGGAGGGCACCTCCCGTGGCCGTCCATATGGAAGCACATTTGCAGCCAGACGTCTGCCCGGGAGAAGGCTGACAGGTAGCTGCGGCCTCCGCGGCGGCTGGGAGACTCGGACGAGGCCCACGCTTTGAGGCTCGCCCCCTGAGGGGTTTTGTTTGGTTCTAGCGCTGGTTCTGGGGCCTTGAACTCAGGGCCTGAGCCCGTTCCTGAGCTCAAGGCTAGCGCCCTACCACTGGAGCCACACTTGCACATCCCGTTTTCTTTGGTAGGTTAATGGAGATTAAAAAAAAAGAAAGTCTCAAGGACTAGGATTCCTGGCAGGGCTGGCTTCGAACCACGATCTTCAGCTCTCAGCCTCCTGTTGATGACCGGCATGAGCCGCTGATGCAGGCCTTAGCTGGACGGTGTTCTGTAGAGCTGCTGAGATGCTTCAATCACTTTTCTTCAAGCATCCATCCAACACCGTATTCTGTCACACACAGAGAGAACATGACTGAGAGGTGCTGCTATGACATTTTTAACAGGGTTAGGTTGAACAAACAACAACTTTAATGAGGCAGAGATGAGGGAGACAAATTTAAATTTGTCTATCAAAATAGTTAAACATTTGGGACTTCTCAGGAGTGAATTTTTTTTCTGGTTAGTCTATTGATGTGGAAAGCTGAACTCCTATTTGAAACATATCTATGTCTATTATGAGGTTTTAAAAAAAAACGCTTTTGCTGTTTAACCTGTGTTCCTAACCCCCTGTTTAAAACATTGTTTTCAGTCAGGTTTAATTCTAGTTACTTAGCAAGCTGAGACCTAGAGGATCACATCTCAAATCCAACCCAGATGGAATCCTAGAGATTCCCATCTTAATACTGGCACACTCACAAAATTTAAAAAAATTCTATGCACAAAAATAAAGAAATAACAAATACAGAGACCCACTAATGTGGATACAACTTGTTGATCCTCTGTTAAGAGACTATAGTGTGCCAGGCACCAGTAGGTCAAGCCTATAATCCTAGCTACTTAGGAGGCTGAGATCTGAAGAGTTAAAAGCCAGCCCAGGAGCCTGGCGCCAGTGGCTCACACTTGTAATCCTAACTACTCAGGAGGCTGAGATCTCATGATCAAGGTTCAAAGCTAGCCCAGGCAGGAAAGTCTGTGAGACTCATCTCCAATGAAGTACCAGAAAACCAGAAGAGTGGCTATGGCTCAAAGTGGTAGAACTCTAGGCTTGAGTGAAAAAGCTCAGGGACAGCGCCAGGCCCTGAGTTCAAGCTCTACCACGGAAAGGAAAGGAAAGAAGGGGAAAGGGGAAAGGGAAGGAAAGGAGAGAGAAACTGTAGTCTGTTGACACAATGAAATAGCATGTAGTTACAAATAAATGACCCAGCTAAAAAAAAAATTACATAACTAAGGAAAGTGGGTTACAGGACTATATGTGTATACTTCGTACAACTTCATAGTCACATTGCTTGTGTCATATACAATTGTGGAAGACTTTAGGTAGATGTAAAAACATTATACAAGGTTAATGTTCACTGTTTGTTTTTTGGAATTCACTTCAAAATGTTTAACAATAGCCAGACTGCTTGCTGGTACAATGCCCAAGCACGGATGTGTGAAATTCTAAAATTCAAATTATAAGGGAGCTGTTGGAAACTTAGAACATAGTGGTTCACAGGAGCCAAATTACATTTTATTTATATATTTATTTAATTTTACTTTGAGGCTGCTATTGGGGCTTGTATTCAGGGCTTCATGCTTTCCCTCAACTTGCTGGTTCATGACTGATGAGCAGACTGGCTCCAAAATAAAAGCCTCTGACCTTAGCTTCCTGAGTATCTAGTATTACAGGCCACCAGCATTAAGCTATAGTGTGTGTGTGTGTGTGTGTGTGCGTGTGCGCGCGCAAGCACGTGCATGTGTGGGCGTGCATGTGTGCGCGTGCGTTCATGCACCCCAGTATTGAGACAAACTCAGGGCCTGGGTGCTGATCCCTAGCTCCCCCCTACCCCTGCCTCCCACTCAAAGCTAGTACTCTACCACTTGAGCCACAGCTCCACTTCTGGCTTTTTGGTAGTTAATTGGAGATAAAAGTTTCACAGACTTTCCTGTCTGAGATGGCTTCAAACCATGATCCCCATATCTCAGCCTCCTGGGTAGCTAGGATTACAGTTGTGAACCACGAGTGTGTATATGTGTGTGTGTGTGTATCTCTCTCTCTTCCCCCCTCTATATATGTATATATACATAAATGTATATATGTAAGTATATATATATTTATATAAATAAATACATATTTTATATAAAAATTGAAAGTTGGAAGTAAGGCCTACCTTTAATGCTTTTTCCCACTGGTAATAAGGTAGCCCTTGATTCACAGGTGTAGATAGTGTGTTTTGAGTGGGTCTGGGAGTGGTCTTCCCAGTGAATTAGGCTGCTGTCTTCTTTCTCCCAGAATTCTCTGCAGATTGACCTATATAGGGGTCACCTTGCCTTATTTCTGGAAAATTGGTTACAGTTATGGTGAAAAGATATTGCTTTCCTTCTGTGACATTTCTTTTTTTTTTCCCCACAGCATTTCACTATTTGTAGCTTGTTGTCTGCATTCTGACGGGGCTGGCTTAGATTCTGTTCACCATGCCAACAGTGGTGGTGATGGACGTGTCCCTCTCCATGACTCGGCCTGTGTCAATCGAGGGGTCTGAGGAATACCAGCGGAAGCACCTTGCAGCCCATGGGTTGACAATGCTGTTTGAGCACATGGCCACAAACTACAAGCTTGAATTCACAGCATTAGTGGTTTTCTCATCGCTTTGGGAGCTGATGGTCCTCTTCACAAGAGATTATAACACCCTGCAGGTACAAAAAGGAATAAAGACCCAAGTTGATTGGAAAGAAAGCAGTATGATAATAGTGTACTGATTTTAGACCTTAGAATTATTTAATAATAAATATACAGGCACTTAATATGCACAGCTATAAAGCATAATTCATAACCAATAGGTCCTAGGCCTTTCTTTTGTAAAGCTATGAGGTAGAGAAAGAGGTCATGGGGGCTGGGAAGGTGGCTGACTGGTAAAGTGCTTGCCTCGCATTCATGAGGCCCTGGGTTCGATTCCTCAGCACCACATAAGCAGAGAAAGGTCATGGTCCATTTTCTGGAATTCTTAGGAAAGGTGAACATTTCAGCATACCATGCTTCAGTCCCTAAATTCAACATTTTTTGCCATTTTGCTGTTTTCTACTTTCTCATACAATTTTAAGGTAATGAAAAATAGCCCTTATTAAAACACACACGCACAGACACACACACACACACACACACACACACACACACACACACACACAAACTTCTTCTAGAAAGTTCAGAATGATGCTTACTCTACAACAGATAGTATTCATTTATAGATGCCAAGATATTATTATTTTTCTTTTTCTTCTTTTTTTCTATCCTGGGGCTTGAATTCAGGACCTGGGCGTTATCCTTGAAATTTTTGCTCAAGGTTGGCACTCTACCACTTGAGCCATAGCTCCACTTCCAACTTTTTTGCTGGTTGATTGAGATAAGAGTCTCATGGACTTTCCTGCCCAAGGTGGCGTCAAATGTCGTTAGATCTCAGCCTCCTGAGTAGCTAGGATTACAGGTATGAGCTACTAGTACCCAGCTCAATGTTGTCATTTTAAAATCTTAATAGGTATTGTCTTTCAAAGATATTTTTCTGAGATAAGCCAGATGTCTTTATTTTTTTTTTCAAATTCTTTATTGTGATTAAGTGATTACATAATTTCCCAAATTTCACTGTATTGCGAGATAGTGATGCTTAGTTAAAATCACAAACACATTCTGATTTCATGGGGCAAATTGTCTGTAGTGATCTATAATATTTATGAGTTCTATGAGCTAGCCAGATGTCTTTAAACCATTAATATCTCCTATAGTTCTTAGCACAGTGTCTTGGCCAGTGAGTAGACAATAAGTGTTTCTGAAATTAAACTGAGCAATTAAATAATTGTTGGGCAATTTGGAAATGCAGGATTAATGCAGTTTGCATTCTTAGTAATTTTTTTGTTGTTGTCAGTCGTGGGCCTTGAACTCTGGGCCTGAGCACTGTCCCTCAGTTCTTCAGCTCAAGGCTAGTGCTCTACCACTTGAGCTACAGCGCCACTTCCGGTTTTCTGGTGGTTTATTGGAGATAAGAGTTTCATGGACTTTCCTGCCCCTGCTGGCTTTGAACTGCAATCCTCAGATCTCAGCCTCCTGAGTAGCTAGGATTATAGGCATGAGCCACTGGTGCCCGGCTGAATTCTTACTAATTTTTATTAAAGCTTTCCTTTTATTATCTTGCATCTTTATGAGACTTAAATTTTTTTTTAATCGTACTGGTGGACTCTTGGTGGTACTGAGTCTTGAATTCAGGACCTCATGCTTGGTAGGTAGATGCTCTACCACATGAGTCATACTTCCAACCCTTTTTTGTACTGGGTATTTTCAGATTATAGTCTCAGTTTATGCCCTGGATGGTTTGGGCTTTGATCCTTCCACTTGTGCTTCCCCATGTCAGTGGGGATAACAGGTGTGTGCTACCACACCTAGTCTTTGGTTGAAATAGAGTCTTGTGAATTTTCTCCCCAGGCCAGCCTCTTAACAGCAATTTCCCAATCTCTGCCTCTCAAATAGCTAGAATTACGGGCGTAAGCCACCCCACTCTGCTTGTACTGGTTTTCTTATAAGTTATTTAGCTAAAGATTTTTTGTTGTTTAGCAGTTCTAAAATTTAGAGAATTGCAATGTAATGAATGAGGTGTAAGAGGTAAAAGCAGAAGCTCTGGAGTCAGGCCACTTCTTAAAAATTTCCTCATTTAGGGCTGGGAAGGTGGCTCAGTGGTAGAGCGCATGTCTTGCATGCCAGAGGCCCTGGGTTCGATTCCTCAGCACCACATAAGCAAAAGGAAAAAAGCTGGAAGTGGCGCTGTGGCTCAAGTGGTAGAGCGTTAGCCTTGAGCTGAAGAGCTGAGGGACAGCGCCCAGGCCCAGAGTTCAGGCCCTATGACCGGACCCCCCCCCAAAAAAATTCCTCATTTAAAAGTAGGGTGAACAATGGTAGGATGATTAAATCCGTGTAAAGTGCACAGAATGGTGTTTAGGAGATTATGGTTAATGGTCCATACATTTTGGTCATTACTTTAAGCTTATTTCATTGTCCTTTACAGTTGAGGAAGTCTGTTTTGCTGTGTTTGTGTGTGTGTGTGTGTGTGTGTGTGTGTTGTCTGGAACCTATGCTTTGGGGCTTACAGAAACTCAGTGTTCGCTGTATGATACTCAGACTTCGTACAGTTTATATTGGTTTCTAATAACAAAACAGCAGAGAATAATGAGCAATTTTTTTCTCGCCCAATAAGGAAGCACTGAGTAACATGGACAATTACGACAAGACATGCCTAGAGTCCGCACTGGTTGGTGTCTGTAACATTGTTCAGCAAGACTGGGGAGGTACGATCCCTTGCCAGGTAATGCTTAGTTTTTTTCAATGTCCTTAGTTAATATCATTAACGAGCCAGGCACTAGTGGCTCACACCTGTAACCCTAGCTACTAAGGGGGCTGAAATCCAAGGATTGCTGGTCAAAGCCAGCCCAGGCAGGAAAGTATATGAGAATCTTATGTCCAATTAACCAAAAAAGGAAAAAAAAAAAGTAGAGTTATGACTCAAGTGGTAGAGTGCTAGCCTTGAGCAAAAAAAGCTCAGGGACAATGCACAGGGTCTGAGTTCAAGCTCTAGGACTGGCACCAGAAAGAAAGAAAAAAGGAAGAGAAAATATAGACCCCCCCAAACTGGCCTGTAAATCTTAGGTATTCAAGAGGCTGAGATCTGAGGATCTCAATTTGAAGCTAGCTGAGGCTAGAAAGTCCGTGAGACACGTCTCCAGTTAAGTAGCAAAAAGCCAGATGTGGAGCTGTGGCTCAAGTGATGGAGCACTAGCCTTGAATGAAAAAGCTAAAAAAGGGCTAGGGAATGTGGTTTAGTGGTAGAGTGCTTGCCTAGCATGCGTGAAGCCCTGGGGACGATTCCTCAATACCACATCAACAGAAAAAGCCAGAAGTGGTGCTGTGGCTCAAGTGGTAGAGTGCTAGCCTTGAGCACAGAGAGACTCAGGGACAACACCCAGACCCTGAGGTTAAGCTACTAGGAGTGCATGTACACATGCATGAGCACATGTGCAAAACATACAAATCATTAACCACTGTAGTGTTGATTTTCCTCAGGCTCTAACCGCCTACGTTATAACTCAACAAACTACATTTTACACTATTTGTGCAGTTTTTAAAGAAGGCATTAAATCACTGTAATCGTATCACACGAATTTAAGTCATACTAATGTGTTCAGAAAGCAGACCTATGCCTCGAGGAAAGTATTTTCCTGGTAAATTGATGTACTGAAAATTTATATTGTTTATATAAAGACAAAGGGCTCACAGTAGAATTGATAACTATTCACTGAAGGACGGATTATAATTTTGTGTGGTAGAATTGTAAACACGGAACAATAGTGTCTATTCTTCATTATCTCAGTGTAGCAGTTATTCAGCAAATTTCTAACCATCTCAACTGAGTTGTCTAAAAAGTGAAGAGAATCATTAAGACTTGCTCTTGTGGGACACCAGTGGCTCACACCTGTAATCCTAGCTACTCAGAAGACTAGGATTTGAGGATCTCCATTCAAAGCCAACCCAGGCAGGAAAGAGGAAACTCTCATCTCCAGTTAAACACTAAAAAGTTGGTAGTAGAGTTGTGGGCCAAATGGGAGAGTGCTAGCCTTGAGCAGAAAAAGCTAAAGGACAGTACCCAGGCCCTGAGTTCAAGCTCTAGTACCTGCATTTTTGTTTTAAATGCACAAATTCAAAATACATGGTTTGGTCTTGTCTATGAGGATGGATGTTAAGGAGAGCAGAGAGAGAGAAAAAGAATGGTGGACAAAAACAGTCATAATATTCAATGTACATATTGAAACTGGGACTAGAAAACTTCAGATGGATAAGTTTGGAGTACATGGAAAACTGATAGAAAGGTTGACACTGATCAAAGTGTATTCTACATATCAGTTGACGTTGAATTAAAACCCTGTGGTATAACTAGTTAAAGATAATTTTAGCCCGGGGCCAGTGGCTCACATATATAATCCAAGTTACTTAGAAGGCTGAGATCTGAGGATCCAGGTTCAAAGTCAGCCCAGCAAGAAAGTCTGTGAGGCTCTTATCTCTAATTAACCATCAGAAAACCAGAAGTGCAATTGTGACTCAAAGTGGTAGGGTGCTAGCCTTGAGCAAAAAGAGCTCAGGGATAGCACCCAGGCCCTGAGTTCAAGTACCATGACTTAAGCCAGGCATCAGGGGCTCATGCTTGTAATCCTACCTACTCAAGAGGCAGAGATCTGAAGATCATGGTTTGATTCTAGCCTGGACAGGAAAGTCTGTGAGACTTTTATCTCCAGCTAACCAGTAAAAAGGCAAAAGTAGAGGTGTGGCTCTAGTGGAAGAACACCAGTCTTGAGCAAAATACTTCACAAATAGAGCCCAGGCCCTGAGTTCAAGCCCCAAGACCGGCACATAAACAAACAAATAAATCACACAGTTTGCTAGATTTTCACAAGTGGAAGCATGTATGTATATCCTTACTACAATTAAGACCTAGAACATACCCATCACCCCACAAAGCTCCCTGCACATTCCTGTAGCAGTGAAAGCAAACCTAGGTGGAGCTGTTGGGCATGTGGCTTAATGGATACTTGTCCTTTGCACACAGGTCGTTCTGGTGACGGACGGCTGTCTCGGCATTGGTAGAGGGTCCCTGCGACATTCCCTAGCGACACACAATCAAAGGAGCGACAGCAACAGGTTCCCGCTGCCTTTCCCTTTCCCGTCTAAGTTATACATCATGTGCATGGCAACCCTGGAAGTTACCTGCCTTCTGCTAACTGCTTTTTAGATGGGTTAGGTAAATCCCAGGGCTCGGTTTATTTTTCAGTATATTCAATGAACACTCTTGCGTACGGTATAACATTTAGATTTGAAAAGACTTGATTTCACATGCTCTTTGACATAACAACACTCACCTCTCCAAGAGTATAGCTGGAGATGCCCATTGTGCTGATGACCATGAAGGGTTGAGATGTTCTTTTTTTTCTGTCCATTCCTCCAGAAATGTTGACAGAGGTATACTTTAGGTTTTTTTTGTTTTGGGGGGGCTTTTTTTGGAAGGGGGGAACATAGGTCTTTTTGTTTGTTTGTTGTGGTGCTGGTATTGGGGCTTAAAATCAAAGCCTGGAATGCTGTCCCTGAGCTTTTTGCTCAAGACTAGCACTCTACCATTTTGAGCCACAGCTCCACTTCTGGCTTTTTTGGTAGTTTAGTGGAGCTGAAGATCTCACAGATTTTACTACTCAGGCTTGGCTTCAAACTGCCATCCTCAGCTCTCAACCTCCTGAGTGGCTAGGATTACAGGCATGAGCCAACAGCACCTGGCTTCTGATGTGTTTTATTAAATACTTCCTGCTTTTCCCATTGAGTCAGGAATTATTTCACTTTACCTCAGTTTTTCTCTATAAAATGCTGATAATTGATGGCTCTTGCAAAACCATGTCAGGAACAGGTTGTATGGAAGATGCTGTATGGCTACTGACTGTGGTCTCCTGAGAATCTGCAGAACTACTTATGAATGAAGTACCTCTTGTAACCTTGAGGCAGATTGCAATAGTTGAGGTAAGAAAGTCCATGAGACTCAGTATCTCCACTAAACTACCAAAAAATCTGGAAGTGGAGTTTTGCTCAAGTGGTAGAGTGCTAGCCTTGAGCAAAAAGCTCAAGGACAGCACCTAGGCTCTGGAATTGAGCCCAGGAACTGGCACACACACAGAACAATTGTTGTGCTACTTCTTTATTTGTATTTTTTTTTGGAGGGGGTCCCATAGTGAGACCTAAACTCTGGGCCTAGGCGCTGTCCCTCAGCTCTTCAGCTCAAGGCTAGCGCTCTACCACTTGAGCCACAGCGCCACTTCCGGCTTTTTTCTTTTTGCTTATGTGGTGCTGAGGAATTGAACCCAGGGCCTCATGCATGCAAGGCAAGCGCTCTACCACTGAGCCACCTTCCCAGCCCCTGTAGTTACTTCCTTCTGAGATTGACTGTTAAGAAAATCATCTCACGACTCAACACCCGTAATCCTAGCTACTCAGGAGGCTGAGATCTGAAGATCATGGTTCAAAGCCAGCCTGGGCAGGAAAGTCCACAAGACTCTTATCTACCAAAACTACCAAAAAAGCTGGAAGTGGAGCTGTGGCTCCACTTGAGACTTGAGTCTTGAGACTCTTATCTCCAATTAACGACTCAAAAAAACTGAAAGTAGCTCTAGGCTGAAGTGGTAGAACACTAGCTTTGAATACATAGAGGCTCAGGGACAGCGTTAAAGCCCTGCAACGGACAAAAAAAAAAGTATAAGGCCTTGAGTTTAAGCCCCAGTACCAGAACCAAAAGAACAAACCAAGCAAACCGTTTATTGCCCATTTTGTTACAGTGGCTGTGGCCTTGGTGTGCTGGTAGTGATGTGGTGATTTGTTCTACTTTAAAGGTGTCCTCTCTTGCTTTGTAGCTTCAGAGCACCGATTTCCTGGAATGCCTTGAACGTCTCATAGACCTCAACAATGGTGAAGGGCAAATTTTTACTACTGATGGCCCCCTGTGCTTGAAAAACGTGCAGTCTATGTTTGGGTGAGTATATGCCTTAAAGTTGTTTTTTGAGGGGAGTGGGGGCTTCTTTACAATCTGATATTATAATTTGACAACCAAGAAGAACAGTTACTGTATTATTTCTTCAGTCTAATGTTCTCCCAACTGAGCTATTTCGGCAACCTCTCAGTTACTGTATTATTTCTAACAGTGTGAGTCCATTTTCCCACAGTTGCCCGTTTCTCAGGTAAAATAAGGTGGTCATGCTTTAAAAAGACTCAGCTGTTCCCAAGTTTAACTTGCTCTGGGGTTTCTCTCTCAATTGAAATTTCCTCTTTAAAAACATCAAAATGTTTTCCGTTTCACAAGTAGATTTAGTTTTGGAATCAGTGCGAAGGTTTAACCAACTTTACATCTTGAAATGTTACTTTTTGTGTACAGTCCTTTTATGTGTACCACATGTGAACTTTTCCTCCCTTAACAAGTCATGATCATCTTCTAGAAAGCTGATAGACCTGGCATATACGCCTTTCCATGCTGTGCTCAAGTGTGGCCACCTGACCGCTGACGTCCAGGTCTTCCCCAGGCCAGAGCCATTCATTGTAGATGAAGAAATTGATCCTATCCCAAAAGTCATTAACACAGGTAATGCATTAAAAATTCCCTCCTGGCCTTCCTCTTTTCTCTGCCCTCTTTTCACTTGTGACTTACTTTCTCCCCATCTAGGAGGGTTGGAAAGAATCTTGTATTCTCACAGGGAGGTGCTATTGTCATCAGCCCTGGATTTTTTTTTTTTTTTTTTTGCTGGTCCTGGGGGCTTGAACTCAGGGCCTGGGCATTGTCCCTGAGCCTCTTTTGCTCAAGGCTAGCCCTCTACCACTTGAGCCACAGCACCACTTCAGACTTTTCTGTTTATGTGATACTGAGGAATCAAACCCAGGGCTTCATGCAGTCCACAGGAGAACCTTCTTAGGTGATTTGTCTATACTGAGATAATGCTTTCTGCATAGATTTCAATCCACTCTATCACAATTACTCATTTGGAAGTGTTCTCATTATCATCATTTTTTCTGATTCTTTTTCCCACCTTAGTGTGCCAATGAGTCAGGCCTGACCCTGAATGTGCCATGCAATATATAGAGCCCAGAGGCAGGCCTGCTGGACATGCTGGTGATGAACCTGGTCCCTGTCTACCAGAAAGGCGATCTCTTCTATGTTGGAAACTTCCTCCACAATTATAGACAGTGGGGGACAATGGAGCAAGTGCTGGATATTGTGTTTAAAAAGTGAGTGTTCCTCCTTCCTTCGCATCTTGGTCTGTTCAGCCCCTCCTTGCTGAGTTGTGGAATACTTGGCACCCCTCTGAACCTGTTGATTTCATGGGGGTCTTCTCACAGGAGCTTGGCATGAGACAAAGAATTGCACCCCCTGCCTACTTTCTTTTTTTTTTTTTTTTGTCGGTCATGGGGCTTGAACTCTGGGCCTGAGTGCTGTCCCTCAGCTCTTCAGTTCAAGGCGAGCGCTCTACCACTTGAGCTACAGCGCCACTTCCCCTGCCTACTTTCTTAGTAGTGGTCTGCCCAGGACATTTCCCAGAAAAGCTACTAGAACCTCAGAAGCTTGCTTACTGAGGGGCTGTTATTATAGGCATGTGCCACTAGCACCCAACTTCTGCCCTCACCTAGGTGAGGTGCTAGGAAATCACATTTCCCATGAGTAAATAAGGTTTCATTGGGAATTGGATGTCTGTGAATAATGTAGACCCAGGAAAGGCTGGGGTGTGGGGGAGGCAGGTGAACTGGAGGTGGAATCACCTCAGAGACCTCGGGAAGGGATTATGTTGGCTTTACATATTTATAACCCCTGAAGCTTTTATGATTTTGTGTGTGTGCCAGTCCTGAAACCTGAACTCAGGGCCTGATTACTGTTTCTTTGGTGCTCAGAGATACCACTACAGCCTTTGAACCATAGGTGCTATTCTGGTCTTTTAAAAATTAGTTCTTTAGACTTTCACTGACTAATGTCTGATCAGACTGTGCACCTGAGATCTCATGTTCCTGTTGAGCTAGAATTTGAGGTATTAGCCACTGGCACATTTTCCTTGGACCAAATATATATACCTCTCATAGAAGAATTTTCACTGAACTGTATAGACATATCTCAGTTGTTTATGTGTCAGATTCCATTCCCATCTGGGAATGAGCCGATCCCATATATGTCCTGTTTGGGCAAAAAGGAGAAGCTGAGAGGTGACTTCCTCCTGTCCTCCCATAGGTACAGATTCCCGGGCCGTAACTCCCAGGAAGATGAACAAGTAAAGAAGTAAGTGGACTGTGGCACAAAGAAAAGGACCCTTCGTTCAAAATGGTGTCTTTGAGGCTGCTGATTCAAAGTGCAGATTTCTCATTTGCACACCACTTGTGCTTTTCACTAGGGGGCACAGGCTTGGGATTGGAGTGGTGGCAGAAGAGACAGCTGTGGTGTGGTTGTGGACTCTCAGGGATGACAGGGAGGGCTGTGTGTACAAAATCAGTTCTTTCTTGTTACCTATCACAGTGAGAATATTGGAGAATTATCTTTCAGAAGCTTCTAGTCGTGGCTGGTGAAGATCACTCTGCCTGCAGGAGTCTCCTCCTGCTTCCCAACATGCAAGTGTGCATATAGCAGTCCTTGCAGAAAGGGGCTATGGGAGGCCCAGGATAGGGAGGGCAGGCACTCACTCTTCTTGTCACCAATCTGCCCACAGCACCCTTTGTTCCGTCTTCACCTTGTGGATGGACTGCTATCCTGCTGATTTCTGAGAGCCCCAGAACCGACACCCAGTGAAAGAACTTACCAACTATGCCATGCTCCACATGCCCTCCTCGGACCTGCTCCTCCACCTCCACATTCTTCTGGATGAGCTGGAGGAGACCGGGAAGAATGAGACCAAGAAACAGAGGAAGAAGTCCCTGTGTGGTCACCTCAGAGCATGTGAGTAGGGATGGCGCCTGGGCCTCTAGGGGTGGTCCTAATTGCCTGAGAGCCCTTACTACCCCCCTGGTTGTAAGAATATCTTTGTATGATACTCTGGGCCAGGCAGTGTTTGTTCTATTGGTGAAAGGAGTTGAGCTTAGCCACTCTTTGGAAATACCTTACCTTCTCATCAGTGTTCAGTCCAAAGTAAACTTGTACAGCTTCCTCCATTAGAGCCTCATGGAAATTGAACTCTATCTTAACATCCAGAATCCACTGTCAAACTCCTTTACCTATTTCTCTTTCTCAGGCTTTGGCCGCCATAGAGCAGCTTCTCTGAACCTGCCAAGAAAGAAGCCCTCGGTGATGGTCAGGGATGGTGATGGATGGAGATCTGGAGCCATCACTGGACTCCACAAAGCATGTGCATGTAGAGGGGTTGCATGTATTTGCAGTGAGGCCCCAACGGGTTGTGAGTCCTGTGGATATGCCACTGGTTCTGAACCCCATATGTGACAGAGATGAAACAAAGAAGAAGGTAATAGTGATTGTCTTCCTCTGACTTTCACAGGCGGCCCAGATCAGCTCATAGAGGGTCAAATCAGCACTTCTCCTGGTGTGCTGGAGGGAGTAGCACATGTGGGGCTGATGGAAAATGTCCCCAGTCTGTGTTCAGGGGAACCAATGAGTGAGGTCCCAACGTTAGATTCAGCTCCGGAAAGTGAATCTGTCCTCACAGAACATCTGGACAAATCTGTCCTGCTGCAGGAGAGCCAATCTCCAACTGAGAAATTAGCATCTGCCTTCCTCTCAACTCCAGGAGCAAATCCTACCTTTCATGAGGAGGTATATCCCTTGGAGGATTCTGAGTTAGAATTTATGTCTGAAGGCAACTTAGAAGATGACCTAGACTTAGAGCTTCCCTCCCCTCTCCCTGGGGATATCTCTCTTTTTCTTTTTGTCCTGATTGTTGTAAAATGTTCATTCTTTTTATTCTTCTAAATTTATTAAGATGTATGTTTATGTTGTACAATTTATGGATCCTAAATACTGTGGGTTTTTTAATGTACATTCTGGTGTCCCAGACACATGTGTCCTGAGTAAGGGCAAAAGACAGAGTGACCTGGAGCTGTCCAAGAGCACTACCTGGCTATAGAGGGAAGTGTTCAGTGCACTGTGAGGGGCAAGGAACCCAGCCCATGCCTGCATGGGGTGATCAGGCCACTACTAAAGCTCTAGGACATAGCAAACCAGATGTCCTTGAAAGTTGTTCTGTCAGACTAAATGTACTAAATGCGGGACTTTCTTCCATTAGTGAAGTCAAGTCAGTACGCACCCCCATTTTCCTCTGTGCAAATATGTAAGAACATTTCACCTCAAAATAACATCAAAAAGCTACTTTGAGGGAAAAGTATTTGACAAAATACATGGGAAATAGGTAAAAGCCATCATCAATAGAAGAAAGAAAACTTAGTCAGAGGGACAAAGACATGCCAGGTGTCCTGGCCCATCTCAATAATTGTAGCTTCAAGAATGCCCTATACTTCCTCAAGGTTCAAATCAGCCCCTGTAGACAAATCTGAAAGACTTATCCAATGAGCCAGCAAAAGTCAGGAAGTTCTAGCATGGCTGAAGTTACATGTTTCAGAATGGAACAAAAAGTAAGCAAGAGCTCAATGTCCTGAGTTCAAATTCCACTACTGGCACAAAAGATGAAGACATCTAGACATGAAATGTGGGCAATGGTAGCTTTAAACCATGGAAATAGAAAAACATACAAATGGGAAAATTACATATTTAAGCAAAAAGGCCAGACTTACAAACCATTGGTGAGTAGGTGTGGGCCTGTTCATGTTCTATGGGAGCGTGTAGAATGATTTATGAAACTCCAAATAGATTCTAGTTAGCAAATGTGGATCAGGATGATGTGGTACTATGTAGTGAACTGTGGAAGAATAGGAAATACATCTTAGATATCCATATTCACTTTCTAATTGGAGTGGTAAGGGATTTCTCAGTCTTCCTGTCTGTTTTCTTGTGTTTGTCTTTCTGTCTCTCTCTCTGTCTCTGTTTCTGTCTGTCTCTGTCTCTGTCTCTGTCTGTCTCTGCCTCTGCCTCTGTCTCTGTCTCTGTCTCTCTCTGTCACTTTCTGTCTCTCTCTCTCTCTCTCTCTCTCGCTCTCTCTCTCTCTTCCTCTCTTCTGTTTTGTTGTGGAGCTTGAACTCATGTTGTGGGACCTGTCTCTGAGCTTTTTTTTGCACAAGGCTAATGCTCTTCAACTTAGAGTCACAGCTCCCCTTCCAGTTTTCTAGTGGTTAATTGGACAGAAGAGGACTTTCTTGACAGATATGGCTATGAACCATGATCCTCCCATTTAGACTCCTGACTAGCTAGCAGTACAGGCATGATCCACAGTGTCCAGTCAGGGAATCTCTTTTTGTGTGTGTGTTAGATCTTGCCTCCCTCCTCTCTGGACAAATGCCTGTTTTACTATTTATTGTTTTAACAGTATTGAAATGTCCATGTTTACATGATGTTGTAAAATTCTTGAATACAAAATACTCTGGTCTTTTCTACCTCCAATCTAATATCCTGGGCACATGGGGCCTGATTGGGAGGAAGCAGAGTGTGCTGGATCTGGGGAACAAATCTGCTGGATTTACAAGGAACTGGTGACTAGAGGGAGCCACAAGGAATGCAGGCAGTGGAGGATGCAGCCTGTGCCGAGATAGGACCCTTGATGCTGAGAGACAAAAGCTCTGTGTTATATCAGAACAGGTGTCTTTGAAAACTTGTCCCACTTGAATCTCAAGCCCCCACCTCTTACTAGGGATAACTTCCCCTTCCCAGCTAGTCGGGTAAATGTGTTGATGTTTGAAGCTCTCTGCCAACAGTGAACAATTCTGCACTGTGCAAATATAGAACATATAAATTTTAAAAGCTAGAATTAAATATTTGGTGCTGTTTTATGCTCTTAAGATGTTCCTTTCGTTGGGTTTTCATGAAGATTTTCTAAGTCTGCATGAGGGTGGATATGGACTGTAAGTTATCAAGATGACACAATAAGAGACTCATGCCTGCATTTGGAGAATGGTCTGGAAATGAGCTTGCTGCACATATTAGCTTACTTGGGCTAGGCATTTTTCTCTGTAAGAAGTCATTTTGGCTGCCTTTTCCCGTTCATTATATCAGAAGCTACAACCTCTAACATGTAAATAGATGTACTTTTATGTAACATTTAAGAAAATCTGAGGGAATATTTAACAGTATTTGGAAAAGGGTGTCGTTTGTGGTAGTCAAAAACTTAAATTCTAACCATGTTGGCATTGTTCTACACAAATAGATCAATGTGTCTCTGTATACCAGGTGAGGAACAGTTCTTAGTCTCCCTGTCTTGAAGCACACGTTCTGAGAATTCTTGAATTTCATCTGCTCTCTATCCCAGGACAATAGATTCTGAGAGGAGGCCTGGGCCTTGCAGTGTGGCAGAGGTGCATGTGCAGAGGGAACATGTCTGGTTGGCATGCTGGAGTGGGAAATCCAGAAACTCTGGCAATCACCAGTTCAGTGAAGAGGACTGAGGGTTTAGGAAGGGACCGAGTGAAGAGTGCGTGGTGTAGGTGGTGTGTGTACAGAATGGTGGTGCTTGAACTTAAAAGCTGGCCACTGTCTCTGAATTCTTTCACTCAAGGCTAGCACTCTACCACTTTGAGCTACAGCTGGAGATAATCTGATAGCATTTCCTGACCTGGCTGGCTTTGAACCATGATCCTCAGATCTCAGCCTCCTGACTAGCAAAGAATACAGGCCTGAGCCAGAGACACTGATCCATATCATTTTTGTGTGTAGACTATTGGTGGTAAAGAAGACTCATTTATTCAAGAACTAAAAAACGACTAACAAGGGAGATTGTTGATGAAAATCTGCATGTCTAACAGAAGACTTGGGTAACATTGTGACAGAAAAGGCTAAATTCCAAAATTGGGATTATTTTCTGTGTTCACTACATACATCACTTACATATTATATATAAAATAATATATATAAATATAGAATATACTACATGATAATACATATATTTGAATGTATTTTATAGGAGGACTAGCATATGGTATTATGGGTCTCGAATATGTTGTTTCACAAAACATTAATGTAAAAGACATTATTGGGAAATTCAGTGATATACCATTGATTCCCATATATTGTGTAGGTATATCTGTCTCAAGTCAACATAGTTAAATTCGCCAAATGCTGTTGCAAAAAGGGGTCATGTGCTGGACGCTGGTGGCCCATGCCTATAATCCTAGCTACTCCAGAGGCTGAGATCTGAGGATCACAGCGGAAAGTCAGCCAGGCAGGAACATCCATGAGACTCTGATCTCCCAAGAAGCAACCAGAAAACCAGAAGTGGTACTGTGCCTCAAGGTGGTAAAGCCCTAGCTTTGAGCTGAAAAGCTGAGGGACAGGGTCCAGGCCCAGAGTTCAAGCCCAACAAACAATCCCCCATCCCCCCAAAAATGTGCGATGGCAGGTAATGAGCTGTTCATATATAGCTCAGGCCTGTGATCCCAATTAATCAGGAAACTTGGTTCTGAGTTTCAGAGGTTCTATCCTCAGGGCACTAAGTTTTGAGAGAAGACTTGAGCCTCTCAAGGGACACAAAGAGACATGTGCAGTGGAGGATGGCTTGTGTCTGTGCTTGGATGGGAAATCCAGAAACTGAACAGCCATTGCCACAGTTGAGGAAAGATGAGGCTGAAGAGGAGCAATGTCCATGCTGGGTAGGAAAGTTCCATGAATCTCTCATCTCCAGCTCACTACAAAAAGCTCAAAGTGGACCTGTGTCTCAGGTGGTAAAGCACTAGTTTTGAGGAAAATTGCTCAGGGATAAGGCAAAGGGTCCAAGATCAGAAATGCACACACACAGACACACACACACACACACACACACAGGCACAGAACCCACAGTAAATACTGTATTTTCAATTCCTATGCAGAGACTGGACAACAGCTCAGCAATGTGTGAAATTCTTCTTCCCGTTTGTGTTGAGGGAGGAGGATAGATCATGGGACACAGAAGCAAAGACTTCAGAGGCAAATGACTATATAAACGATTAGCTTGTAAGACGTAAAGGAGCAGTTTTCTACCTTAAATACTACATTCCTTCAAAGCTATAGTAAAACAAATCCTAGTCATCATAAAAAGACAATGCAGCAGCTCTTCCTTTCTCTGCTTGCCTCCATGAAATATTTCAAGTATAAAAAAAAATTTTCTCACTTCCAAAAATGGACACCTGTGGCTGGGAAGGTGGCTCAGTGGTAGAGTGCTTGCCTAGCATGCCTTGCATGAAGACCTGGGTTCAATTCCTCAGTACCACATACACAGAAAAAGCCAAAGTGGTGCTGTGGCTCAAGTGGTAGAGTGCTAGGCTTGAGCAAAAGAGCTCAGGGGAGTGCCCAGGCTGAAGTGAAGCCACAGAAATGGCCAAAAAAATAGACACCTGTAATAAAGGCTGATTATATATGTAATGTATGTTTTCCAAGATTCCTTTCAATTTCCCATCTCTAAGTATTTGCATTGGCTCCAGATGACACCAGAGAGGGGTTCCAAGGACAAACAGATTAGGCTACAGAAAGTAAACAATGACCTAGGATGTTGATGTCAAAATATGTGCCAGAAGGATGTGGCAGTCACAGAAGGCCTTGAGAGGCAAAATAATTTGAGCCTGATAAGAGGAATAGTGACAGATACGCCATGAATGTGACCTAGGAGTGACTCCTGGAAGCAGAGAACATGCCAGAACCTAGGGCTAGCAGATTAGGTTTGGACAAACAAGGTGTGCTGTTAACTCTGTCTACATGTACACTTAGCCATATTGGGGGGGGGGGGGTATTTCTTGGGTAAGGAAGGGACAGAGGTCATTGGGCCCTGACAGGTGACCCTGCCTCCTTCACAATGGAATAGAACATGGAACCCTGATAGCAGGCCACGGTAACTCACAGTTGGCTCAAGCCAGCTCACTTGGCCTGTGACTCAGGAACCAGAAACATGTTCTTGTGCTGTATTCGCAGGTCTCGAGACTCTGGCCTCAGTCAAAGCTGTAGACACTGGATCAGTGGCAAGCCACGAACCAACCATCTCAGAGATTTGTCCAAAAAGAAACCTAGGAAATCACAAGGCAACTCAGGCAAGGTATACTCATGATAGAAAACCTACTTAACCCAAATCTGGTCCACAGTAGAACCTTCTTATGTGATTTGGGTTTACTGAGATAATACTGTCTGCATAGTTTTCAATCCACTCTATCACAATTACTCGTTTGGAAGTGGTCTCATTTCCATGGTTTTTTTCTGATTCTTTGTCTCGCCTTAGTGTGCTAATGCGTCAGCCCTGACCCTGAATGTGCCATGCCATATATGGAGCCCGGAGGCAGGCCTGCTGGGCATGCTGGTGATGAATCTGGTCCCTGCCTACCAGAAAGGCGATCTCTTCTATGTTGGAAACTTCCTCCACAATTATAGACAGTGGGCAACAATGGAGCAAGTGCTAGATATTGTGTTCAAAAAGTGAGTGTTCCCCCTTCAAAACCGGGACGGTTCAGCTATTCCTGGCTGAGTTGTGGAATACTTGGCACCCCTCTGAACCTGTTGATTTCATGGGGGTCTTCTCACAGGAGCTTGGCATGAGACAAAGAAGTGTATACCCTGCATAGTTTCTTAGTAGCGGTCTGCCCAGGACATTTCCCAGAAAAGCTACTGGAACCTCAGAAGCTTGCTTACTGAGGGGCTAGGATTACAGGCATGTGCCCATGGCACCCAACTTCTGCCCTCACCTAGGTGAGGTTCTAGGAAATCACATTTCCCATGAGTAAATAAGGTTCCATTAGCAATTGGATGTCTGTGAATAATATAGACCCAGGAAAGGCTGGGGTGTGGGGGAGGCGGGTGAACTGGAGGCTGAATCAACACAGAGATTTCAAGGAGGGATTATGTTGGCTTTACATGTTTATAACCCCTGAAGCTTTTATGTTTTTGTGTGTGTGTTAGTCCTTCCACCTAAACTCAGCATCTTGGTGCTGTTTCTTTGGTGCTCAGAGCTACCACTACAGCATTTGAACCATAGGTGCAATTCTGGCCTTTTAAAAATTAATGTCCTTAGACTTTTACTGACTAATGTCTGATCAGACTGTGCACCTGAAATCTCATGCTCCTGATTAGATAGGATTAGAGGCATGAGCACTGTCACATTTACCTTGGACCAATGCATATAAGTCTCTTATATACTGAACTGTATCTCATTTATGTGTCAGATTCCATTCCCATATGGGAATGAGCCCATCCCATATGTGTCCTGTGTGGGCAGAAAAGGAGAATCTGAGAGGTGACTTCCTCCTGTCCTCCCATAGGTACAGATTCCCGGGCCGTAACTCTGAGGAAGATGGACAAGCAAAGAAGTAAGTGGACTGTGGCACAAAGAAGGCCCCTTGGTTTAAAATGGTATCTTTGAGGCTTCTGATTCAAAGTGCAGATTTCTCATTTGCACATCACTTGTGCTTTCCACTAGAGGCAGAGGCTTGGGATTGGAGTGGTGGCAGAGGACACAGCTGTGGTGTGGTTGTGAACTCTCAGGGATGACAGGGAGGGCTGTGTGTACAAAATCAGTTCCTTCTTGTTACCTATCACAGTGAGAATATTGGAGAATTATCTTTCAGAAGCTTCTAGACCTGGGTGGTGAAGATCAGCCGGCTTGCAGGAGTCTCCTCCTGCTTCCCAGCATGCAAGTGTGCATATAGCAGTGCTTGCAGAAAGGGGCTATGGGAGGCCCAGGATCGGGAGGGCAGGCACTCACTCTTCTTGTCACCAATCTGCCCACAGCAGCCTTTGTTGCATCTTCACCATGTGGATGGACTGCTATCCTGCAGATTTCCGAGAGCCCCAGAACCGACACCCGGTAAAAGAACTTACCCACTATGCCATGCTCCACATGCCCTCCTCAGATCTGGTCCTCCATCTCCACGTTTATCTGGATGAGCTGGAGAAGAGCGGGAGGAATGAGACCAAGACACAGAGGAAGAAGTCCCTGTGTGGTCACCTCAGAGCTTGTGAGTAGGGATGGCGCCTGGGCCTCTAGGGATGATCCTAATTGCCTGAGAGCCCTTATTACCCCCCAGGTTGTAAGAATGTCTTTTTATGATACTATCTGCCAGGCAGTGTTGGTTCTATTTGTGAAAGCACTTGCGCTTAGCCACTCTTGGGAAAGACCTTACCTTCTCATCAGTGTTCAGTCCAAAGTAAACTTGTACAGCTTCCTCCATTAGAGCCTCATGGAAATTGAACTCCACCTTAACATCCAGAATCCACTGTCAAACTCCTTTACCTATTTCTCTTTCTCAGGTTTTGGCTGCCATAGAGCAGCTTCTCCTGACCTGCCAAGAAAGTTGCCCTCGGTGATGTCAGGGATGGTGATGGATGGAGATCTGGAGCCATCACTGGACTCCACAAAGCATGTGCATGTAGAGGGGTTGGATGCATTTGCAGTCAGGCCCCAAAAGGTTGTGAGTCCTGTGGATAAGACACTGGTTCTGAACCCCACATGTGACAGAGCTGAACTTGTAGGGACCCCAAAGAAAGAAGAAAGTAATAGTGATTGTCTTCCTCTGACTTTCACAGGCGGCCCAGATCAGCTCATAAAGGGTCAAATCAGCACTCCTCCTGGCGTGCTGGAGGGAGTAGCACACGTGGGGCTGATGGAAAATGTCCCCAGTCTGTGTTCAGGGGAACCAATAAGTGAGGTCCCAAAGTTAGATGCAGCTCAGGAAAGTGAATCTGTCCTCAAAAAATATGTGGACAAATCAGTCCTGCTGCAGCAGAACCAATCTCCAACAGAGAAATTAGAATCTGCCTCTCTGGCAATTGCAGGAGCAACTCCAATCTTTCATGAGGAGGTAGATCCCTTGGAGGATTCTGAGGCAGAATTTATGTTTGAAGGCAAATTAGAAGCCAACCTAGACTTAGAGCTTCCCTCCCCTCTCCCTGGGTATATCTGTCTTTTTCTTTTTGTCCTGATTGTTGTAAAATGTTCATTCTTTTTATTCTTCTAAATTTATTAAATATATATGTTTATGTTTTACAATTTATGGAGGCTAAATGCTGTGGTTTGTTTTCTTATACATTCTGATGTCCCAGACACATGAGTCCTGAGTAAAGGCAAAATAGTGACCTGGAGCTGTCCAAGAGCACTTACTGGCTATGAAGGGAACTGTTCAGTGCACTGTAGGGGCAAGGAACCCAACCCATGCTTGCATGGGGTGATCAGGCCATTACTAAAGTTCTAGGACATAGCAAACCAGATGTCCTTTAAAGTTGTTCTGTCTATTGAGACTTATGCCAGACTAAATGTTCTGTATGTGGGACTTTCTTCCATTAGTGAATTCAAGTCTGTACGCACACCCATTTTGCTCTGTGCAAATATGTAAGGACATTTCACCTCAAAATACCACCAAAATGTTACTTTGAGGGAAAAGTATTTGACAAAATACATAGGAAATCGGTAATAGCCATCATCAATAGAAGACAGAAGATTTAGCCAGAGGGACAAAGACATGCCAGGTGTCCTGGCCCATCTCAATAATTGTAGCTTCAAGAATGCCCTATACTTCCTCAAGGTTCAAATCAGCCCCTGTAGACAAATCTGAAAGACTTATCTAATGAGCCAGCAAAAATCAGGAACTCATAGCATGGTTGAAGTTACATATTTAAACATGGAACAAAAAGTGAGCAGGAGCTTTAGGCCCTGAGTTCATATTCCACTACTGGCACAAAAGATGAAGACATCTAGATGTGAAATGTGGGGAATGGTAGCTTTAAACCATGAAAACAGAAAAACATACAAATGGGAATATTACATATTTAAGCAAAAAGGCCAGACTTATAATAAACCATTGGTGAGTAGGTGTGGGCCTGTTTATGTTCTATGGGAGCATGTGGAATAATTTATGAAACACCAAATGGATTCCAAGTAGCCAAATGTGGATCAGGATGAGGTGGTACTATGTAGTGAATTGTGGAAGAATAGGATATACATCTTAGATATCCATATACATTTTTCTAAATGGAGTTGTCAGTGATTTCTCAGTCTTCCTGTCTGTCTTTCTGTGTTTGTCTGTCTCTGTCTCTCTTTCTGTCAATCTCTGTCTGTTTCTGTCTCTCTCTGTGTGTCTCTGTCTCTTTTTCTGTCTCTGTCTCTGTCTCTCTCTCTCGCTTTTCCTCTCTCCGTTTGGTTGTGGAGCTGGAACTCATGTTGTGGACACTGTCTCTGAGCTTTTTTTGCACAAGGCTAATGCTCTTCCACTTACAGTCACAGCTGCCCTTCCATTTTTTGGTGCTTAATTGGAGAGAAGAGTCTCATGGACTTTCTTGCCTGATCTGGCTTTGAACCATGATCCTCGGATTTAGCCTCCTGACTAGCTAGCAGTACAGGCGAGATCCACAGCATGCAGTCAGGAATCTTTTTTAAACCTGATTTTCTAAGAAATCAAATAAATGGTTCATAGCAAAGGTTTGAAGTGTGACTTCAATGTGACAAGAAAAGAATTTTGTCAGCCTGAGACAATTGAAGATCCTGGAGTGTTGTTTGTTGTTGTTTGAGTCTGGAACCCAGACATATACAAGCTATTGAAGTGCTACCCAATTAGCTTTACAATCTGAGTCTAGGGATTCAAGTTTATATAAAATGTGAGCTCTCCATCATGCATACCTCCGAGATATGGTACATGACTTCTGCATTTCTACTGGTGTTTCAAGAACTATTCTATTTATATAATTGTTGTTTTGTAAACCTGGTGGTAGAGCTGCACACTTCTAATCAATCAGAGAAACTGGGAAGACAGAAATGAGGAACTTGAAATTGAATGCCAGTCGGAGGCCAAAACTCAACAGTTGGTCTGAAAAATAATTGTAAACAAATAGCCCAGGGCAAGGCCTAAGTCACAGAATACCTGGGTACTAAAACATTTTTGGGGAAAATGCTTATAGAACATTGCTTATCAATATATAAATATATAGTTTTGTGTAAATATACCATTGATTAAAAACAGATTAATATATATTTGAGTGTGTGTGTGTGTATCTATAAAGAAAACATAAGGAAATTCATCAAAATCTGTATGAAAAAGACGCTGTGAGCTGGCCATCTGAGGCACAGGCCTGTGATCTTTGTGATTTAGGAATCCGGGTTCTGAGTTTCAGGGACTCTTAACCCCAGGGCCTTAGATTTTGAGACAAGGCCTCAGCCCCTCTGGAGTCGCACATGGACATGCGCAGTGGGAGGATGGCTGGTGTGCATGCTCAGACTGGCAATCCAGGACCTCCGGGACCGCCATTGCAGCTTCTGGGAGAGACAGGGGTCTGGAGCAGAGAAGTTGGCGCTGAGGTGCTGTCCTGGGGGAAGCGATGAGGAAGGGCCGCCGTAGGGAAGGGAGGCCTGTCAGGAAACCCCGCAAGGCCTTGTGTGCAGCGGGAACTTGTGGACGTCCTTTCTGGGGCTCGGGCCTGGCTGTGCCGCCCCGCGCGGCCTCCGAGGTCTTTTGGCGCCTGTCTCCGCCATGGTTGCTGTCAGGCCGGGCAGCGGATCCTCCCGTGCCTTGCCCGGCGTGGAGCCTGCAGGACGGCCAGACCCCAGCACACGGGGTGCAGGAAGCAGTGGGGTTTGCGCAGGTGTGCTGCTGAGAGGAAGGGCGGCGGACTTTGTCTGAGGTGAGTCCCTTAGGTGTCTGGCTGGTCTGGAGGGGACACGGAGGTATGGAGGAACGGCTTCCCTGGGGTCCGGGGAGTGTTTCAGGGTGATGGTGGTGTATTGCCAGTAAGGGTCATTCAATGCCTTAGCTTTCTCTCCTTTGTATTTCCACTTGTAATGTGTGTGTGTGCCAATCCTGGGACTTGAACTCAAGGCCTTGGTGTCCTCCCTGACTCTCCCCTCTCCACTCCTCTCCTTAGGGCTGCCACTCTACCATTTGTGTCACAATTCTGCCTCCAGATTTCTGTTGGTTTTCTGGAGATAGAAGCCTCACAGACTTTGCTGTCAAAGTCAGCTCTTTGGCCTGACTGTGCCCTTGTGGATGAGAGTGAGCTGGAAGGAAGGGAGCCGCGACCCTGGAGCTGGTGGGAAGATGTTCATTTCGTGGTGGTTCACTGGGGTTTGAGAACAGTACCGCGGGTGAGCCCTTAAAGGTAAGCCCTTCACATGCATAGCTGGCTTTGGAGTTCGTGTGCTGGGAATTGCCTGTCAGAGGTTCAGGGTTGATATTGGGGTGACTGGGCTGGGTGCCAGAGTGAGTTGAATAAACCAAAAAAAAGACCCGGATTGAAAATTGTCATTCTTAGTGATATTTTGTAATAAAACTAACAAAAGTGTACCAACAACAACATGATGCTACACAAAATGAGGCCCAAGATACAGACACAAGATATTTTTCTTTGTTGTTGTTTTTAATGTACCATGCGATTTTTTTCTTCTTTTCTTTTCTGTAGTATATGTCTGTTGTTACTGTATTTGATTTTGTTACCTTGCATCTTGTATATACATTTCTCTAATTTTGGGAGGGCAAGGGCCATCACAAAATGCTGAAACAAGGTCACAGGATGACCCATTTCAACAATGAGAGTCACAAGACCTATATTGGAATTGAACCTATGTTGCAAATAAAACTTCATTTTAATAAAATGTGTTTTTCAGGCCAGGGATTTGAACTCAAGGACTGGGTGCTAAAGGTTAGGGCTCCATTACTTTTCCTGCAGATCACTTCCAGTTTTCTTGATAGTTAATTGGAAGTCAGAGACTCGAAGGCCTTCCTGCCTGAATTGGCTCTGAACTGAGCTTCTGAGTTCCTGGATTCTTGAGCAAATATGATTATAGCCCTGACCCACTGGGACCTTACAAACTCCTTTTTTTGTGTTTCATTTCCAAACATTTAGAGCTTCTTGAAAATTAGCCATTTCCAGGCATTGGTGGCTCATCCCTGGAATCCTAACTACTCAGGAGGCTGAGATCTAAGGATTATGGTTCAAAGCCAGCCTGGACAGGAAAGTTCCTGAGACATTTATCTCCAAAACAGAAGCTGTACTGTGCTTCAAGTAGTAGAGCTGTAGCCTTGAGCACAGAGAGCCTCTCCCCCGTGGTATAACCCCTGTTTACACTGTATTTGATGTTGGTTCCCTCCATCTTCTATATACACTTCTCTAATTTGGGGAGGGGAAAGGAAAAAAACAAAATGCTTAAATAAGGATACAGGTTGACCCATGGTAACAATGAGATGCACAAGACACTACGTTGAAAAACAAACTTTACAATTTAGATGGGGGGGGGGGAGTGTAGTTGTTGAGGTGAGAAGAAAGGGATGGTAGGGGAAAAACAAAGGAGGAGGTAACAATGCTTGATAAGAAATGTACTCATTACCTTACTTGTAATTGTAACCACTCAGTACAGTATTTTCACAATAAGAAACATATATTTAAAAAATAAACCAAAAAAAAAAAGATGCCCACTGAGTACACTCAGCCCCGCAGACCCAGACAAAATAGACAGAGGCCCTACATACTCCTGCTTGGCAGAGTCTGTCTCACAGACATTGGTGTATACTCTTTTTTTGTCGGTCATGGAGCTTGAACACTGGCCCTGGGCCCTGTCCCTGAACTATTCAGCTCAAGGCTAGCACTCTACCACTTGAGTCACAGTGGCACTTCTGGCTTTTTCTGCCTATGTGGTGGTAGGGATCAAATACAGAGCCTCATATATGCAAGACAAACATTTTACCACTGAGCCACCTTCCCAGCTCTGGTGCATATTCTTGACTACACAAAACTTAGTCATGTAGACATGAGTTGCACAGATCCATGCACATAATCTCAGAACAAACAGAATTTGATTTTGTTGATACAGACCCCAGAGACTCAGACCCCATAAATGTATGCCCGACAGACACTGGCCACATAGACCTAGTCCTACAAACCAAGTGTCCTGCCAAAGTCCATCCTGTTGACATGGCCCACAGACCCCCAGCCCCATAGAAACAGGCCAGCAATACTGATACAGCTCCCATGTATGTCACAAGGATTTATTTGCTCTGTAAACAAAATGGTGCATCATAGCTGAATGAGCTCTTAAATAGAGTCCACTGACATGAGAATAATAAAGCAGCAGTATCTTGCTAGTATGTTCTTTTCATGGAAACTGCTAAGCATCTGCTTATTCAAGTATGTTACATATGTAAATATAAACTTCAAACAGCATATCTTAGCTGAATGAACTCTTAAAGGTTGACTCAATGTAAGTAGAACAAAATGAGTACACAAAGATATTGCTAGTATTCTACTTATAGAAGAATAGGTCAGTAATGCTTTGAAATTAGCCAATTCTCAAATTCAGGTCATAGGGATCTAGTTGCTTCTAAACACAAAATAGTACATCTTCCATGGATGAGCTCTTAAAGGTAGTTCAGCTCAAGTAGTAGAATAACATGAAGGCAACAGGGTCTCTCTGGCATGATGATGGCATAAGGGCAGTTTTGTATTGCTTTTAAATTAGTCAGTTCTTCCATTTAGACCATAGAGACATATTTGCCTATAAAAAATGCTCTGTTTTAGCTCAGAAAACTTTTAAAGGTAGATTCAGTTCAAGTAATAAAATAACATTAGTGCAACAGGATCTCATTGTTACACTGTTTTGGTCTGGGGAAAATAAACAGTTCCATAATGCTTTGAAACAAGTTGAAGTGGTGATGTGGCTCAAGTGATAGAGTGCTAGCCTTGTAGAAAAGAAGCTCAGACACAGTTCCCAGACCCTGAGTTCAAGTCCCAGGACTGCCACAAAGAAATGTAGACTTAGTTGGAATCACAGGGTCATATAAACACAACAACATGTCACAGTGATGGTGATTTTTTTTATAAGAGGATTTTTGTAATGCTTTGAAATTAGCTGATTCTCCCATTTATGCTGTAGGGTTATATTTACCTTTCTAAACAAAGTATATCTTAGCTTGTTCAGGTCTTAAATGCAAACTCAATTCAAGTGGTAGCACTGCACTGGTATGGTCTTTGCATAAAGACAAATAAAGCAGGCTAGGGGAGCTCAGCACCCCAGTAGCATTGCTAAGGCTTTGACTCCTAACTATTTTATAAGAGCTTTCCAGCTGATTCTGGAGGGGGGAAGGGATCCTGGGTGTACCCCTTGAGGGAGGGGCTTTGAGGATGCAAGATCCACTTACCAGCTCTCTATAATGCCTTCTAGAGCAAAGTCACATGATTCAGTGAATCCCTATCTCCCTAGCAATATGCCACAATATGCCACGTGCCAGGACAGTTAAACAGGTGACTCCCAGATACAGGCAGATTTAAATAGAGAATTTTGGGGGATGGGGTCGGTCTTGCTCTGGGACAAGTTGCTCCCCCACACCCTAATCTTACCCTGACTCTGCCTGGATGCTGGCCTGAGTTTCTCCCTGGGTGGGGTTAAGCCATGGCAGTGGCAATGAAGGGTTTCAGAAAAACCCAGCAAGTCAAGTTCCTATAAACATGGGGGGAGAGGGGATTAGAGTGGGACAGAGTGGAGGAAGTAGGGAAGGAAGAAGGGCCCAACTTTGCAGATCCAGTAACAACCTGAAGGCTGAGATCTCAGAACAATGGGAGGCTGAGATCTGAGAACTGGGATTTGAGCCAGCCCGATGGCTGACAAAAACAAAAAACCAACAAAAAACCCACAAGTAATGCTTTGAAATCTGGCATTTCAGACAATCAGAAATATCAGAGTCTAAAATCAAAGCAAATACAGGGCCCCACAGACATCAGCCTCATAGTGGAATGACCACACCCACCCTAGCACTGTAGGCTTGGCCCTCCAGACACAGGCAACATAAAAGACCCCCCCACATTCAGGTGGACCTGTTGCAACAATGAGAAGTACAAAATGTCATGTCAAAACCAGCTTTACAATGTCGGTGGGGGGGGGGGGAGGGGGGGTACGATTGGTTGGGAGGGAGGGGGGAGGCCGGGAAGGGAGGTGAAGGGTAAACAAAGGAGGAGGCTGCAATGCTTGGTAAGAAATGTATGCATTATCCTGCCCATGTAATTGTAACCCCTCTGTACAGTATGTTCTCAAATAAAATAAAATAAAATTTAAAAAAAAAAAAAAAAAAAAAAAAGACCCCCCCACAGATCCTGGGTCAGTAGACATAGCTCCACAGACCCTGTCCACAGAGTTGAGGGGCCTACAGACCCCTTCAAGTTAGACAAATGTCTCAAGACTTCCAACAACATGGAAAGTAATTTGTAGACATTGCTTGTCATATATTTGGCCCCACAGACCCTGGCTTTATAGACATGAGTCCAATCAACTGCAGAAACATCAATATGACATCACGAACCCTGGTCAAATACATACAGGCCCCGAAGACCCTTCCTGGGGAAAATATAGCCCCACATACAACTGGCCACATATATTTAGTAACACAAAACTTGGCCACATGACTCAGGCCACACAGGCCCAGGCACAGAAATGTAGACCTACATAGATTTAGATTTCACAGACCTTTGCCACATAGAGTTGGCCCTACAGGCCCCAGCCAACTAAAAGGGAGTCCCAAAGACCCCTGCTGAGTAGATGCAGTCTTACTGACATTAGCTTCATATACCAGCTCCACAAAGCTTGGCGGGCCCCATATACCCAGTTACCTAAACAAGGGCACGTAAAAATGGGCCTCACAGATCTTGGCTGCACGCACAAAAGTTGCACAGACCCTGACGACATAAATGTAGACCCACAGACTCCAGCCACATTAACTCTTCTCCAGAGTACATAGCTTGGCGAGTTGTTGGCATTTACACACACATTGATTGCAGACACAGTTCCAGAGAACTCAGCCATGTAGATGTGGCTTCACAATATACAGCTGGTTGGATACTCCAGAGACCTCAGCCAAGTAGATATAGGCCCTGCAGACCCAACAAGGCAGACACAACCTCTCTGACACCATTCCCATAGACACAGGTTCCACGGACATTGGCCGAATAGACATGGGTCTCACAGACTCTGGTTCTATAAATATAGCTTCATTAACCCAAACTGGGTAGATAAGGCTCCACAGAACCTAATCACATAGACACAGGCACCACTGACCCTGTCTAATAGCTATGGAGCCCTATAAACCCCAGCTGTTAGATGTGTTCCCCACAGACCCCAATCCAGAGACATGGCATCACAAACATGGGTTGCATAGATAAGTGCCACAGGTCCTGGCCCCAATAAACTAAGTTCAAAGAACACTGCCTCCATCCACACACCACAGGTGCCTGCCAGGAAGAGGTGGGCCCCACAGACCTTTGCAGGGTAGATGAAGCCTCATGGATATTGGCCTTATATATTAGGCTCCACAAAACTTAGCTCCATCGGTGTAGGTCCCATGGGCCCTGACACCTAAATGCTTGCTTCACAGACCCCAGCCAGTAGACTCAGGCTCCATAGACCTTGACAGGTAGATTTGGCCCCAGAGATCCACACCAATGGAATCACACAGACCCAATGGAATCACGCCAGATAGACTCAGCCCTCAAAGACTCTGACAGGTAGACACAGCCCCAGTGACGCTAGGCCTGCATCTGTAGGCTCCTAAGAACAATTCCAAGCAGATCTAGCCTACATCCATTAGGTGAATGTAAACAACTTCAAAAAACCTAGTCATGTAGAAAGGGTCCTCAAGGATCTGGGCATGCAAACACAGACTCTATAGGCCTCAGCCACACAGGCATAGACCCCACAGACCCTGATAATGTAGATGTGAACCCACAGACTATAGCCATATACATGTGACACCAGAAATCCCAGCCACAGTCAAGTGACCCAATAAACACCAGCATGTAGACAAGACTCCTGAAAACCAAACCTTATAGCTGTAGCCCCAACCATACCATTCATATAAAATACACCAGAATATGGCCTATATGTTGTTTTCATGAAGTCAGTTCTTTAGTCATTTGAGATCAACCATTTCTGCCACTATGTGATATACTTTAGGGACATATGTGTCTCTAAAAGCAACACAATACATCTTTGCTGGGTGAGTTCTTAAACAAGGTTTAGTTCAAGAAATATGGTGGCATGCTACTTTCATAATAGTTCCATGCAGCTTTGAAATTGGTTCATTAGTCTGTTTAGGCTATAAGAATATTAGCCTAAACACAAAATAGAATATCTTAGCTGGATGAACCCTTATACATAGATTCAGTTCAAATAGTATAGCAACGTGAGAAAACAAGGATATTGCTTGTATGCTGCTTTCTTAATAATAGTTTTTCACTGCTTTGAAAGCATCCAATTAGCACATTTGTTTACCAGGAATATACATGCTTTTAAAAACCAAACATTACATCTGAGCTGGCTGAGCTTCTAAATTTAAACTCATTTTTAAGTAGTAGAGAAGGTTGAATGCACCAATATTTCAATGGCATGTCGCTTTTGTAAGAGTAGTTCTGTAATGCTTTGAATTAATTGATTTGCCTACTTACCTACAGGAATCTATTTGTACCTAAAATAAAAACAGCACTTCTTAGCCAAATGAGCTCTTGAATGTAGATTTAGATTTGTATGTCCCTCCCCCTGGTTTCACTATATATAATGTTGGTATAATTTGTGGAGGGAAAGGGAAAAAACAAATCATTTAAATAGGGATACAGGTGGACACATTGCAACAATGATATGTACAAGACGTTATGTCGAAAAACGAACTTTACAGCTTTGGAGGGGGCCAGGGAGGGGGAAGGCGGGAGATAGGAGGGCAGAGATCGCAAGGGGAAGCAAGGGAGGAGGCAACAATGCTTGATAAGAAATGTACTCATTACCTTGCTCATGTAATTTAACCCTCTAAATGGTATTTTCACAATAAAAATTATTAATAAAAATTTAAAAAATAAAAAAGAATTATACAAAAAAGTATAGCAATTTCTAGGCATTCTTACACAATGAGACCAAAGGAAGATACTCTCAGAAGGTGAATACACAGACCACAATGCCTATGTGTATGTGATCATATAAAATAATATTTTCTCAAAATGAGCTCCAGGAAATGGAAACAACAGGTTTTTTCGTTGCTGTTGTTTTCTTTTCTTTTTATCTTGCTTGTTTGTTTATCTGCCTTTGGTGGGGCAAGGGGGGCACAGATATGGAGAGACAAAGGTTGAACAAAGGTGACAGTCATTAGATATTATTTTGAAAATGAACAGACAACTTGGGGTGGAGCTGGGAGATAAAAGCTAGGAGGGAAGGGGTGACATTGTCCTCTTTCCTAATTAATGTAACTGTAACCGCTCTGTACATCACCTTGATAACAACAATAAATATTTAAATTGAAAAAAGAAATAGAGTAACTAGAAAAAATGAGAATCTCACTAGATGCTATTTTGATTTAAAAAAAGTTCTGTACTCCTTTTAAGTTACCTGATTCTCCCATTTGAGCGAGAAAGATGTATTTGACTATAAAATCAAAACAACACATTTCAGCTGGATAAACTCTTAAAAGTAGAGTCAGTTCAAGTAGTAGAGCAGATTATATACATGAGAATCTTGCTGCTATGCTGACTTCCTAAGAGCAACTTGGTAAAACTTTGATGTCAGCTTATTTTCCCCAGTTTAGACAGTAGGGATATATTGCAACTAAAACTAATACAGTACATCTTATCTGTATGAGCTCTTAAACATAGATCCAATTCAAGTCATAGTGCAACATGAACACACCAAGATCTCACTGGGATACTGATTTCATAAGAACAGTTATGCAGTGCTTTGAAAATACACAATTAGCCCAGCGAGGCCATAGGGACATATTTGACTCTGAAAACAAAATGACACATCTTAGTTGGATAATCTCTTACATATCAGCTCAGTTCAAACAGGTACAACTTGAGCAAAGTAAGATCTTACTGGTATGTTACTTTCATAAGTTCACTTCCACACTCTTCAAAATAGCCAATTCTATTTAGGCAATGGAAATACATTTGCCTATCAAAACAAGAGGAATGGCTTTGCTGGATGTGTTCATGTACTAGAATAATTTCAGTGCACCAGGATCTGGCTGGTAAGCTTCTTTCATAAGAATAAGTTCACAAAGCTTTGAAATCAGCTGATTCTCCCATTTGAGGCATAAGTTATGTTTGACTCTGCATACAAGATGCTACCCATAAAAGTGAAGTAAGTTCTAGTAGTAGAGCAACTTAAATATACTAGGATCTCATTTGAAGGCTTTTTTCATGAGAATACTTCTCTAATGCGTTGAAAGCAGCAACTTCTACTGTCACATGCCATAGGAAAATATCTGCCTTTAAAACCAACTCAGTATATCTTTGTTGGATGAATTCTCTAACTCATTTTTAATAATAGAGAAACTTATTCACCCTAAGATCATGCTGATATGCAGCTTTCATGAAACCAGTTGCAAACAGAGGCAGGTTAACCCACTAGCCAATTTATACTACAAGGATACTTTTGTTCTAAAATCAAACTGGTACATTTTACCTGCATAAGCTCTTCAATATAGACTCAGTACTAGTAATATAATAATTTAAATGCACCAGGAATTTGTTGGTATGCTCTTTTCATAAGATCATTTCTGCACCACTTTGAAATAGCTCATTTCTGCCAATATATAGCATTGTTTACACTTCTACATCTAAATCCAATATAGTAAATCTCTTTTGGATGAGTTCTTAAGCAAAGACTCTGCTCAAGTTTGAGAAAAATTGAAGACAGCCAGATGTCACTAGCATGCTGTTTTTATAAAGAGCCATTCCAGAATGCTTTGATATTACCTGATTCTCCAATCAGACTTACATTTGCCTCTAAAAACAAAACAGAACATTTTAGCTGAATGAGTTCTTAATCTACACTCATAAGAATAATTTCTTGCAGCATTAAATTAGCTGCTTCTGCCATTTGGGACATAGATTTATATTTGACCCTAACAACAGAAGAGTACATCTTAGCTGGATGAGTTTCTAAAAGTAGAGTAACTACAAGTAATAGGGCAAGTTGAATACACCAATTTCACTAAGATACTGCTTTCATGATATAAATTCTGTAATGCTATGTGATCAGCCACTTTTGCCCTTATATTCTATCATGACATATCTGCTTTGAAAACTAACACAGTACATTTTTTGTGGGTAAGTTCTTAACAATTTAAACTTCCCAAGATATTGTTGGAGTGCTGCTTTCATAAGAACAGTTTCATAAGGCTTTGAAATTAGCCAATCCTCCCATTTACACCAGAAGTGCATATTTGCCTATAAAAACAATTCACTTTAGCTGTAGCAAATGTATATGAATACAGTTCCAGTAGTAACACATCTTGACCAAATGAAGATTTTCTTAATATGCTGCTTTCACAAGAAGTTCTATACTACTTTAAAATTACTCAATTAACCAATTTATAGGATTATGTTTGCCTTTAATAACAGAACTATATTTTGGATGGGTAAAATCCTAAATGTAGACTCAGTTCAAACAGCGAAATAACTTGAATGCACCAGTATATCACTAGTATATTGTTGTCAAAAGAACAAGCCACGCCTGCAATGCTTTGAAATCAGTTTCTACTATTATATGCCATGGGAGTATATATGATGCTACAACCAAAATTATCTCAAAACTTGATGAGCTCTTAAACATATATTCAGTTCAAGTAGTAGAGAAACTTGAACCCATACAATTGTGCTTACATAAAGCTTCTGTAAGAACAGTGTAGTGCAGCTTTGAAATGAGCTAATTAGTCCAATTAGACTATAGTAATATATTTGCTGTAAAAACCAAACAGTATTCTTAAGGAATGGGATCTCACAAGTAGACTCAGTCTAAGTAGGAGAGAAACTTGAACACATGAAATATGTTCCAGAATGCTATAAAGCTTTGAAATCAAAAGATTCTCACATTTAGACAATAGGGATATAGGTACATCTCTGAAAAAAAAAACCAGCCTGAGCTGTTGAACATAGACTCAGTTCATGTCATAGAATAGTGTGAATGTACCAGGATCTCATTGGTATGCTTCTTTCAGAAAATTAGCCAAATCACAACTTTAGTACATCAAAATGTATTTGTCTCTAAAAATAAAATGGCATATCTTGTGTGGATAAGGTCTAAAACATACACTCAGTTGTAGTAATAGAATACAATTAATGCAGTAGGATCTTACTGGTATGTTGTTTTCATGAGACAAATAAAATAAGAAAAATAAAATAGGTTCCTGCTGCCTTGAAATCAACCATTTCTCCCTGTCAAGATGATAGGGAAATATACTTCTATAAAGCAATAGTTATTATTACCTGGATGAGCTCTTTAACATAGATTTACTTCCAGTAGTTGAGCAATGTGAATGCACCAGAATCTTGGTGCTTGTCTTCTTTGGAAAGAGCAGTTCCATGATGCTTTGATCATCTCTTTCTCCACGTAGAAAACATGTCAAATTATTTAACTCTAAAACCATAATGGTAAAGGTTAGCAGGATTATATCCTAAGTGTAGACTCAGCTCAAGCAGTTGAACAATTTGAACAAACCAGGATTTCTGTCCTGTTTGAAAATCAGCCATAGGGGAATATCAGCCTCTAAATACAAAATGATAAAAACTAACTTCTAAAAACAAAATGATAAAGATTAGCAGGATGAGTTCTTAAAAGGGGACTCAATTCAGATATTTCAGAAATTTGAGTGCAACAAAATTTCACTGCTAAACTATTTTCACAACAGCACTATTGTGTTATTTTGAAATTGGGCATTTCTCCTGTTATAGACTCATCAGGAAATATATTACTCTAAATACAAAACTATAAATATTAGCATGATGAGCTTTGAAACAGAAAATCCACTACATGAAGCACCAGGATGTTGCTGATAGCCTCCTTTTATAAAAGCAGTTCAGTGAAGCTTTGAAATAAACCATATTTCCCAGTGTAGTCCAGAGAGAAATGTTTGTTTTTAAATCCAAAATGGTAAGTGTTCACTGGATGAGCTCTTAAACTCAGATTCAATTTAAGTAGTTGAGCAACTTGAAGGCAGCAGGATTTTGTTGCTAGAATTATTTTATTTTGTTTTGTGTTTCTTTTCTTTTCTTTTTATCAGTCACGGGCCTGAACTCTGGCCTGGGCCCTATCTCTCAGCTCTTCAGCTCAAGGCTAGCACTGTACCATTTGAGCCACAGTGCCACTTCCAGCTTTTTCCCTTTATGTGGTGCTGAGGAATCGAACCCAGGGCCTCATGCATGCAAGGCAAGGACTCTACCACTGAGCCACTTTCCCAGCCTGCTAGAATTATTTTTTAAGAGCAGTTCCTTTCTGACTTAAAATGAGCCATTTCTCCCAACATAGGCAATAGTGAAAAATATACCTACATAATCAAATGGTAAATGTTAGCTGGATGAGCACATAAATGGTGAGCAATTTGATCATACCAGGATTGCATAGTAGCCTCCTTTAAGATCATTTCTGCTCTGTTTTGAAACCAACTGGATTACTTGGAATAGGATTATAAGGAAATATCCCTATCTAAATACAAAATGGTCAATGCTATCAGGAAACTCAGTTAAAGTAATTAACAATGAGACTACTCCAGGATCACACTGGTAGCCTTCTTCCTACATCCTTATTGTCTATTACAGACAAATGGCATATTTCAAAGCATATGGGACTGCCCTCATGAAAGCAGCTGGCAAAGAGAACCTGGTGCATTGACGTTGCTCTGCTCTTTTGAATTAAATCTAGTTTAAGGTCTCATCCATCTAACATTGGCACGTATCAAGAGAAAGGTCTGATTTTGAAGATTATGAAACAACTGTTTTTTATTTTTTTTATTATATAAATAGTGTACAGAGGGGTTACAATTACATGAGTAAGGTAATGAGTACTTTTCTTATCCAGCATTGTTACCTCCTCCTTTGTTTTTCCTCTACCATCCCTCCCCTCCCCACCACCCCAACCCCCCCCTCCCCCTCCCAAGTTGTAAAGTTTGTTTTGAACATAATGTCTTGTACATCTCATTGTGATAATGGGTAAACCTATATCCTTATTTCAGCATTTTGTTACTTCTCTTCTCTTCCCAAATTAGAAAAATATATACACAAGTTGCAAGGCACCAACATCAAATACAATGAATACAGGGGTTATACCATAGGGAAAGAACATACAAAAAAATCACATGTTACATTTTAAATATGTTAAAAACAATAACAAGAAAGAAAAAACAAGTTGTGTCCCTATCTTGGAGTTCATTTCACTTAACATCACCTTATATGGTAATGTGTACATAGCTTTTGACCTTTTCTGCTTGTCCTAGCTTTATACTACTTATTGCAAATAAGGGAAACCATGGGACCTATGTTTTTTTAGGCCTGGATTACTTCACTTCATATAATTTTTTCCAAGTCTTTCCATTTCCTTACAAATGAGAGGATGTCATTCTTTCTGATGGAGGCATAGAATTCCAGTTTGTGTGTGTGTGTGTGTGTGTGTGTGTGTGTGTGTGTGTGTGTATCACATTTTCTTGATCCATTCATCTACTGAGGGGCAACTCTTAAGAAAAAAGCATAGTACCGAGATGCAAGCTTGTTCAAATTTTGCTATTGTTTGAACTATGTATATTTAAGACCTCATCTAGTTGATGTTTACCAATTTGTTTATAAAGGCATATATTCACTATGGCCTATACTGGTAGAAATGTAAGATTACAAAGTTCTATGGACTTGTCTCATAAAAAGTAGTAGCAAATAAATCTACATTAGTTCAATTTAATCTATGAATTAAATTCAGTCTACTAATTAAATTGGGTCTATTTAAGAGCTCATCCATCTAGCAATTGCCATTTTTAATTTAGAAGTGGATATTTTCCTATAGCATATACAAGGAAAAATGATTTCAAAGTACTCAGAACTGGTCTTATAAAAGCAGAATGGCAGTGAGATCCTGGAATGCTCACATATTCTCTCTACATAAACAGAGTCTATATTTTAAAAATAATCTATCTAACATTTTGTTTATGATTTTAAAGGATAGCATTTCCCTATGGCATATATCAAGAGATATGGATGGTATAAAATCACTCTGGAACTGGTTGAATAGAAACAGCACAGCAACAAGATGTTATTATGCTAAGGTTGATCTACTACTGGACTGAGTCTATGTTTAAGAGATTACCCAGACATTATTTACTGTTTTAGCTTTAGATGCAAACATTTCATTTAAGCTAATATCAGGAGAAATAGCTAATTTTGTCGCTCACTGAAATGGTCTAATAAAGGCAGTAAGATCCTGGTATACTCAAAAAGCTCTATGACTTGAACTGTGTCTACAGTTAGGAGCTACCTAGGGACTGGGAATGTGGCTTAGTGGTAGAGTGCTTGCCTAGCACACATGAAGCCTTGGGTTTAATTCCTTAGTACTACATACACAGAAAAGGCCTGAAATGGCACTGGTGCATCAGGTGGTAGAGTGCTAGCCTTGAGCAAAAAAAAAAAAAGCTCAGGGACAGAACCTAGGCCTTGAGTTTAATCCCCAAACTGGCAGAGGGAGAGGGAGGGAAAGAGGGAGATAGGGAGAGATATCCTGGTGCATTCATCCTGCTCTACTACTTGAGTTGAGTCTACCTCTAATAGGTCACCAGCTAAGATCTACCATGCTTATTTTAGAAGTTGATTTATTCCTATGGCTTAGAATGGTAGAAAAGGCTGATCGCATTGCCAAATACCACTGCTATTTTTAAGGCAGCATAGGGATGCGATGCTGTGATTTCAACCTAATCTACTACTTTAAGTGGGTCTCTGTTTAAGAGTTCATCCATGTCGTGTTTATTATTTGGACTTTGCCAGGAAAAATATCTGTTTGAAAGACTACATAGTGGCTCTCTTGAAAGCAGCATAACCTCATGTTTCCAGTGTTTTATAAGTGCTCTACTATTGAGCTGAATATCCATTTAAGAACTTCTCCAGTTAACATTTACTGTTTTTATTTTAGTGGAAAATATTTCTCTATGGACTATACCTGGAATAATGGCTGAATTCAAAGCACTACATACTTGCTATCATGAAAACAGTATAGCAGAGGTAAACTGGTGCCTTGCAATTGGTCTATATCTTAAACTGGATGAACTTGTAAACATTAACTTGATTCAAGTAATAGAGAAATTTAAGCATAACAGGCTCTTGTTACTATGTTGATTTCATGAAAGCAATTCCATACTGCTTTGAAATCAACTATTTCTATGGCATAAGCCCTAGGGTAATATTTGCCTCTGAAACCAAAATGGACTGGACACTGGTAGCTCACATCTGTAATCCTAGCTATTAAAGAGTCTGAGATCTGAGGATCACGGTTCAAAGTTAGCCTGGGCAGGAAATTTCATGAGACTCTTATCTCCAATTAATCACCAGAAAACCAGATGTGGTGCTGTGGCTCAAAGTGGTAGAGCACTAGCCTTGAGCAAAAAGAGCTCAGGGACAGCACCCAGGTCCTGAGTTCAAGCCCCATGGCTGACAAAAATTAAAATTAAAACCAAATGGTAATTACCTGAATGAGTTCTCAAAAGTTGACTCAGTTCAAATAGTAGAACAACTGGAATATACAAAGATCTCATGGCTATGCTACTTTTATGAGAAGTTCCATACTGCCTTGAAGTTCCATATTTCTTCCAGTATAGGTCAAGGGAAATCTCTAAATGCAAAACCAAAATGGTAAATACTAACTGGGTGAGATTTTAAAGGTTGACACAGATCAATACTACACAGGTACATGAAAGCACCAGAATCTCACTGGTATATCACTGGTGTCAAATAGCTAAGAAATACTAATTTCTTACAGTAGACAACATTCTCATTTTTTCTGAGAGGTGATCCTAGCTAATAAAAGTATACAGAGATATATTTCAGACTGCTCAGTGGAGGAATGAATTTCTTTTTTCAGCTAGATTAATAGAGTACTCACAAATCAATTCCCTCATAAGTTCACTGGTCTACGTGTTCTGTTCAAAGGAAAACTGTAAATTCATGGTCGCTACTCTCTCCACAACTAGAATGTGATAAAAATATAGGTTATGTCACTGTCAGAAGACATATATCTTGTATCTGAACATCTGTATTTGTTTATTTTAATTCATTCATTTTAGTTTACTGGAGTTTGAACTCAAAGCCTCACACTTGTTACGCAGGTATTCTACCACAAAAGCTACAACTTCAGCCATTTTTGTTTCAGATTATTTTGTAGGTAGGTCCCATGGTTTTTATTCTCAGACAATAAGCCTCTTACCTGTTCCTCCCTGTGTAATTGTGATTGCAGGTATGAGCCAATAGCCTCAGCTTTCTACTGAAATGGGATCTTGCTAATCTATTTTTTATTCCAGTTGGCCTCAAACCTAGATCCTCCCAATCTCCGCTTTTTGGTTACCTGAGACAAAAACCACAATACCTGACCTTGAATTCTTCAAACAGAAAATGGTGCACACATGCACAGGTGAATAAACTTATATACATAAATGATAAAGAAGACATGGTTCACACCAGTAGTCCTAGCTACTCAGGAGTCTGAGACTGAGAGTTGAAATTTGTAGTCAACCTGGGCCCACAAATCTGATCTCCAATTAACCAACCCCCAAAACCCAGAAGACAAGGAGTAGACTAAGTGGTAGAGTACCAGGCCCAGCCTTGAGCAGTTCAAGCCCCAATACTGGCACACACACACACACACACACACACACACACACACACACACACACACACACAACAAATGGAGGCTAGTTTATCAGCACACAGTGTAATGTGGGTTGGAATCTATAGATTCCTACTTAAGACCTTGGACAATCCATTTAGTCTTTCTGAGTAATGCTTAGCTTCTTTATGTGCCCTATGAAATCACTCTTGGACATTTCTCCAAAAGAGTACTAGTTAGAACATAATAAAGACATTTACACAATCACGTATCACAACCAAGCTATGGAAACATTCAAATTATTACTATGTGTGTGTGTGTGTGTGTGTGTGTGTGTGTGAATGAAGGAATCTGAAATGTAAGCACAAAAGGGGTGGGGATTCTGCTATTACTTTTTCTTCTGGTGCTAGGAATAGACCCAGGGTCTTACACTTATTTAGCAAGCTCTGCCACTAAACTATTTACAAGGGTTTTTTTGAGTCCCTGTTTTAATCCCTATTTTTTAAATATTTTTTTGTGTATGTTTCACTGAGGAATTGAACTCAGGATCCCAAGCATGCTAGACAAACACTCTACCACTAAGCCACGTTCCCTACTTAATCCCTATTTTTAATTCCTATATTCTAAGCATAGAAAAGTTAAGATTCCTGACTAAGGACATAGAATAATAATTCTGAGATTTGTGCCTAGCTAAATTACATATGTATGGAAATTTACTCATCCATCAGGAAGAATGATTTATGCCATTGGCAAAGAAATGGATGGACATATAAAAATTATTTTAAGTAAGTCAGGCCTAGAAAGACCAAGGACATATGTTTTCTCACATATGTGGAGGTGAGGTCTATGTGTGAGGGGAATTCCATGTAACTTCTTTGAACAACTAACAAAATGAAAACTAGGAAGCTGGAATTTCAGGTGTCAAGAAGGAGAGGTCAAAGGGAAGAGGTAGAAGAATAAAGAGAGGAAAAATGGGAGAATACAGTCATGGCATTCAATGTGCATATGTGAAAAGGGAACTAGGTGAATTGAGATGATAGATGGGGTTGTGATAAATGGAAGAGAATGAATGAAAGGGGTGACATTGATCAAGATGCATTGGCATATAAATTGATATTTTGAATTGCAACGCCTGTACAACTACTTAAAGATAACAAAAATATTTAAAATATTAAACATGAAGATTAAGTACAAAAATAAATATAAAATAGCCTCTACAAAGATGCACTAAAAAGTTAAACAAGTCGTTTTGTTTGTTTGTTTGTTTAGCTTATCTCTAGTGGCTTTTTGCAAAGGCAACTAATATGTCACTTCAGCTGAAAGCTTTACCCAGGGCACTGGAATCATCCCACAGATAGTTCCTCAGGGTAGAGCTTGATGGTTGTTGTCAACTTTCTCTGGAAGTGCTGGGTTCAGTTCTCTTACCTCCCCAAAGTTAAACATGCTCCATACCATCAAGCCTAGCAGAGCTACTGGTATAAGAACGCATTCACTTCAGCTGTTATTTAATGATCCTAATTTCTTTTTTTAATTGTGAAAATACCATACAGAGGGATTACAATTACATTGCCAAGGTAATGAGTACATTTCTTATCAAGCATTTTTGCCTCCTCCTTTGTTTCGCCTTCCCATCCCTTCCCATCCCTTCCCATCCTCCCCAGCTGTAAAGTTCGTTTTTCAACATAAGCTTTTGTACATCTCAAGATGTTAGGCGAAATGAACCCCAAGATAAAGACCCAAATGTTTTTTCTTTCTTGCTATTGTTTCTAACTTACTTATAAGATATTTCTTTGTTGATTTGCATGTCCCTTCTCCACAGTATAACCCCTGTTCTCACTGTATTTGATGTAAGTATAAGTTGTGGAGGGGAAGGTGGACCTATTGCAATATCTGAACATTTATTTTGGAGATTACAGTAGTGGTTTAAGGTACTTATAAGCTGAAATCATTTCTTCATTTGGCCTGCTAAAGTTTAACTCCCTCTAATTATTTCATATGGCATTGACTGTAATAGTTTCATAATTTCTAGTATATTAAGCACAATACATTGTGTCATTTGAGATTGCATATTAAATTCAGCAAAGTACATTTTAATGAGAGTTAAGTGGTGTGAATAGATTAATACAATGTGATGTGGTTCTTCTTGATGCTCCAATTTTGTAGGTCTATTCCAGACTCACAGCTGTCTCACCCATCAGGTAAGGGGAGCAATCAGCTGCCAAGGCTCCCCTGGGGGTCTGGTCAAACTGCTATTCTTATAACAGTTCCCAGCAGGATTTCTGGAATTGAGCCCTGCAACCTTACAAAGTTAGCATGACACCAGTACTTCTGCTTAGAGGTGAGAAAGCAGAGGTGCAGCAACCAGAAGTTACCTGCTTTGGATATGTCTGGTAATGTTCCTGCAAGCTGGCCCTTTTGACTAAAAGTCCCTGTAGTTTTTCTCTGTACTACAGCTGCCATCACTGTCACCTTGGGAGTGAATAACATGGGGATTCCGGATACAGGGACTTGAAGAGGTATCCCACTTTCCCTCCCACACCACAACATCACAGTGACAGCCAAAGAGAAGCTGGCAGAGTGTGTCCTCAGTCTTGGCAATTCTTCTTCTCCAACCTGCTGTGAGAGAGCATCCCCAGTCCTTAAACTCAGACACACCTGGTGCTCATCGCTCACCCTGGGATGTGTAGAGGCTAAGGTTTCAATGAACTAAGTCACAAAGAGCACTAGAGTGACAGCTCAGCATAAGGATGTACTAATGGTGGGGGTTAAAGCCACAGCAAAAGGTTCTCTGGAAGTTCTCGCATTGTACTCTTACTCTCTGGTTGGGAAGCTAGGCCTGAGTCTAGAGAGCTTGGCACAATCTCACAATTGACACATCTACCTGGGTCCTTCCTCAGGACTCTTAACATTTCTATGCATAGACTTTTCCCATGATACAGTAGGGATTAAAAAAATCTTTTGTATGGCCTAAGGAGGTAATTCAGTGATAGAACTTTCTAAGCAAGTATGAGACCCTGGAGTCCATCCCTAGCAACAGGAGATAACCTCCTAGCCTTCTGCTTACCTCTCAGAACCCTATAACTCTCACAGAATACCAGAAGACTCCTGTGTTTGTCAAAAAGACAAAGAATCGAAGATGGCGACGGGGCAGTAGGGAAACGCCACAGCTCTCTCCAACCAAAAAGAGAGTTCGAGTTCCAACCTTTAATCTCCCCAAGAGACCGACAACAACAAAAAGACGAACACTCAGAGAAAAACCAGAGGTGGAAAATAACAAAAAAAAGAAAGAGAGGAAAAGAAGAATTTCAGAACAGAGAAGAGCGAAGACACCTCCCCCAACCTTTACTGGCCGCGCGGCAGTGCGCTAAGCCGCCGGCCAGCCGGCCCGGCGGGGGCTGCCGGAGCCACAGAGACACAGGGGGCTGCTTGCAGATCACCAGGTACCGGATTGCAGAACAGCGGATCGCCAGGAACAGAGAAACCTACCAGCCGGGAGTCTCCAGGAGGATCCCACTCCACCCATCACTCTCCACCAGAGCGGAGAGGCTCCATCCTGCCAAAGCCGCCAGGCACCAGCAGCGCCACAAAGGGACCTGTCCGCAGACCACCCGCCCAATCGCGATCGCAACTACCCGGCGGGGGGCCGCCCAACCCAGCCCGCAACCACCCCAACTGAACTCGGACTGCAACAACTGACGGACTGCAACAACAACTGACGACCTACAGGGTGAGTACCCATCAGGGGACAGGGAATCCATCAAGGGAGACCAGAGCTGGAGGGAATCCCCAGACCCTGACCTAGACTCCCTACCCCAACACCCGGACCACAGGACACTCTGCTGGCCAGGCCAGAGCAAGAGCGCCCCTGGAAGGGAGCTTAAATGCTCAAGCCAGGAACAGTGCCCCTGGGTCAAGACTACCAACAGTAGAAGAAATTTGAACTGTGTCCTCCAGGCTGCATAACCAAGGTGGTATACACATTAGCACAGGCCTAACGAGCACGCTCCAGGCTGGGGCCGGAACCAGACCAGGGGACCGGCGCCTGAACAAAGCAAAAAGGGTCAGAAGTGGGGCTGTGGCTCAAATGGTAGGGTGCCAGCCCTGAGCTGAAGAGCTGAGGGACAGCACCCAAACCTAGAGTTCAAGCCCACAACCAGCCCAAAACAAACAAACAAAAACACATCAGGAGCCCATAGCAGACTCCAGTATTTGGGAGAGTGCATCCAGAGCATCTGATCTTCCCAAGAGCACCCGCAGGAGCAAACACAAGCAGTCTAGGCTGCTCAACCCTTCCAAAGGCGGGAATTGCTACAGCAGAGAGCTGAGAATCCTAAGTGAATAGCAGCTGGAAATAGGCTCCCAACAGAATCCAGATCAGGCACAGACTCTCTCTACCAATACAGAATCAGCAACCAAGCAAAGACAGACACACCAAAACAAGATTGAAGAGCAGTCTCCTGAACCCCCATGCGAAAATCACAGAGAAAAATCACAAGGTTTACCACTACCCAGGACAGCAAGCTCACCTCAAAAGCCAGCAGCCACGCAGGGGAGAGCCCCAGTGGGAGCAAAGCAGGAATGGAAGACAAAAACTACATCCAAGGGTTGCTGGAGGCAATGACTCAAGAAATAAAGCGAGAAATGGATCAGAAATTGAAAGAGCACAAGGATGAACTATCAAAAGATATACAGGATATCAAACAAAAATTGGATGCAAAAATAGAAGCTGCACAAACCTCAGTAAGAAGTGAGATAAACGCCAAATTAGAGGTAATGCATACTGATCTCACCTCATTGAGAGGTGAGATCAGTACTCTGAGAACCAACATTGAATCCATAAAGGGATCCATTTCCACCATGCAAACCACAATAGAAGCCACGGTCAACAGAGTGAATGAAATGGAAGGTAGAGTGTCAGATACAGAAGACAGAATACACCAACTGGACCAAAAAGTGACAGATATGGAAAAATCACTCAAATTAAACCAAAGGGAAATTCAAGAGCAAGCAGATAATGCTAAAAAATTTAACCTTCGCATAATCGGAGTGGACGAAGGTGAGGAATTCCAGAGCAAGGGAATGCAACACCTATTTAACAAGATAGTCAATGAAAATTTTCCCCACCTCAAAAACCACCATCTTAACTACATCACAAAAGCTTATCGAACACCCAACAAGCAAGATCCCAGGAGAAACACTTCTAGGCACATAATAGTAACAATGATGGATCTGAATAATAAGGAAACAATCCTGCATGCAGCAAAAATGAAGAAGGAGCTATACTACAACGGGAAAAAAATTAGAATCACTGCAGATCTCTCCACACAAACAATGAATGCAAGAAAAGCCTGGGAAAGCACCATACGAGCCCTGAGAGCCAATAACTGCCAACCCAGACTGATATACCCGGCAAAGCTAGCATTCACATTCGATGGAGAACTGAAAACTTTTAATAGCAAAGAAAAACTAAATGAATACATAAACATTAAGCCAGCATTACAAAGAATTCTAAGAGGGGGGACACAACCTGAAGAAAGCAACCAGGAACTGGGACCTGCCCCAAACAGGCATTACTCAAAGTCTAACTGAGCAAGCACAGGAGGAAAGGAAAGAAGAAAAACTTAGGAAAACGGAATGGCAGGGACAACAATGCATCTCTCTATACTTTCTCTTAATATAAATGGGCTGAATTCGCCAATTAAAAGAAAACAAACTGAGGACTGGATCAGAAAACAAGACCCATCCATCTGTTGCCTTCAGGAGACCCACCTCTCAGCCAAACATACAAACAAACTCAGAGTGAAGGGGTGGAAAAGGATCTACCAATCAAATTCCCCCAATAAGAAAGCAGGTGTAGCTATCCTGATATCTGACAAAATAAACTTTTCATTAAAATCAGTACAGAAAGACAAGGACGGACACTACATATTAATAAAGGGAACAATCCAAGAGGAGGATATAACCATCATCAACTTATATGCCCCAAATATTGGTGCACCCAGATATGTTAAACAAATGCTCTCAAACTTACAGAATAAAATAGATCCCAATACGATAATACTAGGAGACTTTAACACGCCACTCTCACCAAAGGACAGGTCTACCAACCAGAGGATTGGCAAAGAAACTACCGAATTAAGTGAGGCCATACTTCAAGCGGAATTAACTGACATCTACCGAGTATTTCACCCTAAAACAACACAGTACACATTCTTCTCAGCAGCTCATGGAACTTTCTCCAAAATAGACCATATCATAGTTCATTCAAGGAACTTAAGCAAATACAAAGGGATCGACATAATCCCCTGTATCCTATCTGACCACAGTGGAATCAAGCTAGCTCTCAATAACAAAGCATACCGCAGAAATTTCTCTAATACATGGAAATTGAACAGCACACTCCTTAACAAGGCCTGGGTAACAGAAGAGATCAGAGAAGAAATAAAGCATTTCCTACAACTCAATGAAAATGAAAACACCTCACAAAGAAACTTGTGGGACACAGCAAAAGCAGTCCTGAGGGGCAAATTTATTGCCCTCAGTGCCCACATCAAGAGAATGGAGACAGACCAAGTAAATAATCTCATGTTGCAACTAAAACAGCTAGAAAAACAAGAAAAAATGGGACCTAAAGCTACTAGACGAAGCCAGATAACCAAATTGAGAGCAGAGATTAACCAATTAGAAAATCAGAAAACCATAACCAAAATAAACCAAACAAAAAGCTGGTTCTTTGAAAAAATAAACAAAATTGATGGCCCGTTGGCAAGATTAATTAAAAAAAGAAGAGAGGAAACCCATATTAATAGGATTAGGGATGCCACGGGAAACATCACAACACGTACCCAAGATATGCAAACAATTCTAACAGACTACTTTCAAAAGCTATACTCTCTAAAGGAAGAAAATCTGGCGGAAATGGATGCATTTTTAGAGAAATACAAGTTACCCAAACTGAGCAAAGAAGAAGTTAACCAATTAAATAAGCCAATATCCTATAATGAGATACAGGAAGCTATCAAAAGTCTTCCAACAAAAAAAAGCCCAGGACCAGATGGATTCACAGCAGAATTCTATAAGACCTTTAAAGAAGAACTAATACCCATACTCCTCAAGCTCTTCAGAGAAACAGAGAAGGAGGGAGCTATCCCAAACTCATTCTACGAAGCCAATATCACACTCATCCCCAAACCAGGCAAAGACCCAACCAAAAAGGAGAATTACAGGCCAATTTCCTTGATGAATACAGATGCAAAGATCCTTAACAAGATTCTAGCTAACAGAATCCAGAAACACATAAAAAAAATAATACACTGTGATCAGGTAGGCTTCATCCCAGAGACACAGGGATGGTTTAACATACGTAAGTCAATAAATGTAATCCAGCATATCAACAGAGCCAAGGTCAAGAATCACATGATTATCGCCACAGATGCAGAAAAGGCCTTTGATAAAATTCAACATTCATTCATGCTAAAAGCTCTGGAGAAAATAGGAATACAAGGAACATTTCTAAAAACAATAAAAGCCATTTATGACAGACCAATAGCCAATATTATACTTAATGGGGAAAAGCTACAACCAATCCTCCTAAAAACAGGAACAAGGCAAGGATGTCCACTGTCTCCACTCCTCTTCAACATAGTCCTAGAACCCTTAGCCAGGGCAATAAGGCAAGAAAAAGACATTAAAGGGATCCGCATAGGGAAAGAAGAAGTGAAACTATCCCTTTTTGCAGATGACATGATACTATACCTCCACGATCCCAAAAACTCCATCCCCAAACTTTTAGAAATCATAAGTCACTTCGGCAAAATAGCAGGATACAAAATAAACCCACAAAAATCAGTTGCCTTCCTATACACTGATAACACACAGGAAGAGAGGGAAATAAAGGGAGCAACCCCATTCACAATAACCTCCCAAAAAATAAAATATTTAGGAATTAACCTAACCAAAGATGTAAAAGAACTATTTAATGAGAACTATAAAAAGTTAAAGAAAGAAATTGCAGAAGACACTAGGAAATGGAAAGACCTCCCATGCTCCTGGATAGGCCGACTTAATATAGTAAAGATGGTGATACTTCCAAAACTAATATACAAATTCAATGCAATTCCTATTAAAATCCTAATGACGTACATCACTGAAATACAGAAAACAGTCCAAAAATTTATATGGAACAACAAAAGACCTAGAATAGCCAAAACAATTCTAGGGGATAAAGACAATATGGGAGGGCTATCCATGCCGAACTTCAAACTCTACTACAGAGCTATAATCACAAAGACAGCATGGTACTGGCACAAAAACAGACCCGAAGACCAATGGAACAGAATAGAAGATCCAGATATAAATCCACAGGCCTACAGCCAGCTGATATTCGACAAAGGAGCCAAAGACATACAATGGAAGAAACACAGCCTCTTCAACTGCTGGTGCTGGGAAAACTGGGCAGCCACATGCAGAAAACTAAAAGTGGACCCCAGCCTATCACCATGCACCAACATCAACTCAAAATGGATTAAAGACCTTAACATTAAACCTGAATCTCTGAAACTACTGCAGGACAGAGTAGGAGAGACACTTGAACTAATAGGCACAGGAAGGAACTTCCTGAACAGAGTCCCAGGGTCACAACAAGTTGGAGAGAGACTCGACAAATGGGACTACCTTAAAATAAAAGCTTCTGCACAGCTAAATCTATCGCAACTAAGCTAGAAAGACAACCAACTAATTGGGAAAAAATATTTACCAGCAATATATCAGACAAGGGGTTAACATCCTGTATATACAGGGAACTCAAGAAACTAATCCCTCCCAAACCTAACAAACCAATTACTAAATGGGCAAGGGAGCTAAAGAGGGACTTCTCAAATGAAGAAATAAAAATGGCAAAGAAACACATGAGGAAATGTTCATCATCCCTGGTGGTGAAGGAAATGCAAATAAAGACAACCCTGAGATACCACCTTACCCCAGTCAGAATGTCCCACATCCACAAATCAGCCAACGACAAATGCTGGAGGGGATGTGGAGAAAGAGGAACCCTATTACACTGCTGGTGGGAATGTACACTTATACAACCACTTTGGAAAGCAGTCTGGAGGGTCCTTAGAAAGCTAAAGATTGACCTCCCTTACGACCCAGTCATACCACTTCTAGGCATCTACCCTGAACAACAGGAACCAATATACAAGGACACGTGCACCTCCATGTTTATTGCAGCACTGTTCGCAATAGCTAGGATATGGAAACAACCTAGGTGCCCCACCACAGATGAATGGATCCAAAAATTGTGGTATCTATACACAATGGAATATTATGCAGCCATTAGAAATGACAAAATAATGGCATTTGCAGGGAAATGGATGGAGCTAGAAGGAATCATGTTGAGCGAGGTAAGCCAAGAACGAAGAGACAAACGGTACATGGTCTCCCTCATAAGTGGATGCTAAATCCAAAAGGTTAGGTGATACGACAAAACTAACAGGACTTAAGAAACAAAGAACTCCCGCTCATCTGGTTGAACCACTACTAAATATCCTCATGCTGCTGATCACAAATATGGTATATAACATGTGAACACTGTTATATATTACAGACTGTGGTAGACAATTTGCTCCAGGGAAGTTAGAATGAACTTGTGACTTTGAAATTATGTAATCATTTAATCACAATCAAAAAAAAAAAGAACCTCGGGGAAGGGAGGGAGGGAGGGGATGGTAGGGGGAAAACAAAAAAAAAAAAAAAAAAAAAAGACAAAGAATCCAAAAAACATTCCGTGTGCTGTCCCCTTTCCCAAAGATATCATTCCCTCTTTCCTTTTGTGTATCTGCCAGACCTCGAGCACTGTCCCTGAGTATTTGTGCTGAAGGCTAGTGCTTTACCTCTTGAGCCACAACTCTACTTCTAGCTTTTCTGGTGCTTAATTGGAGATGAGAGTCTCATGAACTGTTTCCTACCCAGACTATCTTCAAAACTATAATTGTCAAATCTCAGCCTCCTGAGTAGCTAGGACTACAAGTGTGAGCCACTGGTGCCTGGCTGTTCATTATGTTTTTTTGTTGTGCCAGTATTGGGGCTTGAACTGAGAACCTTTCCCTCTCCTTTAGATTTTTCCCTTCAAAGTTGATACCCTACCACTTGAGTCACACCTCTACTTTGGGCTTTTTGCTGGTTAGTTGAAGGTAAGGGTCTCTCTTCTTGGCATCATTGCTTCTTAATGAGAATTTTCAATTACTTGACCCTAAAGAATTAAAGATATCTGGGAGGCCCTGAATGGTGGTGCACACCAGTAATCACAAGACTTGGGAGGTTGAGGCAGGTGAATCTTGATTTTTGAGGCCAACTAGGGCCAGTCTGTCTAAAAAAAAACAAACAAATAGAAACTAAGAAAACAAAACAATGACATGGGTAGGGGGGGAACAGTTCTCATTATAGCTACAAGAAGAAGCAATAAGAGGAGTTGCCCCTAACTTACTGACTTACTGTTTTCTTTTATGAAGAGATTCTTTTGTTCACATAGCTATAAAATTAAGGGGGAAAAGAAGGGAAGGAAGTTCCAGTAGTTCATATCTATAAACCTAACTACTCAGGAGACTGAGGTCTGAGAATCAACATTTGAAGCTAGCCTGGGAAGAAAAGTCCACAAAACTCTTATTTCCAACTAACTACCAAATAGCTAGAAGTGGGACTGTGTCTCAGGTGGTAGAAGATCATCCTTGAGTAAAGATGTCAAGAAAGAGCAAAAGGCCCTGAGTTCAAGCCCAGTGCTCACACACACACACACACACACACACACACACACACACACACACACACACACACACACACACACGATTCTCTGTTGAGTATTTTTATAGTCCTCATGTACTTCTCAAGTGCCCAGGACCCTTGAGACTCTTTCATGTAACCCATCTTATCTAAGGCAGGGATAGGGAATCTTTTCTCTCCTGAAGGCCATTTGGAAGACTATAACACACATGATTCCTACATAATTATCAATTGAAAATTAGCCTGAGCCAGTCACTGGTGGCTCACGCCTGTAATCCTAGCTACTCAGGAGGCTGAGATCTGAGGACTGCAGTTCAAAGCCAACCTCAGAAAGGAAAGTCTATGAGACTCTTATCTCCAATAAACTACTCAGAAAGAGCTGGAAGTGATGCTGTGGCTCAAGTGGTAGAGCACTAGTCTTAGAGACAAAAAGATTCAGCAAGAGCACCCAGGTCCTGAGTTAAAGTCCCAGGACTGGAAAAAAATAAAGAAAAATAAAAATTAGCCTAATATACTTGGCCAAACAGTTAATGAACTCACCCTCTACTATGATAGTTCAATGGCTTCTCTGTGGAGCTGTGTGATGTTAGCTGGTATTGATGTTGATACTGGAAATTGCTTTTCTAGGTTTGGTTCAGTCAGTCTGGAGCACAGTTGACTTTTTGCAATGGTAAATTTTGAAAAAAACTGCTTATAGCAGGAACTTGTTCTAAACACACACACATAAACATATACACATATATATCTGTTAATGTCTCAAAATGAGAAATTCCTTGTTTATGTAATGTTTATAGGATTCAAGCAATGGGATATTGTTGTCCCTAGATTTAACGCAACATGGCTCTGCAGCTATATAATTTTGTGCTGTGATTATCAGTCACATCTGGTTCCACACTATACAATGTAGCAAAATTGTTTAATTCCATTTGTATACTTTTTATGTCCTTCAGTCTTTCTTTGAATGCCTGAATTCATTTTGCACATCACCAGCATATTCAAGCATCACAGAAGTGCTAAGTGACAGTGGTCACACCCAAATCCTATCTACTCAGGAAGCTGAGATCTGAAGATCCAGGTTTGAGGCTGGCCCAAAGAACAGAACTTCAGACTCTTTTCTCCAATTAATCACCAAATCCCTGGCTGGAGTTATGATTCAAATAGTAGAGTAAAACCATGAGTGAGAAATCAGTGCAAAGCCCTGAATTCAAGGCACATTACCAGAAACACACACACACACACACACACACACACACACACACACACACACACGTCATGTTTTGTCCTTCCAGAGAAGGGAAAACATCACTTTATTCCTTTCAAGTGACACTGTCTACATCCTTCAAGTGACTTTGTGATTGCTGGTAGGAAGCTAAGAAGCTGGTTAGGGCCCTGTAGCCTGACATTCAGCTCTGAGGCCTACTTGGTCATGTCCACCATCAACACTAGAACCCACCAATGCTTTCTATCATTGAGCTTGCTGATATTTTCCCTTCCTCTCCATGATCTGCTTGACTTCATCCCATAGTATTAAAAAACTTCATAAGGTGAGGAGAAGGGGAATCCCAGAAACAGGTGAACCAATTCAGCAGAGACACTCACTAGACACTATGTTCGAAATGAACTATACAGGGCTGGGAATGTGGCTCAGTGATAGAGTGCTTGTCTAGCATGCATAAAGCTCTGGGTGCAATTCCTCAGCACCATATAAGCAGAAAAAGCCAGAAGGTGCGCTGTGGCTCAAGTGGTACAGCACTAGACTTGAGCTGAAGAGCTCAAGGACAGCAGCCAGGCCCAGAGTTCAGGGCCCATGACCAGCAAAAAAAAGAAAAAAAGAAATGAAGTATAGAACTTGGAGGAAAGAGGAGATGAAGTGAGAGAAAATGAGTGAGGGGAATAATACTGTTCAAAAAGTAATGTATTCATTACCTGACTTATGGAACTATAACCCCTCTGTGCATCACCTTTACAATAAAATTTAAATTAAAAAAATAAAACATAAAAAAGGATAAACATGGATAAACTTAAAAAAATAAAAACCTCATGAACCATGCTTCCAAGACTCAGTGGCTCAGTCTAACAAGGCTTAGGCTCAGAGTCATTAACTTCTTAAACTAACAACTATTAAACCCTCTGCTGTTGACATTATTGTTGACATCCTATTTTTGAGCTTCAGTGATATACACAGAGACTTTCTTTGTTGTATGATGCAGTGGTATGTGTATAGATTAAATCACATGAGTCAACACCAAGACAATTCAATTCTTTCTTCTTCTTTTTTTGGGGGGGTCCAGTCGTGGGGCCTGAACTCTGTGCCTGGGCGCTGTCCCTCAGCTCTTCAGCTCAAGGCTAGCACTCTACCACTAGAGCCACAGCGCCACTTCCGGCTTTTTTCTTTTTGCTTATGTGGTGCTGAGGAATCGAACCCAGGGCCTCAGGCATGCAAGGCAAGTGCTCTACCACTGAGCCACCTTCCCAGCCCTCAGTTCTTTCTTGAAAAATGCAATGGTACCCTTTCTTTGGAAGCCAACCATGGCTTGAGCACCATCCACAGTCAGGTCACTTGACATTTCAAATGTTAGACCAAGTTTTTTTCAAGAACAGAACAAGTGTCACTGGCTTGAACTCAGGGCCTGAACGCTGTCCCTGAGATTGTTTTGTTCAAGGTTATACTCTACCACTTGAGCCACAGTTCCACTTCTGGATTTTTGGTGATTAATTGGATAGAAGAGTCTCACTGACTTTCCTGCCCCAGCTGGTCATGAACTGTGATCTCTGATCTCAGCCTCCTGAGTAGGTAGAATTACAGGCATGAGCCACCAGTGCCCAGCTAAGTCTTCATCTCTTGTAAAGCCATGCACGGCTTCCAGTGGACAGAAGTTCCCTCTCCTGTACTCTGCTGTTATGCAGAAAGAAAGCCACTTGGATAGTGCTCATGATGGTTATTGGCTTATCACATACCACTGAGAAAAATTGAAAATCTCCTGCAGAATCCTTTGGTGATTTTTCAATATTTTGTGCTAAGGCAGTAATCCAATCTGAGGCTGTTGTCTGAGACAAGCTACCACTCTGAAACAATTTTACTTTCACTGCTGCTAATAACTCCACAGCAGTAACCATGACATAACTTCTTTCATAAACTCTCCTTCAGCTTCTTTGGGATTACCTCGCTTACTACATAACTTGGTAGAACGCGGTCTTTGTCATGAGGCCTTGTGAAAGTGACTTGTGAAGAGCATTGATTTTATCTAAATACATGTGCCCTCCCAACTCACTAGACTGGGCAAGTTTTGAGTGCTAATGGTGCTCCACATTGGCTTTTTAAAATATCATCATTATTATTATTACTAACACATCACCACAGACTAAAGATATAGGTTTGCCCATGGCTTCAACAACAACAAAAATAACCATTTCTCCATTTCTCACAGGTAGATCAGTTCTCAGCATCAACTTTTCTTTATAGTCACTATTTATAAGATATCACACTTTCTAAGTTTTAATATCTTCAGTGTGTGTGTGCATGCTTAAATTCAAGGTCTTGCACTCTTTCTGGGATATTTATTTATAGCTCAGGATATTTTTTAAAGCTCTACCATTTGAGCCACATCTCTACTTCTGGCTTTTTATGGTTAGTTGGAGACAAGAGTCTCACAAGTTTCTCTTCCTGAGGAGTCTTCAAACCAACATCCTCAGAAATCAGCCTCCTGAGGAGCTTGGATTTCAGTCATAAGCCACTGACACCCAGCTTTGATCACCCTTCAAACTCTGCATCTAATATTTGGAACAATGTCAATGTTTGTGCCATGGTCTCTTGAGGTCTTTTCTTTGTACTTTAATTTCTACCCAAGACTCAGGTTTAGTGAGGATATTGATTTTAAAATGTCTGGATAAAGTTTGGATTGAAGTTACCATCTGGACTCACAAAGAAGTCAACATATCTCCCAACATATCCAGCAATAATCTAATCCCTATCATCATCACTGGATCCACACAGTATCTTAATACTTTTCCAACATGTGCCCTCACTATCTGCCTGCCACTGACTGTCCTCTGAAATACTGCAATACAGGCAGCTAGGCCACATGCAGTCAAAAAGAAGGAAACATGTCTGTTTTACCATGTACTTGTATTTATCCTGTCTAACCCACAATGTATGTTCCTTATCCCTCAAAATTTGCATTCTTATTATGATTCATTGCATAAAATGTATATTGCTATGGAAAAGGTTCCTAGATTTATTGATTTTTTTTTTGTATATGTGTCAGTACTGAGGCTTGAACTCAAGGCCTGATGAACACTGTCCCTGAGCTTTTTCACTCAAAGATGGTGTTCTACCAGTTGAGCCACAGCTCCATTTCCAGCTTTATCTTGGCTACTTAGAGTCTCATGGACTTTTCTGCCTGAGATGGCTCAGATCTCAGTCTCCTCTGTAGTTAGATTACAAATATAAGCCATCAGGGCCCCGTTAATTATTGAATTTTGAGTTGCAGCTTCAATTTTCTTGGAAGGGCCTAACAATTTCACAAGCCTTACCTGTCCCATGGGCTGGACATTGTCAATCCCTGAGCTAAGGTTTTTCATATCCTATCTTACAACTAATCCCTAAGTAACTCTTTAAAACCACCATCATACACCAACTTCCACTGCCTCAACATCAACCAAGTTTCCAGCTCATGAACTCTTAGGAACCTGTAGCACATGGGCATCAAAGATGGTGCTAAGAGGGAGTTGAGTGGGCAGAGTCTGAGTTGTTTATGTTAAAATCTGACTAGATACTACAACCAGGTGAAGTGACATCAGTGCGTGAAGAGCTCGTGGACAGCAGGGAAAGCACAGAAAACTTAGGCGCATGATAGGGTGACCTCTGCAGTGATTGGTTGGTTCCTCCCCTTCCTTGCCAGGCTTTTTTTTGCTTTAAAAAGTGCTTGCTGTGTAGTAATAAACGAGTTCCTGCTTGACTTGACTCCCCACTGTGTCTGACTGTCTTTGAGGCTAAGGGAGGCTGGGGAACAGGCCACCGGTGCACTGACCTTTCCTCGACCCAGTCCGTCTTCCGTGGGACAGTCGAAGACCCAATAGGAAACAAACCAAATTTTAACCAAACCTATCCCTTCTTCCACATTGGGCCTATAAACTAAAACACTCTTGTATGGTTTGGTGGGTCCTGAGCCCTAGGTCCACAATAGCCTCTTTGGACTGTTTTGGGACCTTCCATGCCTCAAGAAAACTGGCATATTTCACTCTTCTAAGGCAAAGAAGGAAAGAAAATTTTAAAAGGCAGGTGCAGTGGTTTACCTTCAATCCCAGCTACTTGTGATAGACATTCAAGGTAAGCCCCAGCAAATGTTAGACAACCCTTGCCATCTCAACAAAAAAGTAAAATGTGATAGCACACACCTATATATCCAGCTTATCTGAGAGGCATAGATAAGACTACTGTGGTCCTTGTGAGGTTTTCCCTTTCAAATTTGCTTACTACTTGTTTAGACAGAGGTGACAAGAGAAGTTAGCCAGCCAATGTGTGCCTGATTTCCATTTTACTGAAAACCGATAAAAAGGGAAGGACTCCAGTCCCCAACGACCAAACCAGCCACTTAGTGTCTGAGTCCTCCTTGCTCAAAGTGCTAAGACTGAGTAAGTACCACAGGGAGTGCCGACTCCTTTCACAGTGACCTCTGCTGGACAACTGGCTCCAATGATTGAAACTGCCCGCAATGGTCTGTCCTGTATCATTAAGTCACAGTGCAAAGCTTGCCTCTCCACTGAAGTGGTCATCATCACCCATTGACTCTTCATTTCACATTTTCTCTCTGTGTGTGGCACACATGCCACTCCTGAGGCTTGAACTCAGGACCTGGGTGCTGTCCCTGAGCTTTTTTGTTCAAGGCTAGCACTGTACCACGTGAGTCACAGCTCCACTTCTGGCTTGTTGTGATTAATTGGAGGTAAGAGTCTCACAGAACTTTCCTGCCCTGGCGGGCTCGGTGAATAGCTAGGATTACAGCCTTGAGCCATCGCACATCCTGCTCATTTCACGCTTTCTTTACAGCATGGCTCCTCTGTATTCATCTGGCTCCTTTACCAGAATGGAAGTTCCTGCCCACTGACTTCCCACTGAGTCTGGGGCCTGACATAACAGGTACTCAGGATTTGTTGAAGGAAGGTCTGAAATGAGTGTTTGCCAACACTCTAAGATCTTTTCTTAGAGACCTACTCTGAAGAAAAGGCCAGACTCTGAAGCCAGGCTTGCTCCAAAATCTCAATTTCTTTTACCTAGTAAGAAGGGTGACTGGATGTTGGTGTGATCTCCCAGAGCCTGTCTGTTCACCACTACAAAGTGAAGGTTTGGGGTGATGCCTATAAAGTGCCTGGCCCTTAGCAACAACATGATCAACTACTACATGGACTACTGACACTTCCCACACCTGCAAAGGTCTCTGGCTTCAAAGGCAGAGCATTGATGCTGGCAGGTGAAGCCAAAGCGTGATGCCCTGGGGTTCTCCAGGAACCCCAGCGGGACCCCAGTCTTGGCTAAGGTCCTGGTTGAGGGTAGTAGCGTTGCAATGGGCTCCACCAGCAACTCGGAACCTTTTCCTGTGTCTTGGAAATTGGAGACTCCATGGATATCACGGCCCCGCTCACCAAATATGCTCAGGAATTTTAGGGAGCTTGGGGACGTGGCGTTGTCACAATTCCCAGCCCAAAGTCCAAGAAGGACAGGTTCCAGGTCCCGCTATTTGCCAACTGGCCCCGAAGAAGCATGCGCAGTGCGCGCACCACGTCCCAGAGCTCCACCCCCAGCCTCGCCCGCGGCCATCTCCCATGATTCCCTAATTTGCATATACAATGAAAGCTATTAGGAAAAAAAAATGACTCATTTTGGGTATTCATAAAGGCACAAACATGTAGTATAGTATTCATAACAGCATAATTTTCTGAATGTTCAGTCATTTGGAAATACACAATTTAGTAGTCACTGTAAGCGTAAAAAATTTCTGATATCTTACCTTATATACCTTGCCAGAAAGGGCTTAGATTGTGTTTGCTTTGGCGGCGCGTGTACTAAAATTGGGATGATACGAAGGGGATTATGCATGTCCCCAGTGCAAGGACAGCATGCAAAATCATAAGTTGTTCTGTGTTTTGGACCCTTTCAAAGGG